>NC_058342.1:23111639-23736639 GCF_905475395.1 Chrysoperla carnea | reverse complement strand
TACCTTGAAGATATATCAATTTTTAATATATTTTAGTATTAGGCCCAAAAATGACGATTATATGAATAGGGTATTATTTCGCACGTAATTTGACGAAAACGCTGAACACATTGGACGCCATATTGCTATGTGGTCTTGACGTCAGTTGGCTGTGTAAACAAAATTGTTGATATTTTGTATGATAATTGTTTATAATTTAAACTTTTTAGTTTACACATCCGTATGACGTAATAACATGGCGGCTACTATTCCATGGTGTTATAAAAAACAGAAAACTTGTTGAATTTTAAAATGTATTTTGCTATTTTATGAAATAAAAGTAACATTAACCCTAATAAATCTCACTTGGAACAAAAATGGCGAAAATTTTGCCAGATCTTCTATCCACAAGCATCGTCAAAAATGTATTACGATGATATACCATCAAGGCACGTGCCAATTATACCCTCGATGGTTCTTTTTGTACTATATGGGTTGATCCTGTCAAATGATACCAAAGGATGTATTCGCATTTTCCAAATTCTTTATTAAGGATCAAGAATAAACCCATTGAGTAGTTTTTTAACAAATATTTAGGAACATTAGTACCTATGTCTCACACCCGAGGGCAGATGAGAGGGACCCCATTACTAGTTATTAAGTATCAGGAAATGCTAGTATTGCGAAAATATCAGGTTAAATACTTAATAAATTTGGGAGGTCGAAATTGGGCCAGATTATATGCTTTATCTGCGAACCAAGTGGCAATCGAACTGGAAAAATCAGAGAATATTCAAGAAAATTTATTGATCAGTTAGGGGAAATGATAAAAAAGTACTTCATCTTGATTACTGGGACTTTGCGTAGGGCTTGCTAGGCCATTCGACTGTGCTCGCTTGAAACTCACTAGTGCACAGTTGAGAATATTCACGGGACTGTTGAAAGGACATTTTCGATTATTGATTACCACCTTGATAACATGAGGATGTCTAATGGTTACACTTGTAGGGCCTGTATGGAGGATGGTTTAAATTGTTTGGATTCGAAAACTTGAATCCACCAATCCTGGAAGAAATCCCGGCGGAGAAGCTGAAGCATTTCTTATAGCTTCATCTGATTAAAATAGCATCTCTTATCCGGAGACGTCTCATCTTCGGGTAGCGGTTTGTTCTCAAAGAGGACACAGAGAACTCCTTGGTCTAGGTGCTGGGGAGCCATTTTTGGTACCTCTCTCATGCATTATTATTAACGTTATATATTCTGTGTTAATTTTAACCTTAAAATCTCCCTTTTTTAATGTTTTTTTAAGCCGTAAATAGAGATCCATGATTTTCGATACAAAAAATTATGCTACTTAAAAACAGTCAACGAATTTTCGCTATACTCATGAAAAATTCATGGAAAACAGTTCGATCGCCACTCTGGTTAACTTTTAATAATCGATTTATTTATTTTTTTAGTTTTTAGGTCACGTACAATTAAAAACAAGAAACTAATCTGTTACAAAATGAGTGTCACAATCAAATGAGATAAATTTATAAATCTTTTATAAAAAAATGTTCCTAATAATTTTGTTATAATTATTTTAGTTGATTATTTTGTACATAAAAGCTCAGATAGGTTAATGGTTCTGAGTTTTTTTTTCCAAACATAAACACCATAAACTTAATTTATTTAAAGTATTTTGTTATTATTTAAGTTTTAAGCATTTATAAGAATATATTGTTATTATCTAAACTTTATAAAACAAAATAAAAAAAAAACGTATTTTAAATAAACCGTTAAGATTTTATAAATAAAAGGGCGCTATTTAATCTCATTTTAAGCGTCGATTTAACAAGTAGCATTTGAGATGATTATGAATAGATGTTGAAATTATTCTTTTCATTGGATAGAGGAATTGGATTACCTCCGTGATCCGGGTACCCATAGACAATAAAATAATTGCGCATGGACGCCGCATTCTAAAACCCTTAGTAAAATTATTGCGGGTCTATTCGTTGTCGATAAATAATAAGAAAAACATCTGGATGCTGTAAGATTTTTTTGAGATCGATTTTCTTTTGTTAATTCCTATACTTTCGAAATAATTTTGGTCGCAATCGATGAAGCGTCTTCGAAAATACAATAATGTGTTGTCAAAATTCCGATTCCATCAATATAATCGAATTAATCAATAAAAATCAATATTTGCGAATACTGGAAATTTCGATAATCAAGAACGGCTGCTGAGAACCGACTGCACTACCATCTAAGCGTAATTATTTTAATTATGAAATATTAAATTGAACGGAACTGCGTTCTTGATGATCGAATTGTCCAATATTGGCTATTATTGATTTTTATTGATTAGTTCGATAATATTGATAGAATCGGAATTTTGACAACTTGCCGTCGATTGATACCAATAATATCTCAAAAATCTATGAATTAACTAAAATAAAATTGAGCTCAAACAAGTGAAAACAAACAATTAACTGAGTTAATTGTTGAAGCGCCATGTATAAGCAGCGTTGATTACGTAGTCGTTTATTTTGTACGTCATGTAAGAAAAGAAAGATAGCCACTCTAACACACAATGTAGTAATAATTATACATACATAATATATGTAACGTATAAATTTAACGTATTAAATTTGCGCCCTCACGGGAGAACAGTGATGTTAACGAAAAAATGTTTCAAACAAAAGTTGTTTATTTTTTTATTAGAAACATTTTTTATATTTAAACTTTTGTTCTATCTCTAACGGTTTACAAGATAGGTCCTACGGACGCAAGATCCAATCGACCTATTTTTATCATTTACGAACTCGACCTCACTTTTTACGTCCTAAGCACGGCCGACAGACGGACAGACAAACAGGCAAACGGACGGACAACCAGAAATGGAATAATAAGGCGATTTTATGAACACCTACACCAAAATTTTGTTGGTAGCATCAATATTTTTAAGCGTTACAAACTTAGGACTAAATTTAATATACCTTGATATATTTCATACATACATGGTATAAAAATTGTACAGCACCCGGATGTTTTTTAAAATTATTTATCAACAACGAATGGACGCGCAATAATTATGCAAAGTTTTTTGGAATGAGATATCCATGCACAATTATTTTATTGTTTGTGGGGGTGCCCTGGCCACGGAGATTTGGATTTTGATATTCGGTAATTAGGATCAAACATGGCAATTGTAAGAATGAGTCCGATAAACTGTAGTTAGAAATACACTGTAGATGTGTAGCTATGCACTTGGTTAAAAAACGATGTCCATGAAAAATTATTCTTCTATCCAATAGACGACCCAATCTTGAAGGATCGAAAGCTTACGAATTTGTCATGAATACGGTGTTAAAAATATACAGAGATTAAAACGGACCCAAAATTAAAGTAGTCCGGTTGTTTGAGCAAGTACGGTGAATGTTAATTTTTTTTGTGGTAAATCATAGTTCAAAGTCCCTTGATCATAACAAACACAGTTTTGGGACCTCTTGCGGGACAAAATTTTGAATTATTTCATTTTAAAATTGTGATTTTTAACACAGTACCTTATGGAAAAAGAAATCATAAAAAAAACTTTGGTTTTGACGCTTTTACGATATTATTAGAGCATTTTATTACATTTTCGTCATACAAATTGCCTAGTTGACTACACAACAGCCGGACTACTTGAAAGAAAAACTTAAACTCATGATACATCTTTGTAAAGTATATGGTCGTTAAGAATAATTTCGTTAGGTTTTAGTTCATAATCATAAAATTTATGATCAATTAACAAAAGAATATTGCTTATTGATCCAAAGACAGTGTACAAATTTTTTTAATGGCCCCAAGTACACCCCGCCAAAATAAAAATACACACTATTTGCGGACATAGAACTTTGTTATCTTTGGTCTTTTTGGAATCTTCCAAGTTCACTTCTTTGCCCTCAAAATGAGTTTTAATTTTTGCGGGAGTGTATTTAAACAACAAATTAAAAATGTACACGTTTGAAAATTTATGGTACTTTTGTGATCTTTTTAATTTATTTAAAAAAAAATTCCAATATTTATGTATACTTTCTAAAATAAATATTTACAAATATTAAAAAAAATAAATAAATAATGATGTTTTATTTGATTTTACGTCACCTTAGGGGGGTGGTAAATACACCCTTATACAGTAAAACCTCGATACAACTCGAATATCACATGGAAGTACAAAAATTCGCATCACCAAAGGACCCCGGATACAATACATTGATTTTTGGTTTCGGTTAAAATATTTTGGGTAGTTTTGATCATGCTGATCAAAAGTTCTTATGGATTTAACTCTCAAAAACCCTTCCCTTCTGCGCAAGAGCCTTTCAAAGGTTATTTCTACATGAGATATTGACTTTTGGTTTCGGTTAAAATGTTTTGAACACTATGGATTAACGTAGTTTTGATCATGCTGATCAAAAGTTCTTTTGGACTCAACCCTAAAAAGTCCTTCTCTTCCGAGCTACGGCTTGCCAAAGGTTATGCCTACATGAAGGGCTTCGAAGGGAAGGGTTTTTAATTTTGTCCTTCCAAAACCTTTATAAAACGTTCCCACCAATATATGACCCTTAATCCTATAGATCTGTCCACCGATTTGTTACATCGAGGTTGCACTGTAGTTTGAACAACAATTAATAGGCACATAATCTAAAAGTGAGAGTGCGGGGTTCTTCTATCTTTCCCATAAAAATGTATTATATTCAACTTATACTTAAAAAAAATGCGAAATTGTCTTGATTATCAGCGATCACATTTCATCAGTGTCGCATTTACAATTAATGTAGCCTGTAGGCGGACCCACTTAAGCAGAGGCGAAATTAATTTTCAGTCTTCGTAAATCTACTTAAAACCCCCAACGAGAGCCCTTTGATAAAAATCGATTTGTCTACTTTCATTTGTTCACCCTTTTAGCCCTCGTAAATCTACCTGAGGCCCAACACAAGAGACCTCTAGGCGGCCACCTAGACTGCCTAAAATAGTAAGTACGGAACTTAATTTCATTCATAGTATGATGAACCTTACAAATTTTCATAAAGTTTTATTCAACCAGTAGCCTTAAATTCAAAATCTAATAAAAATATTGTTTTTAATCAAGACCCAATCTACGGTGAAAACCCAAATTTGTTAACTAGGTCTCAGGATAAAATTAGAAATGGGTCTAAGACTTTGTTGATCGATAATTTTCAAAGTAGATTACACATGATATGTGTATAAGGCGATCACCCTGCTACATCTAGGTTTCTCTGTCCGGGTGCCACGTATCCCTAGTACCCTCGGGTAAGACGGCTCTGCTCCTGTACTTTTATTTGTAATAAATAATGTAAACAATTTCTTATCTGTAATATTATATTCAGTAGACAAGTGGTCTGTTTAATATTTTGTTTACATTAGATAAGAAATTTGCTTAAGTTTATAGGCCGTGAAATAATGTCAGATCAAGATGCCAAGGTTCCTTTGCTTCGAAGGAATTTAAAAATTTGCCTCGGATGCTCCGCCAAGTTTACTGACTTAATTTTAAGATAGAATACTTAGCACTGGAGTCATCAAGGAAAACTGTGCCGTCGAGATATTAAAAAAATGGGGAATAAGGTTGTCAGCTTAAAATTTGGGTACGTCTGGAGGTTGCCGCAATAAAATGTGGAGATATTTATTTAAATATGTAAATATCAATAAAAAAAAGTCTTAAAAGTAAGGGAAAACATTCGAGCCAAAAATTTTTCTGGAGCTTCTAGATTAAAACTGGAGGTTTGGTAACACTGAGGAATCACAAATGATAACTTTTGCAGAAATGTGACGAAGAAATAACAACAGAACATATACTGTGTCGGAAAACCGGTGTGTTAAAATATTAGGGGAAGATTTTCTAATTGGTTTGGGAAAATTGGCAGGAATGTACATTGATTTAGGGATTTAAATAGAGCAACACAATGGGTTTCAGGCCTTCAAGTGAGTGTCGACACTGTTGAACGAGTCTTTAAACATAATCTAACCTAACCTAGCTCTGGAAAATGATAAGCATAAAATTAATGAAGTCTCAAACGGACCTAATGTTCTAAGACAATTTTCTACATTTAAGAAGTGTTTTACCAATTGAAAATTAAAAAAGTGAGCATTTTAAGACCCACAAAAAATAATGACATAAACCCTGCATTTGACTCAGTAAGGTTAAGGAATTGAAAATAGAAAATGAATTTTTCGATATGTTATCTACTTGAAAACCTAGGAATTTTTTCCTGATTCTAGTCAGCATTGAAATAATTTTCAATCTCCTTCGAAGTAAGAAAATAAGGCCCACAAATCTGCCATTATCTTACGGTCTTACTCTAAATATTGATATCATATAAGTACGACTCATTTATCATTGATCCATAAAATTTTAATTATTGATCCCAATAAAAAAATCTATATTTCTTTGTGGGTGAATTTTAATCAATTTATTAGTTTTGTAAATCTTATTCAAATTTCCCACATTTTTAACTCAACAATGGAATATGTGGAATATTTGGTAGCATATAGACCTCTAGTGATTTGTATTCAATGGAATTTTGGTAACTTTTCCAAAAATTTAATGAAAAACAACTTCATGGAAAATAATGGGAAATATTATAATTTTTAAAAATTTCTAATAGAAAATTGGGAAGTTACTTATGCGATTTGAAAAAAAGAATTTGCGCGCATGTTTTTTTTACATTCATGGTCATGATTAAAATTTTCAATAGACAATCGAAATGTTTGATTATTTAGAATCTATTTAGTATGAATATTAAATAGGTTCTATTGAAAAAAATAAATATAATATGGTCGTAAAAATGATTATAATTTTCACAAGATGTTGCACAGATTCATAATTATACTTATTCACAAAAGTTTTGGAGTCAAACACACGCCAGTCAAGTATACGAGCAAGCTGACAGTGGTATTTTGAACCATCAAACAAACATAATTTTTCTATTTTTTGAGTTAGGAAAACAGATTTATAAAGTGATAAAATTTAAAGAGAATTCTTTTCTATTTTTAAGTAACTTAAAGTAATTTAGGCTCTTAAAATTTAAAAATCCAGTCCAATTAACGATAAGATTACTTACTACAAGACAGATATGGTAAGTAAGTAAAATCGTAGGCGTTCCAAAGATCTTATATCACTTCCAAGGACCTCTATTAGCAAAATTGTTGCGGTTTCTACAGGAGACTGGCTAGGTGGCAGGCACGCTGAACGACTGGCCCTGACAGTGTATCATGATTATTGCAGGAGCTGTCACAGTGAGGATTTGAAGGAAACGATGTTGTATCTTCTCTGTCACTACCCAGGTATTGTCACGAGGAGATGGACTCACTTGAGCGAGCCTTTATTTGGCGATATCTCCGCGACGTCAAAGTATTCCTGCTGTTCTTAAATAGCTGCAAAAGGTTCATGGATTAGGTGCCAACCCCTTTTGAGTATCACAACGGACCTTATGGTCTGTGTGTGTCCCACCCCAGGACAGCCACTCTTACCTAACCTAACAGAAATAAAGCTCATTTGATGATTGAATGTATAGCTTCTGAGATACAATCAAGAATCCGATGTGAGGAGCGATTTCTTTGATCTATTTCAGTCAATATCTTTTTTTATCTAAATGAACTGAATTTTTGTTGAGCTAAAATTAGTTAAAGCTTTCGTTTGAAGCAGTTTTTCGTAAACTTAACGAATTAAGCAAAAATCTGCTTAATATTTTTCTCAATAATCGTTGAATCAATATTACGAACAAGGCTGTAATAAAATTATTGAAAATACTCTTTTAGAGACCATGTCTGTCAAATAATTTTTAACAAAAATCACTCATAATTTTGTTGGTATGTGTATTTCACAAAACAGTGAAACCATCCTGTGTTATTGAATCAATACCTGAAATTCACCAATATATACGCATGCTTGTTCTTTTTAAAAAGAAACAACTATACAGCTCACGTATCTTGTCTAACACATGAGTATTAGGGTGACCAATGAGTGCAAATGATTTGTATTTGAGAGTGTATGTATGTATTAAGTTGTACTGTGCGAACAGTAATCGTTTCGAGTCCATGAAATTTTCCATTACGACACCTTAAAACATAGAAATTTTCGAAAAACACCAAACAAAGTTTAATAACGAGCGTATTTGATGAGTGTGACAAGCGGTATTGTACGATTGGGTGTATATTGAGCGTGAATTTTTTGTTATTTGAGGGAGAATTTTCGCGAAGTGATTGAGAAAGGTTCTTCCCTTTTTGTACAAGTGAAGCATATATATTTTTGCAAAAATGCTCACTTTGATTTGTAAGCAAACTTCAGGATTTACCTTACGGTATGTAGAAAATTTTGATTTTTCATTTTTTGTTATGTATCGATTTTTTTATTGAAATGTCATATTACATAATACAGTGGGAAAATTATATGAATAAGTAATTTCCCATAGTTTTTAGGTTAAACTTCCTGATTTGTAAGAAGTTATGACATAGTGACCTATTGTCATCGGCGATGAGTTTTTGTTTTTTACATTTTGTGAATATTTTAGGACTGAGGCCATCTTTTGATGTCCAAGCTAACCCACAACTGTCAATTATGATATGTATGCTAAAAATTTTTGCTATTTTTCATGATAATTAGCACGTTTTTATAAAAAAAAAGTTAATTAAATTAACATTTCTATGACATAACTTAATATTTCTTTGATTTGTTTAACAAAAAGGAGATTCCCATTCAAAGAGGTTATCTTTTGGAATTCACCTGTGAAATAAGATTTGTCATAGTTTTTAAACAAAAAAAAAAAAAAAAAGGATAAGATAAGATTACCCTTCTTAACCTCTTGAAATTTATTGTTGTAAAGCCTAGTTTATACAATTTGTTTTCTTAATAGATGAAATTGAAAGTATTTTGGAGTAATTTTTTTTTTCGTTGTTTGAGTGAAAGTTAAGTATTGTTAATCGGTTAAGTGTGTAAAACATCACTTTGCTCAGGGATCTATATCAATTAAATGTTTAAAATAAACGCCTTTTTTTATTCAAAAACAACAAAAATTTTACAAAAGGGAAATTATTTTCGTACGATTTCGCTGTTTGTATCGGATTTTAGGCTACTTATTGTGAAAAAAGTAGAGAAAATACGTCAATTCTATTACTTTTAACCGACAACTGTCGGTGATTTTCGTTAAACTGTGTCTGTGGAAGTTTCGTGTTCAAATCTGGCGTCACTATCCACCTGAAGAAGTTGATTAAAGATAAATCATGAATTGTAAAGGTTGAAGTTTAAATTTTTCGGTGTATTTAGTATGTATTAGGATATATTAAGTTTTGTCTTTTAGCTCGTGAGCAAAAACGAACAGTGCCCCTACAGGTTCATTAAAGAAACGTATAACCTTTAAATCCTGAAAACTTTATTTTGATCACTTATTATGAATATGACTGCTTCGCTTGTTTTACATGGAACAGGATCTCGAGATAAAACCCTAGGGATAAATTAAGAGAAAGATTTTTTTAATATATTTTTGGAAAAATAAGATATGTCTCCAAAAAAAAAAATAAATAAATAAATAAAATTATTTTGGTTTTAAAAATCACAAATGGCCACGCGTGCTTAGATATTCAAGGTCTAAGGTCGCGAAAATCATTTTTTTGTGAATATCGCATTTCTTTTGCCTTTTCTACAAATTTTGTCTGAAACGTTTTTTTGTACGTTGAATCGTTTTTGAAATAGAAGGCGCAGAAAATGGTATGCTCAGCTTAACTGAAGTAGTATTTAATGAATAATTAAGGAAAAAAACCGTATACTAGAAAGGGTCAATTGTGAATCCCAGTCTATTAGGCGGTTTTTTCCTTAATTATTCATTAAATACTACTTAAATAATTATTTAACCTCTTATTATTAAATATTGACCTAGCACTGAAGTACGGTAAGCAGAGCGCTCCATCTTCTGCGCCTTCTATTTCAAAAACGGATCAACGTACAAAAAAAAAAAAATTCAACAAAATATGTAGTTTACCCTCTACAACTTGATTGAAGGGAACAGAACGACCTTTGACCTTTTATATCTAAGGACGCGTACGCATGACCATATGTGACTTTTGAGACAACGTTTGTACTATCAAAATAAAGGCTTATACAAAAATTCAGCTTATTCCGTTAGATTCTAAGATGAAACCCTAAGATGATTGGAGTAAAAGCGTAATACACACGTTGTTAAAATTTAAAGACAATTTACCGCGTCTAACATGCAATAATTGCAATTAAAAGTGATATTTTTTCACACGTAGCATAGGAGAAGCGTGTGAAAATGGCAATCTTTTTAATTTTTTTCCAGTGATATGGAAGATTCATGATTCCTGATATTTGGAAGAATATTATAATTAGAATCATTCAAAAAAAAAAAAAAAATATTTACCGTTTAGTTTCCCTAAAATATTAAATTAAATATTACATTTAGAGTATTATTTTTAATAGAGCAAGGGTGTATGTTTGTATTAATTGTATTGTATTTAATTGTGGTAATGTACACTACAGTAAGCAGTAAAACAACTTAGTTGTATGCAGTCTAGTTGTATAGCTATGTATATACGTATACAATCCATACTAATATTATAAATGCGAAAGTAACTCTGTCTGTCTGTCTGTCTGTCTGTCTGTTACTCTTTCACGCCTAAACGGCTGAACGGATTTTGATGAAATTTGGTATGGTGATAGATGATAACCTAGAAATGGTCATAGGCTATAAATAATCACGCCATCGTTCTTGGGGGGTAGGCAGTAGGCGGATAACTAAATTGAGTTAGTGATTTTTAGTCGTTTTTGTTGGGACTTTTGCTCTTTCACGTCTAAAAATTTAGTAAGGCAATAGATGGTTACCTAAAAACGGATATAAGATCAAAATGATCACGTTATCGTACTTAGGGGGTAGGAAGTAGGCAGAAAACTGAATTGAGTTAGTGATTTTTTTATGGTTTTTGCTGGGAGTTTTGCTCTATCATGCCTAAACGGCTGAACGGATTTTGATGAAATTTAGTTAGGTGATAGATAGTAACCTAGAAAAGGATATGGAATATGGGGGAGGGGTGAAAGTGTTAATGTTGCCCAGCAAAGCGGGTAGTTCACAGCTAGTGGGTAATAAGCCAATAATTTTATACTGAATTGTAGAGAAAGAATTGCCTTATATGACCATATCGCCCGTACAAGCAAGCTAAAGCATTTATATTTTTATGGTGTTTGTCTTTGGTCTACGTGACCGTTTCAACAACTAAAAAAAATAGCAAAAATGAGTAATATTTTGTTATAAGTGTTTGCATAATTTAGATTTTTAAGACAACATACGGTTATGAGATAATAAGATTATGTGCTTGATACAAAGAAATATGTTTACATAGATGTCTGTGTTGTAATTAGATTGCTGGTAATATCGAACAAAATTATTGAAGTTACCTTCTTTCGTATGTTTTTTTTAAAGTAGAATCAATTACGCAATTTTTTTTATTATATTCTAATGATTTTCCTTAGATTCGATACAAGTAAAAACGCTACTGAATGAATCCTTTTGAAACTTTGACATATTTTATTGTTTTACGAAAGTCTTACTCCATAATTGTGTTAAGCACTGGCATTCAACACTTTCTATACAGGGTATTTCAACTATTAACTCAGTCAATTGTTTGTTTTTAATATTTTAAAAGTGTGTTTTTTCGGAATTCTAAATAAGAAAGACCCTTTAGTCAAAAAACCTGAGATTTGTTTAAAAATGATGTCTGGTAATCTTGATTCCAGTATTTCCAACGTGGAAAGAGTAATTTTACAGTTCAATACCTTCAAAGTTTGTTAGAGATTTGATTTTTTTTATCGATTCAATTAAAGTGTAACGTTGATTTTTTAACGGGTTTTCTTCTTATTTTAAATAAGAAAATTAAATAAATATTAGACAAAATTTTCAAACAAAAATATGGTGACCTTGTAAATAATTATTAACTGCTATTTTAGTGACGAAAAAAAAATATTTTTTATCAACGTAAAGAATTCACATAAAAATGATACACGTATTACAGAGTGTACAATGAATATTTAATGCAACACGTTGCAATGAATCAATTAGTTAAATTTAACAAAATTGACTGAACTTTACAACAAATCAATTAATAGTTTATTTTTAAACTACATTTTGAAATTCACACGCTAGCGGGATAATGAATGTAATGAAGGACCCCGTTAAAGTGTGAAACAGTCTGATATTTCTCTCTCATTTCTGCGATACCTTTTTGATTTTATCTAGTCCCGAATGAAAGTGCCTTTTAGATTCCGGTTTTCTCTTTTTTATGACAAAGTATGTAGGAATCGTTCTCTATAAAAATTTCCGCATATTGAGGTATCGTGAATTTATTTTTTCCTAGTTGTAATAAAATTCATCGTCAAAGTTGAAAATAAGATAAAAATAATTTCAAACCCTAAATTAACTCTGCTCGTACATACCTTATATGGATAGAGATGCTTGGTTTTTTCTTTTCTATATTATTTCTATTATGTTTACTTTCTTTTTAAAAAAATTGTATACCATATATATATGAAATATATCAAGGTATACTAAGTTTAGTCTCAAGTTTGTAACGCTTAAAAATATTGATCCTACAAACAAAATTTTGGTACAGGTGTTCATAAAATCATCTTATTGGTCCATTTAACGTTGTCCGTCTGTCTGTTCGTCTGTGAACACGATAAATAAAAACGAAAAGAGATATCGAGCTGAAATTTTTATAGCGTGCTTATGACGTAAAAAGGAAGGTCAGGTTCGTAAATGAGCAACATAGGTCAATTGGGTCTTGGGTTCATAGGACTCACCTTGTGAGCCGTTAGAGATAAAGCAAAAGTTTAAATGTTAAATAT
Source organism: Chrysoperla carnea (assembly GCF_905475395.1). NCBI lineage: Eukaryota > Metazoa > Arthropoda > Insecta > Neuroptera > Chrysopidae > Chrysoperla > Chrysoperla carnea. The sequence goes on along the minus strand of NC_058342.1, from coordinate 23,723,762 downwards.
GTTCCTTATAAAAAATTAACAACTTTTACTTGAAACATTTTTTCCCGAAACATCACTGTTTATCCGCTAGAGAGCAAATTAGGTTAGAAACATTATAAAATGTGTATACAGATATTATTTATATTTTAAATTTATACGTTACATATACTATGTATGTGTTTGTTTATAACATATACTAAATCCACTGAGGAAGTGAGAAGATACTCTTATTACTTTGTGTGTAAGAGTGCCTACCTTTCTTTAATTAAATGACGTAAAAAAAATACAATTGCGTAATCAACCCTGTCTATACATGGTATTTCCACAATTAACGTAGTTAATTGTTTGTTTTCACTTGTTTTTTAATTTGTTTTCATTCGTTCCAAGTGAAAATTATCAAAAACTTTAAAAATATGTCGTTTTTTGAGATTTCTCCATAAGAGCCAATGTATTTTATATCGATTTTCAATTATTTTTTTCTTAAAAATTTGCATGGATACCTAAGCAGAAATTTTAACCAAATATTCTTTGAGTAAAAGTCTAACTATAAAAAATTTTTGAGCCTTTTTAATCAAACAGTGTTATCATGCTCATACATCCTTAACTTAGGAAACAACAGATCCTTGATAATAGAGTGAATTAGAATGTACAAAAAATATCGGGCCGAAATTAGGCTTAGTTACGTCCTTAGTTTGTGCAACAACCCATATTAATGTACTATCAGATATAACGACTTTAATATCACAATTCACGTTAGATCATCTTTAAAATTTTATGTTATGTAAGCGTGTGAACGTATTTTTAAATAAGAATAATATGCTTACTCATTGGCCAGTTACCAATCGTCACATAACCTATTGTTATTAAACCATTTAAACTGATTTAATATTCTGTAAATATTTTTATGAACTTTGTCCCATTCGCCTGTCACTCGAATCATTTGTTATACTCTTAAGGTAGGTGGACAGTTGTTTTTCTTTAGAGCATACATATGTGAGTATGATCGTTCACCATTTTTATGATACTGTCAAATTGACATAATGTTCTCAAATACCACAATTCTTTGCAATTTACTCGAAAACTATGCAATTTAGAGAAAAAGTAGATCAGTCCAAAATTTCCGGACGTAAAATTTCCGATCGATTTGTTTGATCGAAACTTTTTCTTACCTTTCATATTTTCTGAAAAATCTACATCAATGTATAATTTTCCGTGTTTTTGTTGGTTTTTAGAATTTTACTTCAAAACTGTGCATTTTAGAGGAAAAATTTTTGGAATAAAAGTTGTTAAGCTTAAAATTTCCAACCGATCATACACCATCTTTCTTAGAATTTTTGTTCTATCCCGAATAAATTTTTGCTTCTCAATAGCATACTTGAGGATTTTATCATTGGGTCATTCATAGACTCCCCTGAATACTTGGGTGCGATCTATAGGATATGCTATAAAATTAAATTATCTTTCGAATTATTAAACCATTTTCTTGAATCATCCTGTACAAACTAAATATTACTTGGAGACACTTTCTATAAACAAACAATGGCTCATTTTATTTTTTGATATTTTCCCAAGTTTTTCATAATAGAATTTGGCTAAGAAAATATGAAAACATGTTAAATATTTCCATTCCAAATGAAGCTGTTTATTGACTTCTGTTGCGGTTGATCCTAATCGGTCTTTGGTCTATTTTTTTATTAATTTTTCTTTTAATGTCTGAGCATAAATAATCCAATGTCATAAACTGATTAATAAAATAATTTATTCTGGAAACCTTGAGCATGTCATATTTATCCGTTATTTTATTTTGTAACAGTTTTTTTCTTAACCTTCGTATACAAACATGCTATGTGGAGGTTTTGCGTCATACCACTATTATAAAGTCGGAGAGTTTTTTTTTTGTTTGTTTGATGTTTGTTTAAACGTGCCAGTCTCTGGAACTACCAGTCGGATTAGAAAAAGTCTTTACATATGAAAGTAAATAAGATGACCCTATTCCTAAGATGATCTACTTTCAAAATTTAATGCTTGTATACGTTCGAATAAGTTTAAATTACGCGCTCATGTTCGGCTAGTGCCATAGATAAAATTACAAGCTCATATCAATGGTAGGGAGTCGCCATCATTGTAGTGGTTGACAGTCGTTTTCCAACCCAACCCAAGATGTCCAAAATTTGCCTATATTGCTTAATTGATTTTTAAAATTCATTCACCTAATTACAAAAAAACTCAAATCGCTAAAATTCGAGAAAAATTATTTTTCATCAATTTGACAAAAACGGATTTGAGCGCTAAAACGATTTGAGAACCCAATATCTTGCAATACGCTTATTGAACGATCAAATAGACGTGAATTTTGTAATTTTTGGGTCAAGATTATGTAAGAAAATTATTTTCACTGCAGGGGAAATAAAATTTTCGATTTTCTGAAATTTTTCACAGGGGTACCCCTTAAAACAATCGTTAGAAATTCGAGACAAATTTATTTTTCATCGAGTTGGACAAAAATATCTTTTTAATCTAATTTTGATACGGTAAAAACGATGTGAGCAGTTAAAATGCGAACTATACTACGGTTTTTGAGATTTCAGTCCCAAAGTAGTAAAATTTAAAATTTGAAGATTTTAGGGCCCAAATATCTTGAAATACAAAAGGTTATATGTTCATGCCGACGCGATTTTTGTCCATAAAAATGATTTTCGGTCTAATCGAAAACCAAAAAAATCTTTCGCTTTTCTAGAATATGTTCCCACTAAAAAAATCAATATTACTGTTTTATCTTATTTTCAAAATATTAGGATTCAACATCAAAAAATTAAAATTCTATAAATCATAAAGAAAAGGGGCGTGAATAAATACGGATAATGGAAGTGATGGCTAAAAATTATCGTGGTAGTTTTAGTTTTTAAAGTTCATCAGTAAAGTAAAAATTTGCAAGGTCCAAATCATATTTCCATTTTTGAAACATGTTTTCATGTTTAAACACAAACTATGTTAGTTTGTATATGAAAGTCGTTTGAGATATTCAGTTTGCATAAATTCGTTAAATGACGTCATATCTGTGAAATAAACATGTTCATATCAGACATAACGGGGAGATAACAAATATACAATCGTTTGGAAATCATCCAAATGGTATTATCGTATATTAAGTAATATTCGCTAATCAACTAGAACTCTTTAATTTTTTAAAACATCTGGACAATTTTCAATATTTAAAATCAAATTGACCTCACCCGTTTTTCCCAATTTTCTGTTTTGCTTTAGGACGTTCTAAAAAAATCTCGTTAGATAACGTTTTCATTTTTATACCCTGTATATATGTAATATATATCAAGGTATACTAAGTTTAGTCCCAAGTTTGTAACGCTTAAAAATATTGATGCTACCAACAAAATTTTGGTATAGGCATTCATAAAATCACTTAAAGAGTACATTTCCGACTGTCTGTCTATCTGTGTGAACACGATAACTCAAAAACGAAAAGATATACCACACTGAAATTTTTACAGCGTGTTCAAGACGTAATAAGTGAGGATAAGTTCCTAAATGAGCAACATAGGTCAATTGGGTCTTGAGTCCGTAGGACCCATTTTGTAAACCGTTAGCGATAGAACAAAATTTTAAATCTAAAATATGTTCCTTATAAAAAATAAACAACTTTTGCTTGAAACAGTTTTTTGTAAACGTCACTGTTTATCCGTGAGGGCCCAAATTAGGACAAAATTTTGGTGTCCATTTTCTCCAAAACTATGAAAGGTAGGGAGTTGAGAATTTACAGGTAGCTTCAACTAGTGGTCTTATGAAGTATTCTTGTAAAACGAAAAAAAAATTCTGGAAATTTTTCGAAAAAAAAAAATAACTGGCGATCTTGATATATGAAATATATCAACGTAAACTAGGTTTAGTCCGAAGTTAGGAACGCTTAAAAATATTGATGCTGCGAACAAAATTTTTGTATAGGTGTTTATAAAATCCATTCCGGTTGTCGTTTCGTCTGTCCGTCTGTCTGTGAGCATGATAACTTAAAAACGAAAAGAGATATCAAGCTGAAATGTTTATGCGTGCTTAGGACGTAAAGGATGTTACTAAGTTCGTAAATGAGCAACATAGGTCAAACATACTGTTTATAGATGGTATTTCAACAATTAACTCACTCAAATTTCTTAATTTGATGTAAAAATTTGAAATTTACTAATGTTTTTCTCTAACCTGGATGGAGAAATGATTTCAGCCCTTTAGATATCTTGCCTTTCTCAGAGAAAAGTGATCAAATCTTATTTGAAGCAAATATAACTCATTGACAAAAAATGAATCATTCTTATTGGTAGTCATGTCAGCCAAAATTTTTTGAATATATAACCTTCACCTTGGGAAAATAATTTGTTGTTAATTATAAACATAAACACGCTAATCAAAGGTCATCAATGGATAAAAATAGATTTTGGAAAAAAATTTATTCAACAAAATAATATTAAAATTTTGTTTTTTTTTTTTAAAGACACTAGAAAGGAACTTTGAGTGCCTAAACTGACGGATTACGAATTTTGCAATTTCTTCTCTCTATGAAAAATTTGTGAGTTGTTTTTTGCATGAAAATAGATGAGAAGTTAGTAAATTTTATAAAATTTGATAAACGCTCGATAGAAGAGTTCACAACTTTTGAACGGCTAAACTGATTTTCATATAACTTACAGTCTTCTAATGTACACGTCATGAACTTTTATTTGATACCCCACTTGGGTATGTTTGAAAATATTCGATTGTTCTTCCCCACTTCCACTCCCCATATCCCACTTGCGACGGAGGTTAAAAATAGATAAAATCTCTCTTGTAAGTGGGTTTTATATCGTGTAAAAATTTGAGCTCAATCGATGCAGAACTTTTAGAGCAACAACTTTTTGAACAACATTTTTATATAAAGAGATTAATTATACCTATACAAGTTTTATTTTCTTAAGCTAAGGGAAAAAACAGTATTAACATTACATTTACTTTCAATTAATAAATGAGTACAGTAAAACCTCTATGAATTTTAAATATATCAGTTTTTAAGTTATTTTTAACCGACTTCAAAAAAAACAGAAGGTTCTCAATTTGACTGTATTTTTTGTTTTATGTTTATTATCTCAGAACTTTCGACTGGGTGAATCGATTTTGACGATTCTTTTTTTTATTTGAAAGCTGGTGCTTCCCATGTGGACTTATTTCAATTTGGTCTAGTTCTGACAATGAAATCCATGAGAAAACCATATAAGTCTTAAATTTGCATTGAGTATGTGCGAGACATATGGACAAATAACTCAATATCACGCCAACCGATTTCGATGGTTTTTTTTTTCAGTGAAAAATTAAAAAACTGTTCTGTCACAGTTGTTTCCTTAGCTGACACCGACTCCAAAAATAATAATAATTGTAACTTAATTATATCATCGTTAGTTTTTTTACTTTTTATTATGGAAAATTTCTCAAAGAATATTAATGAGGTGTTTATTACAAGTTCAATTAGGTGTTTTTAGGAGGAGTACCTGCAATTAAATTTTTAGTTCGTTCCTAGCAAAGAGGTACCATGTATAAAGAGGTTTTACTATAATATACGTCTATTTACTCTGTTTAATTTTAAATTACATTCAAGGCATGTAATATTATAAGTAATGTAAACAATGTCGATTACAGATGAGTCTTTTTTAAACAAATATAAAATATTTTCCATGATATCGAGCGAATTTCATAAATAATTTTCCTTAAAACAAACAAAATATTTGTTTACAAGTAATTTAAATATTAAGTTATAAATATTTGCATATCAAATAATTTTTAAAGAAGTTCGACTCCTACTCAGTGTCACAAAACCTTCGAACTATTTCGAGAATGAATCGGAAACAAACATCATCAAGATTGAGTGGGGAAAAATATGACGTTATTCCTTCTTTCATGTAGACATAAATTTACTCATAAATTTTCCTAGGTTGGTATAGGATTTCAGACTACTTTTCTTTTTTTCGGGCAAAAATAACTTTGGAAATTAGTTTTTACCCAAAAACTATCCAAAATTTAAAAATTGAAAGGTGGACAAACAAAAATTTTGGATCGGCAAACGTGGACAAATCGTTTTCAAATGAATGGCATCTGCATTTTATGAAAGTTTGCATCGGGGGGGGGGGGGGGAGTGATGTCTTAATTTTTAATTGTCTCTATAACTAGCAATTATAGGGAGAAAAACGAGAGGTGAAGTGGGACACCCGGTAGGAACTATATTCCTTTCGTACCTTGATACATTATAGATGTAGCGATTACTTTTTTTATTTACAAGCTACTTTTAGTTTTTACTGTATGAAATAATTGTAGTATTAGTTTAAAAAAGACATACTTCTGATTTAGTAGTCAACCCAATATGTGAGTACATTACGTTTGGTTTGATCAGGATATTTATTATGACATTACATAAAAATTGCGTTGTACTTTAAATTATTTCAAACGAATCCAATCGGCATTCTATGAAAATTTGTAATCTAACCACCTGTATCATGTATTATGACTAGGGGAGTTCAATTATTCGCTAATTAGTTAACTTCTTTACTTTTGGAGGAGGCTTTGGCCTCGAATGTCCCTGCGTGGATCCACGCTTGGAATGCATATATGTTTTGTTTCGCTTATTAAATTTATTAAATTTTTAATTGCAAATTTTTATTTACAGTGCACAGGGTGTGCGTATGATAGGCAGTTGTATACCCAAAGATAAAATTGATGATTTCCCTGTAAAAAATGAACCCGTTCTCACATATCTGAAAGGCTCAGCTGAACGTAAAAACTTAGAGAAAGCACTGGAAGAAACAGCGTCGCAGATTGAAGATGTTCCTATTATTATTGGCGACAAAGAAATACGTAACAATAATGTTAGATATCAAGTAATGCCACATAATCATCAGAAAAAGATTGCGAAATTTTACTACGCTGACAAGAAAGAAATTCAAAGTGCAATTGATGTCGCTGTCAAAGCACAAAAACAATGGGATAACGTACCAATCTCGAAACGGTAAGTGCTCAAATATTTTTCTATAAAATTTGATTTTTTTGCTACCCGAAAATTGAGAAGCCCAGTGGATTATGGGCATAAGTGTCCTCAGTAGAGTAAAAATTACTTCACGACATTTTAATGAAATCCAATGATTTGTTTTTAGATTGAAAATATGGGAAAAAGCAGCAAATTTAATGGCAAACGAATACAGAGCGAAATTAAATGCAACCACAATGTTAGGTCAAGCAAAAACTATTGTTCAAGCTGAAATTGATGCTGCCGCAGAATTAATTGATTTCTTTAGGTATAAACAAATTTATTTAAGGTAGTTTGGCCGTAAACACTATTTTCTTAAGAGTTTGATGAAAATAAAATATAGTGTTAATAAGGTATACTCTTAAAAACTAATATTTAACCCTTTGTCAATCGCGTAAAATTTCCGAAAGAGTATATCACACGATGAACGAAGAGTTAATAAAACTTTTAGATATGCAGTTGTGTATTGAGTATATGTACACACTACGTTTAAGTATTATGTACAGTAACATGACTGTTGTCACAAACAGTACACGTATATATAACCTTGCTTTTATGAACTTATAATGGCCAAACTACGTTTAAAGACCGTTTATATTGATCTCATTCAAAATATTATATATAAATTTTGTTTTTAGAATGAATGCATATTTCTTCAAAGAAGCATTAAAATATCAACCAATATCCGAGAATCCAAAAGTCACGTTAAATTCGATGAGATATCGTGGTATCGATGGATTTATTGCAGCTGTATCACCATTCAATTTCACTGCGATTGGTGGAAATTTAGCTTATACACCGGCATTAGTGGTCAGTAAATAATTTGATTTAGAGTGAGTAAAAAACAAGGACACACTTATTTGTAACACAATAAAACAAAGTAAGCGATAGATGCCAAGCATATACATAGCCTCGGATATAAGTTTTGGATTTGGGTTTTGGGCAAAAGTATACTTTTTGACTTAAAATTGTCCAAAGAATACGCTCTCTAAGCTATGTCCATCGAATCACGGGCCACTCTGTACAATAATGGATGGAATTTTTTGTGGGAAAATAAAATCCCTTTAATAAATTTTCAGAGCAGCTGTGTCACGAGTAACTATTGCCAGTTGGATCGTCACCAACCTTCAAAGGGAGGCGGTGCAATGAGAAGAAGAAAGTTCTCCAAAGATTCTCCAAAGAAAAGAGGTTTTAACTTCATTTTAGGTTTTTCTCTTTTCCAAGAGAAAATTGATCAAGAAATTGGCCTGAAATATTCTCTTTTCCGTTAATTTTATAAATTTTTCGATCTAACTCATAACTCTTGAGCCTTCATTGTTCAGTCAGAATTGTAGATTTTTTAATTATCATCGAGAGTGGATTAAATGTGTTTTTCACATTATCCCGGGGTATGGTTGTGGGCTCGTTCATTTCCATGCCGTTTTCTTCCAGAACCTAAACCAATGAACTTTTGCTACATTTGATAGTCACGTTGGTATCAAACATCGCTAACGCTTAACAGAAAAAGGAAATATAAGCCTTCTCAACCTTAAATCGCTTACTCTGTTTTCACTATTTCATAGACACAATGCCACAATCCCTTTCTAAATCCTTTTACAGAGTGATTCATAAAAATGTTTACAATGGTAAAAATTATAGTATTTAGTTTTCGAGTTTAGACCTTTGAATTCCACTGTTTTGGAAAATTATCATCGGAATGTTTATCATTATTTAGAACTCATTAACTCAAAGCGAGAATAGAAGGCATCAAATTTTAAATGCCTAAGACCACAAAAACTTTTTTGTGGATCACCTGTATATTATTTACACTTTTGAAAATTATCTATAATTCATAAAGAAAAATGATTTAGGGAAATGCTGTTTTATGGAAACCATCAGACACAGCCCTCTTATCCAATTACACAATATTCAAAATATTACGTGAAGCTGGTGTTCCACCAGGTGTTGTCAATTTTGTTCCTGCTGATGGTCCCGATTTTGGAGACACAATCACTGCCTCAAAACATTTCGCTGGTCTTAATTTCACTGGATCTGTTCCGTACGTACAAATTTATGCGTATCTTCTCATTCCTTTTGATTTGTTTGTTTAAAATATTTTTGTATTTCAGAACATTTAATCGATTATGGAAACAAGTTGGACAAAATATTGATAAATATATCAATTTCCCACGATTAATCGGTGAATGTGGTGGTAAAAATTATCATTTTGTTCATCCATCCGCCGATATCAAAACAGTGATACCAGCAACAATTAGGTTTGTTTTTATTTATTAAATTCGACGACGGTTCGAAACAGGTATTAAATTGAATACTTTTGAAATATTTCAGATCATCCTTTGAATTTTGTGGACAAAAATGTTCAGCTTGCTCACGGATGTATGTTCCAGAATCATTATGGCCAAAAGTAAGACTTTTCATTTCGATTTATAAAAAATTTTGTACTTAAATAGTATCAAAAAAATTAAAAATTGTTATAGGTCTATGGCCAAACATAGTTTTAGTGAATCATTTCAGAAAGACTGAAAATTTTATAGATGTTAGCCTACGTTTGTGTTCTTAAAGCAGGAGGCTTTGGCTCCAATAGAATGCCAAAGATGTAGCGTCTGTCTCAAGTTTTAACTGATTTCAGAAAGAGTGAAAACGGTTTTAATTGAAAGATATTATCGCTAAATGTCCCGGTTCTTTCTCAACAGGAAAATCATATCGTCCGCAATGTAGGTGGAAGGGTTTAGTCAGTCTGCAATCAGGAAAATTATGGTCTATAGTTTTTTGTGATTGCGGATTGACTGAATCCAACTCATCCCACCTACATTGCGGGAAGCATGATTTTTTAGTTTCCTAGGTAACCGAGCTGTTGGTTTTTGGTGTCTGTTGCAGTTTTTTTGATTTTAACTCCCAACCAGCAAACAAAATATATCAGTTTCTTGATGAGCTCAAGTCTCCTACGACTCCTACGATCATCGACCATATTTTTTTTGGAATACCTGTCGATTTAAGAAGGTTCTACTCTTTATAGAATTAAACTTGAGACATACGCTATATCTTTGACATTCGATCGGGACCAAAGGGGCTTTTCAGCTTTTTTGAAATGACTCACTAAAAAACAACGTTTGGCCGCAGATCTTTTAGTACAGATACGATTATAGTTTATTATTTCAGATCAAAGATGGTTTATTAGAAGAACGATCAAAATTAAAAATAGGTGATCCAACAAAAATTGAAAATTTTACATCGGCCGTAATCGATGACAAAGCATTCGACAGAATTAAAGGTAAATTATTCAAAAACTTTTTTATTTACTTTTCCTAATTTCTTGTTTATATTTTTTGATGAATTGAAATAAATTTAGTTTAAAAAAATCACAGGTAATTTTTGACATGATTATCTTTATTTAAAATAGAAATATTCGAAACCAGCTACATCATTTGACCGAGTGTTCTCCAAAAATTCAAACCAATCAATATTTATATGTTTGACCAGTTTGTTTTTATTTTTTGTTGTAAAATTTGGAAATATCATTTAGGTTAAAATAACAGTATTGTAGCCGTCATGAACAATTCATATTTTTTTCTGTTTAAATTTTAGGATAATTTTCTAATTATGATGTGGCTGGGTCTTAATTTTTTTATAAAATATCCAATTTGATTGTTGAGCCTGTTAGCAGAATTTTTATATTCAGTCCGAACTAATAAAATACTTTCCTTGTGTCTCCTGTTTTGACGTCTGTATCTTCGAAAAGAGCCATTTCGGGACATATGTAACCTGTTATCCCTTGATTATTGCTTATCTGTTTATACCATAGAGATATTATAAGAATAGAGTACGCGAATGCTTATGCTAGCCATAAGTGAGAGTGTTCGTAGGTTAGAGAGAACGCTACCGAGCTACCGCTACCTCTAGGTATCATATAAACGTCACCTTAGAGGAAATGGCATCGTTTTCTCTCTTACCTGTGGTCACTCTCACTGTTCTCTCGCGCATGCTATAAATAATATCTCTACAGTTCATACACAACCCTGTATAAAAGGAACGGTTCGAATGAAACTCATGCAAATCAAAAATTGACCAATTTTTTTTTTTTTTATGACGGTAGTGTCCATATAACCTTAAGAGAAATACTGCAAATTTGCTAACAGTAATGCTGTTTATTATACATTGATTGTTATTGAAGTTTTTTAGCAGAAAATTGGAAAAAAGTAAGTAAATTAGCTACGGAAGCGAGAATTTTTGCAAATTATTTAATAGCTAGATCAGATTCCAATCGAGGATAGTCTATGAATGCTTCGAGGAGAATTGAATCGCCTGCCACTGAATAATACAGTCAGACTGATGTGAGTACCGGTCCACTCTGGCGTTCAAATAAATGAAGCAGCGGATTTCAACGCCCTTTCTCCTGAGCCTGCCATTCTTATAGCATGATAGCAAGCTATAAGAGCAAGCTCATCTTGATTACTGGAATTTTGCGCAGGGCATGTGACAAGCCAAACTGTGAATAACCACAGCTAAGCCATGTTAGATTCAAATTGATTAGAGAACAGTTAAGAAGGGTGGTGGGATTCTTGACAGGACACAATTGAACTATCACCTTCATAGCATGGGGATCTCTGATTATCACATTTGTAGCGTCTATATGGAGGACGATGAAACCTCCATATATGTTATTTGCATCTGCAGAAACATGTTGGGTGTCAGAATTAAAATTTTCGGATCCACTAATCTTGGAAGAAATCTTCCGACGTATAAGCTATGGTTTTTTTTTTGAGAATCCTATAGTTTAAAGTAACATTTCAGGTGACAGGTTGTTCTCAAGGGCACATAGGACCCTTTCGTCTAGGTGCTAAGGACTCATTGGCGGAACACTCTTATTTATTATTATTATTACTATTATTGATTAACTAGAATATTTTTTTCGTCCTATTCTCTGCTAAAAAAACTTTTATTTTACTCATGGACTTTACCAATCAATTTAAAGTGATTTCAATACCAGAAAATTGAAAATTTTTTCCAGAACAATTAAAATACTTACAGTTTCAACAATCAAATAAACATTTTTTTTGCAAAACAATTCAAAATCAAATTTTCTTAAAAATAAAATTCTCAATAAATAAAAAAAAGTTAGATGAACATTTTTTGGTAAAAGCTAGGTGCCACAATAAATATTATTTATTTTAGGCTATATTGAGCATGCTAAGAACAGTTCAAATCTAACGATATTGGGCGGTGGAAAATGTGACAATAGGTATTGAACAATTTTTACAAATTTAATTTTAATTTAATAATAATTAATCAATTTAAAATAAATTATACAAATTGCTTTTTTTTTGAAATTATATATTGGAAAATTATTTTCGATTTATGGAATTTAATTTTTTTTGTGTATTTTTCTTATAGTGTTGGATACTTTATTGAGCCAACAATCGTACATACAACCGATCCACTTGATAAGATCATGACTGAGGAAATCTTTGGACCTGTGTTAACAATTTATGTATACAAAGATAACACTCTTGATGAGACCTTGAAATTGGTTGAATCATCTACACCGTTTGCTTTAACTGGTGCAGTTTTTGCTCAAGATGAGTTAGTATTTTTCCTTTTTTTTTTATTATTTAAGTGTCATTTCATGTTGGAAAATTTTGACTCCTAGACCTACCAAGAGAACTCTATTACCTTAAGATCGACGGGACAGCGCATGAGCCTGGATTAATTGAGTAAAACTTGCGATTTTTCAAGGGGGTGTACCTTAAAAAAAACCGTGTTAAGTTTGAAAACTAAGATCTATTTTCCAAGAAATGACAGCAAAAACTTTTTTGAAACCTTTTTAGAAAGGTAGTTTCATTTTTTTAAATTTTTATTGTAGGAGTTTCTTAAAACGTGCTTTGGAAGAATTGAAAATTACAGCTGGTAATTTCTATGTAAACGACAAATCAACGGGTAGTGTTGTTGGCCAACAGCCGTTTGGTGGTGGAAGAATGTCAGGTAAGATCAAAATTTTCAAGTAGTCTAGTAGTCATAGCAAGAAGAAAACGTTTCTTAAAATTGAATAACTTTTAATTTTTAGGCACAAACGACAAAGCTGGTGGTCCACATTACACGCTACGATGGGCAAGTCCTCAAGCAATTAAGGAAACATTTGTACCTCAAACAGAAATATATTATCCTTACATGCATGGAAAGTAAACATTTCTTTAGTCAGAAAATCACATGATCCTAGCATATCTGCAACAATTTAAAAAAAAAAAAAAAAAATTGAGCAATTCATTTAAAAAAAACCGTACTGAATTATCACACCGTCTTTCACACACGAGTATGCGCAGTGTATGCTAGATAATTTATCATTATGCTCTTAAATATTTAAGTAAATGTCAAAAATGACTGTAGTCTAAAATTTTGCATGTCAAGAATTTTCTTTTAAATTTTATTTTTTTATTCGAGTAATTCCAATTTGTTGATCAAAATGTTCTCAATAGCGTATTTCCCTCCCAAATATTGTAAAGATCCAAACCAGAAAAACCGCGAGTACATTTCGATAAACAAGGATTTGTGATGATTAGCAATAATTTAAAATAAAAGAATAAAATATTTTTTAGTAGCTTTGTGATTTTGAAAATGAAGCACCGACATACATTTTCCACCATCCACAAAGTTTTCATAAATCATTAAGCTATTAAATTCCAAAAAAAGCAACCGGTGATCAATTTCATTCCGTTTTCAATTTTTGACTACAGTCTAGCTCTTAGATGAGATCTTGAAGGTCTCTTGTTGTTTCAAAAAAAATGGTACAATAAAAACATTTTTTTTTTTCATTCTGTATCCTATGAGGAATAAATTTAGGAATATTTTTTTTTCTAAAATCTATGTTAGATTGAATAAGATTTTATGTTTTTCTTTCAAGAAAATTTGTTAATTTTTTTGCACAATTTAGATCTAATTTACAATGAAATGTTACAAAGAATTGACTTGGATAATTTACATAATCTTAAATGCCAAAAATTTTCCTCCTTGGAGTTCAAAAAAATAAAGATACGATTTTTTAGTGGCCAATGTCATTTGCTTTTTGGATTATATAACCATTTAAAGAAGCTACTGTTCTTCTATTGAAAAATATTATTTTCCAACTTTAACTATTTCAAATTTTAGGCTTAAAATACTCAGTGCTATTATCAAAATATGTCGCCATTGTCGCTAAATTTAAGAAAAAATATTTTATAATATTCATCTAGAGGAAAATTGCCCAGGATTTAAAACTAAATTTATTGCTGAAGCGAAACGTATCTAAAAAAAGGCATGGACTTACAATTAAATGGAGTATTATTGATTTTGTAATATATAAGTTTTGGGCCATTGTTGTGAGTCTGAATCTTGATTTTCAATCGTCAGGATGCTGTGCTAACAAAATGTTGGCCGAACAACTGCGATGTTGTCACACTTTTTTGGATTTTTACCAATACCTCCGCACAGCATCCTGACGATTTAAAATCAGGGTTTAGACTTACAATAATAGTCTCAAACGTATAATGTAAGCTAAATCAATGTACGTTTAGCTCAGCTATAAGCGTAAAATAATCGTTCAGTTATTTTGAACAATCCGTGTTCAAGTGGCATTCAAATGAAGTATAAATTGTATCTTTCCTTGTCTAAAAAAGACTTTTTACCTGTTTTTTATGAGAGAGTGTACAGTTTGGAATACATCCATCCCTCCCTGCGTCTATGTAGTCTACCGTACTCTACATAGTTTTTTTTTATTATCAAGCCAGAAATCCTTTTGTATTTTCTAGTTCTATTCTCTCTAGCTAGTTCGAACGTGATTAATCTATAGACGCTGTACAATATATGACTAAAACTCACACGTACATATGGCATTGTAAGAATGCAGGGATCTTAAAATATAAAAGGAGCCGATTTTGCGAATTACGTAGTTTGACGTCATTGCCACTTCATTTTGAACTAATCCTCTCTTGCTCATGACCAGGCCACTTGGTTTATGAACGCTCTCTACTATTGAGCGTACCCTATGTAAATAAAAGCTTTTCCTTTTCACTACTTCATATTGCCAGAGTTTGGTGCTATACAATTGATTTTATGGTTGAAATTGTAAATTCAGATTCTAATTAAACTTTAAAAAAAAATGGGTAAGGGAAATATATTGAGCACAATATTTGAGAAAAACAAAATCTTATTCATTCAAAATTTGTTTAAAACAAATTTAAAAAAATAAGTTAAAGAAAAAACTATAAAAAAAACCAATAATAATTGTAAAAAAAAGAATTGAAGGTCCCTGAAAAAATGATTCGATAAAATTATTTTTTATTATTTAATAACCAAACAGACAATAAAATTTAAAAGAATTGAATGTATATTTTAAAGAAATAATCAATTTTTAAGGGACTCTTCAAACAAATAATTAATTGTTAAACAAAAAAAAATGTTTATTTTTTATTTAAAAATATAACTTATTTAAAAATAATAATTTTTTTTTCTTAATTGATATAATATTATTCACCGAAACATCAGAAGTGGGATTATTAGGGCTGTTTCATTTTCGATGTTAGTTTTGAACCGGGGTGAGGAACCTTTATGTATAAACATGAGATTTTTAAAGAAATGTTTAGTGAGGCCATAAACGTGTAGTCAAAACTCTTTATTTACTACCAAAAAAAAAAAGCAATTTTGCAATGTCTAAGCGGGGCACGTAATTCAAGTAAAAGTGTGACTTCGATTTTTGCAGATTAAATGACAGATAGCTGATATTAGGATTGTAAGATGCTGATCTGGAGTCATCTGTCAAACGGTTTCTAAGCGAATCTTTAATGTTATTCTCTCTGAAAATAATGACTCGCAGGGATAGATAAATGAAAATATGATTAAAATAGTACGAGCCAGCTTTTTCAAACAGTTAAATGTGTTAACGAATTTCAGAGATAATATTACGCCATTTTCATTACCCGAAAAATTCGTATTTGCCACATGTCAAAATAGAGAATATTCTACTCTGGTGGTCTTAGAAACTCTGAAAAAGTCTTAGGAACTCTGAATTTTTCAACGTTTTTGGACTGTTCAATTCAGAGTTATTCAGACTAGCTCAAAACCGTTGAGAAATTCAGAATTCCTAAGACTTTTTCAGAATTTTCTAAGACTTTATTAAGAATTATTCTTTCTTCAAATATTTTTCCACCAGGGTAGTACAAAACTCCAAAATGACATCATATTTTAAAAAATTATCGAAAATGAAACACGCTATATGAAACAACGTGAGATATTAGAAGTGTGCTTACTTAAACAGGATGGCGATCGACCTGGAAATGTCATTTTGAAATTCTGAGTCAGAGAATTTAAGTATTGGTCAGGGAAAATGATAAAATTCTCTGATCTTTGTACATCAATTTTAACCATGGAATCTCTGATTTTTTTTCTCGTAAAACGCTTGGTCTTTGTATCGAAATAATACAATTTGATTGTCTTCCCACTTTTTTTAAAATTTCAGTGATTTACAAAGTCATGTCATTTTATTAATTCTACCAATAGGATGCACTGCATGATATAATATCGTTGTCGAAATATTTTTTAAATGAAAATAACTCCCCTAAATATTATATCATTTTTTTTAAATGTTTTTTATTTGTAATCTTAAGAGAAAAGAGAGAACTTGTGTTAAAAACACAAATTTTAAGTGTTTATTCCTCAATAATAAAGAAAATTTGTTTTTTTTATTTAATGTGATCAAATTTGCGAAAGTAATACTAAAAAGTCGATAGTGTTGAAACATTTTTATGAAGAATGTATTAATGCTGTAGATCTTTTCATTAATAAAAAAGATACTTTTTTTTGTTTCGGACAACATGTCGAACAACAATTTAAATGAAGAGATGCGCCACATACTTTCTATATTTGTTTAGCGCTGTTTGACAAAGATATAAAGTATTTGATACAGATGTTTTCGAGGAAAAGTTGTGTTTTCTTCACTCGAAAACATCATCTAGTTTTTTGATAACTGCACGAAACAAAAGACAGTCGATGAAAAGGTCTCTTTACACAAGTTTTAATTATAGATGAAATCTATTTAAATTAATTAATAATGTACTAATTTAAACAAAAGAAAAAACTTGTACAACAATATAAAATAATAATAAAGATAAGTTGTTACAATTTTTGTGTTTTTCTTTTAATAATTTCCAAGGTTTAACACCTACCAGCGCTGGATTTACTCGATGGAACACGGGTTTAGTCATACTTCGACCTGACGGGGTTCATTTTGGTCGCTAACCCCCTCAATTGTCAGCGGCGATCCATCAATTTTCATAAACAATCAGGGATAAAGCCGTTTCTATTACCAATACAAATTCGAAAAAATATCATAAGTAGTTCATAAAAAGTGCTATCTTTTCATACTATTATAAAATCCCCCACCTTTCCCAAGAAAAAAATTTGTGAATTTCAAAACTTCAATTGCTTATAACTAGAGAACGGATAAAGATACACAGTCGAGACTTGCATCTAAAGGGTCGATTTTCGTCTCCTTGTAATGTTATCAGCGAAAATCAATAGTTTCCCCAAAAAACCGCCTTTTTTACAAAAATCTTAAAAAATATCATCAAAAATGGAATACCCTTAAGGTTCATCTACGGAATATTTCGTCATTTTTGTTAATCGGAATGTTTTTATTTGTCACTTCCGATACATAACATTTTAGTATAATTAGATTAATTTCACTATCCCCCAATTTCCCGGAACGAGGTGGCAGTCTAGGTCCTATACAAACCGTAAAATTCATTGTAGAATGTAGCTATTAAAGTATTCTGTAATTTTTGAAAAATATTTTTGGGTGATACACATTTTGAAATAAAAAGCCATTTTAAAAATTTTTTATTCAAACTTTATTTACAAACTTTAAAAAAATGTCAAATATATTATTTGTGAAGGTAAGTATCGGATAAATAATGAATTTGTTCAAGCCCTGTCCTTAAAAAAAACGTGTGTACGCTCGTGAGAGTTATACCTTTCTGATGTAATTAAAAATAGTTTTTAATTGCATCCGAATAATTATTTAGAATAAAATAATAAAAGATTTTAATTACAATAAAATAATACAAATAAATGTTTGTCTATTGTGGGTAACATTTTGTGTATCAACTAACTTCATGGTGTTAAAAAATTGTAACTAACTTCAACATGTAGTTTTCGCGTCACCCCGTGCGCGCGCATCATCAAAATTAACTCATTTTTTCAAAACGCCGTGGGCATTTTTCATATATTGCTCATGCTTTGGCTTCAGATAACGACAGTTCGACAATTTGACGATACATATCGAACACAACTACTGGTTCTACTGATTTAGGAATAATAGATGATCACTTCAGTTATGACGAAATGCTGCCAAGTAAAAAAAACAGTATTTCATTTGTACTGCAGGGTTCGTAAAATTTTTATTTTATGTGAAATTTTAAACTCGAAAAGATGAAAAATTATTACGAATAATCCTTCGCCAACCCCTTTAAAATATTAAGATTCCTTGAGAGATTTTAAAAAAAATCTTCCAGTGGTGAGACAAGAACTAAATTTCATGTGGACAAAGTATATTCACTCTAATCGTTTTTTCATAACGCGCTTAAACAAATGTAACTTCAAAAATCGTGTTAGGAATATCGCCTAAAATCCTGTACAAGAAGCTATATTATTTTGGAACGAGACTCTGGAGATATTTGTAAAAATACTTCCTTATTCATGGATGACAAACTAAAAATACATCACGTTTCATCCAAACAACCGGCGAATAAATCGTTCGTAATGGTATTTCCCAAATAAAATTTAAATATTTATCATATTTTTTGGAAATTGTTTTAAACAATGGACATATAAAAATCTCATTATTTTCAATTGGTGAACCTTGAATCGGTACCACACTAATATTTGGCATCTCTGTGTAAATATTACCCGATTTTACATAATCCAAAGATTTTGTATCCCAATTCCAACATGCTCCAATTATATACAATCCCGAAATAGAATAATAGCTATCGGTATTATCGACATCCATTCGAAAATCTAACGATATTTGTTCAATTGGTAAACAGCTTTTCAGAGCATATTCAAATATAATTGTGTACAACAGTTTTTTTGGCAAAAAGAAAATTGTTAAATCGAATATTTTCGGTATAGTTTCGTTTTCATACCATTGCCAAAAATAATCAAAACGTCGCTTCACATTCTGGATAAAATCACCGAGATATGTATGTTTGGAATTCATTGCAATGTTTAGCCAAATTATTGGAACATAATTCATTTGAAATCGTTCAAAAATTACGTTTAATTCATCCGTTAACGTAATCGATCCATTTAACGCTCTTTTTAGGTTATGCAAATCTTTGATCATAATCTCTAGTAACATTTCGAAGTACAACATTTCGCCATAAACTAAATCACTAAAGCTATCATTTGTTAATTTATTATAAAATTTGGATTTAATCGCAATTACTTGATCCAACTTGGGTATTGAATTTATAGTTTCGCTAATCGTTTCATTGATTTTATTATTCAAACTTCTGGATTGATTTTGATAGTTTTTAACTAAATAAATATTATGGATAAAGGAGTTTAATTCTTTTAAGTTTTTCACAGTCTCATCGTTTTGGTTGAGCCAATAAATTTCAGGCGGTTGGATTTTTGGAATATTATTTATATGGTTAATTACATCAAAATGTTCTAGTTTTCTTGGAACTCGATACTCGATTTGATTATCGTAAAATGAACATAGATCGTATTTGATTATATCAACATTAAAAACTTGGTTGAGTAATTGGGTTAAACATCTTTGATCCCAAAAATTAACGGTTTTACCTCCATAATTACAGTTACTAATAAGGTAATTCATTAATAAAAACGGAATCCGATGTTCCATTCGAATATAAACGGATAATTGTCGTAACGAGATATTCAAATCGAAATTATTGAATTTGACTGGATAAGTCCAGGCTAGTTGTCCATATCTTTGACGTTCCTTAACCATTGCATGAAAATAACATAAACTATAAATCGCCCGTCGAAACATTTTATCATATCCTGGACATTGATTGTAATAATCCGTATTCCCAATTAAATCGGAATTATAGCCTGCGATTAACGTCTCCTTAAAGCCATCCTGTGTATCAATCGTGACTTTCGTACAATTTTGTAAAATATACGTCGGAAAATGTTCGGTCATATCGGTGATTAACCATAAACGAAAATTTGGATTTGGTTTAAAATTCTCACATAACATTTCTAATTTTGGCATCCATTCTGGTGCTAAATGACAATTTTGTATACATATCCAATATTCATATTTTTGTAAGGTTTTTATTAAATTTTCAGCGATTTCTGTTTGATCGGGCGTACCAAAACATATTGTTTCGAAATTCGTTGTTAATCCCATTTTTAACGCGAATTTTTGTACGGATATCACAGGATCAACATCCGGAGTCGTCAAAATAACTATAATTTTAGTGTTATACGAACTTTGATACGTTCGCTCAATGTTATATAACGGGGGAATTACAAAATTATTCCCTAATTCTTCGGATACAACGATTTTTAAATAATTTAACGTACATTCCGGCAGTAAAACTTTAATGAGAATTAATTTCTCAAATAATTTTAATTTTTGATCCCATTCAGAAGGAAATTGTAAAAATAAGCGTTTAGTTACAAACTTCTCCCATTCTTTATCCTTCAAAAAAGATTCCTCAAGACCTGCAAATTGTTTGAGTTGGGATAAATAAACGATATTCCTCCATTTCTCTTCGGAATCCAACCATGGAGGTTTTTCAATCGTGAACTCAATTCGTTTAATTTGATTTTTAATAAAAATCGAAATAAGCTCAGGTTCAATTTTTTTCTGTAAGCTCATCGTACTCAAATAAAGAAGAAATGAGAATAAAAGTGCATCTTTTGAGAATAATGATCGGGAAATATTATTAAAAACAGTTTTCGCAAAATTTTCAATTAAATTCTCAATCCGTTTTGGTAATAATTTCGATTTTGGTGCTTTTGAGATTGATGTCTCAAATAAGTTCATGTACCATCTCAATGAATATTGATACATATAATTGAGATTATATAACGATAGTAAACACTTGTAAACGGTTGCACCGTGGACCGAAACCGGTTTATATTCTTGTAAAATAATTTCAATGTTATTCAACTCATTATCGGTTGTAATCTGATCTTGTTGAGTGATTTTAAGTTCAATTTTTGATCGATCCAAAGTATCAATCGCATACTCATCATCTAAAATATTCGTTTTTGATTCGCTTAAAGTTTTTAAAATGTTATATCGAATATTTTTTAATTTTATTTTAAAATTTAACGTCTCCTGGATCGTATTTTTATGTTTTACATATAAATCGTTATTTTCCTTGGCTACCAAAATGTTAAGAAGTTGATCCGTTAAAGAAAATTTCGTAATCGGACAGTAAATAATATTCACGTAATGTGAGATATGTTCACTGTATTGGGGATTCGGTAAAGTTGTGGTTAAATATAATCGAAAGTCTGGATTAAAAGGAATTTCGGTTGCGTTCACGTTTAAATACGTTTGATTGTCACGCTCGTAAAAATTTTGACATAAGTATGGCATCAACGCAACATCAACGTTTAATTTTAAATTTGATATTAACATAGGCCGTCCAATTTTCAGGTTTTGCGTTAAAGTTTCCATTATATTCTGATCAGTGATTTTCACAATTTCCAAATTTGTCTCAACCGTTTGGATCCAATGATACATTTGTAGTTGGGGATCGATTAACAAACATCGACGATTCGTATTATGAATAATTGTTTTATTATCGGTGGTAATATTACGAATTTTATACGAAACAACCTCCTTCGAACTTTTATCTTTTAGTAAACGGGCAAAATTAAAATTATCCGAAAATTCGATCTTTAATTCGATTAAATGATCTCGTAAATGAATAAAAATCATTTCACGATTTTTCCATGAGAACGGGCCCATATATGCGATTATACACGATGAAAATAATAAATCGCCGATTAAATAATCGTATGCTTTTTTAAGTGCGTCAACAGTGGACGTCCAATATGATTTTTCTGATTCCAAACTGTTTACCAATTTTTGTGCACATTGGTATTTTTTGGTACATATATCGACTTCGTCTTGCACACGTTTCATATCTCGATTCGCTTCGGCTAATTGTCGATTTAATGCCTCCAAACGTTCTTTTAATTCAGAAAACTTTCGACGTTTCTCATTTAAAATACTTAACGTATTTGCATACTTATTTTCAGCGATCATTAACTTTGCCTTTTTGGGAGCAACCTCTTTTGCAACTTTGTCATATAAATCCATGGCGATTACCCATTTACATAATCCTTCGGCAGCACTAGATGCCTTCGCAACAATATGAGGCTGGAAATCCTTATTTGGTAAATATTCCTTACGAATTTTTACCATAACAGTTGGCGGAATATTATCTTTATCGAATTCTTTAAGCTGTTGTAAGAAGTTCATTTCTCCTAGAATACGCTTACTGGGACCCCAATAATCGATAATTTTTTTACCAGTAGCCGCGTCGGGTAATCGATCTGGTTTAATTTCTTTAATCACACATACCGCTGCCATAACTAATTTAATTGTATCCGGTGGATTTTTCATGGATTTAACCAGCGTAATATCAGTTGGTTTAAGCGTATTCAACGCATTTATAGCATCTTCTAAGATAGGAATAGCTAGTGCTAAATCAGCTTCGCACTCACTTTTTAAACTCTGTGCAGCGGCCGCTTGTACATTTGCTATTTTTTCTTCTTCACGCACAAGTTGACTTGCTTTCTCTACAGCAATAGTTTCTTGCTCGATCACCTTACCCATTTCTGCAGCTCGTTCCCCCATTTGTATTAGCTGTGGTTTCAAGGTCGCTAATTCGTTTTGTAGGAGCACAACTTGCTCGGTTGCAAATGATAATTTATCCAACCCCATTTGATATTTTTGCCGGGCGTCCATAATTTCCTTTTGCTTCTTATTCATGAGCGTTTTGTAGCACTTTAAAAAGTCCATATACGCTCCAGATGTGATATTGTTCCGTATATTTGTCCGTATACTTATCTCATTCGATAATTTTCGCATCGTGCTATCAAAGATCCGAAACGCATTCGGTAACGGTGATTTTAATTCGGTTGTTAAATTTAGTGAACTAACCATATTCTCAGCAATATTTTGATACATAAATGGCGGCCATTCATCAAAGTAATTAATCGTACATGTCTTCAACAATGCTGGACATGATTGAAGATAGTCTCGCAACTTTTTCGATTTCGGAGATAAACATATAAAAATATGTAAATTTTCTCGACATCGTGTTACATAAAAGTCCATTATATCTGTAACACTGACATCCAAGGATCGATTCCCTTTTTGAGCGGCAACGCGAGTTGTTTCCAAAATTTTCTGTAACTCTTCAATCGTGTACATATTTTGCACTTCCCCTAAGGTAAGCAAACTATGAATATCGTATAAGTAATTATCATCCTTTAAGTGATGCTCTTTGATTAGGAAAATTGTTTTCTTTCCCAATCCTCCAACTTGTAATAATACTTGCTTGATATTCTGCCTCCAATCGTCAAAGTTATAATTCGGTTTGACATCGGGAACATAGAGGTTGTATTCAAATACACTCGCCGCTAATCGTATTAACGATTCGCGTCCCGAACCACTTTGTCCAATTAACAACGCACTCCCCCCCGCATGACTTAAAATGCGACATATGCGCACAAAATGTTGAGCGGTGTAATTTTGTACTGTTAAATCTAATTTCTGATTGTTTTTTAAGTTAAAGTTCTCTAATTGAGTTATAAGAACTTTTTCGAAATCTGAAATAGATGTTTCTTTGTAACATCTAGGATCACGTAGAATTTCACTATAACAAACCGTGTTGATAATTTCGTGATCAGAACTTTCATAGATCGTTTGAAAATCATCCTTAAAATATTCCTGAAGCGGTTCGATTAATTGTTCTCGAAGCCATTCCTTGTGATCGGTTGCTAATCGATCTGAGAAAACTCGTAACATTTCATGAACCCATAAACGTGGTAACATTTTTTTACTGGTCATCGATGATTTACGAAACAGTGAATATCCGCGGATTAATTTTTCAAAATCGTATAAATTAAACATGTAGGTACTTGTGTTCGGGGTAGCTTTTAATTCGGTACGAATTTTTGTATAAACTATATTCGTAACTTGGATAATATTCATAATAATCGCAACAATATCCGTGGGGAAACCGTTGTCTTTCATGTTATGGAACAAAATGCAACTGAAAATTTTCTCTAAACTATCATTTTCGATCATTGGTAGAATGTATGGTGTAAAATGATGTAAAAATCGCTGACAAATATTTGGTAATTGTCCCCCAATAAATCCAATTGCACCGATAAATAAAACATTTTGGATTGTAATTTTTCGATTTTCTTTTTCGCTGTACCAAAACTGATGGTCGAAATATTGGCGGATTAATTCAATCGGTGCTTGACTTGCAGACTCATCACGGATGGATAAATGTATATCATCGACAAAAGCGACACGAGTTTTTCCTGGGGATGCACCATATTTACTGCTAGTTAACTTTTCGAATTTCGATAAAAATAAATCAATTGCATCATGACTTGACATTTTTCGCGTTAAATGTATGTAAGTTTTCTCAAAATCATTTTTTGGTAATTTATTTGTTAGTAAATCTTTCACATATCGAGTTTTTCCACAACCCGTGTCACTAATTAATAAAAATTTATTTTTATGCCGAATATGCATTTCAAGTAAATACATTTGGCGCGCTGAATTTAATGTAGGAACTATTTGTTCGCTTAAATTAATCTCTTCAATTTTGGGTGATTTTATTATGTCTGGCCAATATTTCCAAACACCTTTTACCTTGAATATATAAAAATAATCGATAGATAAACCTTCTGAGGGTAACGAAAAATCGAGACGATCTAGCGAAGACGGTTGTGGATAGTTTTTATTTTGATTTCGCCATAAATTTCGATAAAATTCGTCGTATTTTTCATGAAAACTAGATTCTAAAAGTATTGAAATGTTTAAGATCAATGATCCATAGAATGTGGCTTGAATCCAACTGTAAACGTGTTTAATGTCTTCCATATTTTCGTTACATGCGTCGTTTAGAATCATTTCCATTAGTATTAAGGTCGAACGAATTAAATTTGTATCACTTAAATATAAATGAAAACCTGAAAGGAAAAGAAAAAATTAAATGTTTTGCACCGATGGCAAAGGGGGGGCAAGTTGGTTTATGGAGAATAAGAAAATTATGAATTCTAGGTATGTTCAAGTAAAAATATAGGACAAAAAACGTAAAATTTGTTTTTATTTTAAAATTAGACTCATTTAACCATCAATTTTAACTAGTTGAAGCTACCTGAAAATTTTCAACTCCCTATCTTTTACAGTTTTGGAGAAAATTTACTCCAAAATTTTGCCCTAATTTGCGCCTTCACGGGTACACAGTGATCTTTATGAAAAAATGTTTCAAACAAAAGTTGTTTATTTTTTATATTTAAAATGTTTTATTCAAGGTTTTTATGGCCGGGGGGTCTTCGCATAGCTTTAAGTAATTCTGAACGAATTCAAAATAATTTTTATTGTAAAGCTTCATGAGGGGAGACTTTATCGACTTCTGCTTCCACGTTAGTATTCATAAAAATCCATAACAAACCTTTTTGAGCTCGAATAAATTCCAAACATGGTGGAATAATCCAATTAACCATATCGGTAATCGATTCAACATATTTGGAACCCCAAAGTGGATTCACCTGTTTTATCCAAGACTCGAAAATAATTTTCCATTGTACCGTATCGAAGCAAATGATCCCGCAACGTGATATAATATTCGGTGACAAATTCTCAATATTTGATGTCTCAAATATATTTATTAATCGATCAGTTTTCAATATTGTTTCTGCGCATTGTAAACAAATTTGACCACAACTATCTAATGCCGGATATAAGAAATTAAACCAAATATTTTCAATTGGACCGTCATATATAATCCATTCTTCGTTAACTTGATTTTTTGTTTGTTTACGATTATAAATTTGCGCACATATTCCTTCAATAATAACCGCTGGATGTTCGTTAACTTTACCAAAAATTTGATTCAATTCCAAATTTTTTGGATATAATAGTGTTGATTTAATTTCATTTTTGGTTTGTTCACTACGTAAAGTTCGAATTACATCTAGCGAAACACTTTTTGCAGAAAATGCATCACCTGTAAGTAAAATTCCATGATTATTTTCGATGAGCCAATATAATTGGACAAATTTTCGTAAAATATCTTGTGTTAGAGTGATTTGCTTTTCGATACAAATTTTTTCAATGGATTCAATCAACGTGCGATCTTCTTCACTGGTGTAATTTAGTTCCAAATTTGGAAAAATTTCTTTTAACAAATTTTCAAATCTTGGAATGTCACTTAAATTCAATTGCGGTATATTTCGCTTAATAATTTCTGTTAAAATGATCTGATATTCATTTCCATTAAAGTTATGTTCAATTTTCCATCTACCAGATGTCACTAGTATCGCTTTTAAACTACGTATTTGAAAATCATACAACTTTGCATGAAACATTTCTGCGCAATAATCGTATAATAATAGTAGTTTCCTCGATAAATTTTGATAGTTGGTAAAACCGTAGGAAGCTAACAGCGTTTCGCAAACAATTTTTTTATCTGGTTCGCAAATATAAAAGTTACGAAACATCAATCGTAAATTATCGGGTATATTCCTTGGATAATCCCAAGCGAGTGTCACACCAATGAAACATGAATGCTTCATCTTTAAAGATTTATCGTGAATATTGACTGTCTCCGTATTTAATCGAATTGCTTGCGAAATATTCTTTAAAAATTGTGCTAAAACTGAAAGGACTCCAAGTTCCGTGTAATTAAAATCATCAAAACAAAACCAGGCCCCTGAAGAAACGGTACCCTTAATAAAACGTATAACTGCGTCATATTCCAAGTTAGCACGACAATTGTAGATTTTATACTGTACAGCAAAAATCTTCGATAAATCGTGAAATGTTTCAGTTTTACCCGATATTTCAGCACTTTCTAAACAGCCATATAATTGAAATTGAAATGCCGCCATAAATGTACGATAACAGCGCTCAGTGTTTGGAGTTTGTACTAAACGCGGTTTTACTCCTAAATACTCATATTGGTAACATCTATCGATTTGAAGTAATCGCACATGGACGTCTTTTTGATCCCAATAATACCGGAACTGTATCATCCAATAAAACGAACTAATACAATCGATTTCATTCTCAATTAAATAATCGATAATCGATTGATTATGTAATTTTTGTGCATATAATTCAACAAGTTTTAATTTTAATTGAAAAGTTAAATCGTTCGAATGCAACATTTGAGTAAGCTCGTTTAATTGTTGCCCCAAATCGTTTTTGTAGGTAATTAAATTTTTTGGGGTCTTTGTTAAACATGTCTCACATTCTTTGGTCCAATTAAATTTCGATACAATTAAAATCACTTGTTGTGGCCATTTTTGAAACCATTTTAAGCGTGACATAAAATAATGATCCTGACTCGCCTTATAAATATATTGCTTTATAGTTTCACAAATTTCATCTTCGATTTGTCGAAATAGAGTCCATACACTGAAATCCTTTCGCACTATGGGCGTTTTTAGTTGAATCGTTTCGAATTCACTTGAAATGGATTCAATAACATTGTCGGTTATTTTCATGGAGTGAACATTTTCGAAACATTTTCGTACAAATGGTATTAATTTCGTAATACATTTCGAGTAAGATAAAATTCGTAAGATTTCATTGTTCGACAAGAAGAAAAATCGTGAAAAATATAATCGTTTTTCGTCGATAAAAGTGTTAATTCCATTGTTGATTTTATCTAAGAGGATATTAATTTCGAGGAGTTGCCGATTTAGCTCGATATTGGTGGTGATTTTAGCAACGTTTTGTGTGTTTTTAACAGTTTCAAGAAACATTCGAAGTTGACCATCAACTGTTTGAAACCATTCAGTTTCATCTGGTAACTCACATGAAATATAATCACAGGTTAAGACTGGTATTAAATGTAACCAGTTATTTTGTAATCGATACCAAATCTCTATATTTGCACGGATTTCAAGTAATGTTTCATACCATATTCGTACCTGAAATATTAAAAACAAGAAATTGGCATCGTTTTAAGATATACACAGCCAAACTGCTAGTAAAATTTTTTAAAATTAATTGGCCGTAGGGAGTTATTGAGGAAAAAATGTAGGAAGGTACCCTCTTTTCGCACAGAGTCCTCGGGTTCAAAACTAAAGAAAATGTTAATTATCCGTCCTCATGGTCGTCGCCAAGGAAGGGTAGGTAGAGGCAGCTGCCCCCTCTAGAGATTCACAAAAATGTTTCAAAGCACCCATTTTAAAAAACTAAAATTCTACTGAATTAAAAATTTCAGTTATCGGAGAGTATGAAATTTGAATGAATACTACCAACAAATTTTCAACTAACTATCTTTTCTTCTTTTATAGGTTTTGAGAAAAAGGGAACTAAATTTTCGCCATAATTTGGACTCTCACGGGAAAACAAAGTTATTTATGAAAAAATGTTTCAAACAAAAGTTTTTTACTCTTTTAAATGAAATAAATTTACATTTAAACTCTTGTTCTTCCTGTTGCGGTATACAAGACCCAATGTACCCATGTTGCCTCTTTTCGTTAATGAGTTATCGTGTTAACGGGCAGACAAACGGAAATGGACTAATTAGTGTAATTTTATGAATACCTATATCGAAATTTTGTCTGTAGCATCAATATTTCTAAGCGTTACAAACTTGGGATTAAACTTAATATACTCCGATATATTTCATATATAGGGTACAAAAACTAAATAAAATCATTTTTGACAACAAGTTTTTAGGAAAAGGGCGCCTATACGATGAAAGGGAGGATAAAAGAATAGTACAAAAATAAATTTAATCGTCTTTCGTAAGACCCTCATACGAAAACACAAAAAAAGGTCACGGTTCTCACCAGTAAAAATCCGGATTCCACTGTCTGTGACCCCCCAAAATTTAACTTTAGATCAACGACTGTTTTCAGGTAAATGAATGATAAAATAGGTCTAATTTTAAAATTTAAAATAAATTTTCGCGTTTTATCTCCTATGTTTTTACTTGTACTTACAATTCATACTTGTCCCATTCTCCATAAAGCAACCTACCCCCTCTTTGCCATCGGCAAGCGACGCCCTTGACCATCCCTAAATAAATTTTCTACTAAGTAAATGTACCTCATTTTCAACAGGCTTCACAAACACTGATCCACGCATTGTTAACGTTTGAATAATATGATCATCTAAAATCGTATAAATTTTATCCAAATTATATAAAATCATTAATTCACTTTGCTTCCATTGTTGCGTTTCAAAAGCAATTGTTTCCCATTGTTCTTTCATAATATGTAAATTCTCTTGTAATTTTAATTCTTTCATTGCTGCCACACTGATTATATCAAATTGTTCTAAATATGGTTGTAAATTTTCTTTAATCACTTTATCTAATGTTGTGCCAGCGTTCGGTGTAATATCACGCTCAATTACCACACTCATTTCATCCCAATGACGTTGTAACAAGGCTGGATTACACAGGATTCGAATTTTTTCAATGTTTGGTTCAAAATCGGTCAAATATTTTAAGGCTGTTGTACATAGTTTCAACGGTGCTGGATGATTATGAAAGTCTGGATCGTCAACCATACCTAAAAGAATCAAATTCGAACAATGTCTTCAAGTAAGTGCGGCGAAATAAATTGAGAGACTTCAAGAAAAGGGAAAAGAATGGGGAACTAACCCAGTGATTCTGAACAAGCAAATTAAAAACACAATAAAGTTATGATTTCTATGCTGTGGCTGAAGCAAGCGTCTGACGTTGAGCGTCTGGCGCTGAGCGTCTGACGCTGAGCGTCTGTCGCTGAGCGTCTGACGCTGAGCGTCTAACGCGTATTTGATTGTTTCTTCTGAAGCGTCAGCTGTGTTCAGTCCTTCAAAGTGAAGTTAACTAAATTGAAGTAAAATGAGTGCCTGCGATATTCTATTATGTCTTTTAATGCTTGAAGAAATTGAAGAAGAAATTTTATTAGAAAAAATGATGCTTGAGGGTAATGCTGAAGTCTGTACTTACATAAAATAAGTGAAAACAAACAATTGACTGAGTTAATTGTTGTAATGCCCTGTATAGAATGTATTGAATATCAGTGCTTAAAAACCAGAAGAGTTTTAAAACCAACACTTTGAAAATTTTCGAAAGTATTTTCTTGAATTTGTTTTTCATTTTTCAAGAATATTTCACAAGATCACTAGCTGAAGTTCCCTGCAAATTTTCAACTCCCTATCCTTAAAGTTTTGGAGTAAATGGACACAAAAATTTTGTCCTAATTTGCGCCATCACGAATAAACAGTGATGTTTATGAAAAAATGTTTCAAACAAAAGTTGTTTATTTTATTATAAAAACATTTTTTACATTTAAACTTTTGTTCTATCTCTAACGGTTTACAATATGGGTCCTACGGATCCAAGGCCTAATTGACCTTTGTTGTTGACTAGGATTATTTACGAACCTAGTCTCACTTTCACGTCCTGACCACGCTGTAAAAGTTGGTATCTCTTTTCGTTTTTGAGTTATCGACTTATCGTGCTAACAGACGGACAGACAGATAACCGGAAATGGACTCTTTAGGTGATTTTATGAACTATACCAAAATTTCGTAGTATCAATATTTTTAAGCGTTACAAACTTGGAACTAAACTTAGTATCATTTGATAAAGAATATTTAACGCGTGAAATATTTGACGCATGTGCAGAACGCGTGTGCAAATCTCTCATAACTCGACTAAAGATTTCCGAACGATTTACGCGAGTGCTTCCCAAATTTCTGGCCTTGTTAAAATCCATACCAAGAATGTCAATCGTCCACACGATTAAAAGACAAAATAAAAAATTTACCTTTAAATCGTCGTGCAACATTATCAGTAATTTGTTGTCGAATTTTCGTGTTATACTGTTTTTGATACTTCATGAAAGTTTCTTTATACTTTTCCACGGAAGTCAGCACATATTCATAGGATAAATTCTCCCAAGGTCCATTCATAAACACGGAATACGTCCGTAACCAACTATGACATTGCATTATTAGATCCGTGAATGTATATATAATATCCTTACAATCTTCCAAATCGGTAAATGTGGATGGTGGAAATTTAAATAAAACTTCCTCATGATTAATCCATTTCTGTTTCTTATCAAATATCTCAATAGTTGCTCGCATTTTTTTTAAATGATTCACATACGTTCCCGTTTTTGTACAATCGGACATATCATCTAAAATTTGTAAGTTATTCGCAAAATGTTGCACATCTCGCGTTAGCTCATCAATCTGTTTCTGCATTTCTTCTTCTAATTCGTTTTTACGCTGTTCAAACATTACCGTATTCTTTTCCAAGATTTTATCAATTCGACGTGTCCAAACAATTGTCTTCGAGTTTAACGCAATATGTTCGGGATTAATTGTTGTCATCGAAAGTAGTTCGGTAGCTTGTAGCATCGAATTTTCAACATTTTTTCGTAATTCATGAATACGTTCATTTTTTACGTGCAACATAAATTTATTCATGTTCATTAAATCTTCGGTATTGTCAGAAATTTTCGATGCTTTCTGTGCAATTGTTTTAAACTCCTTACAAATATTTTGATTTGTTTCGAAGTTATTCAAAACTAGTGAATTTAAAACATTCTCAATACATATACTCAGTTTTCGCTGAATTGTCTCAATAAAGCTGGTTTGCTCCAAAATTCCAATTTGAAAATATTCGTACGGGAATAATTGGGTCACTTTTGTTTTAAAAGTTTGCAACTCTAGAAATTTTTCGCTACATTGTTCGAAAGTATGATTTTTGTAGTAATTCTTTAAATCGTTGATATATTCATCGTTCCAAAATTGAGAATAGGTCGCATCGAGATTAACAATATGATCTTGTAAGGGTTTTACTAAATTCTCAATTGAGATATCAATTTCCTGGTGAGCCCATTCTGATAAATACATAGGTATTTCAATTTTTAAACGTCCCAATTGATTTGATTCCATTTCATGGATTCCGAATATTTCGATTAAACTGTGATAAAATTTTAAAACTTGTCCACAATTCGGTATTAATTCGAGTTCATTGGTTACTTGTAATTGAAATTTTAACAATGGAACTTTCTCCGGCTTATGTAAAACATGGATAAAATTTTCTACAGTCCGATAAAGTGATTCCATAATTTTTAAACTTAGAAAGTGTTTTACGCATGATGAATATACATACATTAAATCGATGTCGACAAATTTTGGTAATTTTTTAGATTCGATTAATGAATTTGTATGTTTACATAATAAATGAATTGTTTGTGATTTACCATTTTCAAGATCTTCTCGAATTCGTGCTCGAAGGACAGCGATTTGAATACTTTTACTATTATCTCGATAACTATCGAATTCGATTAAAGTTTCTAAGTACTGTGTGCATGATTTGTAATTAATCGAACGCATTAAGAGCGTTGTGATAAATAAACGCCTTTCTAAGTAAGCTTTACGTTCGATTAATTCATCATTCGAAAATTTTATGCCATAATCGTTTATAGTAATTGGAACGATTTGTGGAGCTTCTGTAACGATTTTCTGTTCAGCTGCGATTGTTTTGATAAATTTACCTGTAAAAAATAAATTAATTAACTGAAGATTAAAGTAACGTGAGCGACATGGGCCACCACCTATGTCCTCGCGGTCCAAAGGATCGCGAAATATACTAAACCGTAAATATACTAAATACACAGTTCGATTAAAAGTGATGAAAATGATTCCAAAATTGATCCTCGGGGGTTTTTGAGATCGATGAACACGAATATCGTGTCAGAATTGATGTCCAAGGTACCTGGTGCCCAGGGTAAACGGTATCGCCATCGTCTCCTGGAGTTTTCGGAAAACTCGTTATATATTCGGTCCAAACTCGTACTTCGGGGGTTTTTGGGGCTGCTGAGAACGAATATCGTGACAGAATTTATTTTCGAGGTGCCTGGTGCCCGATTCAGTGACCCCAAAAACACCCGAGTAACGAATTTGAACCCTGGGCACCAAGAGTCGATATTCGTGACTCTAAAGATCCTCGAGTAACAAATTTAGAATCATTTTCATCACTTTTAACCGAATTGTGTATTTAGTATATTTATGGTTAATTTAAAAAGCCAATTATAAAATGCATTCATGACCCCTGTGCCTCCCCCCCTTTAATCCGCACCTGCCCGACTATTTGAAAAAGCTTGAGGCGCTCAATTTAAAATATCAAAAATGAATTGGAACTCCTAATCTACTCCACATGCTTAATTATTTTTCTATTCATTCTTGATATTATGCGCCTCAAGCTTTTACAAATAGTCGGGTATGAGTGACTCATAGATAAAATTATTTTCTACTTTTTATAAAATAAAAGCTTGTCCCTTAAAAAGTATTTTTTATTAAAATTTTTAATTTTATACTAAAAAAAATGTATAGGTATATATATATATCAAATATGGTGGAAGCGATGGGAAAATGCCAATGGAATGCCATGCATTGCTATCCAAACTAAATTTGCATGCAAAATTTCAGCTCAATCGGAAACTGGGAAGTGGATCAAATTTGACTTGCAAAATTTGATAACAGACAGACAACGGGATAGGCGAAACTAAATAAAAGCTTGTAAAAAAAATATATTTCATCAGCTCATTTTTCGCTTGGGTTAGTAAAAAATACTTCTGGGTTAGTTCAAAAAAGGGTTAAATACATACCATATTCATCTTGTATACTTCGAAATAAATTAGAAAACAATGGTGGAAATTGTTCACATAAAGGTGTTGGTATCAATTTCTTAATTCGTTTTTCAGTACGTTTATCCAAATGACCTTCAGGTGTTTCAAATGCCAATAAACGTAATTGTTCTTTAGCATACAATTGTGGATCCAATTGTATTTTTCTCCGTTGTTTTTTTCGTTTCACTTCATACGGTTTGGGTAACACATTTATCGATGTTGTTTTTTGGAGTTGTTTTTTTAAATTTGTTAGCACAGGACTTGATATTAGCGTGTATTCAGTTGAAATTCGTCTTTTATTTGGATCAGACATGTTTTGTCTAATAATAGATTTATAAAATTATTTTGGCTTGACCCAAACTTTATATTTTCTCTCAAAAATATCCTTTTTCAAAGTATGTGTTTTTTTTTCTGAGTATGTGTTTGTTATGTTTACAAAACTTGTATAAACTTCTCTTTATGAATGCTATAGAAACATGTTTATTGATTAAACATTTTGATTTTATAAGAAGGTATATTTTTGTTAGCCCATATTTTTTTACTAAAAATTATGTCATTTGTTGTGGATTTAGTTTCCGAGGATTCATTTTACGTGAATTTACTTTTAGGTTTAACTAAATTATTAAGTAAGTTTTAAATAACACATATTTTTATTCACTTATAATTCAAGTCATACATGAGTTATAGTAGATATACAAAGCAAGTTGCCTATAAACACTATAGTTTTTATTTTATTTTTTCAATTTTGAAGGAACCACGATTTTCAGACGACTGTGGTAGCCTAATATAAAAATTTGATTTTAGGTAAACACCAACAAATAACTGATATTAAATTACATCGATACAGTCCATGTGATAAACTAACTTTAGGAAATTGGGAGCAAAAAAATGGGGTCGCTTTGCCAGATGATATGAGAAAATTTTATTTATCCACTGATGGATTTAGTCTAACGTGGAATTTCAAATATGCTGGTATGAATTAGTTCTTTAATATAAAAATATTGTATTTTTTATGAGCAAAGTAGGTTGAGGGGACGACTGAATCGATTACAGCGCTACACAGTGAAGTATTTACACCAAATTTCCGGACAAAAGTCAGAAAACTGACCTCTTTTGTTTTGCACTGAAATTTGTTTTTTGTTGTAGTTTTGAGTTACCTTAACCTCGCCCCCGCCTGTTTTGTAAGCCGCAATCTACCTGCTCTTACGGATGCACGGTATTATTGTTGTTGCTCTCGATTTACCGTGTCATTCAATTTACCTTTACTGTGTTTGCTAGTGAAATTTAGTAAGAATTTTTCTTTATATTAAAGACGAAGGTTTGTGCTTTATTTATATGTATTTAATGCTAATGTTTCTATTAATTTAATTAAATATTTGTGATTTATACTTGCTGTTAAAAAAGACAATTTTTTTTCATTAAATTTATCAAACCCAAAGCTTTTTGTTTATGTGCCCCTTTTTACCCAGTAAAATTTTTTGTAGCAGTGCAAATTTTTAGTATTCTTGACATGTTTATGAAAAAAAATCTTGCACGAACTTGCGCCTTTCCTTTTAAGACTAAGATAAAGATGAAGAATAAGATAGCTCAAAGTCAAAAGTAAAAAAAACGAGCAAGCAGTTTTCATTTGTGACTTATAATTCCAAAATCCCCTTACGAGGAAACAAAAACGACCATAGTTAAGAAAAAAAGTGGCTTCTTAGAAGCTTAAAAAATTATAGAAGAAAATGAAATAATTGGGTTTGAAGACGAATATGATGAAGATGAATATGACTTAAAAATTGTTTTGTTATTATTGGAAAATAAAAGGTTTTTTTGCATCTAAATAGTCTAAATTGAAACAATTTTGAGCAAAATTCCTTCATTATATTTTGTTCGGAAATGTATAAATACTCCACTGTATGCTGTTCTCTTATGAAATTTACTGGCCTTGTGTGCTCGGGGCATAATTTGCTAATATTTTTCCGGTTTTCAGATAAGGAATTACAAATTGGTCATATTTATGTACGTCCATTAGCAGAAATAGTTTGTGCTACACATATTTTAAATGAAGTTATTACGCCAGAAAATGAGGAACAGCCAAAATTAAGTGAATTTAGTAAAATTTTGGAATTAGATACGGTAAAAAATGATACAAAAGTATGTTACCTTTTACTCTGAAATATTCCGTACAAATACAGTATAATTTTGGCATATTTTTTCTTAATAACCACGATAACAGAAATGGTACCCTCTGTTAGGACTTCCTGTAACTCTAAAGTGCATCAATCTGATTTGCTTAAGAAAATTTTTTTTTTTAAATATAATAATTTTTATTTGATTATATGTTTCCGAGCAAAAAATTTATTTCTAATTTATAAAAATTTAATTTTTGTTATTATTTTTACCATGGAGGGTTGAGGACCATCTGACATCTCTGTATATAAAAAGTGTCCTCGTGAATCAGAAAATTGGTGGCGCTGCTGCAGCAAAAAGGTGGACACATTTTTACTTTAACCCCTATTTAAGATGATTCTCCTTATCTCTACCCTTCATTATTTTTACATTTAATTTGATTTCAAAAACCTCCTATGCCGAGCTATTAGCGCCCGTTGCGTACTTTGTACTGCAACAAAGACATCAACTTAATACAACCTGATGCGCAGTACAAAGTACGCAACGACGGGCTCGCCCAGAAAGGCGTCTATTTTCCTGCTACCCTCTGTAGTCTAGTTTTCGTCCTTAATATATATGTTCTTGTCTGGATTACTGATTTAATATTTAGTTTATGAATTGATCGTCACATATCGCGTAGAAACAATCACTTTTCAGGAGACTACATGGTACGAATTAACCAACGGGACAGAATAGGGAACTCTCCTCTATATTGTGGTTATTAAGTGATTTAACTGTATTACTAAAGCCAATACTAATCTCAAATTTGTTTCCGTAGATATATTTAATATATGAAAAAATCGAAAGTGAGCCAACGATATGGATATTGGATAAAATTATGGGCTGGTTTCCATTATGTGAAAATTTCACGAAATATTTTCGAATGATGTTAGTTCATCAAGGTCTACCTTATTGGCAATATTGTGCATTTAATAAAGCTTTACCAACTTGGATTCAGGTTATATAAAGTCACTTTTCATTTTTAGATTACAGAAAAATTAAAATTATAATTTATTCCCAGATATCTTAAAATCTAAAGAATTTTTATTATGAAATAATTGAAATAAATTTTTTTTTCTTCCAGGAAATATATCTTTTAGTAGCCCCACATTTGTTAGCACCACGGCCAAAGAAATCCAAAGTAATTCGTGAAACTTATATTCCCGAATTACCTCATAATCATATAGATCCAGTCATTTTTACAACAGATTCACATAATTCCAGAAGATATAGACGTTAAATGTTCAAAAGAATTGCTTGTAGAAATTCCATTCACTGCCATTAAACTGTTTGTAGCAAAAATGCTAAATTGTATTTTTATGGAAATAAATTAAAACCAATTTAAAAAATTATTTATTTATGTTTATTGGGTCTAATAATCACGAAAATCGTATCCTTTCACAGATTGGAAGAAGCAGAATAATTAAATATCTTTATTTGTTTAAATAAAGTAGCCATCTATTTATCATAAACTGAACAAAACCAATACCAATTGTGTTCTATTCATATTAGTTAAGACGCAAACCAAAATACTTCCACTGATTTTACATAGATGGCAAGACAACTTTTAACTATTAAAAATATGTAAATACGAAAAATTATCAAAAGAAATATTTCAAGTGATTATACTCGTTTAAAATTTCTATTTGCATATCTTCAAAGAATATTTGACATAAAAAAAAATTTGTAACCATACACTCACATCACCTCTATGTGGATGTATAATATATCACCCGTTCCCAAAACCATTTCTATTCTATTTAAATTGAGACGTTTCTTAATAAAAGATAATTTATCCTTGATAAGCCAAGTTCAAACGAAGAAAAAATACACTCTGAAGGAGAAAATCATTGGAACTAATCGTAGTAACTGTTTCGTTGTTATATGCGATGTCGCTAGATGCGATTTTGATTGTACTCCGAAAATTAAAAATCGGAAAATTCGTTTAATTTTCAACGCTTCCTAACAGTGTTAATCATTCCTATAACCCTAGCACCGCCGCTAGTCGACTATTGATAAAACGCCCCTAAAGGTATACCATTCAGTGTTTTTTTAAACTATTTTAGAACGACACAAATTGCCAAAATTTCTCAAGTTTACATAGAAAATTAAAAAAAAAAGTTATATAAAATTATTAAATTAATAAAAGACAGCTGCATCTCTGCGAAAAATTATCGAATTTGGAACCTCAATAGCTTTTTTGAAAACTTTTACTTTCTAGTTTTGGAATTTAATGCTCAAAAATTATTTGCACCCCTTGCCGTTGAACGGAGGGTTGAAATGTTGAGAAATGTTACACTGGGATTTGCCCTATGAAAAATTAAAACTAAAAATCTATCCCACGAGAACCATACATTTTACCGGGATAAAAAGCCTATGTGCTATTTCAGTCTATAATCTATCTCTGTCCCAAATTACACCCAGATCCGTTCAGCCGTTCTGGCGTGATTGAGTAACAAACATCCATCCATCTATCCAAATTTTTACGATTATAATATACAGGCTGTTTTTTTAAGTTGATATAGATATGCTTTCGCAGGCATTAAACGTGATCTAGGTGTTCAAGCTCACTCTACTCCATAACTGGTAATCGATGGATGAACACTTTAAATTAGAAAGTTGTTATTGATTAAAAAAGTAACATTTTTTGTTTGAAACATTTTTCAGCAAACTGTACAATTTAGGCAACGGACTGAAAAGTTTTACCCAAAATTTTTGTTTTCGTATCTATAGGTAATGGTTATTCCGTATAAAAGTGCTACTGCGAAATCTAGGCACTCTTAGAAAAAAAAATTTCCAATACATCCAATAAAAGTGGTTTGTTTTTCTATAAATACAATTTTAGTTCAAATTAAATGAACAAACGCAAAAAAAGTTAGATTTGTGCTATCTACTGTCTACTGTCTAAACTATTCGATTTATAAAAAAATGTTTCCGTATTTATAAAGAACAACTTTCTAATTTAAAGTGTTCATCTAATGTTTGTTAGTTATGAATCAGAGTCAGGTTTTAATTAAACCGAAAACATTTTCTTCGGTTAAATTCATTTTTTGAGTTTCAAGCACAATATGTCAACTTAAAAAAGACATCCTGTATATATCAGATTGATAATTTGCTTAGCTAAAAAATAATTTAAAGCTGCACAAATCGGAAGTAGTATACAATAACTCAAGTTTTAAAACAGATATTTGCAAAAATAAAAAGATTCTTAAACTTTTGACATATAAAAAAATAGCGAGCCGGAAAAATGGTAAAACTAAATACTTACTATCGTGCTACCTTCGTTGCTATTGCATAAAACGTACCTTTGTATGTGCATAACATTAAAATATAGATTCATACCTTTAAAATGAGTACCTTAAAGTACAAAAATTTCCGGTTTTATTGGTCATATCAAGACGAATAAAAAAAAGAAATAAGAATTTGTTTTTTCATGTAGAAGAAAATGGTACACAATTGTTCCATAAAATTAGTTTAAAAGCTATGGACGTATAATAAATTAACAGCGTGTCAATATACATCGAAATACACTCCTTGTTGGAACCTGCAAATGCATACGAAACCCACTCAGCGCCTACATTAACGTTAAAAAAAGTCTGATACCATTTCGTAGTTTGTACCTACACACGGAGGTTTATAAAAATATTCACTTCTTATATCACAAAATGAACGTATTGAAAATTTAATTACATTTTCAAACTGATGTTTTTGTTTTTTTTTTTTTTTTATGTTTTTCAAAAAGGAAAAACATTTTTCATGTTTCATAAAAAAAAAAAAAAAAAATGAAAATAAATCAAAAGAAAAATGTATAAAAATCTAATTGGAGTGGCTTTGCCTACACAACGTCATCAGTTATGATATGAGTTATGAGAGATATCCAGATATGATGAAAGATGGTTCAATGAATTATCATATCAAGTACATCCTTCAAAGGTTCGCTATTACTCTTTTATATGCAAAGGCGGCATTTTTATTCCCTTTGAAAAACAATTCGTACGCATACTTAAACAGCACCCACATCAAATGTCCTCGTCTGTCATCTATCATCCATTTCTACTCTTATATAATCATCATCAGTAGGTTAGATATAGGTATATTTTTACGCTTTTTTCTTATGTATTACCGAAAACGTTATGTAACTTTTAACTATATATTTCTTGGACTATGTACAGTGGAACTTGGTTAAGTGGGACCTGGATAAGTGAGAAACCTCCATAACTGGAACTCATGCTGAGGTCCCAACACTTTGACATTACCTGAATTACCTTTGTTAGTGGGACGATGTAAACCTTTGTATCTGGAATTCGTTCTTTCGATTTTATCGCCATAGCTACCTCTATGACTGAGACAACGAGTGAATTTTATATGCATTAACCTCTCTCTGTAACTGAGAACTGAGATAACATCGTTTTGTTTTTTACTTACATATTTTTATTTTACCCGCAAGTTTTGATATCTTATTTTTTAAGAATTAGAATAACTAATTAATTGCAGAAAAAAGAACCGCTTCATAACGAGCTGACCATCTGGTTGCAGATAAAGTTTTTAACGCAATTCTTTTTTCAGTATGAGACTGTAAGATTTCCCAGCAATGCGTCGATGCAGTAAAAAAGTTGTATAAAGTTTGTACTGTATGAAAGAATGACGCAGCTTCTGGGGCGCATTCTACTGCGTGAACTCCAACTAAATTCATAGAATGAGCAGCACAAGGAGCATGATCTGCAAGATATAATTTCATGAATTCTTGCCTGTAAGCCCGAATAAATCCCTGATACATTATTCGCGTTATCATATGACTGACTTCGACAATCTGAGAGATCAAGATAAAAAAACTGAAGAACAGATAATACAGCAACTAGCAAATCTTCAGCTTTATGTCTAGAGTTCTCAATAAACATGAGAAAAAAAAATTTTTTTAATTCTTCAAAAAAAACTATATTAATTTATCAATTCCAGAAAAAAAAAGTATCAAATTTTATTTGTTCAAACCTTTATGGAAATAAATTAATTTTATTTTAATAGTTTTCACTTAAATTTGATATATTATAATATACAAAATTTTAATTTGATACATAATGCATAAATTATATTTCTTGAAAGATAAAATGTTTATTTAAAAGAATTAGTTAATTATATATTGTATAGAAAATGTTTTCTCACTTTCAAAATTTTGAAGCCCTAGATAATTTGCCGCCTTGGGCACTAGCCCCGACTGCCCCTAGTGAAAATCCAGCACTGGCCTCAATGACCTTCAGTTTTAGTTCTCCTTCATCATACGGATGTTTATTTGAAAAATGCCGAAACGAGTGTTCAAATCGTTATCATTACGTGAAAAACTGAATTTAATATCCGTTTATGAAAGTGGGAAGACACGCGATTAAGTCTGTGTCGATTTTAATGTGCCAAAATCTACTCTTTGTAGAATAATTCAGAATAAAGATAAAATTCAATCACAATGTTCTGAAGGGTAAGGAAAGCTAAAACGTATACGTTTATCAGAATATCCTGAGCTTGAACAGTGTTTGCTAACGTGGGTCAAGCAACTACGTAACAAAATTTTCCGGTAAGTGGACTCATGATTAAAGAAAAGGCACAAGATTTCGCGCTAAGGTTCGGTATTCATAATTTTGTACCAGTAATGGTTGGTTGGAAGGGTTTAAAAAAATAAATAATATAGTTTTCAAAGCAATTTGTGGAGAAAGTAACGCTGTTAATGTTCAAAAAATGTATCCAGTGGATTGAAGACCTGCTAGTTCTTTTGCGCAATTATTATCTATTTCGTTATTATTATTTTTTTGATTCGATAATACGTTATTTTATTTCATAATCGCACTTCTTTAACTGAAATAATCTGTATACTGGCCTCTAATAATGGAACCCTCTGTAAATGAGACAGATATTTATTTATACCTGTATGTCTGAGACACTGGGTAAGTGAAATACCTGTATAAATGAGACAAATTTTCAGGTCCCTTGTTATTTCATTTAATCAGGTTCCACTGTATATCGTTATTTATTTTTTGGAATTTTTTAAGATTTCATATACAGTCAAAATTGCTTATAACGAAGAACCGGTTATAACAACGAAAATGAAAGGTCACGACTGAATCCTTACATAAACACAAACATGAATGTATCGGCTATAACAATATCGATTATAATGACATATCGGCTACGATGACCAATGTTTATTGGAAATATAAGCAGATATATCGGCTTGAAGGACCAATGCATGTAAAATCGTCTTTCAAATCTGTTTTTTTTCTCAATGAATGACAAAAATACTTTATTTAGATCCGGTAAAATTCGTCATTGAGCATGATTTCTCAGATGGAAAATTTTTGCAGAATCTCGTTTAAAACATGCTCCTGAACATAAAAGTGCAGGTTGCCGGTGGATATCCTGGTAGTAATATTGACCGAATCGCTTCGGAAAAAATTTTATCATATTATTGGAGTCGAAATTAATACTAAATGTTCTTACTTTTCTCTAAGCCATCTAGTTTTCGAGTAAAAAATTTGTTAAATTTGAAAAAACACGATTTTTACGATTTTGATCCCTCGCGTTATCTTAACAATGAACAACCAAGCACTTAAAATGCAATCAGGCAGCAATCATTTTGCGGGATGTTGTTGAGTAAGCTTTACACTACAAATAACAATTTTATAGATATTAAAAAACTAATTATTGCATAGTCTTTTTGTGGGATGAAAATTGTAAAAATCGCGTTTTTTCAAATTAAACGAATTTTTACTCGAAAACTAGATGCCTAAGTGAAAAACGTGTGAGAGCAATTTTTATTAATTTTTACCCCAATTATGTGATATAATTTTTTCCGAAGCGATTCGGTCAATATCACTTATTTGTTGAAAAAAAACTTAGTTTAAACAAGTGAAAACAAACAATTGACTGAGTTAATTGTTGAAATACCATGCATAAATAGTGTTGATTACTCTATCACATTGCACATACATATACAATTTATATAATGCATACTATACAATTTACGCCTAATTTGTTTCAAACAAAAGTTGACTAACTTGAACTTTTGTTCTATCTCTAACGGTTTACAAGATGGGTTCTACGGACCCGTAGGTCAAGACCCATTTGACCTATGTTGCTCATTTACGAACTCGACCTCACTTTTTACGTCTTGAGTACGC
This sequence comes from Chrysoperla carnea, assembly GCF_905475395.1. Lineage (NCBI taxonomy): Eukaryota > Metazoa > Arthropoda > Insecta > Neuroptera > Chrysopidae > Chrysoperla > Chrysoperla carnea. Next base: position 23,680,490 of record NC_058342.1, on the reverse strand, counting down.
TGTAAAAATTTCAGCTCGATATCTTTTTTCGTTTTTGGGTTATCGTGCCCACAGACGGATGGACAACCGGAAATGGACTAATTAGGTGATTTTATAAACACCTATATCAAAATTTTGTTCATAGCATCAATATTTTTAAGCGTTACAAACTTGGGACTAAACTTAGTGTACCTTGCATATTACATATATGCATGGTATAACAATATCCTACCGGGGTACCCACCGGAAATTTACCCTTTTACGTTCAGGAGCATGCTTTAAACGTGATTTTGCAAAAATTTTCCATGCGAAAATTAATTATGCTCAATGATAGATTATGCCGGATTTAATTAGTCTATGAAACATCTCAAATAATTTCCAAATAACATTAAGTTAAAGATAAAAGTTGTAAAATCAGACGAAAAAAATTTAACATTTTAATGAATATTACAAAATATATATGTGTTGTATATATTTATTTGAGAAGAAATAAAAAACCTAAACACCACAAATACTTCCACTCTCTTTCCATCCGTAAAATCGTATAATTCCACCAGTGAATTTCATTCTCCCACCACTTCTCTTTCCAATCTGTAACATCTGTAACACACAAAACAGTAGAATGGAATGATGGTGATGTTTACGAATACACGATACACGATACACGATATGGATGATGATACACAATATACGATATATCGTTATATAATTGAGAATGTAACAGTGTCATATCGTTGTGTCTTTGTTACACTTATTTATTTATAAATCAGTGATGATGTGTTTGTGATATTTGTAACCGATTTGTGACAGCCAATGAATAGACGCTACACATAAATCTTGTTACCAATCATACGTATTTAGGTGGGGCTTTTTTCAGTATATGTTCGTCTATGTAGCGGTATTTTATATATCAAATTCTATCCTTACGTCAGTGATACCTAAAATGTTCGATGTTTATTCAATAAATTATTAATTCAGTCAGTAATCAATAAAACATCAAAAAATGTTACTGATCAAAAATGGAGAAATCTTGAAACACACAAATCATTTTTCAGTTAAAGTAATTTGAGATTAATAATAATAATAATAATAAAGGGGTTTTAACCTCCGTTTCTCTGACATATACGCCTATAACAGAGGCCATCCACATCATTATTTGTTAATCTTTATTTATTTTAATTACAAACATATATACAATTACAATTTGATGTGGGTGGAGTCGGTTACTTCATTCTTATCCAAGCGACGCGACGACAATGTGATCAATTCTCCACTCCCATTAATTATAATTTGTTCACACTGCCGCTGCCTGGATTCGAACCCGCAACCTAAGTCTAAATGGACAAACAGTCAAAGGCAAAACGCCTTAAACCGCTCGGCCATTTAGTCTCTCTGAGATTAATAATTTTAGGTAGAATATCCGGAAACACACTTTTTAGCAATAGTCACCCCTTTGATAGGGTTGCCGCCTGCTCGAGCATCGCCCGGCAGCAATGAGCTAAAAAGGTTTTCCCGGGCGGTCGAGTTTTTGAAAATTTTGACGGGCCATCGCGTGGTTAGAGTCGAAAAGCAAAAATTAGATAGAAACCACGATGGATTTGAAATCAGCTATTAGAATACTGAGAATTGATTTTGTTCATGATTTTTTATCATGTTTATAGGAATTTTCATTTGTACATGTTTATAGGACTTTTCAGCTTATTTTGTTGGTACCTCGATAAGAAGTCAGTTGTAAAAATTTTATATTCGCTCTATTTGAGACAAGTTGGTGCAGAATTTTCATATTTGTTCGTTTTATTCGAGTCATGCTTGTGTAAAATTTGTATGTCTGTACCTTGTGATTAAGTGTTGATGGATACTTAAGGATTAATGCCAAAACAAACTGACTGATAGTTTTCGTGCAAAATGATAAAATGTGCAAATTTCTAATATATTTATATTACTTCATACTTTTTGTCAATTTTATGTCATTTCAAATGAGGTATCATAAGCTAGGGCTTGCCATTTAATATTTTAAAGTTGGGGTGGGTAGAGATGAAGGGGTGAATCAGAAAATTTTCAAGGTACCATTTTTAAATTACAATCTAGATATGTAAATCGACATGTTTTCACTCAAAACAATAATCATGTCAGGTCAAGAGTTATTAAGGGTGGATACTTTTGAAATGATCACACTGTATATGGTACCACAATGGACCCTATGGTCTAAGTGCAGGGCCGGATTTAAACTTCTGCCGCCCTTGGGCACTTTTGTTCTTAGAGTTATACATTTTGCACTCAGCTTGACTCATAATTATATTATAATAATTTTTTTTACAGGCAAACACGCCTGACTTTTTGAATTGCGAATTGGTCGATTAAATCTTCACAATCTAAACGTTGAAGTGTACGAGTCGATGCATAGAATAGCTAAGCTATTGGTCTATTTGCAAAAATAACTCAAAAACATTATTAATTTTTCCAAAAAAAAAACCAAATTTAAATTTTATGATTCCAGCAAATTAAAAAATCAAATATAACCATTTCAAATCTTCTAAGAATTGAAATAATTTAATTATTTCCATTTGACAAATATTATATGAGTCGAATTTCTTGAATTACCTATTAAATGATGTATGATTAGGTAATTAAAAGAATAAAAATTTCTATTGAGAAATTTTGATGACAACAAAAATTTTTTTTCCACTTTCCAAATTTTGCCGCCTTAGAAAATTTGCCGTCCTGGACACTAGCCCCGATTGCCCCTAGTGTAAATCCACCGCTGTCTAAGTGTGTGCACTGTGGATAGCCTAATCTAACCTACTTACATCTAGTATTGGTTGCAAAGTTACTTTCTGTACCAAAAACACGAGTTTAACGTTTTCAAAAATGTCTGTTAAATATTATTCCTATCCTTTACGTGTTAAATATGGATTACTTTTAAAATTTACAGCAGTTAACAGACGGCCAATGCTTCTACAAATTTTTTTTTACAAATTTATGTCGTTGAAAATTTTTTCCTTGGAATATTTCTTGAAAAACTACTTTTAGTCCATGTCGTTATAATAGGATATTCCATTATTTTTGAAAAAGTACTTCAAAATATTGATTTTGCTAATAAAAAGCCGCCAAAAATTTATTTCAGAAAAAGTTTCTTGCCAAAAACTTAAATTCAATTTTAAACCTTTTTTAAACTGTCAAAAACGCGGGCATCCAATTTGATGACGTAATATCGGTATCATTATACGAAATAACACAAATAAGTTTGACAGATATATTCATAGACATCTGATTATAATAAATATAAATACTTATTATCTATGTAAATATTATACCCAGCTGTCTACACTGAACTAACTGATGGTCTATGGCTCATACCGATATGACATCACAGCAGGGCTTACCCGCGTTTTAAGTCACGTGATATACAGTTTAAAAATTACGATTTTTAATTTTAATACTTTAAAAGAAAAATATGCTTTTATGACTCGAAATCAAAGTATTTAAGTATATTTTTACATAAATTTTAACTTTTTTCAAATTTCATAATTTATTTTTGACTAACGGTAATACCCTATTGCCTTAAATATTTTGAAAGTTCTCTTGAACTTAGATTGACGTTCATTTTAAAAACAAAGCAAAAAAGTTATTTTAATTGTCAGAAAAAAAAAAACGAAATGATATTTTTAAAGTGTTGGGTGACTTTTTATTTAAAGCCGTTTAATTAAGGTGAAAAGACCTAAACTATATGGAAATAATTGCTCTAAAACCATTAAAAGGGCACATGCATATACCACATAGCGGGGGTATTTCTCAAATGAATTGTACGTATACATACGTTATATATGTATATTTTATTTTTACTCATATTTTCTCTAAAAATATAGACTTATGCACTGTATTTAATGTCAACGGAGAAGTGAAGGAATGTGTTGAGTTATAACCTTCACTTTATATGCCGTCACTTAGCCTCCGTTTGTTCACAATTTCATCAATTTTATTATTTTGGTGCAGAACCCTAATTTTAGGGAAAAAATTTTAGCTGTACCCTGCCACGCTTCGCTGTGGATCATTATGGGTGTATAGAAATAGATGAGAAGTATCTAGCAGCATGTCATTTTATTTGATATCACATTTGGGCTTATTTAAAAGCATTCGTTAGTTTATCCCAATTTTATCCCCTCACTCTATATGCCCTTGCGTCGGAGCTATAGTTTTGTAATGTATATGTCATGCTCTCTTATTTGATACTCCACTTGGGTATATTTGAAAATATTCGATTGTTCATCTCACTTTGTCGTTTCACCTTTTCACCCTCCGTAGGTAAAAAATATATAAAAACAATCTTTGAAGCTGGTTGTATATCGTGCCAAAATTTGAGCTTAATAAGTTTTTGAATTACACCCCTTCCAACCCCTATTCCAACGATTTTCGCATTAAAGTAGGTACCTTATTTCCTTCCTCAGGGTCTAGACTGTCTCCGGGGCAAATTTCATTTAAATCGATTCAGTAGTTTAGGCGTTATTGCGTAGCATACATATAGACAGACAGACAGAGTTACTTTCGCATTTATAAGTAAGAATGAGTGCCGTATTCTTACATTGTTGTAATTTCAGTGTTGCAGAAAAAAAGAATGTCTTCTTTGTTTGACAATAAAAAACTACGTTTCATCTAAGAGGGGAGTAATGGCTACGATAAGTAACATGGAGGGAGGGAGAGGTTCCAAAGAGGTTAAATTTGAGGCGGGTAGTTTATGGACGCTCCCTTATGTTCGACTTACCAAAGGTATTAAATAATTGTAGTGTTAATTTAAAAAAGACATACTTCTGATTTAGTAGTCATTAAACATTGCATTGTACTTACCTACTTTAAAATATTTCTGTTTTTGTAACTTCTGATAACTTTCACAATTCAATTTTTTAAAATGATAAACATAAAATTTTGACAATAAATACAAATTGACAGTTATAAAAATATATTTGCATTTTTTGAAAGTTCATGGCAAGCTGAATCGATTTAAAAAGTTTTAGTTTTCTAGCTAACCTAGATGTCGGTTTTTGGAGTCATTTTTTTTTGTTGCATCTTGTTTTGTTTTATCTCCCAACCAGCAAACAAATCAGAACGATAACGTGCGACAAGGAACATGTTCCAAAAAGCAACCCATGATGAAGGGGAAATATGTCCTTAGTGATGAAGCTTTACTGTTCATGAGGTTTTTTTTTGTATGTTATAAAACAGCCCCCTTTGTTGTTAAATATCCGCGGGTGATTTACCGAAGACAGATGGTTCGAATCACAATTCATGTATATACTTTTTATTCAGTATGTGTAGACAACATTTGATTTATATTATTTGAAAGCTTTATACAAAGCGATAATGTTTTGGTTAAATATCGCTTCGTAAATTGACTGTCAAATGGGTTATGGAAATTGGTAACAAAATTAACAATTATTGGGTATAAATTTTGATTTTTTGGCTAGATCAATTTTTTTATTGTATAAATACTTATTTCGACTACCAAGTAGCCATTATCAGTATGAATTAGCTAATCCTAGTTACTCTTATTGTGTATGTTACTCGTTGCTAAATTGGTGACGCAGTCAGCTAATTCATGGGACAAGCCGAGCAAATTTTGTGTTAGAAACATTTTTCCATATAGTTAGGTAACGCAATCCCCACAGCTTAGGTAAAAATGGACTGAAAAGTTTTACCCAAAATTAGACACTCTTCGAAAAGAATTTTCCAATAAATCCAATAAAAATGGTTTGTTTTTCTATAAAGACCATTTTAGTATTGATTAAACAATTACTTTATGCTATCAATTTCTAAACTATTCGGTTTACAAAAAAAATTTAAAAACAAAAAATCCATATTTATAAAGAACAACTTTCTAATTTAAAGCGTTCATATAAAGTTTGTCAGTTATGACTCATAGTGAGGTCTAATGTTTGTCAGTTATGACTCAGAGTGAGGTTTTAATTGAACTTGAAAACTTAGATCGAATTCGATATCGGTATAAGATGTGCCCTTTTGAAATTGGGTTGATTACTAAATCAGAAGTATGTCTTTTTTAAACTAATATTACAATTAAATCATAAAGTATACAGTTAAAGTAGCTCTAATATTTAAATCTTTAAATAATAAAACAAATATTGTACTTTTTAAATTAATACATTAAATTTTCAGAATTACCAATGCACAGAAACGCAAGCAGTATCGTGAGAGAAAAAAAAACCAATTACAAGAAACTAACTACACTAAACCAGCAAAGTAGCGTATCACAAAACTAATATTTATAATTAATTATTATTACAGTTAATTGTATTTTCAAATAATTATCTTTATCTTGTTGTATATTTTTCATTTTTTTAGAATTGTGTTTTTTTAATAGCAAATCAATTACAAGTCGCACTGAATAATTTATAAAATATAGACAGAAGAAAAAAGTACAAAATGATTTTACAAAATTGAACATGTGCATAATCAATAATTCAAACCAGCAAAAAAATCAAAGCGAATCTGAGTAAAAAAGTAATCGCTACATTTATAATGTACGAAAATATAATAGAAACATTGTTCCTACCGGGTGTCCGACCACCCGTTGAAAAAGTAATTAGTGTAATTTTGAATCATATCTTAAAGAAGATTTTTCATTCCAAGGACAAAGATGACCAATAGTTTTACGAGTTGAAATTCTCTTTGGATTAGAATATGGTTGAGTCCACATAAGCTCTTCTATTCAAAACAGTTTTGTTCGTACGGATACAAACAAAGAATTCGAAAAGCTCGCATTTGGCAGTAATTCTCTCCGTATCCAGGTAAACATATACATTACAGTATGAAGATTCCTTGACTGTTTAACATTTTAACAACTAAAATCAAAATGAAAAAAAAAGAGTATCATCTCTTACTTTCTGAAAAGAAAACAAGTTCATTCCGGTATGTTAGTTCAAAAAAAAAAGTAAACTGAAGTGGTGAACACTCACTTAACCCCCGTCTATAAATAATCAAAAGAAAATTATACTTTTGACAGCAAAAAAATTTGTAATAATGCAAGTAGAGGTATTCAACACTTTCTATACAGAGTATTTCAACAATTAACTCAATCAATTGTTTGTTTTCAGGTATTTGTCTATAGATTACCTATTTATTTTTAGTTTATGAATTGATTATTAGATTTCTCATCAAAACGATCGACAGTTAAGAGAAAACTACATTATATACTTTAAACACCGGTACCCAATAGACAACTTTCTCCTAAGTAGGTACTTAACTATACTGGTTGTTTACTTTACGTCTTGGTATAGTACATCTACGAGTATGAGAGAGTACGTATGTATACATTAAGCAATGCGTACAAGAAAGAGGTGTTATAGGCAAGTTTTCTTGCTATAAGTTTAATGTAGCTTCAATACGTGTTGAGTCGTACAAAGCTCATACAGCAGCAGTAGAACCATCGTCCAGTTTAAAGGGAACTGAAGCTACAACACTTACAAGAAATATAACATCTCTTTCTTACACACATTGCTTAAAGCATGTACTCTGTGCATGGTATAAATCTTATAATGCCATTTTCAATTTTAGACGAGAAAATTTAACACAAAAAACATCAAAACCGCGAAAATTTTTAAAGTAACATGAATCGAGATGCGGTTTTTTTGCATTGGTTCTAGAAGGTAGTTATAAACATTGTGAACATTGCAAATTATGGGGAGATGATTTTCCTCATTTGTGCATTAAAAATGCACTTTTTGTGATGCACTATTTTAGGAAATTGAAAAAAAGATTATTATCCCGTCAAATGTAGCAAATGGGCTGAAAATAGGGTTACTCGGGGGTTTTTGGGATCTCTAAACACGAATCCGATGTTAAAAAAATTCTTTGGAGTACTTGGGGACCTGAGCATCCTGATTTCAAAAGTAGAAACAATTAAAAATTTTTCTTTTATTTCATAAAAAGCTTGTAATAGTCATAAAACGTAAAGATATTGAAAAAACTTTCAAAAAAATTCATTTTCGAAGCATTATTCAGTGGCAGATTTAGGCTTGATGACACCCTAGGCCCCCTTTCGACCGGTATTTAGGTATTTAGTTTTCAAAAATTTTCGAAAATAGTTTCTAGAATTTATTTTTCAATTTTCGAGACGACTAGTTGAAGCTACTTACAAATTTCAAACTGTCTATCTTTTATAGTTTTGGAGAAAATGAACATCAAAGTTTTCCGTCCTCACGGGTAAACAATGAAGTTTACAGAAAAATGTTTCAAACAAAAGTTGTTTATTTTTTTATAAGGAACATTTTTTACGCTTAAACTTTTGTTCTCTAACAATTTACAAATTTTTAATTCTATACATTTTATTGAACAAATTTGGATTGCTTTTGAATTGGTTCGCTTTTAAAATTTTGACGTTCCGAAAATTTTGTCGCCCCTAAAATTGTGCTGGCCTAGTCCCGGGCCTCACGGGGCTAAGTCTAAATTAAGCACTGTCATTATTTACTATGTTGTACCGTAAAAAATTCAAAAATTTGTTAAATTTCATAAAATGCTTGTAATGATCATGAAACGTAAAGATATTAAAAAAATTTTGAAAAAATTCATTTTCGAATCATAATTTACGATATATATGTACAAAAAATGAATTTTCTAATGCACAAAGGACGAAAATTATCTCCCAACAATTTGCAATGTTCACAAAATTTATAAATACCTTCTAGAGCTAAATGCAAAAATACGCATCACGATTCATCTTACTTTAAAAATTTTCGTGGTAATATGTTAAATTTTCTTGTCTATTTCATTACCAAATATACATATATCTATTTATGATTCATGAATTAAGTACTTAGGTAGGTATACTTTAAACATCAAATGATTCCAAAATGAAAAATTCAAAAAATCAGGAGCATATAAGCATTTTCAGTTTGAAAATTTCCGATATTTACACACAAAGCACACACACCCGCACAAACAAATCCAAAATGTGAAAATTTTTCCACCTCATAATTATATGACTTGTACATAGAGGTAGAAATAACTGTAAGAAAATTCGTAAGAAAAAGCAAATCACAAACAAACGAAAAAAAGATCAAAACGAAAAAAAAGGTAAGAAATGATGATCACAGAAAGGCACTTTTCAGGAACTAAAAAAAGAACCCGACTATGGTAGTAAGACCCCACTTCTGAACCGTTATAAAAATATTAGGGATGGATGGAATTGATAGTATGACCTCACTCGTACACACTTAAACATGAATACGTTGTTCCTTGTCTGTATCAAGTTTATGGGGTGGAAATAGAAACCCTTAAAGCTATGCACCGCCCCGGTATGTACATTTGAACCAATGTATCGTGTACAAATTGTAACTCCGCCTAAAAACACCAATTGGTACACTGTTGGCAACTGTGTAATGTTTGATAACACAGCCTTTTTGGAATCGTGCCATTCAGTTATCAAAATGCCTAACGTTTGAATTATCCTTAAATAGTTTCGGGATCCAACAATCAAATTTAAGTTTTTTGTTTGTTTGATTTTGGGGAATATATATATGGGAACGTGTTTGAACATTCAAATGAACAATCTTGGATCAAGTGGGTGACTTTTTGAAGTGATCTAGTGATTTCTGGAATTTTTCTCGAGTTCTGCAATAAAATTTACAACAAATAAAATATTACTTAGCTTGTTGTAAATTCATAACGAATTTTGAGTTGAAATTTTTTTTGGAGATTTTATTATTTCTGGTCTGAAAAATTTGTGGTGATTTTGTGGGTGTTTTTAAGTTTTGAATTATTATTATTATTTTCTTTTTTTTGGAATTTATTGACATGTTTTAAGGAAAACGCATTCTTTGGAGAATTGTTTTAATAAAACGAAAAATGTAAGTAATTTTTTGATTTGTTTAGAATAACCGTCGGTTGTTAATACCGACGGTTTGGCTAGTATAATTTTTAAGCTTACAAAATGGCGTCTAATATTACCTATATATCCAATGCCCTATATTGTTGCTATTTCTTTTAATACCTAATGAAAATTTGAAGCAGCTAAAGCTTTGAAGAATTAAAAAAGCAAAAATTTATACAAAAAGACTTATTTTAGTAGGAAAAAAAGAATTATAACAGTTTTTCAGAAAAATTATTGCAATGTATTTTCGTTTTCAAACTATGCTTTTTTCTTTTCAAACCCTAAAAATATGAGACCATTAAATATGTAACGAAAATGCTTCATTTTAAAAATGTCAAAAGTTATTGTCAAATCTTGGCCATAATTAAATTATGGCCTTAAATGTAGGTATATTTTAAATTCTTTTAAATCATGAAAAATTAATTTTTGATCATGAAAAAAATTTAAATACAAAATACTTTTAAAGGAACAAGCATATAGTACTAAAAAGTAAAAAATAATAACACTTATACTTTTACTCATACCTGACTATTTGTAAAAGCTTGAGGCGCTACGAATCAACCTTGATATTTTAAATTGAGGAACTTTTGCTTTTACAAATAGTCACTACCTTACCTTTAGTTCGTTTGATACTAAAACTGGACCTTTGGTTAATTTTTTTTTAAAGTAACACGAAGATTTGGTTTATTGTAAGATTAAACGACGAAGTTTCTGGGGAAAATTTTGGTTTAATAACGACGAAGTTTCTGGGATCACCGTTTCTATATGGTTTTAGTCCATATATCAGAAATGACTTACCCAATCGTAAAATAAACCTGATTTTTGTATTTTTTTAAATTAAAATTAGGTACTCTAGAACGTGATTTTTATCCAAACGGTAGACAAAAAAATTTCGGAATTTGATAAAATTTAGTTTCAAAAGGTTAGCTCCCAAAAAAAAAAAATAATAATAATAAAATCGGTTAATTTGACAATGGATGAATTATTTTTGAGATACCATGATATTTGGAGTGATTTTGGACGATATCTCATAAAACTATATTTGCTCAGTCGTCAAATGAACCCGATTTTTGTATTTTAAGGTTAAAATTCCTCTAGAAAATAATTTTTAAATAGGTTATCCAATTATTTAACTAAATAAATGACTTCAAAAGTAGACATATTTAACATTGGAAATAATTAGCAAAAATGCAAAAAAAAAATTGGTAATATAAAAAAATTATTTATGCAACTGTTGGTAGCTTTGATTTAGAAGCGAAAGCATTTGACGTAAATTCGATTCGATTTGAATATCAACTCTCTAAGTTCTATATTTCACTTATTTTATTATTTTTTACAATTGATTTATTGGTTTTTAATATTCGAATCTGTTATGAATGTGAAATTTTGTGAGAATGTATTGATGTATCAAATTCAACATATAGGAACTATGTCACATTATGAGAGTTACAATAATTCGGTTATATTTTTCTCAAATTCTGAGCTTTTTTTCTAAAAATCCCGATTATATACTGGTCAAGCTTGCATTTTTATTGTATTATTTATTTTGTTGTATGAAAATTAAATTCATTGATCCAATTCAAATTTAGTGGACTCAACACCACCTAAAACTTAACTTTAATTCTCTCGCACAGTTGGTTTAAAAGAAGCTACATAGTTACTTTGATTTCGACAGACTTGTCGTAATTCTATTGACTCAATTTCGAATTTGTCAACTTCGCGCGGAGTCACGATTTCATAAATTTTCCTCAGTGTACATACTTATACATCGTATGTATACATATACAAATTATACGCACACAGCTGTATATTTTATAATTATTTTTGTGTTTTAACAAAATGGACAAGAACCATTTTCTTATTACCAAAAATTTATCATAAATTAAGGTGGAACAAAATCTATAGAAAAGTATCTCAGATATGATTTAAAAAGATTCAATTTTAATCAACTGGTACATTCAATCCATGCAAAAAGTTCCAAATTTGATAGTGAATATCTTTTTTAGTCAACGGGCAAAAAACTTTTGAGTTAAGCAATTCTTAAGATAACGCGGTTATTCTTACTATCTACTCAAAAATCTATTCCATTTTGTAGAATAATGGATTTACGGACATCCGTTTTTTAATTCGAGCGTAAGTTCAAAATTTTCATCTATACATCGGTGGGAAAACCTAAAATATTCGCTCTGATTTTTCTGAAAATAAAAATTTGTCTACTTATTATTAGGAATTGTAATTTTATTTCTACCTGATCGATATTTACCGTCGGAGAAATTGAATTTCTTAGATTGCCTTCTTTGAAAATTTCTGTGGAAACACTTTTAGTTTTTAATCCAATCAAAATTGAATGTGATCTAAAAAGTGAAATGATTCTGATTTTTGAAAGGAAAAGCCTGTACCTAATGAGCAAAATCCACTTGGAGAAAAGATTTTGAGAAAAGGAGGAAACATTTACCTACTTTGCAATCGCTCTCAAGGATTTCCCATGAAAAGCCATTTATAAGACTCTTCGCATGATTTGGTTTGTCCAAGTGCGTTTAGTTTCATGCGCCATCTGTTCTTTTATTTTAGCTTTTTAGTGGGTGTAGGGACAAGGTTAGATTAGGTTAGCTTAGGTTAGGTTAAATTGGCTGTCCACGAAGGACCCACTTAGGCTATAGAGCCCATTGAGATACCATATATATGTTTTACCACCTTTCCGCTGATAATTTCATTTATCTGTTCCTCAATTTCAAAGACTGAGTGCACCTCCTTCATGAATATACCATGCACTACACCAGCCCATCACAACTATTAATTAAATTAATTTTTGTGGTGGCGGCGGGAATCGAACCCGCTACCCTAAGTATACTGCTGACGGAATTGGTTACGCCTTAATCAACTGAGCTAATAAATAACATAACAGCATTGAAAGAACGTACAATTGAGAAGTTGGAATGAAATATGGGCTAATAAAGATAAAAAAGATAGCTGAAACCAACTATGGTTTTAGGAAAACCATGCATCAGCAAAATAAATTGGCGGATCTTAGAAAAAAATTAGATTTTTAAAATGTCCTTCAATATAACTGTTTTAATATACACCTCAAACGATAAATATCGGTATTGATTCAATTAACTTTAATAAGTTTAAGGAAAATGTACCCAAGGTCATTTATTGATAAACATGCCGTATCTTCTATTTCATATCAAAATATTATCTGTCAACTGTGAAGCTTTTTTAGTCATATGTTCATATCACAACTATTAATTAAATATGACGACAGTGTGGAGACAACCTTAAGTTTAAATTAACATTCATTTTTCAAAGAAAGTAATTTTTAGAAAAACTCTCAAAGAATCCAATTAAAAAACTATACAATAAGAAATTTGTTTGCAAACAAATCGTTTGTCAAAAAAAAAAACAAACACCTGGCTCAGTATAAAAACAAAATAGGCGCGTTTATTCAAAAAAAAGTACTCATAATAATACTTTGAAGTACTTCATTATACATATGGCAAAATCGATTTTCCCCTGCGATTTGGATAGATGAATTATTAAAAAAAATATATATGAATAAAATATTATTTTTAAAGCACAATTTTTATATTGTTTAAAATTATTATAGCTAATAAACTTTAAAACAAATTATTTACCCCCACCACAATCATACTTCACAATTTGTGATCGTTTACGTTGTTGAATAATCATATTTTACCTGAAAATATAGACATATGCACTGAATTCGTTTCATAAAATCCATAACACAATGGGTTTTTATATCCCTATCCCTATATATTATAAATGTGAAAGTAAGGATGTTTGTTTGTTTGTTACACTTTCACTCAAAAACTAGCGAATTGATTTGTATGAAACTTAAAAATAATATAGCTGATACATCAGAATAACACATGAGGTATAATTTATAAAGATATATTAAAAAAATTAAATTTAATCTGACATTTTACTGCCACATCTATGATCATCATTTTGAACCATAAATTGAAGATTTCTGTAAAAATGTAAAATAGTAAATGTCAAACAATTCATGGCCATCTTTTCTAATATACTCAATGAAATATGACTATTTTACATTTTAGCATGTGTAAAACAATCCTTTCAATTGTTATGGAAGGAGGATAAATGAGATTAAGAGAGGTGAAAGGTATTAATCAGTGGTTTTTACTTTTAAGCCCAATAAAACGGGCGGGTATAAAGCTAGTTAGATATATTTTTGAAGTTATCGTGTAATGAAAAAATTATGAGAGTGAATTTTTATGATGCACGCACACAGAGTGGCTGAAAAGTACATTTTGAAGTTATTAACTATTTTTTAACACCATGAATTTAGTTGATAAACGAAATGCTACTCACAATAGACAGAAATAGATAGATGACAGATTAAGTGACATCTATGAACACAATAGATAGTTATTTGTTTACATTATTTATAAATTATGATATTTGTTATTACCGAAGAGGTATAACTTCTTACGAGCGTAAATAAGTACACGCATCCTTTCCCCACTACTTTCAGGCGTCGTCAGACTCCTCTTGGTTTCAAATGAGTTCAAATTTAATATGGAGATTTTGTTACTAGGCCGATCAATGTTATAAAAGTGGGGAGGGACTAATTTAAGCAATTTGGGGAGAATCCCAGAGGGAATAAACCCTTTTCTACGTTTTTATGGCTATAAACTTTAGTACAGCCTACCCAAATTGGGCTAGAATGATTTAATATCGGTATGTAGGTTAACTTAACAACAAGGATATGCCTTTTGGGGGTGAACACTTTTCAATCCTTTTCTTTCTTCCTTATGTCGAAATATCGAGATAAGTTAGAGAATTTAAAAGCGGTATTTGAGTTAGGTCAGTGTTAAGGATGTGCGCTTTCGAAGATTTCAATTTTTCAGTATTTAAATTATTTAAATTTAAATAGCATCTAATATTATCTATAGTAATCACGAAACTACAAAAATATGTAATATATTGTTTGCAAGTGCTGTTTATAAATTTGATTATATAGATATCTCTCTTCAATCAGCAATACTCTAACTATACTCGTCTCTGTTCATTAAATGATGGATCTTCGATGAACTCATAATTAAATTAAAATTTTGTTTTTATATCACCGACAAGGCTATATTTTTATGGTATTATTATAAACTACAAGATTGTATAAATATTTTATATAGTTTTTTTATCACACTCTCTAGATTTTTTGATATAGAAATATCCAATTGAAAATGATAACCTATTTGATTCATCATTTTTTCAGCCAACTTTGAACGATAAAATAATAATAAAAAGCCCTGGTGACCTTTGAATTTTTTGTGATTTCTTGAAACTATGTTATTCAAAAAATGAATTTATAAAGTTTTATTGAAATCCTTGGTATTATTCGGATCAACATTATCTAAAATGGATCCGTTCATTCAACATTTGATATTCTCAACATCTTAAAATTACAATTTGTTATGATTAATTATATTACAAATGTTCGTTAGTTTTAACAAGTTAGCAATTAATAAACGTGGGGAAAATATGACTGTAGTGATGGAAATATGACGGCTGCTCAAGAGTTTTTTTTTTTTGTATGGGGTGAAAGGAAAAAAACACCCTTGCAAAATGTGTATTTATTTGTTGCTTCTTTGTTTGATAATTGTTTATTTTTATTAAATATAGAAAAATATTAGTCTTAAAACAATTATTTCAAATCAAAACATGTTTTTAAATATGTATAGGTACTTTTCTAATAAGTACTTTTAGTATACGATACAATTTTTCTTAAGAGTACTTAAATTCTTTTTTTAACCGATTTCAAAAAAACATGACTGCTAATTATTTATAAGAGTTTAATATATTTCATTAAAAATTTATCATTTGTAAAATTTACGATAAAATATTTTAGTTAAAAATATATTATCAAAGTATTCGCTCCGTGTGTGAGTTTCGTTTCCATGGTAACGATACACTACTTTAATTATAGAATTGTATGGATGTACATATAATTGTATGGATTGCATTTATGACTTACATTGGAAATTTAATATTATTGTCTCACAAATTTAAATAAATAATTATGATAATTAACATTTGAAAAATAATATTTGTGCAATTTGATTTCTTATTTTCACAATTTTTAATGCATTAAGTTTAATTAATTAGTGTTTTTCAATAATTTTAATTTGACATTTTCTATAACATTAACATGTAAAGAACTGCAAATTAGTCATAACAGTCTCCTTTAACGCCAAAATTTTTCACTGGAAGCGCTGGCATCGATTTTATTGTCCCTACCATGACTACGCACACAACGAATAGGGTCTTTCAATTAGTACCTTTAATAAATGAATGAAGAATTTTTTGAATCTTAGGAAAAAATTATTTGCTGGGTGTATTGACTTGCGACTTTTTGCATTCGCTTCAGAAAATTATCCTAAAAAAGTCTGTATAATTTAAAGCGGAACTTTTTAGTTTTAGCCCCCGCGCTATTAGGGTGAACGGGGTTTATATCGTAAAGTAAATCCGATAACTTTTAAAAAACTATAAAAAGGTCAAAATGCTAAAGTAACTCAAAATTTAAGATATTTTTATTTATTAACTCCTTTATGCAACTCCCTTTCCCTTTCGAGGGTCTAAAAGACCATTTTTTTTGCAAATTTAGAGTTTCAATGACGTATAAAGGTGTTTTTGGGGTCGCTCGTTAAATTTGTAACCCCCTCTTCTTTAAGCCCACATAAGTAGACCCCCGAAATAAAAAATGCCATTTTGTTGAAAATTTAAGGCCTGTTGGTGGTATAATTTATTTAGGGGTCTACTTATATATTTTAAAAGAGAGGGGTGATAAAAATTGAATAAATTTTATCATAAATTCGAGATCAGCAACTTTAAAAAGATACTTTTTGAGTATCTGTACCTATATCATACCAGAATTGTAATAAACGCCATGGCTTTCTTATAGTGTTACTTCTATAATTAATTAAAAATATTATATGAAATTGATCATCAAATAGAAAATAGATATTATTTTTATAAAAATGTAGAAACATTTAGAACAAGTGAAAACAAACAATTGACTGAGTTAATTGTTTAAATACCATGTATAGACAGTGTTGATGAGGCAATCGTTTGTTTTTTGACGTCACGTAAGAAAAGAAAGATATCCACTCTTAGATAGTCACACATTCATAACTGATATTCTCTGATACTCTGATATAATACATATAATAAAATTCACACCTAATTTGGGCCCTCGTGGGTAAACAGTGATGTTTCAAGCAAAAGTTCCAATCTCCAAGACCCAATTGACCTATGTTGGTCATTTACGAACATAGCCTCACTTTTTCGTCCTGTGCATATTATAAAAATTTCAGATTGATATCCCATTTCGTTTTTGAAGTATCGTGTCCACAGACAGACAGACGGACAACCTAAAAAGGACTAATTAGGTGATTTTATAAACACCTTTAACAAAATTTTATTCGTAGCATTAATATTTTTTAGCGATACAAACTTGGGACTAAACTTAAAATACTATGATATATTTCATATACATATGGTATAAAAATGTCAAAGTATTTATCGACCCAATTCTTATCATTCTAAAAAAATACGGAAGCAAAACATGTTTTAAATATTATATCCGCGATGTTTAATAATGATTGACAAAACAAATCCATTTTAATCCAATAATTATGATTTTGACGGGTTTGCTTAAAGGGTTTATAATGATAAAATTAAAGGGATTTAAAAATAATAAATAACACAAGACCTTTATTAAACCAGAAAACATTCCTTCCAATTTATTAGCATAAATCAACTCTCACTTGCACTTGGTTTGTAATATTATTTGTGGTTAAAGACATATTATTTTCTATTCATAAAACAGATCTGTAAGAGTGGTTTAATGGTTGGATGTGTATACGCCTCACAATCACATGAATTTACTTTCAATTTGATGAGGATGACATATCATCTGCGTTTGATTGTGATTACTAGGATTATAACAAACTAATTTCTCAATATACAGTGTGGTGCATATTTATTGTACCACACTAAAATATTGTATCCTATACGAGGGCGTAAATTAGGTATGTATTGCATTGTGACAAGTATTAATTTATTGCATACATGGCCCGATCTTACTATTTAGCCGCTCTGGACAAAAATAATATTTATTGCCCTTTTCACTCATACCATATACAGGGTGTATCCTTTTTTCAGTTGACATATGCTTGAAACTCGATAAAAAGTATAATCAAGGAAAATGTTTCAAACGAAAAATATTATTTTCAAAGGGACACACATCTTATATCGACATCGAATCTAAGTTTTCAGGTTCAGTTAAAACCTTACTCTAATTCATAATTGACAAACATTAGATAAACGCTATAAACTATAAATTAGAAAGTTGTTCTTTATAAATACGCAAACATTTTTTGTTGGAAACATTTTTTTGTAAACCGAATAGTTTAGACCAGGAATTAATAGGAAAAATCAAGCTTTTTGTGCATTTGTTCATTCAACTTGAACTTAAATGGTCTTTAGAAAAAAAATGAACCACTTTTATTGGATTTATTGGAAAATTTTTTTCGAAGCGTGCTTAGCTATCACAAAAACAATTGTATTTTTGAGTTCGTTTTTTGCGTTAACTGTACAGTTTGCGGAATAATATCCCGAACAAAAAATGTTACTTTTTTAATCATTAATTAATTTTTAATTTAAAGTGTTCATCTATCGATTGCAAGTTGTGGAGTGAGCTTGAAATCCTAGGTCTGCTCTTATTATTTACTTAGATATTCTTATTACTTTGTGGATATTCTTATTAAGAGTGGTTATCTTTCTGTACCAATATAAAGCTGCTGAAAACGTACATTTAAATTTCTATACCATGCGCAAATTATGTTTATTTAGAGTTTTTATTCATTTTTTTTATACAATTTTAATCAAATAAAGCGAAAATATTAATAATAATTTATTATAAATTAATTTTTAAAAAGTAAATTGATGCACTTACTCTTGAAGTTAAGGAGTATGATTATGGCTACTTTCTCCGTCTAAATAACCCATTCCTTCACCTTGTCACAGATGGTCACATTTTTGGAGCCCCCCCTCCTTGGTGTGTTAAATTTTCACATGGGACGTCACAAAGTTATTGACCCCTTACCCCTTGTTACACAATGTCATATTTCATTGAACCGCTCCGTCCCCCTTAACGCCCAACGCTATTAATAGATGGTCCCTTACTTGAAAGGCATTCTTAGAGTTCCATAGAGAACCATAAGCAGTTTTATATTAAGTTTTGAATTTTCTAGTTCTTTTTTTATAATATTTTCTTCCAAAAAAGGAATAAATTTAACACTTTTGTTAAAATTTGAACGATTCACATCTTTTTACCAATGATAAACATAACCTCATGATAACTTTTGTCCCATATATGAGACAAAATATTTTACAAGCGTTGAGCACAAATGACAGATAAAAAAAATTTGTTTTTCCTAAATTTTGTGTCGAATATTATAAACACCCGATAATTTGAAAGTTTAAAAATAAAGTTAACCTAATAGTTTTTCAAAATTTTCGTACATGCCACATAAAATATCATCGTTTGTGATTTTTCGTCATTTAAAATTAAAAACAAATGTCCCATATTTGAGACAAAAGTTGTCAAGTGATGTAAAAATGACCCAAGTGGCTGGTTATCATATTAGCAAAGTTGGTGAAGTTGTAACCAATTCCGTCCGCGGTATCCTTAGGGTAGCTGGTTCGATTCCCGCCGTCGCAACCAAAGTAAATTAATTAATAGTTGTGATGGGCTGGTATAGTGCATGGTTTATTCATGAAGGAGGTGCACTCAGACTCAAGTTGAAGAGCTGATAAATGAAATTATCAGCGGAAAGGTGGTAAAACACATATGGTATCAGAAGGGGCTCTTTAGCCTAAATGTGTCCTTCGTGGACAGCCAATATAATATAATAATAATAATGGGGTTTAACCTCCCTTTCTCTGACATATACGCCTATAACAGAGGCCACCCACATCATTATTTGTTAATCTTTATTTAGATAATTACAAACATATTTACAATTACATTTTGATGTGGGTGGAGTCGGTTGCTTCGTTTTTATCCAAGCGACGACAATGTGATCAATTTTACCGCCCTCATTTATCATAATTGTTCACACTGCCGCTGCCTGGATTCGAACCCGCAACCTAAGTCTAAATAGACAAACAGCCAAAGACAAACACCTTAGACCGCTCGGCCATTTAAGCTCTTAGACAGTCAATATAATCTAACCTAACCTAGCCTAACTTGGTGATATTTAAGATATCATGAGGTTAAAATTCGTTTTTTCCGAATCCGTCAAATCCCATTTTTCTCCACATAACGGTATCTGTGCTAATAAAATAGTATGTACATATGTGTAATATATAAGTGCTAAACATACCAGTGTTTTGTAAATATTGAGTTATATATTAGGGGGATTAATATGTTGTATATAGATGTTAATGTTAGCGTTGACTAGCGTTAACGTTCGCTTGTACATTCAACATATATGTATACATATATATATATATATATAGATAGATGATATATGTTATAGATGATATAAGGGGAATGAGAATATGATTTTTGGTTAAGTGAATATTATATTGTCACCATGGATGAAATAGATTTGATCACACGTTTCAGTTAATAGGCCATCTAGAGTAAGTGACAACTCGTCATAATATTTAATAAAAATGTTCCATGTACCAGCATACACAAAATTTTATTTTATACTAGCTGCCCCGATAGACTTCGTTTTGTCAAAATTTATGTTAACCTGTGAACAACAATTTATTGGGTAGGTAACAAGTTCAAGTGGGCGAAATATATAAATAATGGTCGTAAAAATACGTGTGATTGTTCGTTGGATTCGGTATGATGTCTAGAAAAATGTTCCAGAATCGTTTTTCACCACATAAAAAATTAAGGAAGTTATAAACAATTAATCGCCCTATTAGCTGGCTTAGGCGTAACCAATTTCGTCCGCGGTATGCTTAGTGTAGCGGGTTCGATTCCCGCTGTCGCAACAAAATGAATTTAATTAATAGTTGTGATGAGCTAGTTTTTCAAAGAAATTGTCATGGATAATCTTTTGAAATCTTACTTTTTAATCAATAAAAAATAAATTCGTAATAGGTATGTTATGTTGTCAACAATGTCACCGGTAGCGGCATGGCGAGGGTGATAGGGGTAGCGATTCGACTTTATCCGAAGATTATTATAATCATGGCGGACTCAATCACTTAACTAGTCAAACTGACGTATAAATTTCATTTTTTACGATATTTTTAAAGCATTAAAAAACATTTACGTGATACAAATATTATTTTTATTTATAATTTTATTCATAACTTAGATTTAAATTCAATGAATATAAATTTGTTATTAACTTTACTAGTCACGGGACGGCCGAACTTCTTTAATTATGGAAAACTGAATTTACAAAACATCAAAAATAACGTACACAGTAATATAAATTAATTAATATCACTTAACACACATTTCCCGCCTTCCTGGAACGATTCACAACCAAATTTTCAAATTTTATTTTTCTCCGTGAATTTCTAAAATAGATTTCAAATTATTTTTGTTACACTCGATAACCATTTTCTTTTCACAATGCAGTAAAATAGACATCATAATAATGTCTGTTATACATTCACCTACTGTATGGAATGATATGAAATCTGTTGGATAATATTTTAGGCAGTTTGAATTGACAACTTTGTAAATTGGTTTTTCATGAGATCAATTTGTCATAGATGTCAAAAAACAAGATTACACACATATATATACATCATTGCTTGCTTATATACTCATCAATACATATACACATCGAATATTTTGAGGTAAATTTATTTTCATTTCCAATATATTTGACAATCAATTGACTTGCAATATGATGAAAACATGAATACAACTAATAAATGCTATTTATGAATATTACGAGATATTCCCGCGGCTTCATTCATGTGCTTTACATTTTATATGATTACACATTGCAATAATAGGGTATTCTACTATTTTTGGAAAAGTACTTCAAAATATTGATTTTGCTAATAAAAAGTCACCGAAAACTTATATTGGAAAAATACACACGCTTTCTTGCCAAAAACTTAAATTAAATTTTTAACCTTTTTTAAACTGTCAAAAACGCGGGCATCCAATTTGATGACGTAATATCGGTATCATTATACGAAATAACACAAATAAGTTTGACAGATATATTCATAGACATCTGATTATAATAAATATAAATACTTACTATCTATGGATATATTATACCCAGCTGTCTACACTGAACTAATTGATGGTCTATGACTCCTACCGATATGACATCACAGCAAGGCTTACCCGCGTTTTAGGTCACGTGATATACAGTTTAAAAATTACGATTTTTAATTTTAATATTATAAAAGAAAAATCTGTTTTTATGACTCGAAATCAGAATACTTAAGTATATTTTTACATAAATTTTAACTTTTTTCAAATTTCATGATTTATTTTTGACTAACGATAATACCTTTTTTCATAACAGCAACGTATATGTATTATTATTTGACTGTCAAATAGCTTTATTTATGTTTTAAAGACACACATAAGTTGCTTTTAAGGAGATATGCAAGGATTGAATAATACTAGGGGTTTCAATAAAACTTTATAAATACATTTTTTGTTTAACAAAGTTTACAAAAATCACTAAAACTTCCTAGGTGATCGGGCTTTTTATTATTATTTTATCGTTCAAAGTTGGGTAGAAAAATAATGAATCAAATAGGTTATCCTTTTCAATTGGATATTTCTATATCAAAAAACCTAGAGAGTGTGATAAAAAACTATCTAAAATATTTGGACAGTCTTGTAGTTTATAAATAATACCATCAAAATATTGAGAAAATAAAAAAAGATTGTCGATGATATCAAAACAAAATTTTAATTTATTTATGAGTTCATCGTAGATCCATCATTTGATGAACACTGACGACTATAGTTAGTTTATTAATGATTGAAGAGAGATATCTATGTTACCAAATTTATAAGTATCACTTGCACACAATATATTATACATTTTTGTAGTTGCGTGCTATTGTAAAGCCAAAAAGAACACATCATTTGACTACTAGCTATATTTGGTTTCAATGTATGTACCGTGCAATAAACCAAAGCTTTTTTACAATTCTGTAGGATTACAATCACCTTAAATAACTCTATATGCGCTTTGTTCGGGAGTGCGTAACTTTGATCACCCCTGGCGATAGACGAACGAGTCATAGTAAACAATTTTTTACACAAATGATATTGTCCGTTATATGCTATCTTTAACTTTCATTGAGACTTTTTATCCCATTTTTTTCACCGAAATTGCTTAAATTGCAAAAACGAAAATTAATTGGGCTGAAAATATGTACTTGCTGTCTTAAGAACAAATTTTTCTGCTAGGACTTTTTTCCAATTTATTATTTATTCCCTATAAATTTCACGGTAAAATATATATTTTAGTGCAAAAATAGAAATATTAATATTTCAAAAAACTAATTTTCAGTTTTTTTTTCACTCCATCTAATCGATAACTGGTAGTATAATTCAAGAAAAGTTGTTAGAGTCTTAGTTTTCGTACGACTGTTAGCAAATGTTCTGTTCTGTTAACATTTTTGAAAAATTTCTTTACAAAAATTTACACGGTAAAGTATAAACGAAACTTCACTATACGATACATAAAAACTTCAACTATTATAAAAAAATTATTTTTCCTTGTAATCTAAAATTTTTTAATAGCAGTGGAGGCGAAATAACCTCTCAACAAACTATTTTAATTCGATCAAATTTTTAAGAAAAGTGGATTTACGGCTAAACTATCTAAAACTATTTTGGAAAACAATGAATAACAGAAATTTTATAGAACACAGTTAATTGGATAACGCTGAGCATTACTGCTAGTTATTATAAAATTGTATTTTACCTATTTAGTTTTGCATACATATTTGACAAAGGATCATTTTCTAATTCCCAAATGAACGATCGTAGAGTGATATATGCGCATGCGATTTTTATAATAAATCGTTCATTATATCTATGAACACAAAGCCTATAGGTATCTATAACATATGTACAGTCAAAACCGTTTATAACGACATTGAAGGGACGTACAAATTAGGTTGTTATATTCGATAGTCGTTACAAGCGATATGTAATTATTATCTATCCGAAATAATAGGTTTTTGTCCTAAATTTGAAAAACCAAGATAACAGCCATCAAAGATGTGTTTCTCTTTTTAGCGAAATAAAATTCAGATTTATGGCAAATATAGAATATGACGTCAAATACTATGTCCGATCTCTTTGTCTAATATTTGAATATTTAATAGTTTTAAAATGCTTACATCATTCGTATTTGGCCGATTTTAATCTTAATTTCATTTTTATATCATGTATATTGTAAATATAAAATATATCAAGGTATATTAAGTTTAGTCCCAAGTTTCTAACGCTTGAAAACATTGATGTTACCAACAAAATTTTGCTATAGATGTTGTTAAAATCAACTAATTAGTTTTTTTTCGGTTTCTGTCAGTCTGTCTGTTTGTTCGTCTGCCTGTCAACACGATAACTCAAAAACGAAAAAATATATCAAGTTGAAATTGGTACAGCGTTCTGGGGACATAAAAAGTGAGGTTAAGTTCGTAAATGAGCCACATAGGTCAATTGGGTCTTGGGTCAGTAGGATCCATCTTGTAAACCGTCAGAGATAGAAGAAAAGTTTAAATGTAAAAAATGTTTCTAATAAATAAAAAAAATAAACAACTTTTGTTTGAAACATTTTTTCGTAAACATCACTGTTTACCTGCGAGAGCGCAAATTAGTTATATATTATAGTTCAATTGTTTTTTTTTCACTTGTTTGCCATCTCTTTTATAATATTTTCATATTTTGTTAAGAATTTCGAACATAAAATCATCATTAAACAATAAATAATTGAACATTATTATATTAAGTATTATAAAATTAAGAGATATTATGACGTCATAATGCAGTAATTTCAAAATTCCAAAAAACCCACCATTGGTCAAACATTCGGCTTCGGCCTGAATTCAGGCCGAAGCCGAAGCTTTGGCCGAAGGTTCTTAGCAAACGTCGGAATTAAACGAACTGTTCTAAATGTTATTATTTTGAAATAAATTTCAAGGTAATTTTCTTAATCATCTTTAGATTGACTTCTAAATCAACATCTCAAGATCATAACCTCTAAATCAACTTCTAGAGATCAACTTTAATATTAAAGTTTTAAAATCATGTTTTTAAACCTTCGGCTTCGGCTCGGCTTCGGCTTGGGCCGAAGGTTGTGGCGATAGCCGATTAATCGGCTTCGGCTTCGGCCAAAAATCGACCTTCGTCGGACACTATCAAAATGATTTGTCATTGTTTTCAATCTCTGATCCGTATATAATAATGAAACTCATCCTGTAGTAAGTTAGTTAATAGTAAGTTTATCCTGTATAGTATAGTAAGTTTAAAGTATGCTAGGTATATGCCATCTTTGTTACATAACATGTTGATAAGCCTTACCGCTGCTCTCCTGTTAGTTTTTAGTCCTCTTGTGTAATCCTATCATTCAGTGATATGAATTGAAGTATAACTTTAATTATCTCTTACAAATATTTACTTGGCGTTTACCTCCCATAATCCATCAGGAGCTTTCTACTATTACCATGAGCGTATATAGTGCGTATACTTCATATATACACGAGATCATACCATTTTATGTTTTTTATGTTCGTATATCATTCATTACAGTCAGAGTCCGAAAAACGATCAAGAAACTTCCTCATTTAAAACTGCGAAAAAAAAAATTTATTAATAATAATAATAGCCTTTCTTTTCCGAATTGTAGGCCACTTCTTAAAAGTTTATATAGTATCTCTCAATTCGGTGTGCCATTTGGCATAGTCCAAACTGTCACAGTGGAGGCAGTTGGAGGAGGATTTAAAAAGAAAAGAGAGACGTCGTGGGACACTCGGTAGGAACTATATTCATTTCGTATCTTAGTACATTATACATTTAGCGCTTCCTTTTTTTATTTACAAGATATTTTTCTGATATTTAAGGTATTAATTTTAGAAGTCAAATACTTGTTTGATTTAATTTAATTTTATAGCTACTTTTAGTTTTTACTGTATGGAATAATTGTAATATTAGTTTAAAAAAATACATACTTCTAATTTAGTAGTCAACCCAATATGCAAGTATATTACATTTGGTTTGATCAGGATATTTGTTATTACATAACATAAAAATTGCATTGTACTTACTTTAAATTATTTTATACCATACTTGGGTAGGTATATTTGCAAATATTCGATTGTTGATCCCCATTTTCACGAAACTGTAAAATCTCGAAATAAGCGCCATTTGAATCAGTGTACTTATGCCAACGTAACACAAGTCGATTAATTCCGTCGGCATACAAATTGGGTCCTCGGAATTCGATGAAGTCGACGAAGGTCGTTTTGGCCTGGTTTTGATTAGCGAAGGATCAACCGATGAGAAAGGTATCGAAGTGCTTGACAAGACGGTATTCGATTGCCGAAGATTCTTGAAAGTATGGTGGATGGGGCAGAACTTCGAGGCTTTATTCGTTTAATTTTTGGTCGGTAATTTGTGAAACGTGCGGACAGCTGTTGTCGTGGAGCAGGATGGACCTCTTCTGTTGACCAGTGTTGGCTGCTGCTGGCGAAATTTTTTGTATATTTCGTCGATTTCCTCACAAAAGGACTCTGCTGTGATGCTTTGACCCGATTTCAAAAGATTATAGTGTACCCAATTTTCGAGCTTTTGACCTTTCCAATACGTTTTAAGCCATCAACGGGGCAAAACGACTGAAGATTACCGAACAGTGGACGCGAGTGCTGACGTGTTAAATAAAAAATGTTTATTATTATTGATATGAGTATGCATTGGGTAAAGTCCACAAGATTGATACGGACTTTTAATGTAATATTATATACCTATGCAATTTAATTTCTCCTCAAAATTTCCTACCCCTCAAAATAAAATAAACTCGAAAATATTATACATAATGTATGTACACATAGCAAAAGATATTAAGGATCCCCCAATTTACAATAGTCTCCTTACTATAACTCAATTCCACTGAGACTTTTATAATTTTTTTAAACCTATATAGTTAGTTTTGTTTATTTTTTATTTGGAAAATTACTGTGGTGTTTGAAACGGGAAAAATTCGTCAAGTGTAGTGTTTGTCTACGATTTTCTATTGTTCACGAATATATGTATTTATTTCGTTGAACTGTGTTTAAGGGTATCAGGGGAGGTCAATTATTTTCATGGTGACGTGCATGAAGTCTCGATAAATTGTATTAGTTATTACCATTGCCCAAAATTTCTATTCAGATATTGAAATTTTGAAGAAAAAAAAATTTGACTATTCTGGTTATAGTGAAGAACCTATAATTATGGTCGTTGTATCCGATAGTCGTGTTAAACGTACTTTTATATTTCTAGATATAATTTTTATAAATCTCTCTTTATACCATGAATATGAAATATACCAAGGTACACTAAGTTTATCCCCAAGGTTGTAACGCTTAAAAATAATGATGCTATGAACAAAATTTTGGTATAGGTGTTCATAAAATTTCCGTTTGTCTGTCTGTCTGTCCGTCATCACGATTATTCAAAAACGACAAAAGATATCAAGCTGAAATTTTTATAACGTACTGAGGACATAAAAAGTGAGATCGAGTTCATAAATGATCAACATAGGTCAATTGGGTCTTGAGTCCGTAGGACCCAACTTGTAAACCATTAGAGATAGAACAAAAGTTTAAATGTAAAAAATATTCCTTAAAAAAAAATAACCAACTTTTTTTGAAACATTTTTTCGTAAATATCACTGTTTACCCTGAGAGAGCAAATTATGCGCAAATTGTATAGTATGTGTTATATGAGAATATCAATTATATATGTCTATACATTGTCTATACATGGTATTTCAACAATTTACTCAGTCAATTCTTTGTTTTCACTTGTTTTTTATGTACTTTTTATGTGTCTGGAATAATCTTTAAGAGAAATGCCATTTGGAGCTAATTTGGTGGCATTTTCAGTTTTCTCCGAAAAAAAATCAGAGTCCAATTGTAAAAAGAATTTAAATGATATAATTTTCTAAACGATTAGTCCCGACAACATCCGCCATTGAACGTGATTAATTTTCGCATGCAAAATTTTTGCAGGATCTAAAAGTGTAGGTTGCCGATGGGTAGCCTTTTAGGATATATTATGTTTAAACTAATTTTTTTTTACACAAATACTTAAGTAATATTGACCGAATCGCTTCGGAAGCGCCAAGCCAATTTCAGATTTGTGGTTGAAATTATTTGTGTCTTTCCAACCTTGATGAAGAATAAATTTTTTCAATATCTCCCTTGGTTTTCGAAATATCTAAAGCTAAATAATTGAACAAAATTTTCAATTTTCGATATTTTGAAAATTACTCCAGATATTGAAAAATTTTATTTTTACTCTGCGTCTTATATTGTCAAGTTATAACATAATTCACCATTAAAATAGGATTTTTTTTTTTTAATTTGCGTCCCTACTACCGTGCTCATACATTCTTAATTAGTGAAACACAACGGGTTTTGTTTTGTTTTCAATAATTTATTAATGTTTTAACTTTAATTTAAATTGTTTTTTATTTTTATTTTCACTAGTTTAGGTGAAATCTATGAAATCATATTATCCATCTACCTACTGGACCTAGCCCAACTTCATATAAAAAACAACCCTTTTATCCAAAATAGGGTCTAAATGGCCGAGCGGTCTAAGGCGCTAGTTTTAAGGCGCTAGCGTTTGACTATTTAGACTTAGGTTGCGGGTTCGAATCCAGGCAGCGGCAGTGTGAGCAATTTATAATTAATGGGAGTGCAGAATTGATCACATTGTCATCGCTTGGATAAGAACGAAGTAACCGACTCCACCCACATCAAAAATGTAATTGTAAATATGTTTGTAATTTAATAAATAAAGATTAACAAATAATGATGTGGGTGGCCTCTGTGATTAGACATGCGTCGCAAAAACGGAGGTTAAACCCCCATTATTATTATTATCCAAAATTGCCATGGCGCTCGTACATCCTTAAGAGAGACGTTCAATTCCTCTACAATTTTTTTACTACTTTATCTCGTTGAAAAATCTATGGAAATTTTTTCTGCAAAATTATTTTTAGTTCATGTTGTAAGAAATTTCTTAATATACCGTGTGAGGAAGGCCTTACACTCTCTTAAAACTAAATAGCGAAAAGTATAAAAAATCACTATTTTGTAGAGAGTATTCACTATTTCAAATATTGCAATATTTGAAATAGTGGTATTCGTTGTGGGCGTAGTCATGGTAGGGACAATAAAATCGATGCCAGTGCTTCCAGTGAAAATTTATTTTGGTGATAAAGGAGGCTGTTATGACTAATTTGCAGTTCTTTACATGTTACTGTTATAGAAAATGTCAAATTAAAATTTATTGAAAAATACTAATTAATTAAACTTAATGCATTAAAAATTGTGAAAATAGGAAATCAAATTGCACAAATATTATTTTTCAAATGTAAATTATCATAATTATTTATTTAAATTTGTGAGACAATAATATTAAATTTTCAATGTAAGTCATAAATGCAATCCATACAATAATATATGAATCCATACAATTCTATAATTAAAGTAGCGTATCGTTTCCATGGAAAACTCACGCACTGTTGCGAATACTTCACACTAACAAAGAGTAAATAGTCACTATTTTCACTATTTCAAATTTAAGAGAGCAAAGCAGAAAAAAAAGGATTAAATTAATTTTCAATATATTAACAGAGATATTATATAAATCGGTATCAAACACCTAATATTTTACTAAAATATATAGGTATATAAAATACATCTATGCTAATAACACGGGCGTTAACTGCCGTTAAATGAGATAGATCTGTTATAAAATTGTTTATATTATAGGGGATGAAAATAAATAATTGAGGGATGTTTTTGTATGATGATGAACATGATGGATTAAGAGAATTGAGATTGAAGTATCATATAGATTTATTTTATATTATGTACATAAATAGATACCGGTACAAAGTGTTAAAAAAGTCTTCAACCTAAACCAGATAAAATGAAAATAAACAATTAACAGTCAATTGTTGAAATACACTGTATAGAAAGTGTTGATTATCAGTGCTTGCACTACTTTTCATAAATTAGAAGAGTTTCAAAAACCAATACAAGTATGGCGGCCTTTTGGTCGCCATTTATTTGGTTTTCGAAAATTTCGCAAATGTTCGAAGGTATTTTATAGAACTTTTTTTCGTTTTTCGAGAAGGCAATTTTCAATAGACCACAAATTGAAGCTACCTGCAAATTGACAGCCGAGTCTTTAAAAAAACTCCAAAATTTTACATGAAGAACTTATTGATCTACAAAATTAAGTTTTTTGCGAACGTTCATATGTATAAGACAAAGAGACAGACAATTTATTGTGTGTGATGACTTGAAGAATTGATGACTTGAATTCGGCCGTCATCACGTATACACATAATCAACTCATAAATAATATGATATCACACACAATAAATTATCTATTTCTTTGTCTTATACATAAGAACGTCCATAAAAACTCTTGTTACTTAATATATATTATAATGGCTAACGATATGATTTACAAACAGTATGTATCTGTCTCTGTACCATACCAGCATTGTAGAAAACGCCATGCATTTCTTACCGTGTATAATAAATTAGTTTCAGCGCAATAAAATATTCGTTTGTTCAGTTGTAATAATGAAAGAGGGTCCAATTGAGGAGAAAGGCTCATTTTTTTTCGATGGAACACATATAAATCGACAGTAGTTACGCCACTATAATTCACAACATCGAATTACTAAAACTTTACTTTGGTTATCGCATGTTATTTTTTTAAATTTCTCTCTTAATCACAATTAAAACAAGTTAAAACAAACAATTGACTGAGTTAATTGTTTAAATAACATACATAGACAGTGTTGATAACGCAATTTTTCTTTTACGTCATGTAAGTAAAAACAGATAGCCACTCTTACATAGACATACATAGATACATGTCACACACACATGACTGATATGCCCATATAATACAAATGCTATATAATTTGCTCGGGTAAACGGTGATGTTTACGAAAAAAATGTGTCAAACAAAAGTTGTTTATTTTTTCATAAGGAACATTTTTTACATTTAAACTTTTGTTCTATGTCTGACGGCTTACAAGATGGGTCCTACGGATCCAGGACCCAATTGATCTATGCACGCAATTTCAGCTTGATATCTTTTTTCGTTTTAGAGATCTCGTTTTGTCACGGGACAGACAGAGAGACAGGCAAGTAGACAGACGGACGGACGGACAGACGAAAGGACATTGGATTTTATGAACACCTATATCATAATTTTGTTCGTAGCAACAATATTTTTAAGCGTTACAGACTTGGGACTAAATTTAATATACCTTGATACATTTCAATTATACATGGTATAATAATCATTCATATTACATAATTTCTCACCACCAACCCTTCTTCATAATAAATAATAATTATATATAATATTTTTCGGAAATAGTTATGAAAATGATTTTATGATATGTTTTCCGGTACTTTTCCGGTAATAAATTGATATATTAAATATAATTAACTTTGTAAGGGGCTGTTATATAAAATGTTTATTATAGATTACCCTTGTTATTCATAACCATAATTTTTTTTATTTCATAATTTTTTGTATGATTATTGTTTTTAGTTTGTGTAAATAGTTCTTGATAACTTGATAAAAATCTGTACAAAATGTTTTTATTTAAGAGGTCACGAAATCTATCGAGTTGAAATCAAAGGTATACAGTTTTGTTTCTAATAACTTCTAACAAGTTAGATAATCAAAATTTTGTTTTTTTCTGGGTTTTAACATTGGTGATAGATTTCTCGCAGTTAATAGTACGTTTGTCCAAGAAACGGTCGTAAAAAATTTTTATAAGTCGGAAACGAAACTCTAAAAACGGTAACAGTTCGAATTTGAACAGTAAATCGTATTTGAATGCGGTTCTCGGCATTCGATTCACATGAGTCAGGATTTTGTGACCTAAATTGATTTATAAGAAATTAAAAATATGCAATTTGCATAAATAATATGCTTTTTAAATTAACCGTAAATACAGCAAATTCATAATTCGGTTAAGGAGGATCCACATAATCATCCTCATATCATGCTATGTTATTTAGTGTATTTTTAATTAATTAATTACTCTCTTAATTGATCGATAAGATACCCAAATTTTTTTTGATTTAATAATATGTATCGTTAACTACAACATACTAAAAATTTGGATCATTTTCTACTAATTTATTTTTTTCTATTACTGGTGAGGGATCCTCCTTAATAGTGGTGAAAGTGATCAAAAAATTGTTACTTGGGAGTTTTTAGTGATGAAAATGATTCCAAACTTGTTACACGGGGGTTTTTAGGGTCGCTGAACACGAATGTCGCCTTCAGCTACCAGATACCTTGGACATATACCAGATACTTTGGAGAATTCGTCTCCAAGGTATCTGGTACCCAGAGTAAAAGTAACCCTTCGCCTTGTGGAGTTTACGGTTACCCTTCGGCTCTTGAGGTGCTCTAGAGACCACTTGACATAGTTGACCAAGTTTAATTGTTTTTGCTTTTTCACTATATGGTGTCTGGTGGTCGCCATATTGAATTTTCATTGCTGCCATATCTTCAGTAGTACTCGCAAGGTTAAGACAAATCGACTGACGTCGGAATCATCAAAATCGACAAAAAGCGTTTGGTCTCTAGTGTGTGCCACTTAGAAACACACATACATTATTTTTCACAAGATGAGGTCTGGTGGTCGTCATATTAAATTTTCATTATTTCCACATCTTCAGTAGTACTTGCAAGGTTAAGACAAATGGACTGACGTCAGTACCATCAAAATCGGGCGAATGCGTTTGGCCTCTAGTGTTCCACATAGGAACCGACTTTGACTGATAAACACATTACCACTCCTTTGCGTGGTTCAGTCGAGTAAAACTAATGCAAACACTGACATTCAACACTTTCTATACATGGTATTTCAACAATTAACTCAATAAATTGTTTGTTCACACTTGTTTTGTTTAAAATACGGCTTATTCGATGTTTTTTTGTTTTTTAAAAATTCCATAAAATACGCATTCACAGCCATATACGTTACACAGGTGTAATATTTTCTGTTGTAAAAACTTATTTAAATCATATGAATATTTAAAATATTCTAATGATAATATTATGTATATTATATAATCGATTCGATTTACATTTTGAAGTTCATTACGTAACAACTGTGAGGGTTATATAGTGTTACGTAAGTGTATGAACGATATATACATGTAAAGGGCGTTAGTATATTACTATATGCTATTGGTATGGATATTATGAAGTTAGAACATAATAAATCTGACCATGTGTTTTATCTGTGTACGGTCATCTTGAATCAAAACAACACGAAACACTGTCTAAATACACGCAATATGCTCAATAATATAATCACTTCGAAAATTTTATAGAGTTACTAGATGCAAGGCCCAGCGTTCTTCATTCATTCAAACCTGCACTGAAAACAAATTCTTAATACCAAGCGATATGAGGTCGTCTCAACCTCATCGTGAGATCAAATATGACGAATGGTGCCACGAATGTGATACAAGTACCGTACGCGGTTGAGTTGTGAAGTTGACACAAACGCATGAGTTGTTTGTATGAAAGTAATATTTCAAATATTGTTGATTTGAAATACAACATAGTTTTAAACAATCTTTTTATACCATGCATATATGAAATATACATAGTATATTAAGTTTAGTCCCAAGTTTCTAACGCTTAAAAATAATGATGCTAGGAAAACAATTTTGTTATAGGTGTTCACTAAATCACCTAATTAGTTCATTTCCGGTTGTCCGTCCGTCCGTCCGTCCGTCCGTCTGTGGACACGATAACTCAAAAACGAAAAAAGATATCGAAATTTTTACAGCGTACTCAGGACTTAAAAAGTGAGGTCAAGTTCGTAAATGAGCATCATAGGTCAATTGGGTCTTGGGTCCGTAGGACTCATCTTGTAAACCGTTAGAGATAGAACAAAAGTTTAAATGTTCCTTATCAAAAATTAAACAACTTTTGTTTGAAACATTTTTTCGTAAACATCACTGTTTACCCGTGAGGGCGCCAATTAGGCAGAAATTTTATAATATGTACTATACTTGATTATCAGTTATGTATGTGTCACATGTTTCTATGTGTAATGTGATAAAGAAATCAACACTGACTATGCATGGTATTTCAACAATTAACTCAGTCAATTGTTTGTTTTTACTTGTTCTGATTGGTTCTACCACTTATAAATATTATAACAAAATACTGATGTGATTGTCACAACTACATGAGCAGGTAAAAAAATAAAAGGTTTATACTGTTAATAGATTTATTAGGAATTTACTGACGTTTAATCTTAAATTTCCTATTAATGTCCAGTTTTTCCTCCAGATATGAAGATGGGAAAGCAATTAAATACTTTCTCGCGATATTCCATAATGCGGGATAAGTTACAGGTATATCTTTTTGAAGCCAGAATAGCTGATGCTCATTTCTAAAGGGTACCTTGATTATCCATTGTGGTATTATTCCAAAGTCTACATAGAAAGGCATAAATATTAAATGTAAGTTAAAACGTCATCTTCTTGGCACTCTTCTTGTAACAAATTAAGAAACTGGGTTATTAATCGGTGATAATTCGGTGATTAATCATCCTTTGTTATGTTTTCAGGTTAAAATTAAGTAAAACACTATCTTTTTGTGTGAGTTATTATAATAATGAAAAGTGAAAATGGAAACCTGCTTAAATGAGGTCAACTATCGTGGACTCTCGTTTACTTCTCACACACCCCCAAGGCATTTTCTTCTGCAAAGCATGGACTTCTGAGGGCCATATGGATCATTTTGGGAATGATTTACATCTACATAAATTCAGACCTAAAAAATGAGCATTATGTAGTAAATCTATGTATAATAAGTTTATGGTTAAACAGTAACTTGTCTGGTTAACTTATACCACTTACCAAGCGATGACCATTGCCCAGTTGAATCGTTATATATATATATATATATATATACAGTGAAGCTTGGTTAAGTGGGACGTCAATATAAGTGAGAAATCTCCATAACTGGAACTCATTCTGAGATCCCAATCCCAACACTTTGGCACTGAATTGCGTCTGTTAGTGGGGCGAAGAAAACCCCTATATCTGAGATTCGTTCTTTCGATTTTATCGTCATAGTTACTTCTATAACTGAAACAGCGAGTGAATTTTGTATTCGTTAACCTCTGTAACTGAGAACTGCGATAACATTGTTTTGTTTGTTTACTTACTTACTCTTATTTTACCCGCAAATTTCTCACTTAACTAATTTTGAGCCTCAATGACCTTCAGTTTTAGTTTTGCTTTACTATCATACGGATGTTTATTTGAAAAATGCCGAAACGAAGGCTCAAATCGTTATCAGTGCGTGAAAAAATGAAGATAATATCTATTTATAAAAATAGAAAGGCACGCGATGAAGTCTTTGTCGAATTTAATGTGCCAAAATCTACTTTTTGTAGAATAATACAGATTAAAGATAAAATTCAGTCATAATGTTCTGAAGGACAATAGAAAACTAAAACGTGTACGTTTATCACAATATCTTGAACTTGAACAGTGTTTGCTAACATGGGTCAAGCAACTTTATAACAAAAACGTTCCGGTAAGTGGACCGATGATTAAATAAAGGCACAAGATTTTGAACGATGCGCGATGGTTCGGTATTTATAATTTTTGTAGCAGCAATGATATTGATAGTATGTTATTTTATTTAATAATCGCACCTCCATAACTGAAATAACCTTATTCTGACCTCTTTTAATAGAACCCTCTATAAATGAGACAGATATTTATTTATACCTGGATGATATCTGAGACACTGGATAAGTAGAATATCTGTATAAGTGAGACAAATTTGCAGGTTCCTTAATGTCTCACTTAATCAAGTTTCACTGTACATATATACGAGTATACCGTTTTACAATTATCTAAACACCCCCATAACACATAAAGATAACGTATGCAAATTTTCTGTACCGGAATATAAATATATTTACTGAGTATTTTTTTGGTACTAATTTTTGTGTTTTTATTTACCATTTATTTTTAATGTATGCAACTTCAATCTTTTTTTTAATTTTTATAAAAATAAAAACCCTTTAAAAAACATAAATTGATAGAAATATGATAATTTAATACTAATTTCTTAACTGGAGTAGTTTGTTTTTGTATTTTTTATATACTTCCAAATTTTAATTAATTTGTTGGAAGTTTTCGAAACATTCCAAGTAGGAAATTCCAATCTTAACAATGAAATCGAAGTTGGATCAGTATTGGACAATCAAGCGTTGATATTTCACTCCCTAACCTAGCCTCAGCCAAATCTAACGAACCAATTGGTTTGCCAGGCTTTACTCCAAGCCTTGCCGAAGGTAAATAGTTGAAGGCTTTGAACGTTTATGTGATGTAGCTTCCTCTGCTGAATAAAAAACACGCTAGGTAAAAAAAGATAGGAAGTATTCTTTGTCTTTTTCGTATGTACAATTGACTTAGCTGAAATACAACGTCACTCAGAGTTTAGCCCCAGAAACGATGCAATAAAGTTCGAAAGATTTGAACAGTAAATCGGATTTGAATGCGGTTGTCGGCATTCGATTCATGAGAGCGTCATGAAATTTTATACTTGCTGCCTAGGGTAAACGATATCCCGTCGGTCCAAACTCGTTACTCGGGTAACTCGGGTACTAAATTACACTCTGTGTCTAATGCTCGTATGGCCGAACTGGCTAAGGTACTTGGCATGAATCCGAGAGGTCCGGATTCGAGTCCTGGTGCGAGTGTATTTTTTTCAAAACTTTTTAATTAACAACGTTAATTGCTATATTGCTTGTTTTAAATGGAAGTATCATTTTTAAAAACCATAAAAAAAACTAATTCACCATATTAATTACATGAATGCTTAATCACATACAAATTAACCACCCTCACAAAATTCAAATATTTCAAAGCGTAACGAATAAATTATGGTAATTAGTTATTCTCATATACCTTTGATTGTTTTTTCCAAGATAATAATCTTTAGTATTTAAAAAAAGAATTTTTTGTTGTTAAAAAAAAGTCAAATTGTCTGCTTGAATGATACAGATAAAAATTAAAATTTATGGACTTGTCTTTGCAGGGAAAAATGTCTTGATTATATAATGACAATCAAAATATTTGTGGGTAAACGAAAATAATCAAGGTGACCTAATTTAAGCATATTGTGAAAAAAAAATATCGTGCAAATTTAGTGAAAACTGATCGATCTATATTTGTCTTATGTGCACTCATCAATGGAAAAAAGCTAAGGCTATCAAGTTGGGATTTGGCTTATTTTATTAAAATTATTCCATATTTAGGCTTGCCACCTGGTCGGACCTCGCCCGGCAGTGACGGACTTAGAAGGTTTTAAGAGAAAGAAGCAAACATAAGCATTATGATTGCTGAATCGCCACCACGATAGATTTGACCTCAGCAACTAGAGTAGTGAGAATTGATTTTGTTCATGATTTTAGTGTTAAGGATGTATGAGCATGGTAGTGGGGGCACAAATTTAAAAATAGATATTTTCAATTTTGATGATAAATTTATATTATTACTTGACGATGTAAGACGAAAAGTAAGAATAAAATTTTTCGATATCTGGCTTAATTTTCAAAATATCGAAAATTGAAAATTTTGTTTAATTATTTAGCTTTCGATATTTCGAAAACCAAAACACATATCGAAAAATTTTATTCTTATTTTTCGTCTACATTCATGAAGTTATAACAAAATTCATCATCAAAGTTGAAAATAAGATAAAAATAATTTCAACCCTTAATCTACCCTGCTCTTACATCCATTGCTAATATGTTTACTTTCTAATAAAAAGTTTTTTTTTAATTTGTTTTCATTCATTCCAAATGAAAATTATCAAAAACTTCCAAAATATGTCGTTTTTTGAGATTCCTGCATAAGAGCCAATGTATTTTATATCGATTTTTAATGACTTTCTTCTTAAAAATTTGCACGGTTACCTAAGCTGAAATTTTAACCACATATTCTTTGAGTAAAAGACTACCTACAAACAAATTTTGAGCCTATAAATCAAACATTGTTGTCATGCTCATATATCCTTAATAGGATTTTTCAGCTTATTTTGTTGGTATCACGATAAGAAGTCAGTGGAAAAACTTGTATATTCGTTCTATTTAAGCCCTGTTCGCCTTTTCATGTTTGTTCGTTTTGTTCGAATCATGCTTGTGTAAAATTTGTATGCCTGTACCTTGCGATTAACTGTTGATAGATACTTAAGGATTAATGCCAAAACAAACTGACTGATAGTTTTCGTGCAAAATAATGGACAAAATGTGCAAATTTCTAATATATTTATATTACTTCATACTTAAATTTTTGATGTAGTTGAATTAAATTAAATATGACGAAATTTGACCTTTTTGAATTTCCCGTTTCTCAATGCAACCCCCCTCCCCTCAACCAACCCTACTCAAGTGAAATAGATGAAGTAT
The DNA here is from genome assembly GCF_905475395.1 of Chrysoperla carnea. Taxonomy (NCBI): domain Eukaryota; kingdom Metazoa; phylum Arthropoda; class Insecta; order Neuroptera; family Chrysopidae; genus Chrysoperla; species Chrysoperla carnea. The sequence continues at coordinate 23,641,844 of NC_058342.1, read as the reverse complement.
CACCTAAGAATACCCCAGGAAGTTTATTAAAGTTCTAGGACTTTTGAAGCACCTTTAAAGCAAAGGAGGTACAATAGATTAAACTGATCACAAGAAAAAATAACTCGTAAGGCTTACTCCTGAATCTAATCTAATCTAAACCGCACTCTGTATTTTGTTGTTTATAAAATGTAACATTTTCCTTTGTACTACATATGCGCATAAATACAGAATAAGAAAAATGACTTTTTAAAACGTTGCATTGGTTTGTTAGACGAAAGAAAAAATGATAATACTTCAAAAGAAAATTCAAAGTGATGTTCCTTTACATATGTATATATTCTTACCGTCTACGTCTCGAGGAAAAAACTATGAAAAACCATGAAAATCATTTTTATATTTATACTTATATTTGTTTATAAAAAACTTCAGAGTATTTTTATACCAAAAAAGGTCAAAATTGTAATTTTTCTAAAAAAACTTGTTCATTGGGTACGTCTAACACGTTTGTATGGCTTCCATGTATGGTTTTCTTTCACAAGTCATGTAATTTTTCCTGATTTCCCATATCAACATAAATCCTAGAGATTTGGGTAAATACAAATATTTTTCGGTTATTTAAGTTTGATATTCAGATAAATCGGACAATTCTGACCAGCTATTATTTTAACTCATTTGAAAAAATTTTTTTTATTTAAAATTTTTTACTATGGAAAAATTTACAAAACATCAAAAATATTGTTATTATAATTTGGCGACATAATTAGATTAATTTCATTATCTCTCAACTATCGGGTTTATCTGCCGACTTGCCGGGCATTTGAGGTTACTCTACTCGTGAAGCGTCAGTTTTCAAAAATTTCAAATTTTTCTGGAATATTTTTTTTGTTTTTCTAGAACCAAAGTTTTTTCCTAAGTTGCGCTCTCACGGGTAAACAGTGATGTTTAAGAAAGAATGATTCAAATAAAAGTTGTTTATTTTTTTATAAGAAATAACTTTTACATTTAAACTTTTGTTCGATCTCTAAGGATTTACTTTTTCGTTTGACCGAATAAGCAAAAAATTTAAAATTTTCATACCTTGGTCAATTTTGAAGCTAGAAAGTCGAAAAAACCTGTTTAGTTGAACTTTTTTATTTAATGCATAGTTTTTTGTAATTTCAAAAAAACTGATTAAAACCCCCAACTACCCAATAAAAATGGGGTTAGGCACGCCTCTGAATGTTCGACTTTTTTTTACATTCTAATAAACAATTGTGGAAAATTTCAAAGATGCATTTTTTTTTTTTTTTGAGATATTTTTTCTATTTGTAACATATATATACACCAAAAGATGGAACTCAAGAGGTTTTATTTCAGTTGTGTGGTCAAAAGCACACTCGTTTTTTTTTGTCGTTATAATCGATTTATGGTTACCACAAATATCGTTATAACCGATTTTGACTACATAAACAATGTAAAACCAAAAATCAAAGGCATAAATAGACGGTACGAAAACCATATTTAGTCGATTGTGCGGTTTAAAATATTATACACATAAAACATATGTATATGCTTTTGTTAAATAGAAAGCGGTCGTCATAAAGCCTATAGGCGTTAGTTGCTTACAAATGATCTCAAGCACGCACAGAGCTAATACACCACGGGTGGTACCAGCATGTGCTACCAATAAAGCTCTACTCACCGAGCTACTAACTACTATCATATCATATCATATGTAGGTATAGTTTGTGTTATTTGTTTAGTTGGAATATATAGATTTATACTATTATTGATATTCACACCAAAATGAAGTCATCGAGATTCATCAATAATTATCTAGATTTAATATCAAACTATTGTTCTACCGCCAGGAAAATACGTCTCATTAGTAACGGAAATGTACCGTTTATTTACAAAATGTAGCGCTTACATTATTACTCAGATTAGATTTGATTGTTTTTCTGGTTTGATTTGATTATGCACATGATTTTTATAATATTCAGCACGACTTGTAATTGATTTGCTATTAAAAAAAACACAATTCTAAAAAAAATGAAAAATATACAACAAGATAAAGATTATTTGAAAATACAATTAACTGTATTAATAATTAATTATAAATATTAGTTTTGTGATACGCTACCTTGCAAGTTTAATGTAATTAGTTTCTTGTAAATAGTTTTTTTTTTTTCTCACGATACTGTTTGCATATCTGTGCATGGGTAATTCTGAAAATTTAATGTATTAATTTAAAAAGTACAATATTTGTTTTATTATTTAAAGATTTAAATTTTAGAGCTACTTTAACTCTATACTTTATGAATTAATTGTAATATTATAGTTTAAAAAAGACAAACTTACTTCTGATTTAGTAGTCAACCCAATATGTGTGTACATTACTTTCATTTGGCTTGATCAAGATATTTAATATGACATAACATTACAATACAATTATCTCTGTTATGTTTAACTTCTTCTGATAACTAACAACTCATTTTCTTGAATGAAAAACATAAATTTTAGACAAAAATTATAAATGACAAACTTTATTTAGTATTTAGTTTGAATTGATTTTTATATTTAGCAAGAAAAAAAAGACCAGTTACGAGAAAACTACCAGATTCGATTTAAGCACCGATACGCAATAGGCTACTCTTCCCTACAAAACAAAGTGAAGAACATACGAAAAAGCAAAAGGAAACAAAGAAATGATAGAAAGTGCGAAGGAACAAGCTGCAATACTGCGAGGGATTGTATATATAAAATCTATTTATAGTCCAAGGAAATTAGGTATTAGGTTACTTAGATTTTTAAACGACCAGTTTCGCAAGGAAAATTTGTATGAATTTGAAAAGGATTTTAAAGATCCGTTATCCGACTAGTATTTTTCGTGTGAAACCCAATTGAGAGTCAATTGGGTTGTCCAATTGGCTTCCAAAATAGCATGTAATGTAGATACGTACTTGGACCTCAACAATTCCCGATTTGGCAATACCAATCAATTCTCGATTGGGCAATCCCAATTAACACCTTAAAAAAAATAAATTGCTTGCCTCCATATCTCCCTTACTCCACTATTGTGGGACTATTCTCCCTCATCTACTATTTTTATCCACTTTGATGTACAAATCAAGGACGTCGCCAGCCGATGGCAAAGAGGGGGCAAGTTGATTTATGGAGGATGGCAAAAGTATGAATTGTAGATAAAAATATAGGAGACAGAACGCTAATATGTATTTTTATTTTAAAATTAGATTTATTTAACCATTAATTTATCTGAAACAAGCGTGGATCTAGAGTTAACTTTTTGGGGGTCACAGACACTGGAGTCCGGATTCATAGTGGTGAGAATCATGAAGTTTTATTGGGTTTTTTTGTGAGGGTCTTATCTAAAAATTTCTTTTTCTATACTATTTCTTTATTCCCCCTTTCATCGTGTGGACGCCTTCTTCCTAAAAACTTGTTGCCAAAAATGATTTTATTTAAATTTTGTACCGTATATTTGAAATATATCAGAGTATATTAAGTTTAATCAAAAGTTGGCTACGCTTAGAAATATTGATGCTACAAACAAAATTTTGATATAAGTATTCGTAAAATTAATCTAATTAGTCCATTTCCGTTTGTCTATCCGTTAACACGATAACTCAAAAAAGAAAAGAGATATCGAGCTGAATTTTTACGGTCCCAAATAATTTGAGTACTACTTTTGAAGTAATTTATTCATTTAAATAATCGGACAATTCCCCCCCCCCTCCTCCCAAAATTTTCAGAATTTATATAAATTTAGTCCAACTTGATATAAAAAAAAGCTTTTTATCCAGAATAACTCTTGCTCTCGTACATTTTTAAGTACTCAAATGTCTAATTCGCTTGGACTAATGATTTAAATTTACAGAATAAAATTTGTTTGAAACTGTACTATAACAGCGAACAATAGAAATTGCAAAAGAAGGTGTTCCCTAGACACGGACAAACACATGTCGACAATTTCATGTTGATTTGTTGAGTTTTTCCTCTATACAACACAAAAAAACATTGTTGTTGTAAACAAACAATTGTAGGAAAAACAGACAGATATCTGCTCTCAACTAAATCTCTTCATGTCAAAAGAAAAGAAGAAAAAAAAAAAAATATATATATATATATATAAAACGAAACGATGCCCGCCTTTTAAAAAGTCGATCATCGTGTGTTATATAACTTAGTGTGTATTTTCATATAAAGAAAAAAATATTTTCCATTGAAAAAAGACATTCATTTGAGAGGAAAAAATCTTATGTCAATAATTTTTCTTTTCTTTTTTTAATTCATAATAATTTTATTTATTGTCTATTATGATAAAAAATGAATTTATTTCTAATAATTAAATGAAATAAGATGGTACTCAAAAAAAAAAAGTTTTTTGGCTAAAACAATTCTTTGCTTTTATTTGAATTTATATTAGGTTTTTGGTAGTACATACTATATTATAATAAATAATTAAAATAATAAAAAATTATTTTATTATTAAATGTATGTCTACAAGTTTTTTTATTTGATCTCTTTGCTTTTGTAAATAAAATTATTTTTGAAATACGAAAAACATTTATTAGTAGATGGTATTATTTTCTAAACACGATGTACGTAGATCAAATTGGCCCAATTTGATTATCGGGAAAGTATTATTGCGAGATATTTTTGAAAAAAATTTTTAACTAAGTTTTGATAAAGGTTTGAATTGTAGGCAAGGAAGTCACCATCCGATGACAAATAGGGGGCAAGTTAATTTATGGAGAATAGAAAAATAATGAATTCTAGGTATGTCCAAGTAAAAATATAGGAAAAGAAAATCAAAATTTACTTTTTATTTTAAAATTAAACTTATTTAAGCATAAATTTATCTAAAAACAGGCGTGGATTTAGAGTTAAATTTTGGGGTTCCACAAACACTGTAGTCCGGATTTATACTGGTGGGAATCGTTTACCTATAAATTGATTTTTCTGCTGTTTCTTTTTTTCCCTTTTCATCTTATGGGGGCTTTTTTCCTAAAAACTTGTTTTTAAAAATGATTTTATTTAATTTTTATACCCTAATTTTTAAACTTAAAGTATATTAAGTTTAGTCCCAAGTTTGTAACGCTTAGATATATTGATGCTAGAAACAAAATTTTTGGGGTATTCGTAAAATTTATGTAATTAGTCAATTTTCGTTTGTCTGTCCATCAACACAATAACTCAAAAACGAAAAGAGATATCGAGCTGAATTTGTTGAAATCATGCTCAGGGCATAAAAAATGAGTTTAAGTTCAAAAGTCCATTTGGTCTTGGATTCGTAGGACAAATCTTGTAAACCATAAGAGATAGAACAAAAGTGTTAGTGTAAAAAACTGTTTCTTAAAAAAAATTAAACTTTTGTTTGTTTCCCCTGTGGGTAAAATAAAGCAAAAAATCTAATTTCCTTTTTCTCAAAAACTATAAAAGATAGTAAGTTGAAAATTTATAGGTAGCTTTATTGATTCTAATTTTATTCTAAGCCCATTCCGTAATATTAAGAGGGTAAAAGGATTTAACTTTTGGGAGAAAATTTTTTGTTAAAGAATTCGTGGGTGCTTTGAACCATTTCTGTGAAACTCTATAGGGGGAAGCTGCCCCTATCTGTCTCCTTTGGCGACACTCATGGAAATAACTTAGACGAAATTAGACGAAAAATTTTTTCGATATCTTTAGTACCTATACGAAGTACCGAAGGTTGATTATTTCGATTTAATTATTCAGTCTTTGGTATTTAGAAAGTTAAGACAGATATACAAAGATTGCATTCTTTTTATTCAACCTTTAAAACTTTAACCTTTAATCTACCCACTTTAATCTAACCTTTTTTTTGTCATGTTTCATTCTTCAAAATACAGAAAAAGGTTCGTTAGTTAAAAATTGATAGTAATTATAATATTTGTATTGTTAGGTTAGTGTTTGATAAATAATTTGTGATAAAGTTCAGTTTTAGTTAGTTGTTCATTGAGATCGGTTAGATAGGTAGCGTGAGTTGATTTTTAACAGTACAATAAGCATTTCTCATAACATCCGGCCACGTGGCTCTTATAAGCATCCCTCTAATTCAAATCGATTCGAACAATAAAAACAGAACGTAATTCAACCCAACATACAAACCATAGTTTAACAAACCACTCACAATTAGAATATAATTATTTTTGTTTTTTTTTTTTCGGAGTTTCGAAATATGTCATACCTTTATCAAATATTTTTAGCGACGCGACACTTTGAATTTGTTTCAAAAAATTTCGACATTTTTGTGACGTATTTAACAGTATATTAAGTGTGTTATGGAATGTAAAAACTGGACAAATTGATAATCTAATAGTGTTATGTATTCAAATATTTTGATAAACTTTTAATCAGTTTGAGGGAGGATCAAAATAATGAAAAAATTACGTCATAAAAGGCGTTTTTTTAATTTAACGTAAACAAACAAGAAAACGCCTATATTCTAACGTAATTTGTTTTTTTACTAATTGCATTTTAAGTTTTAATAATTTTGTTTGTTTAAGTTAAATTAAAAAAACGCCTTTTATAACGTAATTTGTTTTTTTTTACTAATAATCTAATGTTTTCTTGCAAAAATATAATAAAAATAAAAAAAGTAGGATTTGACCAAACCAATGAAATACTTTTTTAAAATGTTTTTCAAAATAATATAATCCAATTGAAATCAGTTCATATCCCTTCTTTAGTTGAATATTATTAAATGACATTTACTAATATCTACTGATTATCATAGGCTGCAGGTTATCGAATCATAGTCAGTGACGGAACAAATTTATCAATTTTTACCATACCTGTAGCGCCCAAACTAGGGCTCAAAATTTCATTTCCCAAATTGGTAAATGACTTTTTTCTTCGTCTTTGTGAGCTTATTCTTTAGACCGACGATCTGCAGTCAATAACAGTACACCGTGTATAGATGTAATATTTTCACCCAAATATTCGACGGGTTTTCAATAAATATTTTCCACTGATTCCAAAAACACAAAAATAAATAACCCTGCTTTCCTCAATCCAGTAACTTTTGTGTAATTTTTTTGCTTCGTTTGATATTCTGTAATGATCGTATAAAGTTCAGACGTAAAAAAAGCAAATCGAAAATAAATGAGATTCAAGATCAGGAAAGAACATTCTAAAAACATAATCAAACCGGATATATTATAGGGCGTGAATTAAACCAGAAATCTTAGACGATAATTTGACTCTTCGCTAACACAATACACACATATAAATACTTAATTATATAATCTTTTCTCTGTAACATTTTCTTTCAAACACACATAGCAAACAGATATCACGTCGACGTGTGCTGAATAATGGTAGAAGGGGTAGAAAGAGGTGGAGGGGGGGGGGGTTATATTTCGAACAATCTAACCGACGACGACTTGACTATTCATTTAAAAACATATTTTAAAGTGTATTATTATTATGGAAGAAGAAAAACACCAAACACTACAGGAAAACAAATATCAAATACACAAATCAACCGCCTTACCTTCTTCAGCTTTTATAGAATATCGTTGCTATTTACATGGTAACGCTAAAAAAAACAACACACAGGGGAATGTATACACACATGTATGTCATACTGGTAATCCTTAGCTTTAAAGTAGTTCGGCTGTTTGCGCAAGTACGGAGAATGTTCATTTTCTATAAGCTTTTCTTTAATTTCACCTGTCCCGTTGTCTGTCTGTAATCAAATCTTCCAAATCAAATTTGATCCACTTTCCGGTTTCCGATTGATCTGAAATTTTGCATGCACATTTAGTTTGGATGACAATGCATGGTAAGGTTGTGGTGTCCTGATTTTCCCATCGCTTCCACCATATTTGACAAATATACATTTTTTTTTAGTCTTAAATTAAGAATTTTAATTAAAAATACTTTTTACAGGATAAGCTTTTATTGAACATAAAAAGTAGAAAAAAAAATTTTATCTATGAGTAACAATAGTCATACCCGACTATTCGTAAATGCTTGAGGCGCTTAATATCAAGAATGAATCGAAAAATAATTAGGCATGTGAAATAGATGAAGCGTTCCGATTCATTTTTGATATTTTAAATTGAGTGCCTCAAGCTTTTACAAATAATCGGGTATGAGACAATAAAAGCTTGTTCCTTAAAAAGAATTTTTTATTATAATTTTTATTTTACGGTAAATGATAGTTCAAAGTCCCTTGATCACAATAAACATAATTTTGAGGCTTCTTGAGGGGCAAAATTGTGAATTATTTCATTTTAAAATTGTGAATTTGAATACTGCACCTTATGATAGAACTCACAATAATGTTAATTGTACAAAAATTAATCGTTGATTGAGCTTCAAAAAAGTTTTCATCATAAAGATAATTTATCACAGCTTTCCAAAAAGAAAACATAAAAAAACTAGTCAAATTAACGTATAAATTTTATCTTTTACGATATTTTTAAAGCATTAAAAAACATTTACGTGATACAAATATTATTTTTATTCATAACCTTAGATATAAATTTAATGAATATAAATAAGTTGCTAACTTGACTAGTCATGTGACGGCCGAGCTACTTTAATTTGAATTATAGTTCCGTGCTTTTATCATTTCAAATGAAGTTTTACTTTAACCTATTGGGCCTTTTTTTTTTAAATGTCAAAATCAACATCTGACTTGGTGCCACTTAGAAAGTTTGACCGCCACCAAATTGGCAAAGAATAACATTCATAATAAGAGTAATCACGACTAGCTAATTCAAAAAACTGATCTAGGAAATTGGGGCAAAAATCGAAATTTATTTCTAACCTAACCTAACATATTAAATTGAAGAAAGGTACAATTGAATGGTAATGTTTTACGCTAGCATGTAAATAGATTTTTTGATTTTATAAAAGCCTTCCTTTAGCTTCTTACGATTATAATAAAAACGGAACAAATGCCAACTACATTCATACTCGTTATGTATCAGATTTACGTATCTTTTATACTCGTGTTGTCTCGTGTCTTTACCAAGCCATCTGGTTTCTTATTCAATTTTATTATATAATATATATAATTTTTTTTTTTGCTTCATAGCACAACCCCGCCTACCCCGGTCTTGTATCAAGACGCGTGCTTTTTCTTTTCAATCATTGAAATGAATTTTTGTTTACAATTTTTTTTGATGTGATTACATTAAATATTTTTTTTTATTCAATCACATATTAAATGAAAACAGTCAATTTATAGAAAATATAATCAAAATCGGTTATAACGACTTCGTTTATAACGACGATTATTATGACAAATTTGGAAGGTACAAATTGGATCCAAATGTAGATTTCTTAATTTTGAGTAGTATTCATTTTATTTTGAGCCTCTTAAACAGTGACGCCTTAACCGAAGTGTTAAGGTAGTCCTTTCGCACTGGCTGGCATTTAGCGGAGAAATGACCTCCTTAATTCAAGTCAAAATAAATACTTGAAATTAAAGTATAGCATGAAAATACTGTCTTAAATCAAAGTATTTACTTGCTGCGTTGAGAACAAATTTTCCTGCTAGTACCTATACTAGATTAAAATGTAACTTTTTGGTGGTAAACTTTACAAAAAAAAATACAAAAGATTTAGACATGAAATGAAATGTTGTAGTTCCATATTTATGTCTAGATGTGTTATCAATCATTATTTTTAGAAAAATTATGTAAATAATAAATAATAAAAAACAACAGTATTTTTTATTTATTACAATGTATATGTCAATATATATGCAGAGACAGTCGCACCATCTATGAGCTACATCGAATACTAAAATATAATTGGCTACATTTAATATTAATTTTAATTGAGTGGCCATCTGTAGATTCTTTCAAGTATTAAAAAAAGCCATAATGAAAAATACAAAAAACGTGATAACAAAACATAAACAATTAATTTTTGCAGTTCTACAGTAGAATAACTAAAAAAATTAAGTGATATTAATACAAGTAATGAAAAAATTTTAATTATAGTTATTATAATTTTAAAGTTATTTATTAATTAATTGTTATTTTAGCAATAAAATGGGTGATCGATTATTAATGGGTGATCATCCTTTTGAGATTGCTGAAAAGAATTTGAACTTTGAAGTATGTAATGTATGTCATCGTCGTTGGTTTGATTTACAAATTAATAAAGATGGGTTTTGTTGTATTTGTCATAAATTGAAAATAAAAAATGAATTGAATATTTTCACAGCGCATAATATCATGGATCTATTTTATATGATACCATTCGCGAGCCATTACAAAGTAATACTTCTAGCTAGTTTATTAACGTTTTAACTTTAATTTAAATATTTTTTCTTATATTTCCACCAACTAGTTTTGGAGAAATTTACTGTTCTACCATAAGACCAATGTTAAATATGCCTACTTTTGACGTCGGTTATTTATTTAAATAATCGGGCACCCTCCTGCCCTTAAATTTCAGAATTGATTTATACTTAACATTTTAAAAAAATCATGCCTTTCATCCATAATTTCTCTGACGCTCGCAAATCCTTAATAAAAAGAATAATTTTTTGAGAGTTCTGGGTCTGTTAACGTTTTCAAATAAATGAAATATTTACAAGTCATCTACATTTAAATGTCACTAACAAAAATTAAAAATGCGCTTACAATTATTTTTACGATTAAAATACCGCGCAGATGTTTTCTAAAGTACAAAATATAGTTTTTTTTTTATTATTTTAACACAAATTGTTGGGTTACTACGGAAGTCCTGAAGACTTTTGTTTTTATTTCCTGCAAATTTGAACGTACCTTATAATTCCTTTCCTTTCATAAGACATATATCTTGAAATTTGAGATTATTGTATGTGTTACATACAATAGGGCACGTGCCTTATTAAATAGTTTTAGAATAATGAATAAGAAATTGTTCGGCCTACTAAAAATAATATAATTGTTAAATTAAAATATACACAAAAAAATAAAATACCAACACCGGTTTTTGTTATGATTAAGGATGCAGTTTTATATGCGTCGAAAAGGGAATGATTGCTAATTTGAAATAATAAACATCTGCATTCTTCACTTTTTTTTCTGGGTGTGTGCATTTTTTTATTTTAATAAAACGGGATTTTGTATCGTATTCAGGTCATTCAAAAAGCGTCAATTTTCGAAATTGTATTTTCTTTGTTTTGTATGTAACAGGGTTCGAGGATATATATCAATGGATATATATCATGATATATATCCGATATATATTCGATATATATCACGTGAATTTTTATGATATATATCAATACAAAAATGATTTAAAAAAATTTAATATTATTTAGTAATTTTTGGCGTTTGTTACCGTATTTCTACTTCCCAAATTTTGATGGCATTGGAGTAGAGTTAAAACTTACTAATACTAAGCTCAAATCGTGTCATGTCAGAAAAAGTTCGTTACTAAAGAGTAAGTTTAAGTAAGATTCAGAATCGGAAGATGATCTAGCTTTATCTTCCTTGCAGTCAAACCGAGCACAATTATGAAACGACATTTTTTTATTTTTTATTTGATAATTAACAGTTTATTACGAATGACTGATGACTGATTTGATAATTAAAAGACTGATTATACTCTAGAGTTATTATTTGTAATGTTTATTGTTTTGTTGCCTAAGTGTAGGTATGACCATTGACTGATAACAATTTATAAAATTGTTTTTTGTTTTAAAATTGATTTTTATTTATAAAAATTTTATTATTTTTAATTGATTTTGCCTGATCTAGAAGAATATTTTATGTTTTGGGTTCATTTGTCTGATTTGAAGTGCCTAAGTAAATAAAACCTTTAAAATATTTTAGTTTTTTTTAAATATCAAAATTTTGATATATATCGGATATATATCAAAAATATCCGATATTTTGATATTTATAATAAATATCGGATATTTTCGAACCCTGGTATGTAACAATTATTCTGTCAAAAAGTATACACAATCGAACTTAATTTTTGATATTAGTAAATTTTTTATATGTAGTGGATCTTCGATAATTCGAACGTCAAGGGAAATGCAATTCGAGTTAAGGAGTTTTCGACTTAACGAGTAATTTAAAATACAGAGGAGTTAATTGCTAAAAATTCAACTTAGAAAAACGATTTTCAAGTACATATATTCAAGACATTATACCTACTTTACTAGCTACGACTTACGGAGTCTACTTTTTGAAATTCGAGCTACAAAGTATAAATATGTACGTATTGTCAATACCTCGCAGGTTAATAACATTTTGTTCGAGTTAGAAAGTGAAAATAATTCGAGATATCGAGTATTTAGGTGTTCAGCGGAAGGGAATGGAATTTTTTTTCGACTTACTGAGGATTATGACTTAACCAGGTTCAAGTTATCGATATTACACTGTAGTCGACGGATGATCCTAAGTAGTAGACCGATGATCCTTTTCAAATTCAAACCTCAACTGCTCTAAAAATTATTGTGATGGACTAAGAAGGTTTTACCGGGCCAGGATCGAAAAAGCAAAAATTAGTATTTTGATTGCTGAAACGCCACCACGGTGAATTTGACCTCAGCAACTATAGTAGTGAGAATTGATTTTGTTCATGATTTTAGTGTTTATAAGGCTTTTAAGCTTATTTTAAGATCATGATAAGAAGTCAGTTGTAAAACTTTTATATTCGTTCTATATGAGTCACGTTCGTGCAGAATTTTCATGTTTGACCGTTTTGTTCAAGTCATGCTTGAGTAAAATTGTATATCTGTACCTTGTAATAAAGTGTTGATAGATACTTTAGGAGTAATGTCCAAACATGACTGTTTTCGCACAAAATGATGGACAAAATGTGCAAATTTCTAAAATATTTATATTATTTCGTACTTATATTTTTGGTGTAGTTGAAATAAATTAAATATGATTTGAATTAATCGAAATTGGTCTTTTTTTAATTTCCTGCTTCTCAGTGCAATAGACCCCCCCTCCCCTACAACACCAACTTCATAATGTGCCAGGCGAGAGATTTAACCGAGGTGGCAACCCTATTAAATTGGGAAAATTAAAACAATAATACTCTTGTAATCTAGAACCTTTTATAATTAACTAGCTGACCCGGCGAACTTCGTATCACCTAACAGTCATTTTTTTTTAAACTAACGTCATTCAATTGTTTTGCTTTCCCGGAACCCCTCTTCTAACACTTAAACTTTATGGTATGATATTAAAGTTCAAATTAACTTGTAATTATTCTGTATGGGAATATAGAAAAGTGTTGTTTTCAGACTTTTTCAGGCAATTTTTCAAATTTTTCTCTCCGTAAAAACCATCATCCTCGTACTTCAAAGAATATTTTAAAAAAAGAATTAGTGAAATCGATTCAGCTGCTCTCGAGATTTGTGCTTAGCAACACATTCAGCGATTCATTTCTATATTACAGATTGTAGGTTGAAAATTCTCTGTCATTACGTGGCTTAATGTTTATGAAAAATTTACGAAATAAGGGTGAAAAATGTGGGAGTTTTTAAAAATTGATCTTGATTAAAATCAAACTCCAACAGCGCTAAAAAAAACTGATTGTGCATGAAGAAAAATAAAAATATTAAAACAATACCTTCGTAAATTATAATCAGAATAATGATTGTGGTTTGAAAATTAAAATTTACTGGAAAAAAAGGCGGTACTTTCAAATTGATTATTTTTCAATCAATTTGACAAGAATCATTTAATCACAAATATATTAATGACTGAAAACATTACACATACAATTGATATACCTTTTTTATATATAATATGGGTAAAACAGGATTGGATTTGAAGGGTGGTTTAGGTTTATATACAGGATGGGACCCAAAAATAAAATTACATTCAAAATCGATTTTAATGAAAGTGTTTATAATGAAGAATAAGGTTATTTCAACGAATTGGCAAGAGACTCAATTCAAATATAAATACAGTGAAACCTGATTATGTAAGACTACAATGGACCTGCAAATTTATCCCACTTATAGAGGTATTATCCAGGTATAAAGAGATATCTGTCTCATTTACAGTGGGTTCCATTCATAGAGGTCAGGATAAGGTTATTTCAGTTATAGAGGTGCGATTATTAAATAAGATAACGCATTATTAATACCATGGCTGCTACATTAATTATGAATACCGAGCCTTCGCGCGGAATCTTGTGCCTTTCTTTTAATCATCAGTCCTCTTACCGGCACGTGTTTGTTGCGAAATTGCTTGGCCCATGTTAGCAAACACTGTTCAAGTTTAGGATATTCTGATAAACGTACACGTTTTAGTTTTTCTTGTTCTTCAGAACATTGGGATTGAATTTTATCTTTATTCTGAACTATTCTACAAAGAGTAGATTTTTTTACACAAAATTCCACACAGGCTTCATCTTCCCACTTTCAAAAACGGATATTAACTTCAGTTTTTCACGTACTGATAACGATTTGAGCCTTCTTTTCAGCATTTTTCAAATAAACATCCGTTTGATAGCTAAGCAAAACTAAAACTGAAGGTCATTGAGGCCCAAAATTAAAATATATTTTTTCATATAAATATCACTCACTGTTTCAGTTATAGAGGTAACTATCCCAGAACGAATCCCAGACATAGAGGTTTACTTCGTCCCACTAACAGAGTTAATTGAGCGCCCAAAGAGATGGGTTCCAGTTATGGAGGGAGGTTCTCACTTATCCAGGTCTCACTTAACCAAATTCCACTTTACCTTCGTATGAAGGGTAATTTGTTTTCATTCGTTTCAAGTGAAAATTATCAAAAACTTTCAAAAACATGTCGTTTTTTGAGATTTCTCCACAAGAGCATTTTATATCGATTTTGAATGATGTTTTTCTTAAAAATTTGCATGGATACCTAAGCTGAAATTTTAATCACATATTCTTTGAGTAAAAGACTACCTATAAACAAAATATTGAACCTTTAAATCAAACAATGTTTTCATGCTCATACATCCTTAATTTAAGCTTAAAAGTTGCATTTCCAAGAAGTATAAAAAATCTTTAATTGAAAATATCTCAGTTCAAAATCCATGTGATTTAACATGTTTTTTCTCTTGTGCTCTTCTTTAGATTTTCATGGGGTTCTCCCTGTATTTACGTATACATAAAATAGTGTAGGGTAGACGTTCAGTCTCATCCCTTGTGTAGTTCAGTTCGTATTCAATGTTGCGCACATCTACTCTATCGTGTTATATGGATATTATTATATGAATTGAAATAAATAGACACACCTAATCTGACGACCCCAATTATATTATGTAAACACTATTCACAATACCAACCTATATCTACCATTCTACCATTCTAATATATTACAGTATTTCAGTGCTACTCAAACATTTTTGTTTTCAATATATTTTTCGGTTTAAAACTTTTATTAGAATGTAATAGTCGTTTATTGTCTTGAATTTGAAGGTGTAGTATACAAGTGGAATTGAAACCGGACCAAATATATTGAAGGGATTTTTATGCTCAAAATTGATTTAAGGATGTATGAGCATGGTAGTGGGGGCACAAATTTAAAAATAGATATTTTCAATTTTGATGATAAATTTATATTATTACTTGACGATATAAGACGAAAAGTAAGAATAAAATTTTTCGATATCTGGCTTAATTTTCAAAATATCGAAAATTTTGTTTAATTATTTAGCTTTCGATATTTCGAACACCAAGACACATATCGAAAAATTTTATTCTTATTTTTCGTCTACATTCATGAAGTTGTAACAAAATTCATCATCAAAGTTGAAAATAAGATAAAAATAATTTCAACCCTTAATCTACCCTGCTCTTACATCCCTTATATGGACGGAGACACATAGTTTTTTTCTTTTCTAATTCATTGCTAATATGTTTACTTTCTATTAAAAAGTTTTTTTTTAATTTGTTTTCATTCATTCCAAATGAAAATTATCAAAAACTTCCAAAATATGTCGTTTTTTGAGATTCCTCCATAAGAGCCAATGTATTTTATATCGATTTTTAATGACTTTTTTTTTAAAAATTTGCACGGATACCTAAGCTGAAATTTTAACCACATATTCTTTGAGTAAAAGACTACCTACAAACAAATTTTGAGCCTTTAAATCAAACATTGTTGTCATGCTCATACATCCTTAAAAGACTATTTCAATGCAAAAATAATTTTTATTTAGCAATAATAAATTTTTTTTAAATCATATTCGTCTTCAAACTCAATTGTTTCATTTTCTTCTTCATTTTTTTTTTGCTTCTGAGCCACCTATTTTCTTATCTATGCTTGCTTTTGTTTCCACGTAAGGTGCAAAGTTTCACTGGAAAACTGCTTGCTTCTTTTTTTGACTTTTGCCTTAAACTATTTTAATCTTTATCCGTATCTTAGTTTTAAAAGAAAAGGTACAAATTCGCGAAATATTTTTTTAGAAGACTACTTAAACTTTGACACATAAAAAAAAAGCTTTGAGTTTGATAAATTTAATGAAAAAAAAGCTACCTTTATTAACAGCAAGTATGAATCACAAATATTTAATTATATTAATAGAAACATTAACATTGAATACATAAATAAAGCACAAATCTTCGTCTTCAATATAAAAGAAATCGTTACTTAATTGCACTAACAAACACAGTAAACGTAAATTGAATGACACGGTAAATCAAGAGCAACAACAATAATAACATGTATTATTAAGAGCAGGTAGATTACGGTTTATAAAACAGGCGGGGGGGGAGGTTAAGGTAACTCAAGTGGCCTGTTTGAGATGGAGTGGTTATCTAACTACACCAAAAAACAATTTTCAATTCAAAACAAAAGAGTTGAGTTTTCTGACTTTTGTCTGGAAATTTGGTATAAATACTCCACTGTGCGTTAGTTTCTTATCCCCCATTTCGTTTTTATTCATGGGCGTTTCAAGGAGAGGACAGGTCAGAGCAGCTACCCTCCCCTTGAACCTGGATTTTCCATTGATTCTTTTGGCTAAGCATATATTTAGGCCAATATACTATTGAATTTATGAAATTTTAAGTCAAAAATCCATATACCATTCCAAAATTTTAATAAACGCCATGTATTTCTTACCGTGTAGAAATAAATTAGTGTTATTTGATAATATCTACAAAATTTTCTTATGTTGAATTATTTAAATTTTGAGACACTATGTTACTGAAATCAGCCATCATCAAATAATTTTAACGATAAATTTTTAGCTGGTAAATTCAAAAGCAGTAAATTATAATAAAAAGCGCAAATTAATTAAAAAGGCAGGAAAAACGGCTCTTCCTATTGTTACAACCTTTAATATTTGGCCGGTTTTTAGCGTTTGAAATCAAAAAATTGTATAAAAGTTCAGTAAAAAAAAATTTTTTTTTTAAAAACATTATTATAATCAATATTTAATTATAATTATACTAGGTCGACCCGTGCGAAATTCCGTTCCCGTAGTTACCGTGTACCCGTGGCAAAAAACAACACATAACAAATTTCGTAGAAAAGTGGTGAAACAAATAAAAGTTCTAAAATTAATTAAAAGTAGTAATTATTATTAGGAGAGTATCTGTAAAAACTAACATGTTTGCCTAATAAACTTATTATTTAAATTTATGGTATTTTCTCGTTCAAATTATTTGTCTAGCGTGTTTTTTCCTAAGAGGTACATTTTTAGACTGTCAGTATATTTTTCGTCAAACCTATAACAAGCTTGAAAATGAAAGATTAATCATAATGATAAAGGAATAAGGAAGATAAGGCTAGGGCAGAAAAAACTTGCTAGAGTAATAATATATTAAATGGAGCCACCTATAATAATCCTGACATCCAAAGATAACTCTAAGATTAACAATACAAAAACAAAACAATGATATTAATACGCCGATTTTATAATTGAAAAAAATTCATTCTTAAAGCATTTCTGCAACAAGTTAATATAAATGATGAATATATGAATTTTCAAAAGGTGTCAATGCAAAGGAAATCGTATTTTAAGTTTTAAAATATATAAATTCATGCAACCCCTTTTTTTTGCAATGAACAGTAAATATGAGAAAATGACAAACACCCTTTATATATATATATATATATATATATATATATATATATATATACAGATACTAGCTTGATACCCGCCCGCTTCACTGGACTTAAAAGTAAAAACCACCACTTTATAGCCTCCACGCTCTCTTGATGTACAAATTTTTCAATTTTGTTAAGTGTAAAATAGTCATAATCTTTGAAAATTCGCTACTGGAATTGTCAACAGAGTGAGAACCACGTCTCAAAGTAAATTGACAAGGATAATAAATGCCGAGGCATGGTCATAATACGCATGTCTTAATATACAACATAATATCCTGGCGCGTATTTAAAATAAGATTATACCACTTTTAAATAAAGTTAAAACAGTATATTTTGTACAAATTACCATTTTACCATTTAAAAAATTTTTTATCATAGAATTAACGCAAAATTATCTAACAATATTACTCGTTTGAACGTTAAAACAAAATAAAATTTTATTTATTTATTTTAAGCACATGTGAATGTGAAATATAAACACATCATTGAAGCAGCTGATTCCGGTCATACGATCATGCGCATTGAATACCAGGCCTCCAAAATGGTGTTTTCTCTGTCAGCTGTTTGAATATTGAATTTTCATCTTTGTTAATCTACTCTGTGACGCCAAAATATACATACTTGGTATACACTGGGCTTATCTATTTAAAATATATGATCTAAGGTCATAATTCATTGAGTATATAGTTGTCCATGATTTGTTTGACATTTAATATTTTAAATTTTTACAGAATTTTTTAATTTATGGTTCAAAATGATCATTATAGATAGAACAGATCTCTCATCATCATGTTGAACCATAAATTATAGATTTCTGTAAAAATTTAAAAATGGTAAATGTCAAATTAATTTTTTTTTTTTTAAATATATCTTTATAAATTATATCTCATGTGTTATTCTGAAGTATGAGCTATATTGCTGTACAGTTTCATTAAAAACCATTCGCTAGTTTTAGCGTGAAATTATAACAAACAAACAAACAAACAATCATGCTTACTTTCACATTTATAATATATAGGGATATGGAAGGGATGTATAACGCATTGGTAGTTTTACCACTTTATGTGATTATTGGGGTTGTATCACTTAACGATTTCCTGTATTCTCTATTAAATGATGATCGTTCGTATAAGTGTGAGGGGTATATATTCATTTCCCACATATCAAAAGTTATTTAGAAACAATACATCGAAAGTTTATTTTTATAAATAGAGATATCATTTTTGTGTGTTCCGACAACTTTTGTTTAATCAAAACAAGTCAATAAAAAAAGTGCTTTTATTTTCTTTAATTATATTTTTCCGATGTTTGTGTATACAAAAGATATTTTGAATTTCGAATTAAATTTGCAATTATTCGCGAGTTAAGTAAGAATCCTTTTCTATGGTAATTTTGACCAAGGAATTACGAAAATTAGATTCATTTAAACATCCAGCCTTTGCCTTTCAAGCCATTCTAAATTCTTTAGATTTTCAGTTCGATGCCGTGGTGTTGATATCTGGAAAACCCTAAGTCTTATCTTATTTTAACCCGCCAGTACTCGCGTTATGAGCATTTTGCTCACACTCGAATTAAAATATAAATAACTTTTATTTTTCAAATGGTATATGTGGTTGTAACTTTTTCTATCTTCATATTTTTATCTCCACAAATTGTGAGCATTTTTCCATCACGAAAGTAAAGGTGTAAGCAAAAATATATTAACATCGGAAATTTTCAGGCCTGTTCGTGTACTCTCGTTAGTTTAATATAAGTTGTACTCAGTAAATTAAAAAAACTTGTGATAGAAAAATTGTGAAAATAGTAAAATTTATATTAAATTATGAAGAGGCTATGATTTTCAAATTTAAAGAATATTTTACGCATGTAGGTACAGAACGCGTAAGCAAATCTTTCATCACGCTCTTTAGTCGCGTAGGTACTGGTCGGTTGAGGCGACTGCTGAAGTATTAACTGGTAGAATCTCTTTCAAGGGTAATTTCGACCCAAACCTCACGAAAATCAGGCCTATATACCATCCTCAAGTTATTCATGAATCTCTTGAATTTTTAATATCTTTATATTCTACATTTTTCAGCTATATATTTTATCATGCCTAGCTTTCTGCTCCTCCCTGGATAACTGACTGGTGATGCTCTTGTATTTAGCCAGGGGCGTCACCAGTCGATGGCAAATAGGGGGCAAATTGATTTATGGAGAATAGAAAAAGAATGAATTCTAGGTATGTTCAAGTAAAAATATAGGAGAAAAAACGCAAAATTTATTTTTTATTTTAAAATAAGATTTAGGTAACCATAATTTTATCTCAAAACAGGCGTGGATCTTAAGTTAAATTTTGGGGTTTCATAGACACTGGAGTCCGGATTTAAAATTTTTTTACTCCTTTCACTTATGGGGGCCTTTTCCTAAAAACTTGATATTAAAATTGATTTTATTTAGTTTTTATACCCTATATATGTTTAATCGCAAGTTTATAACGCTTAGAAATATTGATGCTAGAAACAAATTATTTTCATTTAAAGGTATTCGTAAAATTAACCTAATTAGTCCATCAACACAATAACTCGAACACGAAGAGATATCGAACTCAGGGACCAAAAACGGATTTTAAGTTAATTTGGTCTTGAATCCATAGGACAAATTTTGTAAACCATAACAGATAGAACAAAAGTTTAAGTGAAATATGTAGATTAGACTTTTGCTTGAAACATTATTCTGTAAATAACTTTATTTTCCCGTGAGAGTTCAAATAAGGGCAAAAATTTGGTTTCCTTTTTCTCAATAAAGGAAATAAAACAGTTATAAATTTGTTGGTAGCTTCATTGATTCTAATTTCATACTAAGCCCATTCGATAATATTAAAAAGCCTAAATGGCCGAACGGTCTAAGGTGTTTGTCTTTGACTATTTGTCGATTTAGGCTTAGGTTGCGGGTTCGAATCCAGGCAGCGGTAGTGTGAACAATAATGATTAATGAGGGCAGTAGAATTGATCATATTGTCGTCGTTTAGATAAGAACAAAGTAACCGACTCCACCCACATCAAAATGTAATTGTAAATATGTTTGTATTTTAATAAATAAAGATTAACAAATAATTATGTGGGAGCCCTCTGTTATAGGCGTATATGTCAGAGAAACGGAGGTTAAGCCCCATTATTATTATTATTACAGGAGTCAACTTTTAAGAGAAAATTTTTTGTTTAAAAATTCGTGGATTCTTTGAACCATTTTTGTGAGTTTCTAGAGGCAGGCAGCTGTCCCCCTCTCTTTGGCGACGTCCATGAATTGAGCCATTCATGATACGGAACCATTAAAAAGAAAGCCTATTAAAACAATTTAAAACTTTAATTTGTATCTATGAGTAATTGAATCAAGTATTAGTACATTATTTAATTTATTAATTTTAATATCCGTTGTTTGTATGTGGGTGGAATCAACATACATGTGTTTCTCGAAAACAACAACAACAAAAAAGTTTCAATTCCTCCGCTAAAATAACTTTTCACTATTTTAAATGAAAAACAATTTTCGTTACATATACGAGGGAAATTCATCACCAAGGTAACAAAAGTATTAAAAGCCTCATATACTCTAAAATATATAACACTAGAGTGATACCCACCCGCTTCGCTAGGTTTAAAAGTAAAAATTGATAAAGATTGCTCCCGCTTATCTCCTTTCTATAACACTCGAAATAATGGTAAGGATTGTTTTATACAGGTAAAATATATGTATGTTTTCTATTTTTTATCAGAGAAGATGGCCGTGAATTATTTTATATTGACTATTTTTACAGAAATCTGTAATTTATGGTAATGTCAAATGACTACTTGTACAGAAATCTGTAATTTAGGGTAATGTCAAATTAAATTAATTTTTAATTTTTTTTATATTTTTTATTAGTATGTCTTTATAAATTATATCTCATGTGTTATTCTGAAGTATCAGCTATATTGGTGTACAGTTTCATTAAAAACCATTCGCTAGTTTTAGCGTGAAAGCGTAACAAACAAACAAACAAATATGCTTACTTTCGCATTTATAATATATAGACATAGAGATTTTCAAAAAGTTTATATAGGTATAGTATATAAAATTATAAAACATGATAGGTATACATCATGTGCATTGAAAGATAAGTCTATTAAAATATTTTGTTATTTAAAATTTAATGAGCGCACTCAACCGGATAATAGCACTTAATTTAATTCTTAAGTACTATTTATTGATTATTACGTCAGAATATTACGTTTATAACAAACAATTACGATCGTATTATTTTTATCTTCCCATTCAAGACGATTTTTTCCCTTTTTATATGTAGCTTCGCACGTGTGGTCTACGGATAGTCACTGAAACGAAACACTGATAACGATCAAAGTTGGAAAAATTTAAGTAGTAAATCGAATTTGAATGCCAGGAAATTTTGTGACCTAAATTGATTTATTAGAAATTAAAAATATGCAATTTGCATAAATAATATGCATTTTATAAATGAATTTTAAATAAACCGTTCACAATTCACAATTCCGTTAATACTGATGAAAATGATTTCAAACTGGTTACTCGAGAGTTTTGGGGGTACCTCGAAAATCAATTCTGTCGCGATATTCGTGCTCAGAGATCCCAGAAACACCCAAGTAACGAGTATGGACACAATATATAACGAATTACGTAAAAACTCGACCGGAATACCGTTTACTCTGGGCACCAGGTACCTTGGAGATCAATTTTGACGCAATATTCATGCTCAGCGACCCCAAAAACCTCCGGGTATCAATTTAAAATGAAATTATAAAAAGGATATTATTTATGCAAATTGCATATTTTTAATTTCTTATAAATAAATTTAGGTCACAAAATTTCCTGACGATCTAACGAATCGAATTCCGAAAACCGCAATTTTTCGACCTTCATTGCTTCGTTTCTATGATTTCGATAAAGTAAAATTTCATATTAAACAATTTTATTTCGAGTATAATGTCTCAACTATGTCTTAACTTGAAGTTAACAAAAATTAATCCTTATATTTTGTTCCATGTTCAAAACACTAAATATGAAATCTTTTTTGTTTCAGGTATCAAAAATGATTCATCAATACAATCAAATCCAATCGAAAATGGCGTCTAGTATAGACGTAACATCGGGTACTTTAACGACCAACAATGGCCCACCTGTAACCGGCGGTGAAGGGGATACCATCCCATCAGCATTAAGCAATGCACCATCGGCAAGAGCGTTAAAATTTTCAATTGCGAAAATAATGGAACCAGATGAAAACCACACGAATGGTACAAATCGCCATAAACGCAACAAAGAATGTTCGTTGTCACCGCAATTATCATCTCATAGTGATGTTTCAGGACCTCCACCAACGGTATCATTACCGTACAATGCACATCAAATTGATTCAGCTTTCAAGAAATATGTTCCCTCAATGTTCCGACACCAGGAGATACTTTACCAGTATCCTTTATTGTATTATCATCCTAGTCAATTGATGTGCGTGGCAGCTGCGGCCGCTGTAGCAAATTATTCAACCACCCTTCCACCAACGGGCGCAGCTCCAGTTCCTCCTCCTCCAACTGTTCCAAGTATACCCTTAAACACCACGCCATCTAGATCACCACCAACAGCTCCTCAACACCTAGAATTATCTTCATCTCGCATCCCACCACCTCATGGAGAAGTTTCGAATCCATTACCATCAACCCCAACAAAATTATTCTCAAAGAACCACCGTCGTGAATCCAGGGGGGAAACATCATCAAATACGGAGAATACACCTACTTCTCCCGTAGTTCCATCTGGGGGAACAACCTCAACGACAACGACCTCTCCTTCAACAAATAAGCAAAAGAATTTTGCTTGTGGAGAATGTGGGAAAGTTTTCAATGCACACTATAATTTAACACGACATATGCCTGTGCACACTGGGGCTCGGCCGTTTATATGTAAAATTTGTGGTAAAGGATTTCGACAAGCGTCGACGTTATGTCGCCATAAAATTATCCATACAGCAGAGAAACCACATAAATGTCATACCTGTGGCAAAGCTTTCAATCGATCTTCCACGCTCAACACTCATACCCGCATTCACGCGGGCTACAAACCTTTCATCTGTGAATACTGCGGCAAAGGATTTCATCAGAAAGGGAACTATAAAAACCATCGACTCACCCATAGCAGCGAGAAAGCGTATAAATGTTCGGTATGCTCAAAGGCATTCCATCAAATTTATAACCTCACTTTTCATATGCATACCCATAATGAGAAAAAACCGTTTACGTGTAAAGTGTGCGGTAAAGGATTCTGTCGTAATTTCGATTTAAAGAAACATATGCGTAAATTACATGAAACTGTATCGAATCGTTCGAGTGACGCGAGTGTCGGTAGTGTTACAAACGCAAATAATTTTACAATTGGTACAAATAGTACTCGATCAGCGTTTAGTGTTGCGCGTGCAAGTACAATTGCTGATAATTCACAACCGTTACCAACATTTATTAGTCCATTTTTAATACCTGCATCTCAACATCATCATCCCGAAACACAACGAATACCACATTCTGCGTTTACAAGTAAAATCTTGTGACAACAACATTTTCAACAGCATTCTATGTGTCGAATTAGCAATAATACTTATTTACAATAAAATGAAATTTTTTGTTTATTTTTAGATGGTACCTCTGTTTATTTGTACATATATACTTTAAGTTGGCATCTTGGTAAAGATCGAAACATAAGCAATGATGATATTTTATCAAATTATATGTGGAAAATAATATTCGATCTCTTGAATTTTTGCCAGATTCTCTTTTCTAATTTTAATGAATATTTAAGGTGGCTTTAAGGAAAATAATTAAGGAGCTGAATTAAACAAGAGTGTTACTTCCCAAAGTACTTTTTGACAAAAACGATAATAAAGGTAAAAAATATATTTTGAACCAATGCACGGGCGTCGCCAAGGGAGGGGGGATAGGTTTGGAAAACTGCCCATATGTTTGAAACTCGACAAACAACTTGTATTGATAAAAATGTTTCAAACGAAAAATGTTGGATGTGTAGGCGCACATATTACGCAGACAATAAACGTGACCTAAGTTTTAAAGCTCACTCTACTCCATAACTAGTAATCGATAGATGAATACTTTAAGAAGTATTTTCATATCAAATAAATCCAATAAAAGTGCTTCGTTTTTCTATAAAAACCATTATAGTTTAAATTAAATGAACAAACGCACAAAACGCTAGATTTTTGTTATCAGTTAATGTCTAAAACTATTCGGTTTACAAACAAATTTGTCAAACAATAAATGTTTGCGCATTTATAAAGAACAACTTTCTTATTTAAAGCATCTAATGTTTGTCAGTTATGAATCAGAGTGAGATTTTAATTGAATCTGAAAACTTAGGTCGAATTCGATTCTGATATAAAATGTGTCCCTTTGAAACTAATTCTTTTTCACTTGAAGCATTTCCCTAGATTAAATTGATTTATCGAGTTTCAAGCATATGTAAATTTAAAAAAAAAAAAACCCTTATAGAGAGAGTATGAGAGTAAAGGGCGGCAAATATTATTTTTGTCCGGAGCGGCTACACAGCTAGATCGGGCCCTGAGTACTATAACCTGTTGCTAATTCTAACCTTTCAAATTTGTAGAAATTTTACGTTCCAGTGTAATTGTGTTTCAGGGTAAAAAAAATTTAGCCGTAGATTAAAAAAAAGAGTGTATTTACGAAGCTTGTCACCTTAAAACTCACCTTAAGTGAAAACGTGAAGCAGTATGTCGCTACGAACGACAAAAAGTGTAGGTTCGGTTATATTAGCTGTCCACGAAGACACACTTAAGCTATAGAGCCCATTATGATACCATATATGTGTTTTACCACCTTTCCGCTGATCATTTCATTTATCAGCTCCTCAATTTCAGAGGCTAAGTGCACCTTCTTCCTAAGTATACCATGCACTACACCAGCCCATCACAACTATTAGTTTTGTTGCGACGACGAGAAACGAACCGGCTACCCTAAGCAAACCGCGGACGGAATTGGTTACGCCTTAACCAACTGAGCTAATAGGGCGCCACAAAAAGTGTATATGTACAAAGAAAATTATCTATAAGAAAGCGTCATATTAAGGTTCCAAACAATTTTTAAAAAAATGTGCCTAATTTTCCTCAAACAAAAATTTTAAGGACGCATTATGATGTGTAATTATATAAAAAAAAAGAAAAACAAAAAAAAAGCAAATTAATGTTTTGTAAATTTGAAAATTAATTTTTAGGATCAAAACAAATCTGTGTGCAATATATTTGAAAATAGTATACATAATTATATAAAATATTATATTTAAAAAAGTTTTTTTTTCTTATTTATTTTCATCATTGAATTTTCCTTTGCACAATTCTTGTAAAATATGTATTTTTTTTTTTACAAATTAACAAAAACAAAAGAACAGGTCAAAAAAGTAAGTGCTAATAAATTTTATGTTAAAGTAGTTCGGCTGTTTGATAGTTCAAAGTCCGTTGATCACAATAAACACAGCTATGGGACCTCTTTCGAAGCAAAATTGTGAATTATTAAATTTTAAAATTGTGATTTTGAACACAGTACTTTATGGAAGAACTCACAATAATGGTAATTGTTCAAAAATTAATCGATGAATGAGATTCAAAAAAGTTGTCATCATGAAGAAAATTAATCACAGTTTGTGCAGAAGAAACACGACCTTACGGCGCTTTCCAAAAAGAAAACATAAAACAACTTTGGTTTTTGACGTTTAAACGTGAAAACTAATAAAATTGATGTAAAATTTTTATCTATTACGATATTTTTAAAGTATTAAAAAACATTTACGTGATACAAATATTATTTTTAATCATAACTTAGATTTAAATTGAATGAATATAAATAAGTTGCTAACTTGACTAGTTATGTGACGGCCGAACTACTATAAAAATGGGTTTTTTAAATATTTAATTCAAATTTGAAGGAAATTTGAATCAAATTATTATAAAAATAGTTTGATTCAAAAAGCCATGAATGATTCCAATTTAATAATCTAATAAATTCAACTCATTTTCTAAATATTCAATATTTCTTGTTGATTTCTAAGTTTACAGGCTAAGGTGCCGCGATGCATCAAATTTACGTTTTTTAAACCTACTAAATGGAGCTACCCACAAGGATGTGAATTTCAAAACACGTTAGAGCTTTATTTAACAATATAATTTAATTCTAGCAAACGTTCATTTAATTTTGTTCTTTTCCTAGTTCCTACAATATTGTAAAAAAATTTTGGATTATATGCATGGTAAAAGTATATAAGCTTGCAGTAATAATAATATCTAATTCTTATCTCTACTGTACCACTCTACTATTTCAGTACATACATTATGACTTTAAAATTCTGTTCATATAGTTATTTCACTTCAAACATAATACTTTCAACTATAGCTATTTCTGTTCAACAATAAAATTGATTAACTTCACATTAGTCTAACTCAAAAAATACATCAAAGAACAGTTATTGTTTTTTTTTTTAGAATTAAATAACTTGTTTAAAATACAATGCTCTCTAAGTTAATGATCCGAACTTTAATTAAGTTTATTTCGAGTTAGAAATGGTCAATCAACTTCAAATTTTGATGGTAATTGTATTATAATATCCTTAATAAGTATAAAAAACTTTCTGACACTATGACCATAGCAAGATAATAATCTCCAAATTAATTTACGTTAAAATCAACGATCGTGGGACCTTTGCCTTAGTATACAATAAGTTGAAAATAAAAATGATTTGGCTGAATCTATGATTTTGTAAAATACATATTTTTTTATTAAAAAAGCACTTACTTTTATGAAATGTTTCCAAATGTGGGAACAAAAAAAATTTATAAATAGCTGTTAATAGCTAAATGTATATAAAAACAAAAAGCTTAAACAAAAACTTGTAGGAAATAAATGGTTGTTTATATATGAAAAAAAAAATGCATTTCTTATTTCTATTCCACCTTATGAAATTCTTTAGGGTATTTCAATAAGATTGATACTTTTTTTTAATTTGAATAAAAAAATAAAAATTCAACATATCAAAATTAATTGTGCTTTATTTTAAAGGTATGGGTGATTTCATATGTGAGTGACACTACATTTGATTCTACATTTATCCCTCTGCTCTGTAGTAAAAAATATGCTCATAAAACTTTATGATATATGATTTATTTAACAAAATACAAATGTGGCTGACACTACATGCAAAAGGAAGTCGCGTTTGAGAGTGTTTTTAAACTTCGAATATCGTCTTCTATGCAGGATTTATGATTTTAAATTGTATATGGGGCCTTATTACATAAAACAAATTATTGGAAAATAATAAAATAAAGAACTTTAGTATTTTAGAATCAAATTTTAGAAAAATAAAGCGTGGGTGACACAATAGGAACTTCAAAACCATTTTTATACCATGCATATATGTAATATGGAAGGTATACTTAGTTTATTATACCATGCATATATGTAATATGCATGGTATACTAAGTTTAGTCCCAAGTTTGTAACGCTTAAAAATATTGATGCTACCAACAAAATTTTCGTATAAGTGTTCATAAAATCACGTAATTAGTCCATTTCCGGCTATCCGTCCGTCCGTCCGTCTGTGGACACGATAACTCAAAAACGAAAAAAGATATCAAGCTGAAATTTTTACAGCGTACTCAGGGCGTAAAAAGTGAGGTCGAGTTCGTAAATGAGCAACATAGGTCAATTGGGTCTTGACCTATGGGTCCGTAGGATCCATCTTGTAAACCGTTAGAGATAGAACAAAAGTTTAAATGTAAAAAATGTTCCTTATCAAAAAATACACAACATTTTTTCGTAAACATCACTGTTTACCCGCGAGAGCGCAAATTAGGCGCAAATTGTACAGTATGTATTATATAAATTGTATATGTATGTACAATGTGATAAAGTAATGAACACTATTTATGCCTATTTATGCATGGTATTTCAACAATTAACTCAGTCAATTGTTTGTTTTCACTTGTTTTTTGTCATAATTGTACGATGGACTGCATTAGGCTTAGCAAAACTTACTCTGTCTAGTGAAAGCAAGAAATATTTTGCAAATTAACACTAAATTTTTTCTTTACAATTTTGGTTAGTCTTATTAGGGGTATAGGAAAAAATATGTGAAATTAGCACAGAATACCTTATAACTTATTAGTAACACGCAACTAGAGCCTAGTAGGCTCTAAAGGTAGTCCGGCTGTTTAAGCAAGTACGGTGAATGTTCATTATGTTTGCGGTAGATGAGTTCAAAGTCCCTTCATTTTAAAATTGTGATTTTAAAGGCTAGGCTGACTCCATCAGTTGACTAGTGCTGACTAGTCATATGCCCATTGGCCTAGCACTAGTCAGCTGATGGAAGCTGATTGACTGGCGCCAATGATATAGAATTTGACAGATACTGTGAACAGTATAAATTGTAAGAACACGAAAGTATCAGTGTGCAGTCCGCCACCAAATTAGCAAAGAATAACATTCATAATAAGAGTAATCACGACTAGCTAATTCTTACTGATGATGACTACTTG
The DNA here is from genome assembly GCF_905475395.1 of Chrysoperla carnea. Classification (NCBI taxonomy): domain Eukaryota; kingdom Metazoa; phylum Arthropoda; class Insecta; order Neuroptera; family Chrysopidae; genus Chrysoperla; species Chrysoperla carnea. The sequence goes on along the minus strand of NC_058342.1, from coordinate 23,612,231 downwards.
GTAGTCGAAATATGTATTTATAAAATACAAAAAACTGATCTAGGAAATTGCAAAAATCTAGGCAAAAAATCGAAATTTACAGTACCTTATGGAAGAACTTAACAATAATGTTAATTCTAATTCTTCTTTTGCATAACAGATTGTTTATGCAAAAAAAAACTTTACTTTACGGCGCTTCCAAGAAGAAAACATAAAAATGATTTGATTTTTGTCGCTTTTTCGATATTTTTAGAGCATTTTATTACATTTACGTTATACAATTTGCCGAATTGACTAGTTGACTAGTCAAGTGACGGCCAGACTGCTTTAATCCCATGCTGAATATAAAACATCCCCAAGTTGGAGATTAAAAACCACACCCAAAATAACCTTAGGGAACCCGTCTTAAATTTTCTAGAATTCCATAATTACTCCCTAATTTTTTGCGTTTTCCGGAATTCCCGATGGTTGGACAATACCCCAAAATTAATTCTAAACTCAATTGATTTAAACCAATATATAGCACGGCTTTTTACCTATAAAGATTAAAAATTAACCAAAAAATAAAACTTTAACTACACTTTGCCTACAGTACAAATTAAACACATGACTGAGTCTCGTCTAAAATAAGTTATTGAAGCGATATTCCTGCTTATAAAAGAAATATTTGAAAGTAATAGATTTTGACATGTAAGTAAGATTTATACGGTTATAATCGAGGGCAGTATTTATAAAGTATACAATACCGTATACAATTGTTTGACAATAAGTAGTAGGTGGAGAAGGGGGGGGGTGGTTAGAAGGGTAGTTTTTAAATCAGCTTATATTTACACAAGTGTGTAAAAACTACTCAAATCGATGAATACGTAACATTATTATTTAATCTTCAAAAAATAAACTTTTTATTTCTTTCTTCGAGGCTCTGTGTAGTAAATCCTTGTAAAGTAAAAGAAATCTCCAAAAAAAAGAAGAGAAATTGTTGTTCATTGATAATTTTTTAAATGTTTACAAATCGGATTACATAAAAATTTTTCAGTTAAGTGGTCAAATAAACTTAGTAATGAATACAATTAAAAAATTACCTAAAATTCTTTATGTTCCGATTTCCTTTTTTGGATATATACGATTGTTATCAATTTTGTTATTGGGCTTACACGAGTTCTGTTTGAAAAAAAAAGTAAAATAAATATATATTTTAGATTTTTTTTTTTTTGGCAAAAATTGAACCGACTTAATAATATAATAATAATAATGGGGTTTAACTTCCGTTTCGCTGACATATCTGACATATACGCCTATAACAGAGGCCACCTACATCATTATTTGTTAATCTTTATTTATTTAATTACAAACACGTGGATGGAGTCGGTTACTTCGTTCTTATCCATGCCATGACAATGTGATCAATTCTGCACTCCCATTATTTATAAATGAGATATCAAGGGACCTGCAAATTTGTCTTACTTATAGAGGTATTTCACTTACCCAGTGTCTCAGATATTCAGGTATAAATAAATATCTGTCTCATTTACAGAGGGTTTCATTAATAGAGGAGGTCAGAATACAGGTTATCTCAGTTACAGAGATGCGATTATTAATTGAATAACGTATTATCAATATCATTGCTGCTACCAAAATTATGAATATCGAGCCTTCGCGCAAAATCTTGTGCCTTTTTTTTAATCATCGGTCCGCTTACCGGAACGTTTTTGTTACGAAGTTGCTTGACCCACGCTAGCAAATACTGTTTAAGTTCAGAATATTCTGATAAACGTACACGTTTTAGTTTTCCTTGTCCTTCGGAACATTGTGATTGAATTTCATCTTTATTCTGAATTATTCTACTAACAATAAGAATAGTTTTGACACATTAAATTCGACACAAACTTCATCGCGTAGATTCTCACTTTCATAAACGGATATAAACTTCAGTTTTTCACGTACTGATAACAATTTAAGCCTTCGTTTCGACATTTTTGAAATAAACATCCGTATGATAGTAAAGCAAAACTAAAACTGAAGGTCATTGAAGCTCAAAATTAGTTAAGTGCGTAATTTGCGGGTAGAATAAGAATAAGAATAAGTAAACAAACAAAACGATGTTATCTCAGTTCTCAGTCACAGAGCTTAATGCATATAAAATTCACTCGCTGTCTCAGTTATAGAGATAACTATGACAATAAAATCGAAAGAACGAATCCCAGATATTGAGGTTTGTTTCGTCCCACTAACAGACGTAATTCAGTGCCAAAGTGTTGGGACCACAGCATAAGTTTCAGTTATGAAGGTTTCTCACTTATATTGAGGTCCCACTTAACCAAGTTCCACTGTATTTCAATAAACTTTTGAGTATTAATTTTGAGTGTGGACCAAAATAATAAAAAAATTAAAAATGCGAATTTTATCAAGAAAATCGGTATATAACAAAATAGTCTAAACAATTTTTTCAAATAGTTTTTTTTCGATATCTCTAACCATCTCTGACGGTAGGCAAAATTTTAAGAATTGGCCCTATTTGAAAATTTAACGTTCAAATTTCGGTTATGTATCCTTAAAAATATGAACCAAACTGTAAGACAAACTGTTCAATATTTCAAATCGAAATTTCTCTAATTTACGAAAATATAAAGGTGTGTTCATCTTAAATGTGACACACTGTAGAAACGTAAAAGAAAATCAATGAACCAAAAATGATGTTCACATATAGGTATTAGAATTCTAGGCGTTGTTGTCAATGATAAAACACATCTACGAGAACGAGTATATACGTGCGAATAAAGCAATGAGGTGAGAACAAGGGATAGGTGATAAATAGGGTTCAGTTATCGAGTTAATAATTTCGATGTGAAGGTGTTCAGGTGTTCGAAGTGTTTATGAAATAAGCTATAAGCCAATTGAATAAGGGTATCAGAACATAAATAATTGGTGTTAACAACACTATTACAGACGTGTCATGTTCTCATCAATATAACAAAAGTCCTGTTATATCCACAGGAAGACACCACCATTCCTTAAATTCATCACCATGGAAAATATACGCTCATAACTGTTTATTTCCAAAAAAAATTAACTAAATATCATCGTTAGAAAATTGGGTTTCTATTCGAAAATTCTCGCTTATAGAATTACCAAAAAATTTTTCATCGAGACGGGAAAAAAAATCTCAATACCTCGAGAACTCAAGAAATCAATTTCGGGCACTAGGTTACTAAAATAAAATACCATATACAAATAGCTAATACATTATAACCCAGGTTAAACTCTAGTTAAACCGAAATTTACGCGACAAGGTTGCCGCAAACTAAGATAAAGAAGGAGACCTCCAACTCGACAATGAATTATTTGAATTTGAGCTAAAATAGGCTATTCAGGCAGCTGAAACTACAGACAAAATTAGTCACAATCACATAACTAGAAATTTATTAAAAATATAATTGGTCGCAGAAACAAAGCAATGAAGTTCGAAAAATAAGTCAGATTTGAATGCAGTTTTCGTTATTCGATTCGTTAGAGCTTCAGGAAATTTGGTGACCTAAATTGATTTATAAGAAATTAAAAATATGCAGTTTGCACAAATAATATGCACTTTATAATTGTATTTTAAATTAACCGTAAGTACAGTAAATTCACAATTCAGTTACTAGTGATGGAAACGATTCCCAATTTGTTTAGGGCCGCTGAACACGAACATCGCGTCAGAAATCATATTTGAGGTACCTGGTGTCTAGGGTAAACAGTATCCCTACCGTCCCCTAGAGTTTTCAGGAAGTTCGTTATATAATCGGCCCAAATTCATTTCTCGGGGGTTTTTCTCGTTTCCTTAGAAATAAAAAAGGTCGAGAAACCAGAAATCTTATTTGAAAACTGTCTTTGTAATAGATTTTGGTTATGAATTTGACCAACTATAAATCAATTCAATTTGTAGATCGATTGAAAAGGCGGTTGCAATATTTACCTGAACTTATTCCATCCACTTTCTCAATTCTCTCCAAGACAAAGAATTTCAGGTGACTGGTTAGTCACCTTGTGTCAGCGTAACGGTCAGTGTTCACTGTGTGCCACAGAACACGGACTTCGCGACTTTACAGCGGACCCTTATTGCTTTTCTGTCTCAATCGATCCTGCTTTTCTATCTTAATCGACTCACAAAAAAGTATTTAGCGCTAGAGTTTATACGTAATTTTTAGAAGACATTGCCTCATCAATTTTTATCGTTCAAAACTTGCTTTTTCAATTAATATGAACACAAAATGTTTGAATACCTGTTGATCCAAAATTTTTGGATGCATATATAATTGTATGGATTGCATTTATGACTTACATTAAAAATTAAATATTATTGTCTCACAAATTTAAATAAATAATTTACATTTGAAAAATAATATTTGTGCAATTTGATTTCTTATTTTCACAATTTTTAATGCATTAAGTTTAATTAATTAGTGTTTTTCAATAATTTTAATTTGACATTTTCTATAACACTAGCTGTTAAACCCGCTTCGCTGGGTGGTTTTTGCACATTTAAATATCAAAATTGTTAAATGAAAGACTTTTTTTCTCTCAGAATTCTCTCTGTGTGTACGGAACAGTAAGATTTTTTTGTCCGATCCCAATATTATGTCTACACTCTCTGTGTGTACGGAAAAGTAAGGGAAAGATCGATAGAAACCCATGGAACATTCCAGAATATTCGAGAAAGTTCTAGAAAATTCGATAGAAATCCATAGAACATTCTAGAATGTTCGAGAAAATTCTAGAAAATTCGACAGAAACCCATGGAACATTCCAGATTGTTCGAGAAAGTTTGATAAAATTCAATAAAAATCCATACAACATTCGAGAATATTCGAGAAAGTTATAGAAAATTCGATAAAAATCCATAGAACATTCCAGAATGTTCGAGAAAATTCTAGAAAATTCGATAGAAATCCATGGAACATTCCAGAATTTTCGAGAAAAATCGAAAGACATTTGCGCCAGTAGCGCCATCTAGTGAAAATTGTACTATTGACAGTGGCGCCATCTATTGAAAATTATTAGAACTAAAAAATCGAAAGACATTTGCGCCAGTAGCGCCATCTAGTGAAAATTGTACTATTGACAGTGGCGCCATCTATTGAAAATTATTAGAACTATTTTTAATCTATTTTCTATGAATTCCTAGATCATTTTTAATTCCACCCCCACCAAACTCCCTTATTCACAATGCACCCCCACCAAACTCCCTTATTCACAATGGGAGCCTAAGGGCTACCCAATGACATAATCCCCTACCGAAGGTCAATGGTTAGTTTTAGGGAAAATCGGGGACATACAAACAAACACTCTCTTTTTATATATATAGATTAACATGTAAAGAATTGCAAATTAGTCATAACAGTGTCTTTTAACGCCAAAATTTTTCACTGGAAGCATCGATTTTATTGTCCCTACCATGTACAACACAACGAATAGTAGTTTAGCCACTGACACCCTGTACACATACGGTATATTACCCATACGATATTCTTTACTTGAAGAGAAAGCATTGATTCAATATACACCTATAAATACACCTATCATAACCTATAGATAGATATATTCGTGTTAAATGAACGGGACCATTGTATGTACGTAACGTATAACGTGTAGTATTTAATATAACGCTCTCATAACCTTTATCATCAAGCCTTCTACATGAAAATACGATTTTAATTTATATATACATCAACGATTTATATGTATTCAATTTAATATTTCATAATAATAAATAATCGTCTTTCGTCATAACAACACAATTTTATTATTTACACATTCAGGGACATGTTGTTATTCTGGATGAATTGACCCTTCACGTCTTTGATTGTGAGGCTGAAAGATTTAATTAGGAGCATCGTTATTAAAATTTCAATGAGATAATTTTTATTTAAATTCGATACGAGATAGTTCATTTTGCAATTGGAGATGGTTAAAAATGGTTATAATAACGAATGTACGTGCGTCTATTATGGATCATTTTTTGTAAATGAAATACAAATCAACAGCTTAAGTAAAAAAATCAATTAAAACAAGTGAAAACAAACAGTTGATTGAGTTAATTGTTGAAATACCATGTATAGACAGTTTTGATGACGAAATCGTTTGTTTTTTGACGTCACGTAAACAAAGAAAGATTTCCACTCTTAAATAGCCACACACACATAACTGATATTCCCATATTAATACATACTACAAAATTTTCACCTTAATAGCGCCCTCGTGTGTAAATGGTTATGTTTACAAGAAAATGTTTCAAACAAAAGTTGTTTATTTTTTTATAAGGAACATTTTATACATTTAAACATTTGTTCTATCTCTAACGGTTTACAAGATGGGTTCTACGGACCCAAGACCCAATTGACCTATGTTGCTCATTTACGAACTCGACCTCACTTTTTACGTCTTAAGCTCACTATAAAAATTTCAGCTTGATATCTCTTTTCGTTTTTGAGTAATCGTGATGACAGACGGGCAGACGACACACGACAGACGACAGACAGACAGACATACGGAAATGGATTAATTAGGTGATTCTATGAACACCTAAACCAAAATTTTGTTCGTAGCATCAATATTTTTAAGCGTTACAAACTTGGGACTAAACTTAATATACTATGCATATTTCATATACATGGTATAAAAAATCAAAAGGATTCATTACAATTCTCGAAATTGTTAAAATTCTAAATCTAGACCAGCTCAAATCCTCCTAATAATGGGTCCTGATTGTTAAGTCGCTATGTAAACTGATGGACTTGTTTTTTTTCTTTTCTGTTTTATGTAACGCAGTCTGGTTTTTTGATTTTTTTAAGTTAACTTTCCTTGGCAACCCGTGTGGTGAGCTGTTATAAGAACTTTTCCCAGGAAAAATAACTACAGGGGAACCTGGTTAAGTTAGACATCAAGGGTCCTGAAATTTTATCTCACTTATAGAGGTATTCCATTTACCCAGTGTCTCAGATATGCAGATATATAAATAAATATCTGTCTGATTTACAGAGGGTTCCATTAATAGAGGTCAGAATATAAGTTATTTCAGTTATAGAGGTGCGATTATTAAATTTAATAACGAATTATCAATATCATTGCCGCTACAAAAAATGTAAATACCGAGCTTTCGCGTGAAATCTTGTGCCTTTTCTTTAATCATCGGTCCACTTGCCGTAACGGTTCACTTAAAACTCACTCGATGTCTCTGTTATAGAGATAACTTTGACGATAAAATCGAAATAACGAATCCCAGATATCGAGGTTTGCTTCCACAGGGGTAATTCAGTGCCAAAGTGTTGGGACCTAAGTATAGTTTCAGTTATGGAGGTTTCTCATTTAATCAGGTCCCACTTAATCAAGTTTGACTGTATTTCTTTTTAATGAAAACCAACAAAGGATACAAAAAACGGCTTTACCGTCTTAGCAATTCGTGAAATTAATAAACTTATTCGAACGTTTACAATTATCAGGTTTTGAAAGTGGTCATCTTAGGCACTTTAAATATAGTTTTGGTAAAGATTTGATTATGAATTTTGAAGATGCAACCAAAGAAAATTGATTTTATTTGAAAATTATCAAAATGAATAAATAATTTATAAAAATTTCTGAACGGAGATAAAACCGTTCGAAGTATTTTGTGTTAACCACAGAATGTTAAAAAAATTATAACATTTCGACGAAAATCAGAAGAATCTGCCTATTTCAATAAATGTTGCAATTTTTATTTTCCAAAAATGTGTAAGCCGAAATTGTTTTGAGAAAATTCTATAAAAATAACAAATGTTTCATATTTTTAAACAATTACAAAACTCAATACAATGGCATGCAGATATGAAACGGTGAGGTAAAGGGGATGAGCGATCTAGGCAAGAGGAGTTGAGGGATAAGGGGAAATATGTTATATTAAAGGTAACGATATAAAATATACAAACATTATTATGTATTATATGAAACTAATTCAATGCACTCTTGTTAGCCTTTGAAATGCACTGATCTGAAAATATATATAAATATTATTGATGCAAAAGCCTCCCTTTAAAATAAAATTCTCAACGCAAGGGCTGCGTAAACTAAGCGAATTCTCTCTTTAGGTTTTTGGAAAAAAAAATTATCAACCTATTTTTTTTTTAATACTTTAAAGTACTTTTGCCATCACATGACTAGTCAAGTTAGAAACTAATTTATATTCATTGAATTTAAATCTAAGTTATAAATAAAATTATGAATAAAAATAATATTTGTATCACGTAAATGTTTTTTAATGATTTAAAAATATCGTACGAGATAAAATTTATACGTTAATTTGACTACTTTGTGACGTTTAAACGTCAAAAACCACATTTTTTTTATGTTTTATTTTTGGAAAGCGCCGTAAAGTAAAGTTTTTTTTTTTTGCATAAACCGAATCTGAACCAAAAAGCATTATTGTGAGTTCTTCCATAAGGTACTGTGTTCAAAATCACAAGTTAAAAATGAAATAACTCACAATTTTGCCTTAACTAGAGGCCCTTAAACAGTGTTTATTGTGATCAAGGAGCTTTGAACTATCATTTGCCGCAAAAAAATTAACATACACCGTACTTGCTCAAACAGCAGAACTACTTTTAAAAGAATTAGTCCATTAAGGTACCTGAGATAAATAAAGACCAGAGGGTAATAAGGTTCATATTTTGAATTTTCGGGGTAAAACAATGTCTTCACAGTTCACTCTTTACACACACATGCGCTTATCTTGTCAGTGACAAACGAGGTCATGGAGGTTATAAAAGAGGAGAACGATCGCTACGTGTTAAAGGATTAGCCTGGCTGTCTCTGAAAATTTGTAGAATTTATAGTTCATTTTTGAGCCACCAGCGGCGCTGTCGTCGGTAAGTAGTATCTGCGAAGTTAGCTGTTTATGAGTACAAGTAGATGAAGTTAGTTGCATAATGTTCAAATTGAATGATATTATTTACACGTATATTAAACGTTGATGGATCATTTGAAATTAGCGCACAACAGCCCGCTTTTAATGAGACAACTTAGCGATCCCAGTGCCTCATTTATTTTGTCCATATTTTGGGGACAATATTTTCTATTGCGATCGTTCTCCTTCTTTACAACCTCCATGAACGAGGTTTTGTTGAATCAATAGGTTAGCTAAGAAATGGTAAGTTTGTTTCTTTTATTCATTTAAAAAAAAGGTTTGTGCTTTATTTAATGTCAATTTTTATATTTATATAATTAAACATTTGTGATTCATATTGGCTGTTAAAAAAGGTAAGTTTTTGTCATTAAATTTACCAAATTCAAAGATTTTTGTTTTTGTGTCAGAATTATTCGGGCAAAATTTTTTATAACAAAGCAAAGTTTAAATATTCTATAATGTTTACGATAAAAAAAAATTAAGGGTAATTTTCCTCCGTTTCTTTTAAGCCTAAGACAAGGATAAATTAAGATAGCTTAAGGCAAAAGTCAAAATAGTAGAAAGCAGTTTTCCAGTGAAACTTTGCAGCGTATAATTCCAGAATTACGTAACGTGGAAAGAAAAGCAAACATAGTTAAGAAAAAAAGTGGCTCAGAACCAGAAGAAATTAAAATAATTGGGTTTTAAGACGAATATGGCAAAAACATATTTTTTTAATTATTACCAAATTTTTTGCATCTAAATAGTCTTTTAAATCAATTTTGAGCATTACAATCTCTTCATTATCCTATGTGCCCAAGGCCTGCAAAAAGATAAATATGACACTAACTACTAAAGCAATAGCTCTATTTTCTTAAAAAGGAAATTCACTAATACTATACTATTATGATCCCAATATGTTCCCCTATCACCCCACTTAACATTCATGTGATCATCATCATATAAACGCAATGAATATATCAAAATGAGTGTGTACTCATTCATAGGTATATTACGAACATATTTTACAATTTTTTTTAAATAAACTTCATATATATTGTTGAAAATAAATAAATTGTCATTTACGTCATATAACAACATGCATGCCATTGATGTAACAGGTCGAAAATGTAACAGATCAACAAAGAACTACCATTAATTTCACTGCTTTTATATCTTTATGCTTTGACGAAACGTCATAAAGGAAGAATTAATTGCGAATTACAATAATCACAAACTTAAAATTATTTGACGTCTATGTTCTCATTAAGCATTTCTTTAAAAAAAAAATTGACACGTACACATAAAGATTCGCCACCCCTGTTGTAGACGTTTTGTTGTAATTTAAACAAAAAAGCAACCCTAATAGCTCAGATGGTAAAAGCGTAAGCGTTTGCGGTATACCTAGGGTAGCGAGTTCAATTCCCGCCGTTGTGCATTTCCATGAAGGAGGTGCACTCAGCATCTCAAAATAATTGAGAATCCGATAAATAGAATTATCAGCGGAGGGTGGTGAAACACATGTATGGTATCACAATGAGCCCTATAGCCTAAGTTCTTCGTGGAAAGCTAATATAACCTAACCTAACCTAACTGAACCTAGTCTTACCTAGATAAAAAGTGCAAAATATCGTAAAAAATCTTCTATAAAACTTGTTTTGACTTGAATCGTACTCAAAAATATTTTAATTAAATCTAAGGGACGGCAAATTTTATTTGATCGCACCCTATCTTGTGCAAAATTCTTGGAAAAGGATAAAAGTTGGTTATTTCATGAGAGGTATAAGTTATTAAAATCTTATCTTTAAATAGCGTATCCCGTTCGAAATAACTTTCATTGAAAATATTTATCGAATACTCTTATCCAGATTTTTTTCGGATTTCAAAGTCATTTTGCCCCAAATAGGGCAAACCACGAATTTTTGGCCTAGAGAGTGGCAAATTAAAAATTTTTAACAACAATATTTCATAAATACAACAGTATTTTGGCAAATAATTAGTCAACTAAGTCAAAGGCAAGTTCAGGTTGAGGGAGGCCTAACCTACCCTCTCCGGTGCACCCAGTTGAGGCACTCAAATCACTAACTTGCAGTATAACACATGTTTCCAAAGAGATATTAGATTAATCAGGTGAAAACAAACAATTGACCGAGTTAATTGTTGAAATACCGTGTATAAACAGTATTGATTACGAAAGAATGTTTCAAACAAAAAATTTTTTATAAGGAACATTTTTTACGTTTAAACTTTTGTTCTATCCATAACAGTTTACAAGATGGGCTCTACGGACCCGAGACCCAATTGACCTATGTTGCTTATTTACAATCTCAACCTCACTTTTTACGTCCTGTGTCCACAGACAGACAAACAGACGGACAACCGGAAATGGACTCTATAGGTGATTTTATAACACCTATACCAAAATTTTGCTCGTAGCATCAATATTTTTAAGTGTTACAAACTTAGGACTAAACTTAGTATACGATAATAAATTTCCTATATATTTAGCATAAAAATGACGTAGCAGCTATTTATTATCGATCGAACTATAAAAAATAAAATATCTTTATATTTTTTAATAACAGGTTATCATCCAAGATTCCAAAAAAAAAAAATAAAACCATGTTTACTTTCAAATCAATGTTGACATGTTTATAAAACTTCTACAAATAAGGAAGTTTACGGAATTGATTATTTTCAATAAATAAAAAACATTATTTTTTCATTCTTATATTTGTGTTCAATCGACCAAATTGACTGACACAACAATCAATTTACTAATCAAAACAGATCATCGCTAAGCCTAACATATTTAATATGAAATTGACTGAAAATAGGTTGTTGTTTACTTTTTGGAATAGAATGAACATCTGTATTTGTAATTACGAAAAAAAAAATCCGAAATGTTTAAGAGAATAATTACAGTTTGAGAGTATTTTTTAATTGCGCACTTGAAACGGGTAATCAGCTGCCAAAGGAAATAAGTGAACAATTTAAATCTGAAATGAAATGATTTTTTTTTTTACTGTAAAAACCTCTTTCAATAATAATTGATGACCTGGATGGATGGAATGAGAGCATAAGTTGATGCAAGGTGCATTTTGAGAAAAACGCTAAGAAAGATTTAAAAAAATATTTAGTTTGATTGAATTTTTGTTTCTCAAAGATATCATCAGCATATAACTAATTCATCACCATCCATAGGCGTCGCGAAGGGGGGGGGGGCAGGAAGGGTCAGCTGCTCCCTCTAGAGATTTCCAAAAATTTCAAAGTCTATTCATTTAATTAAAAAAGGATTTTAAAAGTTTCAAAATTTCATTTCAATCTTTCATTGCCATTGATCAAATCGCATTTCAGGTAAATTAATGATAAAATATCAGATTATCAATATCATTGCTGTTACAAAAATTATGAATATAAAGCCTTTGAGCGAAATCTTGTGCCTTTTCTTTAATCATCCGTTCACTTACCGGAACGTTTTTCTTACGAAGTTGCTTGAACCATGTTAGCAATCACTGTTCAAGTTCAGGATATTCTGATAAACACAGGGCCGGATTAATCCTCAACGGGGCCCTAGGCAACCATCAACTTGGGGGCCCTTTTTTCACGTCCGTTCCCTTCTTTTTTCGATTAAAAAATACAAACTTAATCTGACTCAATGCAAAGTATACCTAATATCTCGAATCGCTCTTGTCGCGTTGTAGCTCTTTCAGCAGCTTTGATTTTTTTTTTAATTGCGAAAAGGATCGTTCGGCAGAACAATTTGTGATCATTAATGTTAAAAAAATCCGAAGAGCTATTTCTGTGTTAGGAAATACATCGGCTAATTGATCTTCCATTAGAATCTTATACAAATGACTATAAGTTTTGTCAAAGTAGTCGGAAATGTCCTTTTTAGGAACTTTGTCTAGTTCGTCGGTCGTCGCCTTTTGAATGCGGCCAATTGAGTTTTATTTATTTGAGTAAAATTTATTTTCAGTTCTGATTATATTTCCTTTCACTCTCTAGAATTTTATGTTTGTAAGAAAATTTTAGAAGGCTTTTTCATTTTTTGGGGGCCCCCTAAAATAGGGGGCCCCAGGCAACTGCCTATTCTGCCTACTTGTTAATCCGGCCCTGGATAAACATATACGTTTTAGTTCTTCTTATGATGAGTTTTCCTTATTTTACTATCATATTCGTATGATAGTAAAGCAAAACTAAAACTCAAAACTAAAACTGAAGGTCATTGAGGCTGAAAATTAGTTAAGTGCGTAATTTGCGGGTAGAATAAGACTAAGTAATAATAATGGGGTTTAACCTCCGTTTCTCTGACATATACGCCTATAACAGAGGCCACCCACATCATTATTTGTTAATCTTTATTTATTTACAAACATATTACCAGTTACATTTTTGATGTGGGTGGAGTCGGTTACTTCGTTCTTATTCAAGCGACGACAATGTGACCAATTCTGCACCCCCATTAATTATAAATTGTTCACACTTTCGCTGCCTGGATTCGAACCCGCAACCTAAGTCTAAATGAACAAACAGTCAAAGGCAAACGCCTTAGACCGCTCGGACATTTAGGCTCTATAAGAATAAGTAAGTAAACAAACAAAACGATTGCCAAATCAACACTGTCTATACATGGTATATCAACAACTAACTCAGTCAATTGTTTGTTTTCACTTATTGGAAAAAAAAATGGATTCCTGTCAAATTACTGTAGCATGAATTAAAGCATTCGCAATATTTTCTCTTGACCAAATCAAACAAAAACTAGATTATTTATTCGTGTATTGATAAATAAATAAAAATTTTGCGGTATATTCTTGTGGTCAAAAAATAAAAATAAAATAATTCATACAACAGAGGAATTTTTTCGGTAGGTCAATAACAATTTTTATATTATTATTTAACATACAAAAGTTGTAACATGTTCAACTACATGGTATTATTACACAATATTAAATTTGAAAATAATAGAATTATGAAGTACGGTTCAATGCATTACATGATTTTGGATTTGTATGATTTTTTTTTTTTTTTTTTTTTTAAATTTTTCATACACACACAAAACTTCTGTAATCAGATTTACGCTTATTAGTTCATTAATACTTAGGTATTATGCCAAGCAAAAATGTATTGAAATATTATTTTATTAGAAATGCATTGATTTGGAAATAAGTGTCTTAAAAATACCGGACATAGGGTCTTATAATTTTTTTTTTAACATTTCTTCTCTTGTACAATTTCCATATTTTTTTTTTTTTTTTGCAGCTGTATTTATATTATTTAGTGTTTCGTGAAATTTTTGCAAAAATGTTATCCAAAAAAATATTTTTTGTGACCTAATTAATCAGAACCGTCAGGGCTGTCTTTAGATATTCAACGCCCACGGGGTATCTTCTCTTGTACAATTTCTCTTCTCTTGTGCAATTTCCATTTTTTTTTCTTGCAGCTATATTTATATTTTTTAGTGTTTCGTGAAATTTTTGCCAAAATTTGATTTTAAAAAAAAATTTTTTGTGACCTAATTAATCAGAACCGTCAGGGCTGTCTTTAGATATCCAACGCCCATGAAATAGCAACAATAATGTACCTTTTTTCTACCAAAGTAGTTATCCTGCAAAGATAAATACAACCGGGGGCCGATTTGGTGACTCTTTCACTAAAAATAATCCTTTTAAGGGCCGTTTTTAACCTTTTGGAGGCTATGAGAACATAAAGATCACGGGTCCAACTTCATATAAAAAAATTATGCTTTTTATTTAAAATTGTCTTAGTACATTTTTAAAGAAAATTGAAGATATTATGACTTGTGGGGGGTGCTATCCGAACAACCTTAAATAACATAATGAACAAAAACATTTAACACTTTTCCAACCCACCATCTGTTTTCCCTCATACTTGATAAAATAATGATTAATACATTAAAAGTAAGTAAAGAGGTAAAACACAGGAAAAATAAAATCAGATATAGATATTGGGTAATAGAAAAACGTGTTTAAAGACTTATTTTCACTGAGTGAAAATTCATCCAGATCAAAAGATTACTTTCGTATTTGTCGTGTGATGTTATCAGTGCCCATTATGTTATATTACACTATATGGGCTACCAGTTGTTACTAGTAGCGGACTGATGAAATAGAGAAACGTACTATCTGATATCTGTACGAAAATCTTGCCATCTAGGCGCTACTGTGATGTGTATTATGAAACAACGAAACAAGGAAACTCTCACTTCAAGCCCTCTTTTTGCATTTTGTGCAAATTACATACATATACATATAGATATAGTATATACCATATTACAAAAAAGCAACTTTTTTTTAATGTGCCTGTGATAATATGCTCTTAGAAAAAAGAGCTGATATGTATTTCAATAGAAATTTGATTGTTAAAATACTCACATTACCGTCGTAAAGTTCTTTAAGGTAGACCCGACAAAATCCGTAAATCCGTAGATTAAAAGTTAACAACAACAATAAGTAATAATAATAAATAAGTGGATAAACAAATTAAAAACAAGTGAAAACAAACAATTAACTGAGTTAATTGTTGAAATACCATGCATAGTCAGTGTTGGTTTCTTTATCACATTACACATACAAACATGTGACACAAACATAACTGATAATCAAGCCATAGTACATATATAAATGACTTTATAGGTTTCTGCATTACCGACCGACATTTAGTGTATAGTTTGTACACATATTATAAAATTTCCGCCTAATTGACGCCCTCACGGGTAGACAGTGATGTTTACGAAAAAATGTTTCAAACAAAAGTTGTTTAATTTTTGATAAGGAACATTTTTTACATTTAAACTTTTGTTCTATCTCTAACGGTTTACAAGATGGGTCCTACGGACCCAAGACCCAATTGACCTATGATGCTCATTTACGAACTTGACCTCACTTTTTACGCCCTGAGTACGCTGTAAAAATTTCATCTCGATATCTTTTTTCGTTTTTGAGTTATCGTGTCCACAGACGGACGGACGGACAACCGGAAATGGACTAATTAGGTGATTTTATGAACACCTATGACAAAATTTTTTTCCTAGCATCATTATTTTTAAGCGTTACAAACTTGGGACTAAACTTAATATACATATTATGTATATTTCATATACATGGTATAAAAATTCATTGAGTTGAAAAAATTGCATTCGTGTCTAGAACTCGAATAGCCTAATTGGTAAGGCGCTTGACATGAATCCAAGAAGGCAGGGTTCGAGTCCTGGTTCGAGTGTATTTTTTTCAATTCTCTTTAATTAAATTCGTCATTGTTTAAGACATGCTCCTGAACATAAAAGTGCAGGAGGGTAACCCGGTAGGATATTGTTAAATATAATTTTTTATCAACAAATAAGTAATTTTGACCAAATCGCTTTGAAAATTGGGGTCAAATTGAGGTTGGGAAAATTATATCGTATAATTGGGGTCAAAATTAACAAATTTTCTCTAAGCCTTCCAGTTTTCGAGTAACAAATTCTATGACTAATTTTGACATTTAGGGGCTGGAAGACGATATAACAGTTATAACAGTTATTTTGTTAGTTACTAACAAAATTTGGTTTAGTTTTTATACACTGTACATATGTAATACATATCATGCTATACTAAGTTTAGTCCCAAGTTTGTAACGCTTAAAAATATTGATACTATGAACAAAATTTTGATATAGGTGTTCATAAAATCACTTTACTAATCCTTTTTCGGTTGCCTGTCTGTCCGTCTGTCAATACAACAACTCAAATATGAAAAGATATATTAAGCTTAAACTTTTATAGCGTGCGTTCAAGACATAAAAAGTGAGGTTGAGTTCGTAAGTCAGCAACTTGGGTCAAGGTTTTAGGTTCGTAGCCCCCCCCCCCTTGTACACCGTTAGAGATAGAATAAAAGTTTAAAAAAATAAACAACTTTTGTCAGAAATATTTTTTCGTAGACATCATTGTTTACCTGTGAGAGTGCAAATTAGGACAAAACGATGATGTTCATTTTCTCCAAAACTATAAAAGATTGGGAGTTGAAAATTTACAGGTAGCTTTAACTAGTGGTCTTGTGAAAGATTCTTAAAATACCAAATACCGCACCTGACATTCACCTTTTTCTATACAGGGTATTTCAACAATTAACTCAGTAAATTGTTTCTTTTCTTACTATTTAATTCTTGTATGATATTCTTGAACTTTTTTTTATTTGCCAATATCTAATAATAAAGTTTCTGCAAAAAAAATTATCCAATTAACGTCGATTTTTTGCCTATAAAAAAACGGAAAAGACCCCTTAAAGGAATGCAGAATTTTGTATTTTTTAGGTACAGATTATATACTCTTGAAACAATTTTAAATTGAAAACATCATACTTTCAGTATACCGTAGACGGAGGTTAAAAAGACTAGTAAAACAACAAATAACAAAAATGCGCATGCTTAAAGTATACAATTTTCATTTAGTGAAAATATTTTTTTAAATATATAGACAACCTCTGATACAGCAACAATTCCATTAAGCTAACACCACCTTTTATTTTATTTGCAAGCTATACTATGTAATTTTACAAATAGGAGCTTTGATGGTGATTGTAACTTTATGGAGGTGTATGTTATCAAAACGGTAAATTAAACGATACATTTAGCATTCCGTAAATTTTAAACGGGAACCAAAATTATTTACAGAATTATGAGATAGGTAACTTTTAAGGTACAGTGGAACTTAGATAAGTGGGACCAGGATAAGTGAAAAACCTCCATAACTGAAACTCATGCTGAGGTCCATTGACATTTTTATGACAACACATTGACATTGAATTACTTCTGTTAGTGGGACGAAAAAACCTCTATATATGGGATTCGTTCTTTAAATTTTATTACCTCTATAACTTAGACTGCAAGTGAATTTTATTTGCATTAACCTCTATAATTGAGAACTGAGATAACATCGTTTCTTATTCTACCCGCAAATTCCGCAAGTAACTAATTTTTAGCCTCAAATTTTAGTTTTGATTTACTATCATACGAATGTTTATGAGGAAAACTTGAACAGCTAACATGGGTCAAGCATCTTCGTAAAAAAAAAAAAAAAAAAAAAAAAAAAAAAAACCTTCCGGTAAGTGGACCGATGACTAAAGAAAAGGCATAATCGAATAGACCATGATGTAAATATCGTATGCATAATTGTAAGTAAACAACAACAATAAGTAATAAAAAGGCACAAGGTTTCGCTTCGAAAGATTTAAAGAAAGAAACGGTACAATTTCCAAAGCAATTTGTGGAGAAAGTACCGCTGTTGAGTTAACAAATGGATTGAAGACATGCCAGTTCTTTTGTGCAATTATTCTGTTGATGATATTTTTAACGCAGACGAAGCGGGTTATATTTTTTGAATGTCTACCTGATAAAACTTTCACCTTTAAAGGTGAGTCTTGTCGTGGCGGAAAACTTAATAAAGAGCACGTTAGAATAGTTCTGGATGCTAACATGTCAGAAACTGAAAATTTGCCTATATTATTATTCGGAAAATCTAAAACTCCAAGATGTTTGAAAGATGTTAAAACTTTGCCTGTGAATTTCCAAAATAATTAAAAAGCATGGATGTCATCTTTTGATTCCTAATAAAGATTAAAAATAATTATTTTATACGTTATTTTACTTAATAATCGCACCTCTATGGAACTCTCTTGATATGAGAAACATATTTCTTTATACCTGGATATGTAAGACACTTCGTGAGTGTATACATGAACACAGCCGATCAGTCTCATCACTTGAAGTTGTACACATCCGATACAGCGCGCATCACACACAGTACATTTCTTCTTTGTTTTATACATAAGAACGTCTATAAAAACTCTTCTTACTTCATATATTTTAAATGGCTAACGAAATGGTTGCCAAACTGTATAATAGTATTCAGAGAACTATATTCAGAGAACTAGATAACGCATTCTCACTTAAATATTAGTGATCAAAAAGTTCTAAAAAACGGTCTTTTCGAACCATTACGGAGTTAGTTAATGGTTTTATTTTTAATGAAAAACAATGATTCAAAAAAAAAAAAAATTCTATACAAAAAAAATTTATTTTTTTTTCGTTTTAAATTTATGCAAAATATCCAGTACACTTTTGTGTGGGTGTCTAGAATTCAGAGGGAGTAGGAATCAGCCACAAGTCTCTTCCGTTTATGTATGATAATACACAATGTTACATCTCAAAGCTACTAACAATAGAGTTGCACTCGTGTATGATATATACAATACAACTCTGGAGTTTTCAATGGAGGGCAGGGGCGTTACAGGAATTTATTTATTTTTTAATTCGGGAATCAAAATTTTACAACAGTAAAATAAATAATTGCAATAGAGTATTGCAGATATTGCGATAATATTGTACTAAAAAATAAAAAATAATTATTATTACGACGACACTTTTACGTTACTACTTTTAAAAGCTTGAGACGCTTAATTTAAATTATCAAGGATGCGCACGGATACGCTTCAAGATATTACTCATAGAAATAATTATTATCCACTTTCTAGTACCTGCTATAAAACCATAGTCTCAAGTTTGTAACGCTTAGAAATATTGATGATACGAACAAAACTTTGGTGTAGATGTTCATAAAATGCCCTGATTAATCCATTTCCATTTGTCCGTCTGTCTGTAAACACGATAACTCAAAAACAAAAAGAGATATGAAGTTGAAATTTTTATAGCGTGCTTAGGACGTAAAATTGAAGTCAAGTTCGTAAATGAGCAACATAGGTCAATTAGGTCTTGGGTCCGTAGGACCCATCTTGTAAACCGTTAGAGATAGAACAAAAGTTTAAATTTAAAAAATATTCCTTATAAAATAATAATAAAATAATCAATTTTTGTTTGAAACATTTTTTCGTAAATATCACTGTTTACCTGTGAGGGCGCAAATTAGGCGTAAATTGTATAGTATGTAATTATGGGAATATCAGTTATTATGTGTGACATCAATGTATAGTGTAATGTGATGGAGTCATCGACACTGTCTTTGCATGGCATTTCAACAATTAATTCAGTCAATTGTTTGTTTTATATTAAATTTCGAAACATTCTCACACTTACATCTCGGATGGCGTCAATGACATTTAATTTCAGATCATCTATAATTTGGGTATCATTAGCAATTCCTTCTAAAATGTCCAAGTCAACAGACGTTCAATCACAAGATCTAGGTAATTAATTAACGCTTGCTTTACGGAAAATGATTCAATTAGAAAACTTTATAAATTCCGTTGATTTTCTCGTATAAAAAAATAAACTTAGGGAGCCGTCACTGAATTATGGTATATTCGAAAAATATGTTTTTCATTTTTTACTTTTTTTATGTTGGTATATACATTTTCGTACCAACATTTTAACAAATTAATATGTGTATGAAATACATACATGTATGTTAAAAACAGTGACATCGAAACACATAGAATATATCTATTTTAACATAGATCATACAAAGGTAAAATTATTTCTATAAGAATACAACTAGGTTCAATAAAATATGAATCATCGTTATTAAACCACTTAATGTTTTCATATTAGTCTCCAGTTTAAGATTTTCCACATCGGTAGCAAAAAAACCATCATTTTAGTAAAAAGGATGTTCTATAATTTTTCTATAATTGAGAAGAGCTGAGAAAAAAAGAAAATAATGTTCTTCACCAAATTTGGATCTGAGGACTAATTTACGAGATAATAAATAAACTTACTCTTATAAATTAATAAAAAATATATTCATTAAAATAAAATTCATAAAAGAAAACACTACTTAAACAGAGGATGTGTTTTAGCATAATGTGAAGGAGTGACCTAAATACAAAATTAGTACAAAAAAAAAAACTCTAAAACAAGATCTTATATATCGTATCAACTTACAACTGCAACACAATATACATAGTGTGGTTTGCCTATGAGTTCACGGTCCGTTTCGTTCAACTACATGCTTATGGTATGTGATATGTAGACGATAGGTTGCGTACAAAACTTAATTTACAAAGAAAGGGAATGTAATAAAACTTGGTTTTGATGGGTTAGTTTTTATAATAATACAAGTAGTAAAATAGAATTCTTTTTGTAACAATTTTGGATTTAGGTCACTCCTTCACACTATGATAAAACACATCCTCTGTTTAAATAGTGTTTTCTTGGATTAATTTAATTTTGATGAAAATATTTTTTATTAATTTATAAGAGTAGGTTAATTGTCTTGTAAATAAGGCCTCAGATCCAAATTTGGTAAGCCATATTTTCTTCTTTTTTCTCTCATCTCATTCAGGAAGCGAAAGTTCTGCAGTCAAGTATAGAACACTCTGTATGTAGAAAGAAGAAGGTAGTTTTGGTTGTGTTTTTCCCATTTTCAGGAAGTTTCGACGTATATCTTAATATTTTACAAAGTATTCTGTTAATTTGACTTTATTACACGTAAATAATTCTATGATTATGATAGTTTTAGGAGTGTTTTTCCTTTTTCGGAGAGTTCTCATTTTTTGCGTACCTACTTCTAGAGATTTCAACCAAATTCACTTTTCTGCCCGCACAGTGAGAAGTCTTCAAGTGAAGTGAAAAAAAAATTTACTCATCATCCCATTTATAAATCACAAACGATTTAAAATTTCATTATATTTCAACTTCAAACGATATTTTAACTTCATAAACTACCTTAAACTACCAAAATTAACACGTATAAATCAAAATATCTCAAAATTTAACTTTTATTTGTAAAAAATAGCGCAATTCAATAAATATGAAATAAACTATAATTATTCAATATACATGAAATAATTATGAAATATTGATTGCATTGAAAGAGATCATAGTTCTAGAACGCATACAAACTCTCATACTTATATATTTGAATAACAACAAATATTCAACAGAAATAGTTTTGAAACCTCTACAAAAGCTTCGAACTCTTGAATTGAAATTGTGATGGGTGTTCTGTTATTCACAAGGTGTACGATAATAAATCTATACCGTGTATTCGAAAAGTAGTGGAACAAACAATATGCAAAATTAACAGTTCTGTATATTAGCCCAGTCAACAAGTTCAAATTGGTGAAATATAGAAACTGTCGTAAAAATACGTGTAATAGCTCGTTGTATCCGGAATGATGTTTAGAAAAATATGCTAGAAAAATTCTAAATTCTAAATTAGATAAAATTATATTGAAATATTGCGTGAGTAAAATGCTCATAGCGCTAGTGCTAGCGTGAGCGAAAATTATCAAAATAACCCGTCTATCAGCCGGTTTGCCTTAAGTCCAATGTTAAATATGCTTACTTTTGAAGTCAATTATTTATTTAAATAATCTGATAACCCCTCCTATCCCCTGTCAAATTTTCAGAATTCATTTAAACGTTTTTAGATTACTCATAAAAAAAAAAATTGAAACCCTGCTCGTACTTCTTCAAAAGCAGCGAAACAATTTTTTTTTTATTTGCAACGGAATTTCTAAATTAACATAATCAATACAAAATTTAAACAATAAGCAATTACAAATTTATTGGATATAAAATCAATAAGCTACCTAATTAATATTCAAAAATATTAACTAATTGAGTGGATAATTATTTTAAATATGTATATTAATTTGGCAAACTGTCAAGCCTGAACTAAATATGAAACGTAAAGGGTTTTACTTTATCAAAAAAAACAAACAATTGACTGAGTTAATTGTTGAAATACCATGTAAAGACAGTTTCGATGACGTAATCGTGTGTTTTTTGACGTCACGTAAATACCTGGCCGAGGTGGCAATCCTAATAAGTATATAAGATATAAAAATGCATTACTTTCGAATCTCTGTATATCGTCAAAACGTACAAGTGTACTGGACTATAAACATTTTCTATATAAATTTTCATACATAATAACATTTCAATTACTTATTTATTAAAATTACATTTTGTATCTAGATATTATATTATTTGTATTATTATATCTGTATCCAGACACTAGAGATACAACATGTAAACATAAACATGCATAGACCATCAATTACTTTATTGTAGAACATACCACATGAAATACTTGAAATCGAACTAGTGAGTAGTGTACAGGTATTTTCATTACATATATAGTTGAAGTACTATCAATAAAGTACTCCCCACACCAACACCAACCACCCACTTTTGAACGCCCCCCATAAAAAAATACCACACTATGAATGTTTTCATTAAAATTATTATTTAGGTATCATAAAACTGATAATTTTAATACTTCAAAATACAATTATTAAATATTAAAAGAAGTTTGAGTTGTGGAAAATGTAAACAAAAATTTAATCGGTCAAAAATAATTTACAAAATTTCGAATAAATATTTTTTGAAACAGAAAGGAGGATGGTTCATATTTTTTAAGAAATCCCTATATTTAGTTTGTTCCTAGCTGCTTACATCTGTGGTGACATCTTTTAATGTCAAATAAATATAATGAAAATAAAAAGGATATTGGTTTGAGTCTAGGCTAAACAAACGCTTGAAGCAAAAAGTATTATTTTTTATATTATTTGGGTAGATACTTGACCAAAATCCATTTTAAATGTAGAATAAAAAACAATTTTTAAATTTTCCATAAAAATGATTTATATGCGTCATTTGTTTCGATATCACAGTCTCGTCATAACTTCTTTTACACTTCATGAATTGTTTTTTACTTAAAAAAAAAAAAATTATTCTAAATGTGAAGTTTTCAAAAAATCAATAAAAATTAAGAAACATGTCCGGTTTTTACCTAACTGAAATAGTTTCAGCAATTTTGCTTGCTATTTCAAAAGCGGATCACATTCGGTTTTTGTCTTTTTTCTTTTTTAAAAAAAAAAAAAAAAAAAAGTTTAAATAATTATATTTTGCAATAGATTTTAGGATATGAATGTCTCGCCTGTGAAAATTATAATTGATCTTATCTTATTATTAACCATATTTAAAATTACTAAATAAAATAAAATAAACTAACCCTAGTATTTGGGCTTTGGTATTTTGTTTTTTAACTTTCTCAGGAGATATCGCAATAATTTTGCTACCTACTTGAACAGGCTGTAGGAAACATGTTTTCAATTACTTTCAATTGATTGAAAAAACAAAAGACTGCCTGATACGCAGTACAAAGTACGCAACGATCGAGAGGACTATACCTCCCCCAGATAGGCGCAATTTTCCTGCTTCCCTCTTCGCTCTAGTTTTACGTCCTCAATATATATGTTCTTGATTGTTTTTAGTATAAATATAGTTAAAACTCACTGCTTACAAGAGAGGGCAGCATAATATAGATGAAAATTTACGCGGTAATATTTGAAAAAAAAGATTATCGGTAAATTATGTTGAGTTTACTGCATTATCGTGCCTCGAGAGAATCCATTGGAATGGTGGTATCTGTGTACGTTGGTTTTCTATAAATTTCAAATACAAAATAATCATCTAATCTGGTTAATTTCAAATCCAAAAAGTTTAAGGACTTGTTTTTTTTCATTCTCCAAAGTGAATTTTAATTTGGGATCAAATGATTTTACATGGTCCAGAATATTCATTTGTTGATCCAATCCGACGCGTATCTAAATTTTCAGAATTTCTATGAACACACATAGGGAAACACGATGGCACATGAACGCCCTTAAGACTTTCATAATCTTAATGAGTATTTCAAAGAAATTTAGGGATAGATAACAGAAAAAATAAAAAAGGATAAGAATAATAAATAGGGAAAAGGTGAAAGTTTTTGAAATAAAACGTTTAGAATAAAAATTAAATACATTGAGTGTTTACTTTTTTTTAATATTTCAGAACACTTTATAAATTTTTCATAAACCTTTGTATACATAACACTAAATCTCACTAATTTTCACAAAATGGTACAGTATTTGTTTTAACTACATCGTATTAGAAACATTTTACTGTTCAATAAGCGAACCATACATTTTTTAAGTACTAAGTCTTATAATAAAAAAATAATAATAATAATAATAAACATGAGCATATTTCAATATGAAGTATCCCGAAATTCTAAGGAACTTTCTGCTTAAAATTTCATCCACTAGGTATATCACTCTGCGATTGTTTTGGGACACTTTGTATAGAGTGTGCCATTTTTTATGTCGACATGTAAACTTTGAATAAATTTGAAATTTGTCAATCGATTAAGTTGATTAGACATGTTTTTGAAAAGTCAATTCAGTACAATTTCAACCATGAACCATGTTTCACACGGAAACAATGCGCCGAAATAGTGACGCTGTACATTGATCGAAATACATCGTGGAAAATATGGTGGCCAATTGTCACCGTCTACACTATTCGTCGTTTGGTGTCAAATTTTGTTGAACACGGGACAGAAAGAGATAGTTAACATGCCGTTCATCAACGATCAAGGTGATCCAATGTAAAGCGACGC
Organism: Chrysoperla carnea; assembly: GCF_905475395.1. Taxonomy (NCBI): domain Eukaryota; kingdom Metazoa; phylum Arthropoda; class Insecta; order Neuroptera; family Chrysopidae; genus Chrysoperla; species Chrysoperla carnea. The sequence continues at coordinate 23,586,951 of NC_058342.1, read as the reverse complement.
CATGCCACACTCTAAATCAAACAAGTTTCTGCAACGAAAATTCCCTGGACGTCTGATTTCAATAAAAGGCGATATTGACTGGCAACCCAAATCTACAGATTTGACCCATTCGTCCTTCTTTTTGTGGGGTTATTTGAAAAGCAAAATATACGCCAGAAAGTCTCAGACCGTTGACGAGTTCAAGACAAACATTCATGCCGAAATCATCGCTGTACCACCCAAGATACCAATCCAAATAAATTGGAAATGTATTCAAAAACCAACCCAAATAAATTGCAAAGGTCCAAATTGAATAAAAATACCTCATATACAGAAATCGGTTGTTGTTTTTTTCGGATTTATTTATATTATATTTATATACCGACATAAAAGATGGCACACCCGTTATAAACAACCTCTAACGTAAATCTCAAAAAATATTTTTACGGTTTTTCCACTTCAGAAATTTACCTACATTTATTTATATATATATATCAATTTGATCCACCAATCCACCAGAATGCCACCAATTGACAAAAGCCACTTGGTGGCATTCTGGTGGAAATGCTTTGGAATACATTAAAAAAGATGTTTAAAATAATTATTAACTAACTAACTTAATTGAGAAGATCCAATAATAAATAAAAATTAATTTAATTCATGGGGTTTATTCTGATGAAAATGCTTTGGAACACATTAAAAAAATATGTTTAATTATTAATTAATTAATTTAATTGAGAATACCCGATAATAAATATGAATTAATTGAATTAATGGAGTGTCCCGAAACAAAAGAGGATATTCATCTCATTTTTTTTAAATAGATTTTTAACTTCTATTCTATTCTCTTAATGCGATTGTTTTGTAACATCCTATATAGACGATTTTAGCACAGCTTTATGGTTAAAAAAAAAAATTATACATACAGGTTTACACGATTCCTCATTTAAAAAAAGAATAGCTAAAATTGATATTTACGTTATCTATAGAGATTTATCCATGGGTGTACTCAGCTTTTATCCTAAACAGGGATTTTTTATCTAGGCAAGGGCAATTAATGGCAAATCAGAATTCATCCATTCAACAACATTTTGGCATAAACACATGCTTAATCACATAAATAAATGATAAATCCAAGTCCAGAAGAGGACGCCTCCTCTGAACGCTCATGATTTTAACTGATTCTAACTAGAATCAAGATAAAGTGGAAAGTGGCTAGATTTGACCTTACAGTGAGATGAGAGAAATTGTTACAATTTCTGAAGGACTTAAAAATATATTTAAAAAAACAATAATTTGGTTTCTTCAAATGTGAAAAGATAAATTTAAAAAATTCTAAGAGATTAGATAGACCGCTCAAACCAAGGGGGTTTAACCTATTCCCAGTCAAGGAACCCACTACTGGATAAATCCTTTAAATTTTCTTCTGATCATTTTCCTCAAAATTGAAACTATGCTTAAAATCATTTATTTAGGATAAATAATAAATGCAGGACCGCATACAGCGACCTATGGCTGAGACAATATTGTCTTGGAAAAAATATATAAAATAAAAACACTCGAAATACAATTAATTATTAAGGGTTGTACTAAAATAAATGTAATTATTAATATAAAATGAAAAACGTACGTCATTTTCCTTAAAATAAAAAAATTCTTCATTTTCCTTAAAATCAAGCTTTTTTGCGTATTTCTACTGACGTCATGAAACTTTTCCGTAACGTTAAATAACGGTGAAAGGTAAATCAAAAGTTTGAAATTAGAAGAAAGTGAGTGAAATTTCGAATTTTCACTCTCTTAAAGAAAAGAGCTAGGGTTTTTTTTATCAAAATGTATGTGTGAAAAAACTAGGTAGGCGCAGTTTTAAAAAATATTAATTTATAAGTTAAATCTTTCTTCCGATTGGACCCAACGCTTATTCATAGTGTCATATTTTTTTAGGGCACTCTGTAATTATGTGTGAAACTTGAAAGACTTTTCAGACGTCAAAAATTTTTGGCGAAAATAACGTAGATTTTCTTTAGGCAGTTTTTTTTTGACTAACAAGAATATTTTAAATAAAAAAATGAAAAATACTGAACACGTTAATCATCAGATTTTGGGCTAGAATTTTTCGATGATGATGTCGAACGTTTTTTCGTATTCTTTTGTCGATATGATTCTGGTAACGTTGTTTCACGATTATTACGTTGTTGTTTCGACGAATAACTATCACTTTGTTGCTGTTGGTTCGGTGTGGGTGAAGAGGACGAATGTGGCGTATATTGTAAGGAACGTTGATTCTTTTGTTTTTTCATACTTTTTGCAATCACACGTTTTTGATGATCCAATTGTGGGAACAAATCTTGTGATTTTTCTAACGCTTGCCGGGCAGCATTCATTTCCGCTTGTTGGATACTGTGACCTGTCGCTTTGGCTAATCGTTGTCCACGAAAGTATACGGCTACAGTATAAACACGTGTATTCGTGGGACCTTTGCACTCGATTACCCTGTTTTAAAATAACAATAATTAATCGCAAAAATCCACCTTTATCGACAATTTTTAGGCTTTGGATACCTCTGCAGCCACTCTAAATTGAGGTAGAGTAATATTTGTATGTACCTTATCTGCTTCCCCTTCCTTTTTTACGTCGAATTTTTTTGCATTTACAAAGGCTTTACGCTAAACAACCCCTCTAAATTCAGTTGAGAGGGTTGAAAAACTGTAAATTGAAATGGTTGAAAAGAAGTGACTTTTAGGGCCTCTTTTTTATCCTGAATACTATATTTTTCATGGTTTTAAGGTTTTTTGCACCTCTACAGTCCTTCCAAATTGAGGTAGGAAGAATAAAAATTTATATGTAGGTTAAATGTGTCAAGTAAGTGGCACTTTTTGGAGGCGTTAGCTTACTAATCATCCTTCCCTTTTTCTAGGCCTTCCGTACTTCCATAGCCCCTCTAAATTGAGATGAGACAATTAAACAAATGTTTTGAATTGGGATAGTATCAAAGGAGTGCCTTTTAGGGCCTCCTTTTTATCCTGAATACCATTTTTTTTTTTTTTTTTGGTTGTTTTAAGTCTTTACGTTCCTCTACTGTCCATCGAAATTGAGGTAAAAGGATACAAATTTATAAGTAAGTTAAATTACGTTTCAAGGAAGTACCTTTTGGAGGTGTTAGCTTCCCAGCTCTTTCAAATTGAATTAGAGAATTGAAAAATTGTTTGTAAATTGAGTTCATTTTAACGAAGTGCCTTACATTTTTGTCTTTGAAATTGTCTTTCACCTTTAAAGTGTAAAACACAGATGTTTGTGGGAAAACCCATGAACCGATTTCGAATTACTTTTAAACTTTAGAACACAGATAAATTGACAGATAAATGAATTTTTGGAAATAGGTGTTTTTCGATGAATTTATATATTTAAAAATTAACTTACTTATAAATTGGAATATCAGGTTCTCCGCCTTCCATGGTACGCAATGTTAAACAACACTGTTGAAGTTTCGATTTTGGATCGTTCCAATCTTGATTCATAATAAAATTTTGTAAGCGTGGAAATAGAGTCACATTACAAAAGGTCGTACAATAATCCAGATCCTATTCGAACATTTTTTGTTTTAATTTAAAAAAATTTGTGATTCTAACAAAAAATACTGTACCTTATCAACATATAAAGCACCAAGGACCGCTTCCAAAAGATCAGCCCGATCTTTGGTCTTGAGTTCAGCTTTGGGATTATTATACATGGCATAACTGGATAAATTTAAATCGTCGCTAACTACTGCTTGAGTACGATTATTGACTAAGGAACTACGTAGAAGCTAGAAAGAAAATTTTATTTGGATGTTATCATGGAAATACGAATATAATGCCGGGTTTACACAGTGTCTTAGAGCCTCCATGCAAGAAGAACATAAGCTTCTGTTGGGTGAGGTGATGTGAGAAAGTGATTTGACAATGCTGTCCTACTCTTCTTTGACAGCAACTCGCATGATACGTTTACATAATATTATAAGCTGTGTTACAGCTACCGTCAAAGCTGACTGGCACGCTAGCTCGCATAGTGTAAACCCAGCATAAGAAGACGGAATAAGGGCGAATCAAATTTTCAAATGAGCTTTTAAAAGTAAAAGCTAATTGCGAAATGCATAAAAGCTAATTCCGAACTAACCGTAAAACGAGCTAGCCTGAGTGGAAACCGCTCTTTTGACAAACGTCAATAACCTTTTAAGAAGTATTCGCTTTAATCTAAATGTATGAGATTATGAATTATGTTTTTCTTCTCACAAACTTGAATTTTGAACTATTTTTTCCCAACATCCTGTAGTATCCTAACAGTAATATTTTTATATCCGATTTTTTTAGATACTTACAGATAAATGCCCTTCATGATGTTCTGGAAAATGTTTATACAGATATTCCGACGAAATTAATTGTAAAACCGTATCACCTAAAAACTCCAAACGTTGATTGGAACCTAGCGTTAAATTTGTAAAACCAATACTTCGATCGGTAAATGCACGAGCCAATAATCGAATATGTGTAAATTCCACCCCAATTGATTTCTCAAATTTTTGTAAATTTTGCAAAACTTTTACATTAGCAATATGTCGTCGATCACCATTCTTTTCCTGTTCTTGTAACGGATGTGGAGGCAATTCTTGCCATGTTTTTAATAGTTCATTTGAATCTTGAAACAGCGTTTCTCCAAATACTTTATCAGGTACATTTATACCACCATCCAAAAATAAGGCACCCATTAAAGCTTCAAAACAATTCGCCATTGCATGACGTAATTCTAGGTCGTGACATAGATCTGACCCATGTGCGTATAGCATGTACTGATCTAGTTGCAAAGTTCTGGCAAGAACTGCCAAATGTTGATTTTGTACTAAGGCCGCACGATATGTAGCTAAACCACCTTCCTCGAGTTCAGGGAACATAAAAAACAAATGAATTGACGTTAAAAATTCGACAACAGCATCGCCAAGAAATTCTAAACGCTCATTATGTGAAATATTCGATTCCGTTTCATCCTTTTTCCCAAAGCGCGACATAATATTAATCAACGTATTGATACCACGTTTTCGAGTATTCATGTAATGTATTCGTCGGTCCCCGTACTCTGGTTGACGAATACCACAATTTGTTAAGGAATTACGTGCATGGTCTGGATTTGTGCCGAAATTCTCACGATATGATGGATGCGTTAAAGCGAGTTGAAGTAGAAAACGATTCTTAAATTTGTATCCAATATTACTTTCGAGAACGTCTAACGAATGATGAAATCGTAAATGGCATACCAGAACTGGAATTAACATAGCATGCTGGAAAATAAAATTTAATGTTATTCAAACTTTGTTGTTGTTCCATAAGGTAGAAAAAAACCACTCAAGTGTAAGTTGTGTTGCGCAATTAGTGTTCCGTACCACTACAGAGTATCTAATTTTGGCGGATAATAAAATTCTCACTTATTCGCTTAGAAAATGCACTAACAGTAAATGTAAAACGTTATATGTTGGCTTTTTGGATAATAGCGGATTTGTTGGAGTAGTGTCAGGTCTCGATGGGGCCAAATATAAAAAAAGCTAGCCAAAAGTTGAAGTATTGTAAACGACCTCAAATGCATTACGGGGCAAAATTCAGAGCAGCTGATTACGAATCCATTAGTTAAGAATTAGAAGAATGTGGGACTCAATATGGTGGACATATCCTCACCAATTAATCTTAAGCTTCAGTAATAATAATACAGCAGATGGGTCCCTAACACCTACACCTACAAGAAGTTATCCTCTATGCCCTTCTTGAGAACAATCTGTCACCTTAAAAAGAGACGTATCCGGGTAAGAGTTATTACAGAAAACCCATAGCTTTTCCGCCGGGATTTCTCTCAGGATTTATGGATCCAAGGTTTCGGACCCAAAAATTCTAAATCTAACGCCCTGTAGGTTTCTGCAGATGCAAATAACATAGACATTTCATCGTCCTCCATACAGGTTCTACAAGTGGGATCATCAGAGATCGCTAGGTTACAAAGGTGATAGTTCAATTGACAGTGTTGTATCAAGAGTCACAGCGCCCTTCTCAACTGTGTTCAAGTAAGTTTCAGTAAACACAATTTGGATTGTCAATTTTCAAGATTGTAAGGCCTTTAAAATTACTAATTATTTTTTTATCATAACATTTTTAACAAATATAAAAATGAGTACATTCCCTTTTCAAAAGCTTGTATTGAAAATTCACCACCCATCCTTGGCATGTCATGCCTAAATTTACAATACTACAATTTTGATACGGAACACTAGTAAACAGAAAGTTAGCCACTGGCGCCGGCTTCATGAAGGTTGAATTTGTTCTAGATCCTTAAATATTGAAAACTTCGTCGCGTCGTTTTAATAAATTTAAACAAAAAATTAATCACTGCCGCCGATTTGATGAAGATTATAAATCCCCCAAAAATTGAAGATCTGAAATTCTTGAATAAACTCGTTCATCCGGCGCCAATGAAAACACAAGAAAGAAAACGAAAAAAGCGAAAATTTTTTGTCTTTGTTGAAACTCATCGATGTGAATCAACTAACACATAAGACCTGAATTCGTCCAATAACTCAATGAATAGAGCCATTTTGGATGTCAAGCTCATGAAGATATCGGATTCGAATCCAGATAAATGTGTTAATTTTCATTTTAACGGTTTTCTTTACCTGAACAATGTCGCACATAATACCCGTTCGATGAAAACCTTGGGCACTCACTGCAACCGTAACGTCACGTTTTAATTTACTTGCAGTACGCATATCCTGTAATCTGGCTTCTTTCGCACTTAATTTTCGTTTATCTTCAAACGATGGTTTTGGCATGTTTGCTAATAAATGGCGAAATTTTACATAATCACGCCAAGCTCGTTGATATCTAATCCAAAAAAAATCGGTTATTAAATTGAATTTATCACTTTTCTTTTTATGGAGTTTACTCTTTAAGAATCGATTTTCATATAAGGCGGCCCGGTATGACAAAAATTTGAGGAATAAAAATCTAATGATCGAATGTCTTTGTTACGTTTTTTGTGCGCAACCTATCGTGCGCACTTTTTAGTAATGTGTGTGTATACGTATAACATACAAAGCATTTATTGTCCGAAACTGATGGACACAGTACATAGTATAGTTGTTACCCAACGATACAGAACATCTACATAGCTACTTAGCCAACGTACACTCACTGTCAAAAAAAGTGCCACAGTTAAAACATTCTAAGCGTACTCATCATATGTTATGTTATAATAGTAACACTTAGAATGTTTTAAAACGAGCATTTTTTGTGACATTGAGTATACATCGTTTTTTCGGGTTACCATACGTATGTAAATAGAACTACATAGTACATATAACAGACAAAGCATCTATGGTTTGAAACTAACAGCACAATATTCAACACTTAAAGAGCAAACTCTAATCGTGCGTCGGAGCTGACACACATAATTATTTATTATCTACGGTGATTTTGATAAAAAGTCACCTTAAATCATGAAAAAATATGAATATTTATTCTTACTCTGGATTTCCAGCATAACTAAGCTGCGGTGGTCGGATACCAAAATGTACAATTTCTGGATAAACGTATTTCCCTTCAGTTTGTTGATTCATGTTACGATCTAACTGATCGACACGCACCGAACATGGTTTTTTACCGGGATATGTAACGACCATACCTTTAATTTCATCAGCAAAATTTTGCCATTCATATTGTGTTTTTGCAACCATTTCTGGTAGAAACGAATCTTCGATCAATAGATATGAATTCTTTAGCAAATATCGTAAAACTTCGCACATCGATAAAATTTCTTTACCATCTGAAAAAGAAACAAATCATTTTCTTTCAAAACGATTGCGTAGGTTTTCTCTCATGCTCATTTTAAAACTTTTTTTTCGAAAATTCACAAGGAATAACATGGCGGTAACAATGACTTCAAATTTTTGTTTAAATTTCATACCTTCGATATCTCGTACAAATCTGGGCATAAAATGAAACTGTGAACATCCATTTTCATCACCTGCAGCTTTTAAATTAAAATCTACCAATTCTAGAATCTCTCGAAACAAATAATCATCTACAAAACAATACAAACATATTGCAACCGAATAGAAATTAAGTGCAGATGTAAATATAGTAAAACCCCGATAAATCAAACCTCTACTTATGCTTATTTACTTGTTGCTTATAAAATGAGACTTCTACAACTTAGCTTCTTGAGCAAACAATCGAATAATTAAAGTATTAGCTTTTGGTTTAAAACACCTTTTCCTTTATCAGCCTTTAAACCTATTTACTTCAAACCTAGTTAAAAATTCAAACTTTTCTTTTAAACTTATCGAAGTTTGACTGAAATTCAAACTTTTCTTTTGAACTTATCGAAGTTTTACTGTAATTCAAAAGAACTTACGAAACAAATCCAATTCACGAATACAAAAATTTTCTGAAGCCTTTTCTTCGACGTACAGGATCGTATATTCGATATTAAATCGAATTACTTTACAAGTGGGTAACTTCTCCAACGGAAAATGTGACAACATCGAAAAACCCTCAAAAATAAATTCATGATCGTCATGTCGAATAATTGTTGGTGTTTTCGTGAGAAAATTCGTCGGTGGTGATATTGTTATACGATAATGGTACAATCTATCAGCGTTATTCGTATTTACGTCACATTTGGCTAATGTTTTCTCACCAGCGTAAATACCATGCCGTATACCTGATTTTCGAGCTTTTAGGGAACATCGGCATAATGGACCATCATTCATTTCACCAGGATCATTGTACCACATTTCTAGATGTAATCGATCAGGATGACGTTGTTTTCGAACTAACTCTTCCATGGTACAATCTTCTTCGTCGGTCATATCTTCTGAACTACTATCTGAAGAACTGCATTTCTCGGCTAAAATTTACAAACAAACCTCAAAGATTACAAATGCATTGAAACTGGGTGTTCAAAATTTTCTACAGGCAGGGGGGCGATCGAATTGTTCATAAGAAATTGCCTGACTTTTCCTTGGCCGTTTTTTATATATTATATTTGAAAAAAGTTCTATTCGAAAAATAAAGAAAAAATAAAAACGGCAAACCATTTGAAATTGGTTTATGTACTCACATTTATGCTTGCACAGTCTCGTACGAGTTTTTCTTGGTGGTAATTCATATTTGGGCTTAGTGCTACGGACACGTTGAGCACGATCCACTAGTTCATGTTTAAATTTGTCACACAAGTCCAACAAACTATTTGTTGCTCGAACAATCTTTGCATTGTCGATTTTTCGTGTATAATATTTTTCTGCTGGCGTTGAACGTATTATCTCTTTTTCATCCTCTTGGGTCATCCAATCACGTAATCGACTTGTCATTTCATCACTTGTATTGCAATAGTTACGCCGCCATTTTTCTAACAATTGATCACGTTCACTTTCGACTTTCCGGGAGGGTCGCGAACGGGACGGAGATCTTGATCGTGACCTGGATCTGTATTTACGACGACTGCGAACAAATTTAGTTTAAGTACAAAGTGTGGTAAATGAATTTATATAGGGCAAAATTTATTTCAAAATCGGACCAAAACATTCATTTTCGTAGCATTTAAGGTTGAACGGTCACTACCGCCATGCTCATTAATTACTTATTATCGAAACTAGTTACTTTGCTTGAATTGAAATGTCAGCAAAACATTTGCAATATGCAATATAACCCGCATCTCTCTTACATTTATAGAAGAAAAGAGGTAGTTTTGGGGATGCTTTTGTAATTTTCGAGGGATTGCGTTATAGGTAATGAAATATTTCAAAGTATGCTGTTAATGTGACTTTATTTTGGGTCGGTTGATGAAAATCTCATCTTTCTAGCATGCATTGAACTTAAAAATGTAATTTTGATTGTTTTTTTGATTTTCCGGAGAAGTTACGATGTAGCTAATGAAATATTTCGAAGTATTATGTTAATTTGGCTCTATTTTGGGTCAGTTGGTGAAAACATCATCTTTTTAGCATTTATAGAACAAAAAAAGTTTGAAGTTTTTCGATTTTCAGACTAAATCTTTCTAGCATGTTTAGAAGTCCCTTAGAATTTGTATACATGAGTGAGCTTCACTTGTACTTACAGGGTGTACTTGAACCGGCTTTGAAATAGTGCCGTATGAAACTACAACCTATTTTTGAATGGAGTCGTATTTTTTTGGAAAATTTATCAAATTGAATTACCTTGAACTATCCCTTGATCTAGATCGATCACGTCTGTAAGGATAATTCGACGACGATCGATAATATTTATCACGTGGTGGACTTCGACCTCTTGACGATGATTTATATGAATCATCTCTACGCGACGATTCATATTTACGTGACTCATTACGAATCGGTGATTTGGTTTTATGATCGTCACTTTTCGAATATTTGCTCGGTAGTACTGCACCAGGTGTTGGTGTATATCCATAATAGTTAGTCGAAGAATTTGGAATATATGGAATCACACTGGTATTATAATTCACAGGTGTAAAATTGGGTGGAGGTTTTGTAAGATCGGGTAATAGAACAGGTTGGCTCGAAGCGGGCGGCAAAGCAGCATATTGTGGGATTTGGGGATTGGTACTGGAGGCACTTTGTGAATAATATGGATTTACATTGCTAGTATAATATCCGGGTATATTTGGTGGGGGATGATTGAATGGGGTATATGATATACCTGGGGTTTCATGGTAGTTATAGACAAAGGAATTGGTTGCAGATGCGTCATGTACTTTGTAGTCAGTTTTAACTTCATTGGCTCCTGTTGTTGTTACTGGATTGGCAGAATATGATGTACTTTGATTGTAGTAATTCATTGGTGCTTGGGAATTTTGGATCTGAAATATAAATTCATTTAATTTGATTCAAAGTTTAACGATATAATAACGCAAGTTTAATCAATTTTATTGTTGAACAGACACGACAATAGTTAGGGTATTTGTGGTTGAAGAGAGATATCTATATGAACAGAATTGTAAACAATACTTCATGCACTATATATTGTATGAGAAATAGTTGCGTGGTACATTAGAGTTCAAAATAATACATTATTTGAAGACAAGCATGTATACTAGCATCGTGCATATAGGTAACTCTTCATTGTTCTTCAGTTAATACTAAAACTACTATTACTGATTTTAATATTGAAATTGGTGAGATATTATAACGCAAAGTTAATCAATTTTATGGTTGAACAGAAACGACAATATTCCAGTATTTATTTTGAATTTAGGAATTTTTCTGTATCATAATAATTATGTGTTACGACCATAAAAAAATGTATACATTTTTTGGGACATTTTGTAGATGGTAAAATGTGTTTGTATAAAACCGGCTCGTTGATTTTTTTTTTAAATTTAGAGTTATTGATTTCATAACTGAATATATCAGACATTTTGTTCTAATAATTATTAATATTTAATCTAATGTACAATCATTAATATAAAAAAAAAAATGAAATTTGATAGTTCAAAAATAAGCAAGCCTAAAGTTTTATGTGCAAGTTGGTACATTGAGGTTAAATATAATAATATTTGTAGAAACATACAAAAATTAATCTGTTAATATTGAAATATAAAAGTTAGACTTACATATATTAAAATAAAATTAGCAAAATAAAAATTATTTCAGCAAAATCATTTGTAAAATTATTCAGTTTTTTTTGAGTATCAATACAAAAAAAAGTGACACTTCACAAAATACCAACATTTAGAAATCAAATTCAAATACACTGTAGGCGAACGAGTCATAGACTTATACATAAAGTGATCAAACATAGACATTGCTTTATCAAACATAGACATTGACTTATACATGTGTACGAATAAAATTCAGTTTATAACGTAAATTTGACACAAAAAAATTCGAAAATAGAGTTCATTCGTCGCTTTAAAATAACGTCGGAAATCGCTCTGCGATATCATTTTTCTCAGAAACTATACTCACTTAATAATTAAATAAACACGATTTTTGAAATTTTTGGGGCAATTATTAGCTTATAAACTGAGTTTTATTAAATTCTGAAACAAAACTTTTCTAAGAATTTGAAGTAGCGGCGAGAAACATACATACCTCTCTTCAGCTTCATCAGAATATCCTATAGATATAACTTCTCTGAAAATATATTTAATAGAATACAAAAAATAAATTAAAAAAAAAAAAACCCGACTGTGTTAAATACAAATTGAAAAAAAAAATTCAGTTGTTTACATAGCGACTTTAATAGCCTAGGCCCTAGGCCCATTATTGGGATGATTTGAGCCGGTCTAAATTTAAATGGATCCCAACTGTTAAAGTCGCTAGTTATGTAAACTACTGGACTTGTTTTTTCTTTTAATTTGTCTTTTTTACAATATGGCGCCAGGCTGTCGTTATATTGAATTTTCATCACTACCATGTCTTTAATGGCACTCGTGAGATTATGACAAATCGATTGATATAAAAAACATCAATATCGGTCCACGCGTTTGGTCTCTAATGTGCCACAAAAGAAAATACATGAACTGATTAACATAGACTGCAGTCGGGTCGGGTTGGGAGTCAGGTAAACATAAATGAAACAACAAGTGAGTTTGATCGATTTCAGTATATAATTTATTCAAAACGTTCAAATTTATACATTTGTTTATTGAAAGAAAATCATAAATAATTAAATCAAAAACATTTTTCTATGCATAATATCTGTTTTAAAGCGACTTTATACCAAGAAACACTTTCTAATTTATCTTCTGACTTCCTGTAACTTTGAGGTAGCAACCCTATAATAAGGTCATTTCTCCAGATCGCCTTCTCGCCCTTTTATGTTTCATGTTTCGATAAAAAGCATTTAATGAGGGGCAACGAAGAATTATTTTATTAATGGAGCTCTATATTAACTTACGACTTTTTTTTTTGGTATAAAGTTTCTTTATCAAACAAATTGCCGCAAATTTTTGTTTTAAAATATTTTTTATAACAAACGACAAATCTTTTGTATTTTATGTAAATAACAATGAACCAATTAAATTTAACTAAAACTATTTCACACCAATTGAGAAAACTGAGAAAATCCGTTAAAAATATTTGAATGTTTTTTTCACAAAGGTTATAAATCTGATGATAGTTTTATATCTAACCTTCGTACAGTTATTATGGAAAATTATGTGAAAAAACTGTTGTTAACTCATTTGAGGGACACTAAAGTGTTAAATTTAACTCTTAATGGCTACAGGTGTAGTCGAATAATATGTGTTTTACAATTTTGAACTTATTGTTATTAAAACATTTATTATCAAATTTTTGATTACATCTGAGAGAAATATTAACAAATAGTAAAATATTAACAATTTTTATACAATATTCAACCTTTTATTTACACTTTAATAAAAATATTTAAATGCATCATTCTAATACAGTACGACACCATTTAAGGGTTAAATTTAAAATATATTTTGACAGATAATTTATACTAGTGTTTTATTTAATTCATTGAATTTTATAGACATTTGTTTCTTCGAAAACATCTAAATAAACTCGTTAAAAACATTTCATTAATATTTTTAAAGAGATTGATTATATTAAAAATAATAATAATAAAATTTTGTATATTTGTTTTTCGTCCCTCATCTCATATGAGTTGTTCGCTCAATAGATGGCAGTATTGCAGTAATACTTTATTAATGTATACCGATCATAGACCATTATTTACATAGACTGGGTGTCAAACGAGTCTAAGCGTGCCAATTTCTGAGATAATTACTTAGGTTAAATCCATCATGGCGGCTGTGTAGAAATGTCAAAAGAAGTGTTGTTGTCATACTTGTCATTGTAGATTCGTAAGAAAAAATGTAAAGTGATACGTGATAAATATCTTCTTAAGTCAAAAAGCGAAAAAGTTTAGTGAAATCACGATGTTTTATGTAAAAAATTTTGTAATATTAAAATTTTACATTCAATTTGTTTCTGTTTTGTTTTTTTTTTTTTTTTTTATAAATGTCCCTACATTCAATATTATTTTTTTGATAAATGCCCCTATATTCTTTTAATAAATGTCCCTAGCTGACCCAAGCAATTACCTCAGATGTGGACACACCTCTCACTGTACGGAAAGATAAGCGATGCATAGTCTATGTACTATAATGTCAATGATACCGATCAACTGATAATTTTGAATCGTTTCGAATGAATATGCGCACGCATTAATGATCAATAAATTATTAAATTATTTAAAGAAAAGACGGTATTAACGGTTTAGGTCCAGAGTCAGGCGTAGTATTTGACAGTCATTTCAGAATAACATGAAAATTTTAGAGGATGTTGCCAAGGTTAGGCCTAAAACCTTTTCCTCTACCATAATCAAAGACTTCTCTTTTATTTATAAATTTTTAATTTTGCGACTTCAAAAAAAATTAGTATTCATTGAGTACGATATTTAAAAAGGAAGATAGATAAAAAATGCAAAAATTATTTTGTCGGATATTCAAAAAAAGCAGGATTTACGGCCCTCGATAAAACGATTTATGTTTTTTCGCCCTCAATAAATAATTTCTGAGAGAGAAATGACTGGTTACGAAAATTTTTTGTAGAGGGAAAACCTAAACAACTGCTCCCTAAATTCCCAACGCCTAGCCCTAAACTGACTATTTTAACGTAAAGTTTTGCAGTATTGGTGCAAGATAGATATCAAACATTTTTTTTTTTTTTTTTACATTTATAGAATTTGAACATAAAAACAATTAATAATAGCAGTGTTCTTTTGTGTGGCGTCAAATTATCGAAATCGTCAGAGTTTGCGCAATGAATATTTTCCAATATTTGTTCATCATATGCCAATTTGATTTAAAAGAGTGTTCCATTTTCTTTATTCTCATTGCGCAAACTCTGGTGACAAGTTAACGATTTTGACAATTTGGCGCGACTTAAAAGAACACTTATGGATTTATTTTTCAAGGGATAGAAGTGAAAAATCAACTTTTTATTCCAAATACATTGAGAAAAAGGATAAGTGATAATTTATTTGAATATATATTTCTTTTTTTTACCTGGACGGGGAACGATTCAATATATTTGGGGGCACAATTTAAGGCGAATTCAATCCTAATACATATTTATTAAATGATTGAAATATATTTAGTATCTTATTTAGGGGGCCCAACAATTTTTGTTTATTTATATGTATGGGCTCAGAATACGTTCATTCTCAATGATCTGAACGAGTTTGATCCATTTATAATTCTGAACTTTTATGTGTACGTAGTGATAAAAGTATCCATTGTTTTCTAATCGGAAATCTTCACTCGGTGATACAAAAAGAGTAATTTCGAAAAGCCTCTCTCGCTAAAACCATCGTCGAAATGGATGTATATAAAAACACACGTAGCCTGAAGTTATGAGTTATTATTTTTCTAGTTGCTTATGGTGGTTCACAAAGATCACACTGAAGCAATTCATCAACACGCTTGCGCAAATTACATATCAAAATAAATGACATTTGCGCATAGTCATTGGACACTTAGATCAGAAAATTGAGCTACTGAGCTTAGAACTGTAAATGGAACAAACTCAAACATTTTCCACTAATGATTCCCTTATTTAATCATAAAATTTTAAGGTACCAAGTTAAATGAAATAAGGCTACTTTTCAAGTAGCTTATTTTGAATCGTAAATATTTTGACAATTAATAAAATTTAAGAACACATTTCGTGTTTAATCACTTTACTTGTCTTTTAAGAAACGGAAAAACAAGCACTCTTTTATAATTCATATAGTTCAAAATGGCGTAATGGAGTAGCGGATTTAAGCGGTTATCAAAATAGAAATTGTCTCCTAAGTTTAACTTGTATTCTAGCAATATGTCGTTCATTTTTCTTCGAAGAAGTATTACGATCACCAAATTAGCTCCTAGTGACATTTTTCTTTGGAGAATAATTATTCCAGAGAGATAAAATTTACAAACCGCTCTTTTAACGTCTATCGGATAAAACTCTCTTTTTATTGTCCTAATAACTTAATAACCGTTTTTGAAAACAATTAAGATTTTATCAGATAATTCGCTGAATCATTACAAATTTTTTATAAACCAGTCCATTATTTCCCCGGACCATTTTTAATTAAATCCGCCACTCGTCGGTATTCTTAATAATGCCATTTTGAGCTGTGAATTTTATTTAAATAACTTTAAATAAAATAATATAATTTCGTTTACAATCAACAGAAAATGAGTAAATTTTTTATGAGATTATTGTGGAAAAACTTATTAAACAAGTTATTGCCTCGATTCTGTTATTGAAAACTCACATGTTACGAACATATACCAGGAATAGTGCTGAAAATTTTGAAATGAGCAAATTTTGTATGCAAGTTTTCAATTTTTCTAGCGGAATTCATAAGCTTTAAAAACAAATTACTTTTAATTTTTTTTTTATACAAAATTTATTTAAACTCTTATAATGACAATGATTTATCTAATTTTAAAATAACGAGCTAGGTTTTTATTTAGTTGGCAGAACTGTTTTACCTTTTTTTTTGGTGTTAAATTTAATGCCCATGTAGCAAGGGCGTGAAACTCCTATACCGATTTATAAGCGCCCGTGATTGAATTTACGGCGCCTATATTGGCGGGGTCGTATCATCGGTGGTTGCGTACTTTGTACTGCGCATCAGACGGCTTTCTCTCAAACGAGCAAGATTATTTTCAATTGATTGATAATAAGAGACAAAAAATTGATAACAAAAGACAGGATAATGCACAGTGCGCAGAACTAGACCTCGCCCAGATGGGCCACTTTTTTCCTGCTGCCCTCTCCACTCGAGTTTCACGACCTTGTTATATGGGTTCGTGGTGAGAGTATTTGTATCTGACAGAATACCAGACAAATTTAACCTTCATTCTACCCTCAATAAAACACATACTTTTTATTTAACTTTTCCGGAAAATGGATGAACATTGAAAAATAAAAACTGTACATTATAAAAGGGAAATTTTTCGTTGAAAAACTTTGCTCCAGTGTTATTTTTCGGAAAAATTAATAGTTTGGAGAAATTCATAACTTTCTGATATGTGTTGTTTTTGACGCAAGGGTAGATTAGAGATTAATGGTATATCGGATCCTAAAACTGCAAAGAGACATACTTTGTTGAATTTCATCATTTGCATCTCTCTGCTTTGCTCATGTGATAGATTCTGGGACACCTCTAATTCAATATAAATTTCGCAAAAAAGAAACTTTATTCTCATTCACCTCAAAAAATTATCCTAATTTCTAATGTGAATCTAGAATAGTTCAATCGAAAATATATTCCTTCAACTTTTTGAAAATAGCTCAAAAGTTATTATCATCCCCTACCGCTTTTTATCAATGGTGGAAATGGCGGACAAAGTTCAAAGTTCAAAAGTTCAATTTTTTTGATAATTTTATTTGGACCAAATTCTGTTAAAATTGAAGTGTTGAATTTCTATTTACTATTACAACAGTTCGTGTCTTAGGGTATATTTGAGTAGCGCACTTCTCTTTGCTTAAATTAAGCTCCAGCTGAATCCAAATGATCAAGGATAACAAAGTTATCGAAGCAAAAATTATCACCATTATTTTTTTTGCGAAGTGTATTTATATTTATTACAAGTCTGGTACATTTCAGAGATTCAAATACTGACTCAATAAATTTCTTTATAAAATTGTTGATAACAATTTGTTCTTTATTTATTTATTTATTTTATTTTTTTTTTTGTTAAATATTTTTATTATTATTTTTTTTTTATAAAAGTTAATTAATAGCGAATATTCGATATCACAGAAAATTCATTACAAGGCTTAAGAAAAACTCAACATGAATGATTAGTGAATAAAAAGCCTTGTTATGAAAACGAATAAAATACTTAATAGCATATTTAAAGAATTTTCTATACGATTTCCTTTCCCACATAATTCAATTTCACTTTCCTGAAAAATTTCAAACAATATTTTTTAAAATATAAGTATTTTTTGTAAGTTTAAGCCACAGAAAATTCGCTAAGAGTACACTGAAAAAAATTCTTAATACCAACCGAAAGATGGCGAATGGTGCCACGAATGTCATACAACTACCGTACGTGGTTGAGTGGTGAAGTTGACACAAACGCATGAGGTGATTCTATGAAAGTAATATACTGTCTAAAAAATTTCAAATATTGTTGTTTTGAAATGCATAAACATAAATTTAAATAATATTTTTTTTATTGATTCTACCACTTATAAATACTATAACAAAATAGTGATGTGATTGTCACAACTACACGAGCAGGTTAAAAAAAAGTTTTATACCTACTAATAGGTTTATTTACCATTCTACCACTTATAAATACTATAACAAAATAGTGATGTGATTGTCACAACTACACGAGCAGGTTAAAAAAAAAGGTTTATACCTGCTAATAGGTTTATTTAAAAAAAAAATAGATTTCTTCAAGTCGGATTTGAACCAGCAACATATGGATTACCATTGATTTTAGTGTCTTAGGTCTGAAGCTTAACCAACTCCGCTATCGATGCTTGTTTCATATTCTTTTTCACACCAAAAAGTATGATAATTATTATAAAAATGATCATTGTTTATTTCAAACTCTCTGTCAACTGGTAACAACAATCTTCATGATGGTTGCTCAATCACATATGGACTAGACATGATAGACATGCGATCACAATAACCAAATACTCTATTTAAAGCAAACGCAAAGAAATTTTCTTTTAATTCATCGATTCGCTTTATTTACACGATTATATATTCCAACTAAGTACAATTTTATTTTCCATCAATAAAATGCATGACTTTAAACTAAAATAAATTTCTTTCATAGAAGTAATGATTTTGTTTATTTAACTTCAGTGTTTTTGTATCAATGAATTCGATAAGGTTGTCATTATTTTAATTTTTTTCAGTGTACGCAGCTCCTACATGTATAAAAAATCTTGTATACTTACATTCATATGCGAACTAATACAACTACTTGGTCTTCGTCTCGAAAGTTCGGGACTACGAACTTTGAAACATGACAACGTATCTGATCCATTATATTTATATTCTTGCGGAAGTGTAATAATCGGTCCAACATTTTCATCACGTTTACATAACGCATCAACAACCAATAGAATCATGTTGCTGTTCGAAATTTGTTCGACAACAAATGGCCGTGGTGATTCTTCCCCACTAGAACAGAAGAAGTTCGAAAAGAATAACAGAAACTTAGACAAAATTATGCACATTATCCGGGCTAATCTGTGCATAATCTTTTCTCGTTTCTGTTATTCTTTATGTAAGTTCGAAGGTTCGGGGGTTTTTTCAACTTTTTTACTTTTACCTTTATGTTGTTAATCAAGCCGGATAATAAAATTTGTTTGTATTGTGGCTCACTTAACAAATAACAGACAGATATTATTATCCGAATTATGGTAAAAGGTATCCGTTTGCATTCTGGCTCCGTACACAAACAAATACTGTAAGCCATTATGAAAAGGTATCTGCTTGTACTCCAGGCTCAACAAAACAGATATTGAAAATAAAGAAATTGAAAAAAAAAATTAATGTGACAATATTTTTGGCTTACGATTTTTCGAACTTACCCCTTACAGTGTGACGGCTGTCCAAATGGATACGGTGCTTTTTTATCTTTTGGAAATCGCATTTCGTATAATGTCACATCCATATCGCATGGCTTTGGACGTGTTTGATTGATTCGCGCTGAATCTATGTCGAATTCTTTTTCATTGATTTTCACTGGTGGTTGATCAGCGGACACGGTTGGATCTGGTTCGAATGCTTCGTACGCTGAACTTATGTCCTCTGATGCATAGCTAAATGCATTTATTGTATTCGAAAATATGAATGTGGTTTGCGCAAACATCCATATTGTGTAACTGATTGCCCATTGCATGATATGTTTAAAAAACATTAAAGGCTGTTCGAATCAAACAAATAATTATTAAATTTTGTATTTTTATACCCTGTATATATGTAATATACAACATGTTCTGTTATTGACTGTAGAAACCTAGCTTCCGAAAATAAGCTAATCAAGAGCAACAAAAAAACTCTTTTCCAAATTTGGATCTGAGGCCTAATTTGGGAGATACGGATAAGGCAAAAATTGATACATTTGTTCATTCACTGTCTATCATTCGATAACCAGTAGCCAATGATCTTAACGGGTATCATCTATAATTCTATACGGCATATAGATTATGTCATCTTGTTCATTGAATCTTAAGAAACTTCGCATTGCGCTGCACTAGCGCTGCTGAATGCCTCCAGGCAAAGACACGAACTATTCTTTACGTTGAGGCTCACGAATTTTAATTAATATTGCTTTGCAGGCATATTGCTTTAACAATTAAGCTAGAGAGACATTTCAGTGAGGCATCAATTTTTTTAAACGGGGGAATGATTATAGGGATATTTACGTACAGTTGGTATATGTGATGCTGGATTTGTAACTTCCGGCTGTTCAAAACAGACCGCTTGATAATCAACAATTTGCACTTTACGGTAGACATGTTCTTGGATTAATAATTCCATGATGAAACCATCAACTTCACCAAAGAAGCGTCCCGTATGCGCCATATTCTCACTAACAATTATGTAACCATTATTGTCAAGAATATAGCAATCCAAATCAACGGACGTACATGTCTTCTGGCATGGTTTTATTCCACCACACTATAAAAATAAATTCATTTTACAGGGTGTAACAGTGAATGAGATATTATTGAAATACGTACACTTGAGGTAATATTTTTGAAAAGAGTATACAGAGCTGAATGTAAGAATTGGAAACCAACGACCGCAGCTGGTGCTCGAATTTTTTCACGACCATTTTCCGTTTTAACAATTGCGTGCGTTGCTGTTACTAAAGTGTCTTTTTTATCACCTGAACATTTAAAATTTAAATCTTGTACAAATGGGTTTAGATTTTATTGGGAGCAGTTCTTAAGGGTGCTAAGAATGGTGCAAAATTTTATTGTGGCGACCCAGGGACCATTCATAAAATACATCATTCAAAATTTCGTCTTTTTGTACCCCGTCTCCATAGTACTGTCACATTTGCTGAACCCCTCTCCAAATATAACGTCATACTTTCTAGACCCGCTTTCTATAAGCTTTCTTGGATCCTCCCTCCCGAATTGTCACACATCGTCACGCTAAAAAGCACCCCACATTCCGACTATTCGGTAGTCCGGCTGTTTGAGAAAGCCTTTGAATCTAACTTAACATAATCTAAGATTCATCATAAACTCCTCGAAACTTACCAACATCAAAAGGCACAGAATAAACAAAAGATCTGGGATTTATAAAATAGTGTTCAACTGCTCTCTTGTACCAGGTTTCATCGATAGCACGCTTATAAATTTCACTGAAATGTCTACAAAATAACAAACATATAAGAAAATATTAAAAATGAATTCCAAAATTTTCCGATTCATTTTCCTTACGGTTCGTTTGATGTACTCTGTCGAGGTGATGGAAAATCTTGCCATCGTGTAAGGCCACTATGCGTTGATACAAAAACAATTGTTAAACCATATCGTTGTATAAATTCATTTCTGTGGAATACAAAATCGGTAATGTTTTAGCAATTTTCACGATATATTTGATAGATAATAACCCCTCCACCCCGCTGGTACACAAGTGCTGCGATCTATCGTTGGAGATTGATCTTTTATTATCAGATTATCACAAGATCTATGAATTAAATAAAGTGAATTTTATTGTACGGCTGCCATTTTTTATCAATCTAAACATTTTTTAATATTTTTGCAAGCAGCATCTACTGTTTGCGAAGACGATGAATTTGCGCAGGCCTAAACAGACCACTTCAATATTGTTTTAAGTTCAAATTTCAGATCGATCTTTGTGTAAAAAGTAGTTCGACTCCGTTATCAAAGCGATAGATGGCTCCTTGTGTGCACAGATTATTGGAAAGAGTATTTTCCCGATTTTGGCTTAGAATTATTTTTCTTTTTCTTTTGCTAAAATATACTTACGAGACATCCGGTAGTATTTAAAATTATTATATTTAAAAGAAAAATTATTTATAATAATTATTTACAAAAAGGAATGAACTTCGATAAATCAAATGAAGAGAGCGAAAAATGGTCTGAATTTTCCTAATTTTTTCTTATAAAGATGAATGCTCGATATAATTTTGATTTATAGAAGTTCGAATAAGCATAAATTCAACTTTGTACGCAATATTTTATTTTTGAAGACACGCAACTGTACGCACTCAGAAACCTTTCCCCAAATCTTCGAATGCACATGATTTTTTAGTTGTTAGGTCAAAATTACCAAAATTAATACAACTAATAAAATTGGAGACAAAAATATAATCAATTTTTTTAAATAGGTTTGATTTTTTGAAAATTATTGGACGTCTAGTCTTTTGATTAGGTATTAAAAAGCAAGGCAATTAGGAACTAAGGCGTTCGCGGGTTTTAGTTGCAGGAATCGTTCAATGGGTTATTAAAGAAGAAAAAACCGCGGAGTGCTATTAAATGAGAGGGTCGAAACTGAAGGTAAGGGTGAAAACACCCCTTTTGGTTTTGTCCAAATATCTCGTAAACAAAGCAAACTTTCAAGTAAAATTTTTGTAGATTGGAGAATAAAATTTTACATCGGAATAGTATTTTTTTTTAATTTAAAAAATTAATTTCCTGCAGAAATAGTTGAAACAAACTTTTTTTGTGGATATTTGCTTTTTTGTCTGTATCTTGATTTTGAACAGAGGTATAGGGTATAAAAAAATTTTTTCGGGTCATAAACAAAAAAAAAATTACTTCAAATTAGATTCATATAGGGAAATTTCTACCCATAAACACAAAAATCGACATCATTCGATGATTTGGGAAAGGATTTTTTAGAAAGTATATGTATTGTATACATTGATTTTTAAGATACTTAAAGGGTTTTCTACGAAAGCAGTACAAATTACTTATTCTAATAAATCAAATTTTTGATATTGTTTGGATTAAGGACACAAAATATTGGTGAAACTAGCGCGTAAATATTTATATCTTGGGTTTATTATAAATCATTCTACCTAGGAAGTTAGTTACTTCAATTTCAACCTGGCGGATTGAGCAGTGTATATCCTAATGTTATTTTTAAAATTGGCAATACTGAATGCGTATGATTCGATTTCATAATTCGATTTGCCGACTATCATAATACGTAGTGAGATGAAATTTTTTCTAGAGAGGAGCAGCTGCCCTTATCTGCCCCCTTTGGTGACACCCATGACCCATACTTCACCTTTCTGCTTATCCAGTGACAAGTCTTCACATGAAGTGATAAAAAAAATTTAGTCCACATCAAAATTGGATAAAATTTGCGGGTAATAGAACAAAATCAATTATTTTTCTAATTTTTATGTCGGTGAGTTGTTTTTTACTCATTTTAGGGCGTAGGAAACCTCTCCTTTCCTAAACTTTCAAGTGTTGTCACCGTTTCTTAAAAGTTACGTTAGGACATGTCCTTTTAAATACCAAAGCTTATCCAGTCAGATTTAAATTGAAGTTTTGTGTAATTAACCTTTTAATTGATCGATATTTCTAGATTATAAAAAATTTGTGACGAAATTTTTAATTTGCTTCAGAAATACTTTACCTGGGCAATAATACCATCAACATGGCTATTGGGCTATCCATTGGTAAAAATTAAATTAAAATAAAGTGCGTTAAAAATAAATGATTGTTTTTTTTTTTTTTTATATAAGAAAATAATGTTTTTCCTAAGAAATAAAACCTTTGAAATTTCATGCCGCTAAACATAAAGAAAAGTGAAAAGTGTCTAAACAGATACAAAATTGACGCATACCTTTTATCTTCTTTCGGCGTGTCTGTAATATTATTGGAAAACCAAGATGTTATCTTGGCGTCCCAAACAAGTGATTGCATTAAATCCCTGTCACCTAAATGAAAATTTTGGTTATTAAGTACATCCTAAATGTATAGAAATTTATTCCCGAAGTACTTACAAAAATAAGAATCTTTTTCCACTTTTTCTGATTTTCCAGTGGTGGTGTTTGCTGAAATAAATAATTCGCTTAGTGCTTTTTAGGTTAAAGTTTTCATCCACTGTATCTATTTTGAATCAAAATTCGAATTTTTCGATTTATTTTGGTTTGATTTATCGAGGTCTAATGTTATCAACTTCAAGTAATAGTGGTCCCAGGTAATTAGACCGTATCGTAAACTGCACGCCGAAGAAAAAAAGTTATTGAGGCAGATCTAGTCTTTTAGCCTTTCCAGTGGCTTAATGGATACAAAAACTATAGACAATGGAGGGGTTATGAAAATTCTAGCCATCGAAGAATTCGAGTTATACTTTAATAGTGCTAAATGGGAAGGATATGTTCCAACCTCTTGTATCAAAACTTTACTTACTCATCTCCGGAGGAAAAGCAGTACGTTTTAACCATTTCCATGGTCCAGTATTCATTCGATCTAAAAAGTGTAGCAATTCTTGTTCAGGCGTTGAAAATTGTGGACGACGTTCTGGATCATATCGTAAATATTTACAATACGTCCTGGTAAAAATTATTTTTCCCCATTAGTTTTGATTTTGTGACCAAGATCGGATTTAAAACTGGCACATTAACTTACCAATCAGGATGAATGATCCAATTTTCCTTGAAAAATTCTGTGGCCATTTTACCTTGTGCACGCAACCGATGTATATCTTCTGAACTTGGTATTTGGACACGATATTGACCATAAGTTTCTGGTATGGCAATAACAAGTGAAAATGGTGTGTTTTTCATGCCATAATAATAATATTGTCGACGCATTTTTGACACACGTCTCTATAAAAATCGTTTGTTTTAACCTTGGTTAATAAATAATGTATGTGTGATTAGATATCAAGGGCGAATTTAGAGAATTGTGTACTTTCTTTTGGAAATCTAGTTTAGATTTCAACGCATCTCATAGATGTATAGACGTCCTTTCAATAATCCTCAATTTTTAAAAAATACAATCAAAAAGTAGATAAAATAGAACAAAAATTATTCCCCATGTTTCAGTGCCCCCTCAATTATTTCATGCTAGTGACAACTATGCCAAGATACGTCATATTCTGATCAGCCACTTGAAAAAAGTGAATCTAAAAAAAGGGATTTGGAGATTAAAAAGATGCAGAATATATAAATTCCGAGATATCGATGAAGAATCCATTTTCAGAATTTAATTTTAGAGAGTTTCAGGCAAATCTCAGAACGTTTCAGATTTTAATTTGGCCATATCTATTTGGCATTTCCAAATTCGCCCTTGTATTAGAAATATTTACCATATCATCGTAGTGGTATTTAACACTGAGTGTGATCCTGCCAATAGATTGGTTAATAACGGCGTCTCTTAACTGGAAAAAATAAAATCTTCATTTCTATTTTCAAATATTGAGTAATGTTTTGAGAGATAGCTGTCTGAAACAAGGCTAGATTTCACTTCGATTTCGCACCCGGATTTTTCTCCAAGTTGGAGTAAATCTTGAGTTTTTGCTCTGAGATGGGGCAAAGCAAAATATTTTGCCCTGCAATGGGGCAAATTTGAATTTTGGCTTTGCAGTGGAACAAATCAGAATATATTTGCTAGAAATTTTTTAAATTATACTATTAACCAGCCAAAAGTAATTCAGGTTCAGGAGCAATCACTCATAAATACTCCTGTCTGGCATATAGGTCTAACCCCTGTCATACATGGTACGCCCCTGTCTGGCATTAAAAGAAAATCGTAATCTATTCTCTCATTGAACAAACAGTTATCTCTCAGTGTCTAAATATAACATACTTCTAATAGCATTGGATCAAAATTTCTCGGTTCCCGATTATCGTCAATCAGTTCAACTTCAGCCATGTCAACACTGTTATATGAAGGTTTCAAAATACCCTGAAACTGGTTTTCAACAAAAAAAATTAAACTTTCTACTGCCCATAATCGTATATGTTCTACAATCTCTCACATACCACTGGACGTAAATCGGGATGAATTAAGATGAAACCATTATTTGTTACAATAAAAGCGTAACCATTAACACCCAGCTGAAAACATAAACAATTTTTTTTTAAATAAATTTTGAATAATATTAAGTTTAGTTTCGCCCGAAATACTTACAATATGCGGCATCATAAGCCTTTGAATATCTTGAATAGGAATATCGGTACCGGCAACTCCCAATAAATTTGCAACCCGTGTCTATATTACCAGAAATTATACAGAAAATAAATTAATAATATTTTTATAATAGATAATTTTTACGAAAATATTTTAAACTACCATTATTTTTTGTAAATTAAAAGAACATACACGAAAATTAAGTCTACTATTATCCTATTCAATTTACGTATCATTTCATAATAGATTTACGACAATATCCAAACCATATCGATATAAAATCACAGCTCTTTTCGATGAAATCTTCAAAATGAGGATTACCTGCATTTTCATTCGTTTATTATAAGTATTATCAACCTTTTAAAAAAGATATTAGGAAATCTGTTCAGCAGACTTTCACCTGGTGGTAGAAAAGAGTACTATTTTAAGATACAGACATGTTTATTTTCGCGTTTAAAGGCAATTTTAAAATAAGATTGAACATTTCTATACAAGAAATAGGGTATTCTACTATTTTTCAAAAAGTACCTCAAAATGTTGATTTTGCTAATAAAAGCCATCAAAAATTTATTTCGGAAAAATACACACGCTTTCTTGCCAAAAACTTAAATTAAATTTTAAACCTTTCTTAAACTGTCAAAAACGCGGGCATCCAATTTGATAACGTAATATCGGTATCATTAAACGAAATAACACAAATAAGTTTGAAAGATATATTCATAGACAACTAATTATAATAAATATAAATTATCTATGGATATATTATTATCTATGGATATATTATACCAAGTTGTCAACACTGAACTAATTGATGGTCTATGGCTCATACCGATATGACATCACAGCAAGGCTAGCCCGAGTTTTAGGTCACGTGATATACAGTTTAAAAAATAACGATTTTTAATTTTGCCTTTATGACTCGAAATCAGAATATTTAAGTATACATTTTTACATATATTTTAACTTTTTTCAAATTTCATAATTTATTTTTGACTAACGATAATACCCTATTGTTCAATAAAAATGACATTGTCGTAAATTTATTTTGGAAATCATACAAAAATGACTAAAACCTAGAAACGTCTATTAACAAAATTACATCATACTCAAATAATTAAAGTGTAGAAAAACATATTTTACGGGGGGAAAAAATTATTTTGTTTCGAATTATTTAAAATATATATGTATATTATATGTAATGTATATGTCACCGTAAAAGCTTAAAACATTGTGTTCTTAAGATTTTTAGATATTTATCAATCTCGAAATATTTAAGAATCAATAATTTTTACTCTTTAAAAAGTAGGACATTGATACTCTCTTGGTAGAGCACTGTCGATTGAACTGACACTTTCATAACTTGGAGATATCAGACGATCCACTTATTTGTAGGGTCTTATTTGTAGGGTCTGATGAAGAAACCTCCGTACATGTTATTTGCACCTGCAGAAATCTGCAAGGGTATCGTTTAGAATGTTTGGGTCCGAAATCTTGGATCCATCAATTATGGAAGCAATTTTGAAGAAGAAGGTCTGAGCTTCCTAGCGCGGTTTCTAGCTTTGACATACTCCTATAGCATAATCTGCTTAAAATAGCACCTCTTACTCGGAAACGGAAATTTTTCACCTCCGGATAACAGGCTGAGAACAACCAGCAGAGAGCCCTTTAGACTAGGTGCAAGGAACTCATTTGCGGTACCTTTCTTATCAGTATTAATTATTCTCATAAAAACGTGGCGCTCCTTTTAGGGCTTATGGGCCAGGTTCATAAATAACATTGACCGATCATCCGGAGATGTCATAATGTATTTGGACAGCTAGGATACAGTAAAAAGTTTAGCGTCAAGAGTGAAGGGCAGTGATCAGTTGTAGACAGGTACTTTCTTGAATTCGCGATGACAAAGATATGACTGGATTCCTCGTGATATGTGAAGGGAAACCCCCAGAGATCTAAAAGGAAACATAGGTGCGCACAAATTCGCGATTAACGTAGCCATAAGAGCTATCACAAGAAAATTTGCTGTTCGAACCAACCCCAAAAGATGAGGAATCACAAATCGGGGAATGGCGGTCGCTGTATCGACGCCCACAAATGGAAACCCGGAATAAAAAAAATTTAATGAAGATTAAAAAAGGCAATGTTTTTTGTAATAAGTATGAGGCAACAAAATGGCTATCAGGTCTTCGATTGAATAGTTGATTGCAGACCAAGCCCGCCCACTTAGACTTTGGGGATGATCGAGTGAGAATAAAAATTGATTTCTTAAGTATTTAAAATTTGTAGATATTACTCAAGATTGATAAGTTTTTAGTACCTATTGTTCAATCTGTGTGTTTCCCACAAAAATCAATGTAGGAGGGAAAGCACCACACCTAAAATACATTTTCAAATACTTCGTTGACCTCTCTAGAAAATCCAAATTTTTCCTGAATAATACACGTACGCCAATAAGTTCTTGATTTCCACCATCAAAACATAATAGCTTTTACAGCAACACTTTATAAATTAAATAAAAAAGCATAAAATATATTCTGAGTGAAAAAAAATTCTAACAGGTTTAAAAAAAAAACTTAGATATTCTTTTAAAAATTAACCATTATCCATTTGTATATAAATAAAATAAAATAAAACCAAAATCAAATTAAAACATAATGCACTAATCTAACTCTTAAAAAAGAAATGGAAAAAAAAAAGTAATGAAGTAGCGCCTCAATACACAAAATATGTTTATTACCAACATTTTAAAAATTATATAACTAAATTAATTACGAATAAATATTAAATATTGTTGATTCCTGTAGAATTCGAGATCACTAGTAATTTCTAAAAATAGTCATATTAAGAACAAGACTATAGCCTAAATAAACACTAGTTATTAACGGGACACATCTTCAAACTTCTTTAAAACTGCACAGCCTACTTGAAATATATATTACCTAAGTGGGAATTAATTCTGTTACAGTGTTAAGAATCTTCAAGCATCCACCTAATCAAATCTTGAAATACATATTTTGAAGCAAATCTTTTTGGTAAATTCATCTCTAATTCCAAAACGAAAACGTTTTCATATTTGCTAATTTCTCTACTAATTGGTTCGTGATAATTATGCAAGTGCGAGGAGAGTAAAGCTGTTACCCTCATAAGACTGGAGGGTAATATGACCTGTTCAATCTGCCAGTAGGCGGATTATATATTATTAAACCTCCTGGAAAAATGTTCTCATGAAGTCAAAATAAGATACCCAGGATTCGGCTCGATAGAAATGGAGGAATTCGAGGTTAAACAACTAAAGTGTAGGTCCGTCTTGTTATTCGTAAAGAAGGCGAGTAGTTTAACATTGGCCAAAGAGCTAGATGAAATAAATTTAGTAGGGTAGAGGGAATGGGTTAGCTTGGGGTCGGTAAAAACAGTCGAGAACGGCTTAATTGCCTAACTTCGATCCTTTCTTCACTTCTACCACTTTGGGCCTTCGAGGCGTCAAGATGGCTAAAGAAGATTATATATGAATGTTTTTTCGAGAAAATGAACCGTCAGGCTCTGAGTAATTAGGCTCCGAAAATGAATAGGCTTTCTCTAGCTTGAGGGGAGCCATCCAAAACAAAGAGTGCGATTCCCATAGAAAAATACAAGCCTGTCTTGATAATTAGAATTTCGTGGGAGACAAGTAAAATTTAAAAAATTTAAAAAAAAACACACGTACAATTTTTCGGGTACGGAACGCTAAACTCGCACTTGAAGCGTATCTAAGAACACTCTCCATAAAATTACCTTTTTCTTAGAGCCTTCTCCAAACTGAACCGATTTTGAGGATCATCGTTTATTTTTTAGTTGTGCCGGGAACGGAATCCTAAGCTCGCACTTGAAATTGCCTAGAACAATCCCTATTAAATTACCTTTCAAACGAAACAAATAAAATCGAAATCGGTTCATCCGTTTAGGCGCTACGATGCCACAGACAGGCACACAGACACACAGATAGGCAGGCAGACAGACACACATATCGGTCAAACTTATAACACCCCTTTTTTGATTTCGGGAGTTAAAAAATAATAGACTTAATTGTAGTTGGCCACAAAAAGCAAAATTAAGTCAGCTGAAACTGTACAAAAGTTCAATTGAGAAGAGTATTAGGTCGGTTGTTTGAACCTAGTCAATTAGGCTATCATTTATGGACAATCTCCGAAGGTCCTACATGTACAACTTGCAAAGAGCTCAATTTAGAGGGGCTGTGGAAGTGCGCAAAATCTTAAAATTACAAAAAAAAAGAAGATATTTCAACATATAGTAGGAGGAAGTGGTCCAGAAGTGGATACTTTCTAAAGGAAGTGCTTTTTAACACTAAGTGACCCTACACCCAAATTTTCAAGCTTAATTTGCAGGTAGTGTAAAAAAACCAAGAACTCCATAAACCATGACTAAAAACTATGTGAAGACAGCTAAACATCGAAACGCTCAATTAGTAGAAAAATGGCTTCGAAATAGAAATTATGACGAGAACTCTTAACACTGTAAAAAAATCACTAACTATTAAATAAAAAAATTTGACTAATTGGTATGAAATATAAAAATTATAAAACCTAACTAAGACGATATCTATATTTTTAGCAATTAAACTTAAAAATGAGAAATTGAAATACTTGAAACTGAAAACTACTACTTCAAATTAATTATTATAATTAAAAAATTATTGAATTAAGGTTCAAAGTACAATTTTCTGATATTCGGAATTAGTACTGAGTTTTACTGATTATATTTCTACGATGCGGTTATATTATTATATTATATTCTATATAATTATTAAAAAATAAATTGTTTCAACTGATTTCTGTACTGATTAGTGATCTGAAATACCTCTCTGGTAATTGTAACCCAATTTGCCTCATTTACGAGTATATTTTCAGTGATGTTCTGATGTAGATTTGGGGCGAAGAGAATATGCCACATTTCGCAAACAAAAAATTGATACAAATTACAAAATGTGTTTACGAAAACATATGATACTTACGCCGTTTATTTTCTCATCATCACTTACAGCTAATTCACGCCTATCGAATACTGGCATCGAAACTGATGTCATTAATTTATACGATTGCATGTCACCATGTTGATCATGTTTCTAAACAAATGTATCATTCAATTATGTAATACGCATGCGTTTTGATTATAAAATAAAGTGTTCTAAATCATGTGCGCATATCAATATAAGAAAGCCAACTTTATCATATACAGTCAAAATCTATCGTTAACAGCTTGATCCCACTTCTGAAAGCAGTGGCCACCTAAATTATTAGGGTTGCCACTAAAGCTTAAATTTTGTTCGTATAAACGATTTGTACAATTGCACTGTATATGACTTAAGCTCTTGCTTTTTAAGACAAAAGGTTATAAAAAATTTAATGATTAAAAAAAAAAATACCCGTTTTTGTTTCTCAACAAATCGCCGATCTTGTTCTTCTTTTGATTTAAAAAATTGTTTATTTTTTCGATAACTTTGTATGCTCTCTTTCTGTTCTTCACGTTCTTTGATTTCCCATAACCAATCTGTCATTTTTGGATCTGTCACATCTGCGTAAACCGGTGTCCATATTACAGGATGTTCAGATTTTGATAATACCATTGGACGTGCCATTACCGGTACATATTGTAACACTTGTTCCCGGACTTCCGCAAAAGTGCTTAGATGTACGTAATATCCTGAAAAAAGGGTGGTATGATTTCGATACTACCATATTACCTTAATTAAATATAATATTTTTCTGTCAATCAAGATAAAGACATGTACGAGAAGAGGAAAAATTAGTATTTCGATTCTCTATTTATCCGTGGGACAGTTTTTTGACTGACTTCATAAAATTTACTGAGTTATATCAACAGTTGAGTGCAATTTATTGAGAGAAACTATCGAAATGGAGAAAATAACATTTCTTTCGGAGAGTCCAGTAACCTTGAACTAAATAATCTGGATATCAAAAGATTCAAGTTAATATAGTTACCTTGATTCGCACATGCCATCCACTTGACTTCGCGAACATCCGCAACTTCACGTCCGATTAGATATGTGAAAACTCGTACTGGCATCGATGGTAACTCTTGCCAATTGTAATGTTCAAATATTTCCTTAAAATTATATGGTACACCATCGGTGATCAACATAATTGCCTGATTACAGCGTGCCCCTTCCTTTTCTCGTCGATAACTCAACAATAATTCGAATGATTTGATTAGTGCAGCCGTAAAATTTGCAATATTATTTGTTTCAATACTCTCCATTCCTATTTTCAATTCTCGAACATTCGCCAATGTTGCCTAGAATTTGAAAAGTTTTTGAAATTATTATACCTATATCTGTCCAAAATCACAGTCAGTTCTCGACATCGACCAGTAACTCGATCAAGTTACTTCGATCGTTTAAACTATTCTTAAATATCATATATCTACTTGAACAAGCAAATTACAATCAATTCTTAGATGACTTACTAGATCCAGTAACTTGACCAAGGGACTTCACCAATATAAACTAATACTAAACATCGTACTCACTTGTACAAGTAAACCTTCGAAGCATGGTACAATCTCTAACGTTTCATTAGCAAATGAAAATATGTTCACATAATCATTGTTGCCCAATGTATCCAAAATATTATTAACAACATGTCGTGCAATTTCTTTTCGTAATCCAGTCATCGAACCAGAATTATCGACAAGAATTACAACATCCTTGGGTGAAGTAGCTGCTTCAATGTACCACGATCGTGTTCGGCAATCAAATAAGTCGACTGGTTCTTGTTTCCATTCCATCGCTGAAATTTTAAAAATATTAAGTCGCTGTCGGTGCAATATTCCAAACTACCTTTCCCATCAATACTCAACTCTCCCCCTCTTTTTTATCAAAGGATGACTTACCTGGAAATTGTCGCATAAATCCTGTCGAACTTCCAAAATATTGCCATGAAAGTGAGGGATCTGCATCATAGTTACTTTTAAAAATTGAATCTAAATTTTCCGACCATTTGATTGCCTTGATAACTTCTTGAGCTACAACAACAATATTTAAATTAATAAATTTATGTTAGAAATTATTGTATGTTTAGAAACGTACATCGATCGTAAACATTCGTTGGTACATGGACAGCACTATGGGAAACATTCACCGAAAGATTATAGAAATGTTCGTTGGGTGTTAATTTCATTTCTCGATAACCTTCTCCGACCGTGTCATTTTCTGGTGGTGGCACTAAATTTTTCGCATTAAAATATGCATAACCTGACGGCACATTTTCATTTTGTTCGGTTATTGCCGCACTTTCAGCAGAATCCATAATTCGCTACAAACAAAAAAATTAAATAAAAATACGTCATGTTTGGTCCTATACCCTATATATGAAATATATCAAAGTATATAAAGTTTCGTTCCTTGTAACGCTTAGAAATATTGATGCTAGAAAGAAAATTTTGATATATTTGCACTCTGCGCGAGTTTCGTTTCCATGACAACGTTTAATTATAGAATTGTATGGATGCATATATAATTGTATGGATTGCATTTATGACTTACATTGAAAATTTAATATTATTGTCTCACAAATTTAAATAAATAATTATGATAATTTACATTTGAAAAATAATATTTGTGCAATTTGATTTCTGATTTTTACAATTTTTAATGCATTAAGTTTAATTAATTAGTGTTTTTCAATAAATTTAATTTGACATTTTCTATAACATTGAAATGTAAAGAATTGCAAATTAGTCATAACAGCCTCCTTTATCGCCAAAATTTTTCACTGGAAGCGCTGGCATCGATTATATTGTCCCCACCATGACTACGCATCAACGAATAGGTATTCGTAAAAAGAAGAAGAAAGAAGAAAAGAGATATCGAGCTGAAATTTTTATATCGTGCTCAAGACCCAAGAAAGGAGTTTAAGTTCATTTGGTCTTGAATCCATAGGACCCATCTTGTAAACCATAAGAGATAGAACAAAAAGTTAAGATAGAAAAAAGTTTAAATGTGAAAAAAGGTTTCTTATAAAAAATTAAACTTTTGTTTGAAACATTTTTTCGTAAATAACTTTGTTTTTACCAGAGAGTCCAAATAAGGGAAAAAATTTAGTTTCGTTTTTCGCAAGAACTATAAAAGATTGTGAGTTGTAAATTTGTAGGTAGCTTCATTGATTATTATTATATACTAAACATATTCGATAATTTTAAGAAGCTTAAAAGGGTAACTTTTGGAAGAAAATTTTTTGTTAAAAAATTCGTGGGTGCTTTGAACCATTTTTGTGAATTTCTAGCAGCTGTCCCTACCGGCCCCCGTTTGGCGACGACCATGCTACTCATCCAATATGATATCTCAAAAACTACTCATCCAATCGTTAAATGATTTCGATTTTGGTATTTTTCCGAAATTCCGAAACCAAAATTTTTCGGTAATTTTCTCGATTTTTTTAAAGGAATAAGCTCTTAAAATTTTTCTAGCTCTAAGAAATAATAAAAAAAAACGGAAAATTTAGGAGAGAAGAATACAAGAAAGAAAAATTGAACGTTTTTCGATTGTTTTTACTTTATCGTAAACAAAAAAATGAATTAAAATCCAAATTTTAATATTAAATAATTATTAATTAATTTTTAACCCCCCTTAAAAAAGACCTTAATTTTTTTAAGAAGAAAATTTGTTAATTTTAACGCACTTTTGTACATTACTCTGAATGTATAATCACCAAATATATGCAACATATTTAAATTCATGTACTACAAATTGCCTATACATATAAACATAAACAATTAATCAATAATATAATAATTATTTACCTTTATTGCACTAATTTTTAAATCCATCATTAAATTAATTTCTTTGGCAATATCTTGAACAATAGCCGAACCATCACGTTCAACAAGCGTAGCTAATTTATAACTCTAAAAGGAACAAAAAACTATCATTAAGTAAAATATTAATAGTATTTAAAAATTAATTTAATTAAATTAACCTCTTCAACTTGTTTCATTCGAGTAACATATTCTCCAAAATTGAATAATTCTCCACCTAACTTTTGCGCCCATGTTGATACTCTATAAAAATATATTAAAATAGGATAAGGGAAAATTTCTACACTTTTAGGTTTAAACAAATTTTTATACTTACACAGATACGTTAATTGTACCCACATTTGGATTAAAATTTGCACGAACAATTAAGGAGCACAAGAAAAATAATCCAAATAAGTAACCATTACGGAGCATTGCACTTTTCCAAACAATTTATTTTACAATTTCGTTCTATTCACAGAAAAAAAAATGTTCTTTTTACAATATTTTCTATTAATAATAACTCGAAGTATTGTTGCAATTCTTTTTTTGCCTGAGAAAATTCTAGTGCTAATTTTTATTCAAAGGTTAGGTCACCTTTATCAAATATACCATATCATATTATAGAAGAAAATACGATAATAAAATAGCGCATGGATATTTTCATTTTAGTCCTGGAAAATCGATAATATGTTATTTTCAAAGCGCAATGCATCGTTTGAGCAGAGCACCGTTGTTAGTGGAAACCTGATATTTCTAGCTATTTCCATGGAATTGGTAATAGGTTTTCATTTTAGGAATTTTTTGATTGGTTCGTTGGGAATTGGAGAAAATATTTAATGAAAATTATCATTTTATTAAAAATATTGAAATTACAGGGTGAAACATCTTTATTTTCTATTACAGAAAAATATTCGAATATTTTTTAGTATAAATTATCGAAAAATTAACTATTTTATATACTTTTTTTAATTTTCTGTATCCGATTCTTAAGGAATAAACTCCAAAAATAACGTTCGGAAACTTATTTTTTCACGGACAATGGTCCGATCTTGACCATATACAAAACTCAATCGAAAATATTTTCAAATTTTTGAAAATGTAGCACAAGAATTATTATCATCCCTACCACTTTAGAGTGTTGAAAGAGTGGGGGGAAAAAAAGGATACATGTACTTATATGAACGCTCGTAAGAGAGTTATACTTCTTCGGTAATAACGAATATAATAATTTATAAATCATGTAAACAAATGATACATACTCCCGTTAGCCTATCTATTTTGTTAGATGTGAGATCTATTGTGTTATCATAGATGACATTAAATCTGCCATTTATCTATCTTTGTCTATTGTGAGTGACATTTCGTAAAAAAAATGTTACGACTGTGAAAAATTATTTTCTTTTTAGTTTAATGTTTTAGTTAGAATTAAAAAGATTGTAATCGAGTCACGGAAAAAATTTTAGGACTCCCTCTTCCCTCAAAAATTGGTGTTTTATGTTTCAAAACCGGTAGAATTTGAAAATGAAAATAATTGCTGTCCGGCGTATGCCAACTTAGTTTCCAGGAGTTTTCATCGAAATTGCAGGAGATAGGAACATTCTAGGAATTTTCTTGCGACTCCCTAGTTTTTTCTCTAAGCAACACACCTACCTACTAAACTACTCCCTCCCCCCGACTGCGAGACGTATTTTATGAATATATAGAACAAATTTCTGAATAAGAGGTAATTTTTCAAAATTTTCTAGATTTCTTAAGGGATTTTCTGGAATTTCCATAGACCGTGAAACGACTACACTACCATATAGGCCATGTAGCTCTACAAACGGTTCCAAACAATCCCATTGGGCTTTATCAAATCATAAATTTTCTTAATAACCAACGGTTTCCTCATACTGGAGAAAAACCGCGGGTCGCCATGTGTATAAATAAACAATCCCATCAAACACATTGTACACTAAACATTATGTTCGTCCCGAACAGGCATGCGTCCTCGTAATGAAGTCCTGTTATATAATATAAATCTCTATTTATACAAACTTTTTTTAACAAAAAAAAAAAAAAAAATGTTTTTATACATTACCCATAAACAGATTTATAAATATTATTTCCACAAAATTTATTGAAGTAAGTCTTGTAACACGTAATAAAATTAATTAATTTAAATATTTCGGATAATTCAATTATTTAATCATAAACTAACATACATTGTAATAAAAAAACTAGTGAAAACAAACAATTGACTGACTTAGTTGTTGAAATACCATGTATAGACAGTGTTGGTTACGGAATAGTTTGTTTTTTCACGTCATGTAAGTAAAGTGAGATAGGCAGCCATACATACATGTCACACACACATGACTAATATTTCCATATAATACGAAATGGACTGGATGTTTTCGAAAAAATGTTTCAAACAAAAGTTGTTTATTTTTTTATAAGGGACAGTTCTTAAATTTAAACTTTTGTAAAGGTTAAACTATCTCCAACGGTTTACAAGATGGGTCCTACGAACCCAAGACCCAGCCGACCTATGTTGCTCATTTACCAACTCTGCTTCTTGAGCACGCTGAGCTTTTTAGGTCTTAAGCACGCTGTAAAAATTTCAACTTGATATCTTTTTTCATTTTTAAGTTATCGTGTTGTCAGACGGACAGACAGACAATCGAAAATGAACTAATTAGGTGATTTTATGAACAGCTATACCAAAATTTTGTTCATAGCCTCAATATTTTTAAGCGTTACAAACTTGGGACTAAACTTAGTATACCTTGATATATTTCATATACAGGGTATAATAAATGAAAATAAACAACTGACTACTAAGTTAATTGTTAATAATACCGTGTATACACAGTGTTGAATATCAAACTTTGCATTTTTTTAAAATTAAATAAATTAAAAATTTCGAAATTTTTTCTATTCAATCCACTTAATAGTATCTGATGGGTTTTGCATGAAATTATAATTAATAGACTCACTATTTGAAGTTACCTACAAATTTTCAATCTTCCATTTTGTATAGTTTATGAGAAAATAAAAAATTAAGTGCTGACTTAACAAAAAAATATTCCAACAAAAGTTGTTTATTTTTACATGAGGGATATTTTTTACTCTAAAACTTTTGCTCTATCTCTTACGGTTTACAAATTTCCCAATTGACCTATGTTGCTGATTTACGGACTCAAAATCACTTTCTACGTCCTGAGCAGGTAAAAATTTCAGCTTGTTATCTTTTTTTCGTTTTTGAGTTATCGCGTTCACAGGCGGACAGACGAACAGACAAACGAAAATGGACTAATTAGATGATTTTATGAACACCTATACTAAAATTTTGTTCGTACCACCAATATTTCTAATCGTTATTAATTTGGGACTAAACTTAGTATATCTTGATATATCCATTATCATATTTTTGATTATCATTTTGAAAAGCGAAGGAAGATTTCTGACGTTCGTATGTTTCATTAACAATGATGTCAATCAAAGATATGAGTGTCCGAACTTCTATAATTTTTTTTCTTCAAAACCATGGAGGTTAGAGAGAAGGAGAACGATCGCTACGTGCTAAAGCATTAGCGCACCTGTCCCTGAAAATTTGTAGAATTTATAGTTCATTTTTCAGCCACCAGCCGCACTGTCATCGGTAAGTAGTATCTGCGAAGTTAGCTATTTATGAGTACAAGTAGATGAAGTTAGTACCAATCAAATTAATAAAGTAGTATAGATAAATTTATAAAGTAGAATAGATAATTTATAATTTATTCATTAGTAAATAATAATAATAATTAATAATAATTTCATTATTTGCTTTTTGTTTTCCTTTGAATGATATTATATACACGTATATTAAACGTTGATAGATCATTTGAAATTAGCGCACAACAGCCCGCTTCTAATGAGACAACTTAGCGATCCCAGCGCCTCACTTATTTTGTCCATATTTTGGGGACAATATTTTCTATAGCGATCGTTCTCCTTCTTTATAACCTTCATGCTTCAAAACGATTACATAAAATTTCTTAATATTATGCTTCAACATATCATAAACGAGAGAAGTAAGAACTATTAACTATGAAATTTATAAGATTTAAAGTAGTTCGGCCGTGACATGAATAGTCAAGTTAGCAACTAATTTATATTCATTGAATTTAAATCTACGTTATGAATAAAAATAATATTTGTATCACGTAAATGTTTTTTAATGCTTTAAATATATTGTTAAAGATAAAATTTATACGTCAATTTGACTAGTTTTTCTTTTTGAAAAACGCTGTAAGGGAATTTTTTTGCATAAACAGAATCTGTGATTTATTTTCTTTATGATGACAACTTTTTTGGAGCTCAATCATCGATTAATTTTTGTACAATTAACATTATTGTGAGTTCTTCCATAAGGAACTGTGTTAACAATCACAATTTTAAAATGAAATAATTCACAATTTTGCATAGCAAGAGGCGTGCGTTTGTGTTTATTGTGATCAAAGGACTTTGAATTATCATTTACCGCAAAAAAAAATAACATTCACCGTACTTTCAACATACCATTAATGAGAGAAGTTGTAAAAGGTCTCTTACGACTCTTGGATGTTTCAGCATGTCTTTTGAGGGTCAGGCTTTCAGTTTTTCTTGGAAAAAATGGCTTTAGTGAAACAATTCGACTATGTTTGGAGATAGGGTGTTTATTGTATCCCAACTTTAAGTCCCTTTAATATTATCGAATAGTGTCAGTATGAAATGAGGCATTATTTAGGCAACACTTCAAAGTCACCTATCAATTTGTAAGCTATTATTCCCTTTAATGTTGTTATAGCCGAGGTTGTGTTGTTTAATGTTATAACTGAGGTTTTTATATGAATTTCCAACTATGCTTTTTTCTTAAATCCACCACTGAAAACAAATCACATACCTTTGTTACATACAATGTTTTTATATGGACGTAAAAATGTACATGCATTTGCTGCATATATGTAATTAAATTGACCTCTTAATTACATTAATTATTTAATAATATTTACTCATTAATTAATTAAAAGGTTTTCATAATCAACAAAAGAATTGTTTGTTTTTTCTGCAAAAATTTTATCGATTCTGTTAAACAAATAAAAGAAACCTGTGAAGTTGGCACTGTAAAATTTTACTTAACGTATCACGTAAAATGTATACTGGCGTTAAACTTAATTTAAAGTTGTACAAATTTCATCAAAATCGGTTCAGTAGTTTAGAGTCTAAATGTGACACTATGATGTGTAAACAATCGTACATTTATTATTGTAATTTTTGTGAGGGAACAAACTTACATTTTACAGGTTTATTAATTTACAAATACACTGTACAAAATTGTGGTCAGGACGTCATATATTTTGTAAACATCTCCTTTGTATCTCTTCTCCAACAAGTTCATACTCCGATTCGCATTTGTCCGATTTTCGGGTGCTGTGCCGTGACCATCACCTTTTTGAGGGCTGGATCTGCGTTTGCGTTACTAACTTGGGACTAAAATTAGTATACCTTGATATATATTTCATATAAATAGGGTATAAAAATCGTTAACATAAGTAGGTTTAAATATACTGGGTCTAATTGTGTATTCAAGTCACTGATTTATGAATTAGGGACAAATTCATCAATTTACTTTATGTGCTAGAGAGATTATGAGCTAATAAAATTCATCTCTTAATTTGAATC
Organism: Chrysoperla carnea; assembly: GCF_905475395.1. Taxonomy (NCBI): domain Eukaryota; kingdom Metazoa; phylum Arthropoda; class Insecta; order Neuroptera; family Chrysopidae; genus Chrysoperla; species Chrysoperla carnea. The sequence goes on along the minus strand of NC_058342.1, from coordinate 23,546,330 downwards.
ATTACTTGACATACTTTAAAGAATTTCATCTCAAAGTATTGTCCATAAAATTATTGTACCCCGTATATATAAAAAATATATCAAGGTATACTGATTTTAGTCCCAAGGTTGTACCCTTTGAAAAAGCCGAAAACATTATGGAAATGCTTTTGGTTCGGAATTTGATCACTCAGTTTATCACAGAAATCGAGTTAATTTAACGATCGGGCGAGTAGTTTTGGAGCAAAATGATATTTCATATCGATTTCTGCGGCGTTATCTACAAAAGTACCCTCCCGATCGTTAAATGAACACGATTTTTGTGTTTTTTTTGGTCAAATTTATCTTACAAGACCCCTTTTCTTAAGACCCCTTAAGAAAATCCCGAAAAATCGGGTATATTTTGTTATTTTTATTTCCATAAAACTCAGTTTATAAGGTAATTATGACCCAAAAAATAAAAAAATTGGATTCATTTAACGATCGGACGAGTAGTTTCGGAGTAAAATGATATTTCATATCGATTTCCGACGTTCTTATCAAAACTACTCACCCGATCGTTAAATAAAAACGATTTTTATATTTTTTGGGTCAAATTTAACTTATAAATTAAATTTTATCAAATTCCGAAACATAAAAATTTTCATGATTTTTTCGATTTTTCGAAGTACAATAGGTATTCACTCCCTTTAAGAAAATTTCAAAAAATCAAGTAATTTTTTTTTCTGATTTCTATACAACTCAGTATATAAGTAAGGTAATTTAGACACAAAAAGCACAAAAATTGGGTTCCTTTAACGATTGTGTGATTATTTTCTATAAAATCACTCGAAATTCTACATGAAGAAAACGATAGGCTTAATTTTATGATATTTTTTTGTTACCATTTTCCCTTATACTAAATCAGATCAGGTCTCTACATACAAGGAATCTTTAGGAGTGCGGAGTAATTGAAGAACTCTATTGATACCCCAATAGGCACCTCTTAGCTAATTGCAATTTGGAGGAACACTGCATAAATGAGCAAACCTCTAAAAACGTCGAAAAATGCGGTTTTTTATCTCCAAACTGAACCGATTTTCTTAAATCGAAAAATAATAAATAGCTAAGAACGCTCTCGATCAAGTCATCTTTGAAATAAAAGTAAAAAAACTAAATTATGTTCATCCGTTCAAGAGCTACGATGCCGCAGACAGACACGCAGATACACACGTTAAACTTACAACACCTCTGATTACATCTTACCTTTTTCCAAACTTCTTACCTTTACCTAGAACCTTTTGATCTGATAAGAGCATAAAACCACCAGACGTAATTCATTTGACAGCGACGTAAAATACCCCTGAAAATCCTTAAAATCCGAATAAAAAATCTGCGTATTACATTTGAATAAAATATTTTTTAATTTCATATTTTTAAATACAATTAAAAATGACATTTACTTAAAAAAAAAAAAATAAAATACAACTTTTTTTTAATTATATTTTCAGTAGTAAAAATTAATAAATTCGTTTATTTATTTATTTAATGCAATTGAGCGTGTTCAGCAGATAAAAAGCATGATCGCGGTCTCCGTAAATTTGGCACCCAATTTTTTTTTGTGGTAAGAAAGAGATAGATAACGTATGGGGGTGCTAAATTTACAGAGAAGGGCTTTATGAGACCAAGTGTTTTCTGCTGAACACACCCATTTATTCATTTCTCATGATTAATAAATGTTATGTCTAATAAGCTTCCTGAAAGAGAGTTTCACCACAATGAAAATTTTCGTAGAGGAAAAAGTTCTTAGACAGAATCTTTAATATTTTCAAATTTCCAATCTGGTCCTATTTTTTTAAATAATAAATTTCATAACAATTTATTAAACAGAGACAAATTACTAGTTACTGGCATAAGAGAAAAATTACAAGAGGTTTTTCTTTTTTTTCGTATAGTGATTATTTTTCTGAACAAACTTTTATTCGATAATTATTCCAAAATCTGAAATAATTCAAACGTTTCGATGTAATTTATATGTCATCATCAGAGAAACAAATTTTGGCAAAGTACAAAATTTTCAATTTTTTCAAAATAAAAAATATTTTTGTATTTTTTGACCAGTTTTAAGTAAAAAAGTACTCTTGTGATATTTTTATCTAGACGCTTAGTTTTCGAAATAAAAATTCTTAAAAAATTAAAAATACAATATTCGATTTAAAAAAAAAAGTGTTTTTTTTTTTTTTCAATCTCTGAGGGAATTTGCTTAACTAACGCAGCTCCTGCGCTACGAATTTTTTAATTAATTTAATTACAAAAAACTTAATTTAATTACTACTTTTCACGAAATTAAAATTTTGAAATAAATTTTTTGGGGTTATAATATTGTAATGAATTGATCGTAAAATGTCAACATAAACATTTCAGTGTTGTCAGAACTAAAATCTCAAATTTTTCATCAATTTAAAATTCTCCCGACTTCCTGGAACTTTGAGGTGGCAGTCCTGTAATAAGTAGTCTGACAAGTAATTTATGTCAACTCAGTTACCATTTTTGATAACGACTGGATTAGGCTTAATGTACGGAATATCTCATCCTGAAATATTGCACATTTGTCATTTGGATTAAAAATGGCGACCATACCTTCCTCTTTTCAATATAAATACTGTTGATCTCCATTTTATTTTATCTTCGGACTTATTGTTACGCATAGTTTAGGAAAAATTTTTGGATTTTGAAATATTTACAATAATTTTATTTGACAGAAAAAAAAATCACTAGAATTATTGAATCCAAAATAATTTTTATACATACTGTTTCGTTTTCTGTTATGTAAAAAAAAATATTATGTAATAATATAAAAATTAACGTTTAAAAAATATATAATGTATATTGTTGATAGATATTTTTAAATAACTGCGTTTGTAATTATATAATAACATTGCACAGTTGTGTAATTGCATAAGATGTCCCCTAAAATCGAAATTCAAGAAGACATCCCATATATAGAGTGTCCTATTTTAAATGAACAAGCGATTTTGCCTTGATGATTTGGTAAATAGTTTACGAAATTGCGCCTTGAAATTGAAATCGGAAAAAAACGAGTTATCGAATTAGCAATCAGTCTTTGAAATATCGATTTCCATTTAAGAAATTGAAAGGATCCCGGACACAAAGCATTGATTTTTGGATTCGGTTAAAATTTTTGAAAACTATGCATTAAGGTAGTTTAGAACATTCTGATCAAAAATTCTTATGGACTCAACCCTCAAAAACCCTTCTCTTCAGAGCTACGACCCTTCAAAGGTTATGCTTACCATAACCTTCATTCATAACCGGAAGGACCGTAGCTTGGAAGGGAAGAGTGAAATGACACAAATATTGCAAGAAATTTTCTTAAGATTGTATCCCTGGCAAGATCAAAGTCTGATTCGTTTAAAATGGAACACTCTAATTAAAAGAAAATTCACATAGATTATAGTATTCGACCGAATTTCCAATCGAAATTTTATATAAACTAACGATTAAATTATTTTCACAGTTAAAATTTTTCGATCGAGCACTATAATTTAAAAAATTTGGAGCATGAACGTAATTCCATACTCGAAAAATTTTTTTACACAGCGTGTAATCGCATTTCAGGTTCATAAAGAATATGGTAGTTGAATTTTTATCCCCACCACAAGATGGGAATCGGATTGTTTTTAGAGAATTCTCTGAATTTTCCATGATTATAAACCCAAAAACGGAGATTTCGTGGTTAAAATTAACGATGAAAAATCAGATTTTCAGAATTCAATTCTGGGAATTCAGAATCATTTTCCCTGATCTATATTTAAAAATTTCAAGAATCTCAAAATTTTCTGAAATACCCAGATTTTCCAAGGTCGATTACCATCCTGTCATGAAAATTACGTGCGTTTACATTCTGTGCGAAGTGAAACTTCTTTATTTTGAATATGAATTATTAAAATCGTACAAAATTTAAAAAAAAAAATGAGGTTTCAATTGGCAATTATTAATAATAATATTAATTTAAAAAATATTTATAAAATAAAAATCGTAAATGCATTAAAATCAAAATTTTTGAAATTAACGTATTCTAAATCTTTTGGTCTAGGATCAAGCATAATATTTGAGGGTAATTTCAGAACGGTTGGAAATTTTGCTGTTAAAGACAAATTTTCCGCGTCTCCTCAAAAACAAATTCTCGACTATGAAAATTTTCGTAGAGGAAAAGGTTGAAACGATCTTAACAATTATTTCTCACATATTTTTAGCCTTTCAAAAATTGACGTTCAAATATTATGCCTTCCCTAAGTCATATTTGTGTGACGTATTATTAAGTTCCACCAATGAGAATTACGATAACAGACGTCATTTTAGAGACGAAAATTTTAACAAATGTTTCGAATTCTCATTAGGGAAATTTCTATATTTCATGGTTTAAACAGACACATCATATTTTCCTCAAAAATGACGAGTTAAAATGGCGGATCTGTCGTATAAGTTCGACTACAAGTAAATCTAGAATCTTCAACTATAAGTAAATATTTGAGTTTTTCCTACTTAAAAACAAAATCACAAAATTAACCACACATATATTGTGAATTGTGACCTTAGAATTGTAAACATTATTTCTAGACCGTCAGCATATGGGAGATTTTTCTTCTTCGAGGATAAATAAAAACCCGGCCACCATGACAAGCTAGAAGACCAAAGAATCGCGTGGAGGGTGCCCCAACTCGAACCTTTGATGTTTCACATTGTCACAACCGAGCTTTTAAGTTTTTTAAGACGATTTTTAATGAAAGAGTCATCAGGAGCAAAAAGACAAAATTGTATAAAAAGGGCATGACAAAGGGACATTAGGTTCGGCTCCCCTAAGTTAATTTACGAAGACTAAAAAAAGACAGGAAGAAATGCGGCGTTCTCATATGATTAAGACGGCCATGGCTGCATCTCACGGTCTATTTTTTCATCGAAAATTTGTTTCTTAAGTAGGTTTTGACATTTCTTACAAAATAGGTTATATAACACAATATTAACAAAAAAAAATTAATAATAATACAACAATTAACAATTCAAAAAAAACAAAAGAATTAATAATTAGTTTTTCATTTTTTTCGATTATATTATAACTGGAGGGAGGGGGATTGGGTTGGGGGATACATATTTATTTCTATGGGAATTCATGAGAGGTATTTCATATTTTTCAATTGTGATTATCATGGTTTTATTCGTCTGTTAAATTTGATAAATGCGATTATTCCACACTATCCCGATTTCAAATCTATTCAAAATTTTGCTAATTTCCAAAATCAGTTAAAACCTTCCGAAGTCGATAAAAATATTAACCATTACATTTTGATTCTAAAAATTTTACTAAATCATTTTAAAACGGTAATTTTAACTTCATTTTCGAGATATTTCGAACATTTTCGATATCACAGATGAACCAAAATATTTGAAAAGGAGTACATCAACATATTTATCACTAAAACCATAAAATAGTGACTCCATTTTCATGTCCATTTTCTCAATTCTACGTAAGTGAAGTATATCAGTCTTTAGTAGAATTCGTTTTCCATTTTTCAAGTCTTGAATCATAATCAGGCCCGTGCGCAAGGGAAGGGCTTTGGGGGTCAAAACCCCTTCCACTGAGAATCTATTCACATAAAATTTGAACTAACAATATAGTCTTGTAAATGCACTCATTTTTGAATCGCATTCCCACTGATGAATCAGTTATCCATGCAAATTTTAACCTCGGTACATTATTTTACTTCTTTGAGTCGAGTACTTCAAACAGAAAAGCTGGAACTTGACGAGGTTATCGAACTAGCTGATGCTGCGAAACATATTTTGATTGAAAGAATAGGAAACGTTTTCTCTTTCTCAATAAAATGAAAAATTTTGATGAAAACTCTTGTTCGACTTTTTGAACTAGAATATTCAATTTTGCACGATGATTCCCATAACATCTTGGTCGACGGAGTTCAACTTTGGCGAAAACGGATTGCCGGGCGGGGTGCCAAAAATTCACTCGAAGCACTCGATATTTGCAATAACGATGAATTTAGATAATCCTCCTTTGGATAATTTCTGCGCACGGGCCTGATCATAATGAATCATTCCAAATAGTCGTTCACATTGGTCACAACTGATATATTTTTCAGAGAAAATGGGGCATCGTGATTTGTCCTCATTTTATGATCTACATGGAACAATTGATGTACTCAAATCTTTAAAATTACAACTTCAATGAATGAAATTTATTTCCATAAAGTTAGCCAACGGTTTTCATCAAGTCATACATGTATGACCCGCAAGATCTCATGCGACTGACTACGTCCATGACTTTGTTTGACTACAAAGAAATTTTATAAAAACTTAACATAAAAATTAAGTAAGTACTCTAAACAGAAAAAAATCATGTCCATTGTCTGTGTTTTGATAAAATTTTTCTCAAAAATATTTCTAGGTAAGTAGTTTGAAAAAAATCACATATATTCGCCATTTTTTCCCCTAAAATAATTATTATACAAAAAAAGAAGTTTTAAAAATATATAAATACAAAAATTACGAATAAGTTTATTGGATAAAGGACCCTCGTCGATATATCATCTTAGAAATCGAAGATAAAATTTCCCAAATTTTTTTGACATATGTTGTAATTCAGACCAGAACCACCTTTTTGTATATAATTTCCAATCTCTCGAGTTGTACGGGGGGTACTTTTGGCCACGATAGGGTTTCAATCGAATTGTATCGTATTTATATATTTTTTTAAAACAATATTTGTTTCTAATTATGCTTACAATTGTGTAATTAAAATAGGTGTTTAATTGAATAATTAAAATAAAAAACTTTATAGACTAGTTTTTAAAAGTAATAACAAAGATTAGAATATTACAATATTTTTTGAAATATTATTTCATGTATTTATTTTTATTTTCAAGGAAGAGGGAGGAATTCGGGTTTACATTATATTTTAATGTAAATGCGAAATGCGTATTTCTTTTTTGTAAATAAATATTTTTACTGACAAGGTACAATATTATCGGTTTTAATCACGTTATATCCTACTTGTTAGTGATTGTTTTGTGTTTTGTAGAGTATATCGGAAGTACTTGAAAAAAATGTAGAGCAAATTCAATGTATAATATTGTTAAAAGTTTTGGATTTTCATAATTTGATATTTTTCAGTTCATAAATCCCTAAAGTAAAGAGAATTTCAATTCTAAAGATTCATTGTTTTTTAATCATTATCTCTGACTAATTGAAAAATTTTTTTCGACCCCTGAAACGGCTGGATCATGCCGAAAAGTAAGAAAAACCTCGTAAATTTTGATCTTATTTTAGTTTTTGTCGATTTTAACCTGGAAAGACTGGGTTTTCATCAATTTATATATATTTATTTTTAAAGAAGGTTAAATTTTCAACAATTTGAGATCCAGCCGGTTTTTATGGGACCGATAGTTTCGGAGACACAGCTTTTAAAGTTTGTCTATTTTTTAAAGTTATACGATTTTTCGCAAAATTTCATCTTGTAAACCGTTAGAGATAGAACAAAAGTATAATGTAAGAAATGTTCCTTATAAAAAAATAAACAACTTTTGCCCGTGAAGGTGCAAACTAGGACAACCTGGAAAAAACAAAAAGTTTCGAAATTTTCGAAAACCAGTGATGTTTACGAAAATATGTTCCAAGCCAAAGTTGTTTATTTTTGTATAAGGAGCATTTTTTGCATCTAAACTTTTTTCCTTCTCTTACGGTTTACAAGATGAAATTTTGCGTAAAATCGTAAAACTTGACAAAACAGACAAACTTTAAAATGCTGTATCTTCAAAACTGTCGGTCCTATAAAAACTGGCTTGATCTTATTGTTACAAATTTAACGTGCTTTAAAATAAATACTACAATTTTTTATGAAAAACGAGTCCGCCCGAGTCAAAATCAGCAAAAACTGAAAAACGATCAAAATTTTCGAGACTTTTCTTATATTTCGACATGATCTGGTCGTTTGTCGGGGTCGAAAACTTAGATTTAACATTGCTTCTATATTGCAAAACAACCAATAAAAGTACCTAATTTGATGCAAGGCTCACCCTTTTTTCATGTATAATTTGACTGAATCAAAATAATACAAAACGTTTTCTTTTTTTTTGCACATTTTTCCTCCCGATATAATTCGACTAATCAAATTGCCCTCAAATTAAACAGCCTTAAATTTGAAAAGTCGATTATTTATTGTCAATATTTCTTTTAAATAAATTTTCGGATATAACGTTAGAGCTGAGCAAAACTTAATCTTTAAAAAAAAATCTAAGCTCATAGTATTTAGAAAATGTGTCGCAATATGAACCAAATTTGACTTTTTTTACCTGAGTTGTATCAAGAGTATTTTTCGCTTAATTTTTAAGCAGTTTTAAGCACTTATGTGATGTGAATTATTGTGGCTCGTGAGATCGTCGCGATATTCTTATAAATCTTTCAAACATGACTGAAATATCTTCATGTTCGAAAGACCTTACGGTTTATATGAAGAGGGAAGTGGCAGTGTGTGTGATGTATTTTAAAGTCTTATAAAAAACCTGAGTTGGATTTGATCCAAAAGTCTTTTTATTATACGTATAAATGAAAAGTGGCAGTTTTTCTGTTATAAAAGTCATGAGTTCATATCCAGGCATTTTTAAAAAGCGTATCTATGAGATTAGATTTTTTTGCTGTATTTAAAAAAAACAAAAAAAATTGCACTACTGAAAAAAAGTTATTATGGCCTGTTTGTTTGGCTGCGCTTAATCGATAAAACCGCTTGCAAATATTGCCATTGTGATTTTATGCAATTGAACGCAGTCAAGAATTATTACGTTTTAAACAATTAACTTGGAAGAATTAGTGTACTACATATTTTGAAGACTATTTTTAATTGAGCTTTGAATATTTTGTTCAAATTATCCGTTGGAAGTTTAGTTTACACATTACGCAGCTAAAACAACTGTTATTTTTGTCTTTTTTATGACAGCTTCTCGATAAAAGGATCTGAGGGAGAGCGATGTCACATAAAGTCGTTTGGCGGAAGACGATAGCGCGATGACTAATATAATCGGTCCAAACTCATTACTCGGGGGGTTTTTAGGGTCGCTAAGCACGAATATCGCGACAGAATTAATTTCTGAGGTACCTGGTGCCAGATTCTGTCATGATTTTCAGCAACCCCAAAACCTCCCGAGTAACTAGTTTGGATTGATTATATAACGAATATCCCGAAACTCCAGCAGACGACGGATATGCCGTTTACCCTGAGTACCAAGTACCTCAGAGACCAATTCTGATGATATTCGTGTCCAGCGACCCCAAAAACCCCCGAATAACAAGTTTGGAAACGTTTTCATCACTATTAACCGAATTGTGAATTTAGTACATTTACGGTTAATTTAAAATGCATATGATTTAAGCAAATTGCATATTTTTAATTTCTGGTAAATCAATTTAGGTCACAAAATTTCTTGACGCTCTAACAAATCGAATGCCGAAAACTGCATTCAAATCCGACTTACTGTTCAAATTTTTCGAACTTTGACCGTTTTTTAGTGTTCAGTTTCTGCGACTATAGGGGTCAAATCATACTTTGATGGGACATGAATTGAATATTTCTACTGTTGAGTAGAATTTCGTTTCGTATTCTCAATATCGAATGAAATGACCCCAAACAAATTGAGACGAAAAATAGCTAAGTCTTGATTTTAATTTTTGATTAAAATCAAGTTTAATATTTATTTCATGTTTAATACTCAAACGAGAAAAAATCGGAATAATAACATTTGACGCGATTGTGAGATAAACTTTTTTCAAAAATTCAAAATTTTCATTGTAATGACATCTGTGTCATTTTAGAGTTTTTATTCGCGGACGTAGATTTATTTTAGCCAAAAATTAAACTTGAATGCAACTAGCTCGCAATGTATAAACCAAACTTTATAAAATTTTCATTATTAATTTCGTATAAATTTCTTTAAAAAATTCGATAATTTGAAAATTTTGCTTAAAATGTTATCTCTAAAGAAAGATAAACTAAAAACGGGGCCGCCTCTATGGCTACCAGAGAATAATGAATCAAAATTGAACCTAAGACGGCCCTGACACTAAATATGAGTTTTTTTACACGCACACAAAATAAATTTAAAAAAAGAAAAAAAAAACATTTATTTTAAAATTGGTAACACACCGTTGGTGTACAATGACAAGCAAAATATAATCTCAAAAAATGAATTTTCCTACGCCAAAATTTTCTTACAATTTAAATATATAAAAAGAAATTAATTCTATATATATTCATTGCAAAACGTCCGTGCGATTTTCTTTTTTATACTAAAAAAAATAAAAATAGACGAAATCAGATTTTCAGTGATACCGCCTCTCGTGTGAAGTAATGGAACTAAACGAAATCGCCTTTCAATTAATTTTATCAAGTGTATCTTGTTTTAATAGGTTTTGAGTTTGAAAATTTTAGAAACTTGCTGAATATTTAGTACTAATACAATAACATGCCAAATTTACTGTGGAAAATTAGGAAATTAAAATTTAAATATTAGTTTTCCACAATTGACTTGAAAGCTGAATGTATTAAACGAAAAAGGATTCAAAATGAAGTTGTAGAAGATTTGATTTTGCACATTTTCATTTTTTAAACAACTTTCTAGATTACAAATTTTTACTTTTTACGAAAAGTTTGAAAAGTGTACATAATGTTTAAATGAAAGTGTACATAATCATGTCAACTACAACTTTTGTTTGAAATATTTTTTCATTTAACGGCGCATAGCTTTCATGTTATTAATAGAAACCTATTTTTTAAAATTTTCTATTTCCCCCTTTATTGCACATCCTTTCAACTACCTATAATCAAATTTTCAGCGAGACCCTAAATTTTTTTAGCTCTGTACAATAAAGACGTTTTCATTTAGTTTCATTATATGACCACAATGGCGCTACAATCTTACAAATATTTCGCCTATATTTTTTTTTTTTAATTTTATAAACAAAATTACAGTTTAATAAAAAAACAATTATTAATTACGTTGTGCGCCAAAATTTTTATATAACATGGCACCAAAATAAACGATTTAATATTTTTTATTTCTAGTAAAATAATATGGATTTTAAAAATAGAAAAAAAACATTTCTAACTTTTCTAAGTTTAATAAAATTTTTATAATAAGTCTAATATAGAATTAAAAAATCTTATATACTAACGATAATCTTCCATCAAACTGTGACAAGACAATCGCGTTTGGAAAACGTACGTTTTTCATTGAAAATTAAGTTTTCCAAATGCGTTTGTTTTGTTACATGTCTGTATTATATTTATATAAAACTAGTTAAAACCTCTTTTTTGAAGATTTCGAGTTAATATAGAGTTGTAAATTTCAAGTCAAGATCGGGAAATAATTCGGCTCAAATTAATGGCGTCCAATGTCAGGCTGATTTACGTAAAATTGACTACACAGGCTGCCCCTATATTTATCGCATTCGGAAAGAAAGAAGTACCATTAACGAGACAAAGCTTCGTTAGTTATCGTTTTTAATTTTGAGAATTTTTCGATAAACAGTATCAGTACTCTCTGAATGCGATACTTACGGAACACCCAATAGTACACGATGATTTACTAATTTGAATTTGTCCCCAAGCAGTAGAGGGAGGGGCACGGCCGAGCATGAGATTGGCCTCATTTGAATTTATAATTAAAGTTTAGTTTACTATAAGAAATCAAAGATTTGGACTAAAGAGGAACATCCGTTTGCCGAAGAGACCCATTTTCAAATTTTTTTCATTCGATAAACCTTTTGCGCTCGCATAATTTTGCCCACATAGTTCTCTTTTTTTGCTGGAAATCATTTATTTCATACGAAAATACTTTTATATCATTCGAAAACATTGAAAAAAGAAGATTGGCAGTTAGCACAAACATGCAGTGCTGGATTTACGTTTAAGTTCGTGAGGCCCGGATCTAGAGCGGAAAAATTTATAAGTTTAGGTTATTTGTACGAGAAAGGCACCACGTTGCTTTACGAAGGCTAAAAGAATAAGGAGGGAAGTCAAATGTATTGAGCAAAAGGTCGCAACTTTGATTTACAAAGTCTAAGTAAAACACCAGTTCCTAATATGGTTAAGACAGGCCTGTATTTCGTTAACAAGAGGCCGCCATCAAATCCGCGACTACAAACATATGGGCCATGGGGATTTTTGACCGATCCATGCATAATGATCTAAACTTTCACCCCCCAGTAACCGACGGTCAGTCCAAATTAACCGCATACAGTTACTTTTTATGGTTTGATCTGATAGCTATCGTGTATAAGGATCATGCAAAGACCCCGAATCAGCTAAAGGCTAATATACAACAAGTCCTTGTCGAAATTTCGTCGCTAAGTGTCAGAGATTGAACAGAAATGTTAATAATTCAAGTACTTAACTTTCAAGAATACGTAAAAGTAAACTTTAAGAGTATATATTTCGAATAAGACCTCTCTCACTCTCGTCCGAGCCCCTCCCGCTAACCAGGGGAAAATTCAAATAAGTAATTCATCGTGTACCTTTTTACTACACGTGTTTTTGGAATTATGGTCATGTAAAAATGAGATGAATTATTCCCAAGAAAACATAAACGTATAAAAGAGGTTTTACTGTATTCAATTAGAAAAATGAATTCACTCCTATTAATATTAATAACTAATGTATTATATTCGATGTACCTAGAATTATATAGAAATTAAAAAAAAAAAATTGTTCTAGTAAAAATATTTATTTTTAATCAGTCTTATATGTATTTTCTTTTAGTGATGTGTGTGAATGGAAAATTTTTTGTGTTCTTTCCACAAAAATTTTCACAGTTCGTAGCAAAAAATCGGCGATTTTTCCATTTTTTTTTTGTTTGTTCTTGTTATTAAAATAGATTTTTTTTCTTAGTAAGGGCGGAAAATTTATTTGGAGATTCATATAAAAAATTTGTTTTTGTACTAGAAATTTTGTGTTTTTTTTATATAAAAAATTATCCAAAAATATGATTTTTGGGGAAGTAAATAGTATTTTAGAAATCGCTACATATCTTGCTTGCTACGAACTCTTCGAGATAATTCGTTTTGCATTGGATATAAAATATTGTTATATATTTTGCAAGGCATTGCACTCACACGAATGCTAATTAATCGAAATTTGTTGATCTTCAATCGTTGAGGACGATTTTGACTGTCAAACATTACGATCGACATTATTTGATCGTTGTGAATCGCGATCATTTTGATCTTCATCATGTGCAAAATTTACACTGCCTGCCTTGTACCAAACAATAATGTCTACGAAAAATGCGCATAGTAATAGAGCACCAGTTATACCTGAAAATTTAGAAAATTTTTCATCAAATTTTTATAATTTTGGATGTTAAAGTTCAAACCCGTCAGCACTCGCGTTATGAGCATTTTACTCACGCTCGATTTAAAACATAAATTACTTTTATTTTTTAAATGGTTGTGGTTAAATCTTTTTCATAAAATTTCATTTATTTTTGAATTATTAATTTTTCAGATTTTTTCAATCTGCCTACAGTTTTTATATGTTATACAGGGTGTTCTATAATTGACTGCAGAACTTAAGTTTCCTGAATAAGCTGAGAAAAAAGAGAAGAAAATGTTCTTTACCAAATTTGGATTTGAGGCCTTATTTACGGGATAATTAACATACTTAATAAACTTCACATGCAATCATCAAAGAAATCCAAATTTGTATTTTAGGGACCAATATTATTGTAGAAAATCGTTTTTATACAAATCGTAGACAATAAAAATGTGCTCGATTTTTTAAATTTTCTTAAGGGTGAAATTTTTTAATAAATTTCGTATATGATAATTTTGGCGCAAAAAATAAAAAAATTAGGTTTATTTTTCGATTGGATAAGTAGATTTTGAGGTATCGACTAAAATTTGGAAGCGATCTAATTGCCAAATGAGCTTATCCATTTTTTGAAATTTTTTAAAGAATTATTTCGTTGAAAAAATCGAGAAAATTTCATTCTTAGTATGATTATTAGTTCCCTTACTTTTAACTGCCCCGATTTACCCTCTCTGGATCTGCGCTTGACATTCCTCTTATTATTAAACGATTAATCTTGCTATACATAATTTAACAGCTTGTTACTTCTAAGATCTTAAGAAACCTATAATAAACCCGGCTCCGAAATATTTTCGGAGTTTAGAAAATATTTCCGACTACAATTCCCAAATAGTCAGGGATCCATTTTCCATTAAGATTCTGAGGTGTTGACGGGGAACACAAGTGTTAAATAAGAAAATAGTTGAAAATCTTACCGTGATAAAACATTCGGAATATATCAGCATCATAGAGCCAACATGCACCTTTTTCGCCACACGCCATTTCCCACACTAAGCACGCTGAATCAACCACAGCACCATAAATAATCGGACATGGTACATTTCCAAATAATCCAATAGCAAATTGTATTAAACCTAAGGCCATTGCTTTGTCACGCGGATCCACACATCGTAATATCAATAAAATACTACCAACTTCACTTGTCGAATGTATAAAAACGAAAAACGAGAACAGAATTATATATATCCAAAAATTACTACACTCAAAATCGCAATAACCAATTTTCGCAGCTCCGAAATACGTTGTGGAAGTTCCATGATTAGTATCAAAACTATGATGTTCCGTTGCATTCGCCATACATAAACAGTCGAAGAATTCCGTTATTTTACCATCGACAAACGTAATATTCCGACATCCAGCATGGCATGCCGAGAAATATGTTTTATTATCTTCACCACAAATCGGACTAAATTTTTCACGATCACACGCACAATTTGGTTCACATGTTGGTTCAAATATTGTCACACCCCCATCCCGTTGCAGTCCCGCAAAATCATCCATGGGACAACCAATAAACATTAATATACCCATACCGATTGCGTATGTAACCGCTGTAAAAGCAATCCAAGCAGCCACAAATCGTGCATTCGGTTTTCTTCGTAGAATATAAAAACCGCTGATAACAATTCCAACACCCATAACCAAAATTCCACCAACGCCAGATATTAAATTCGCTGTGTGTGCGGGTAAACGAAATTGAGATTCTAAGTATTTTGGTAAAAATGTGTAAATTCCCGCAATTGGAAGAATATGAAGTACACTACTCGCTGTTCGAAACATTAGAATATCGTTTTTGAGCAATCGTTTGATAGCTTTGGGGAAATCTCGTAGACTAGGATTCCTATTTACCTGATCTTGAACTTTGTGGATAATTCTTGGTGCCATCGATTCAACTTGTCCAATTCGTTTCTTTTTTAATCGTTTTGGAAATGAAAACATCGCAATTGATGCTAACATCAATAAACCAGAAACTAGGACTAATCCTAACCACCACGCGCCAACCCATCTTGGATCAGTTTGACTAATTTGAGGATCAATTGATAAATCCGCATATAATCGAGTACACAGCGATCCTAACATAAATCCAAGTGCTGGACCCAATATTCTTACTCCGATTGTAATCGCAAAATATAACGGTGATTCTCTGCTAGCCACATTATCGTCAATATACGGTATCCCCAAAGTGTATACGGCTGTTTGACCCATTCCAACGCCTAACAACGATATAAAAAAGATGGCCAGAACAATTGTAGTCACTTTCGATTGAATTTGATGTTCTGTTAAGAAATCATCTTCACAATTTTGACGATTTTGTGGAATATTACGTAACGTATCGTTTAAATACGGATGCGTAAAGTAAATATCGGTTTGATTAAACGATTGTGGATTATTTGGTCGACATATATTTGGAGCTTTTGAATCAGATGTGTTTGTTACGTTTGAATATGGACTAGGAACCGTGGATGCAACCCCACTAAATAAAATATCATTGGCGTGAATTAATTGTTTCTTGTAGATAAAATGAGGTAGTGAACATGTGAAAGTTGAGAAGGCGAATAAAACCATTCCCCATGCAATCCATTTGGGACGATGCCCATGTCCACCGTAATATGTGAGTAACAACGACGAACCAATTTGTCCAATTTCCGTGGCACTCATAATTAAACCAGTTGTTTTCGATTGAATTTGGAACAGTTTCTCGATAGTGGTGATAACACTTACGAAATATGTATAATACATTCCTTGTAAGACCCAAGTGATACAAAATACAACCAAAAATGCTTGTTTCGATGCAAAAACTTGTAACCATTCAGGTCGGAATGGACCCAAACCGCATATGGTATCAGAATCATCTTCTAATTGAAGTTCTTTGGAATCAACTGGCCAATCAGGTGATGTACCGTCTGGATCCGGTTTTCGACAATTATTCAAATCATCCGCGCATATACTGGTTAAGGATATCTGTTCTTCGGTGATAATTCGCTCTCCATAATTATTTGGAGTTTTCGAATCACCAGTTGTGGTTCGATGACGTGTTAACGACGTTGTATCATTGTTATTTTTTATTAACGATGTATTATTCTTTTCTTCGGCTGTAAATGGCGTCCACGGTCCAATTTCCGAATTTTTCGTATCCATTTTATTCCCGTTCATCGTGCACTGAATTATTTTTTGCACAAAATTTTTCTAGTAATTTAATTCTTTTTTTTTTTCAAATTTGATTTTATTACTAACGTCAATGTAGGCCGTGCCTCGTTATCTGAAAAATTAAAAATAAATTTTTATTAGTATTTTTCTTTCAAGAAAAATTGTATGATATCTAATCTTGGATTAAAATGGATTTAAAAAAATCATGTAAAAACCATGCAAGAGAAGTGCATTTGAAGGTAAGCTATTTTTAAACCCAGATTTGATAAATTCAAGGACAAATTTAGAGACAGATTTCAATATCATCAAAGTTTATTTAATATCCAGGGGCGGCGGAAGATTTGGTGAGATGGAGACTCTCTACTTCAGGCATTATGTCATAATTTTTTACCTCGAATTGAGCTGAAAACTATTTTAGTGTTTATATAAGGATGAATTTTTGTTGACTTCGAGTTGAGACTTACTTAGTTATTGAAATAAATACCACGATACTCAAAATAAATTTATTTCGAGTATCGTGGTATTTATTTCAATAACTATATTTTAGTGTTGACTTACATGAGGGTAAATTTACGAAAGAACTAGAAAACCTATCGAAAACTTTTCATTTTTCTTACTTGACCATTCGTAAATCTTATATTAGAAAATTGCTACATTTCCTACAAAATTTATCGAAAAATGAATAGGGACAGTTCCGCAAACTAAGGAATTTTCGGCGTCTTAACTAAAATATCATGAAAAATGAGTTTCTACATATTTTTACCCGATTGAACAACGCAAAGGAGTGGTAATGTGTTTATCAGTCTATGTCTGTTCCTAAGTGGCACACTAGAGGCCAAACGCATCGGCCGATTTTGATTATTCTTACGTCAATCGATTTGTCTTAATCTTTCGAGTGCTACTGAAGATATGGCAGAAATGAAAAGTCAATATGGGGACCACGAGACGCCATATTGTGAAAAATAATGTATGTGCGTTCCTATGTTTCACACTAGAGGACAAACATGTGGGTCGATTTTGACGATTCTTACGTCAATCAATTTGTCTTAACCTCGCCAATGCTACTGAAGATATAGCAATAATGAAAATTTAATATGGCGACCACCAGACGTCATATTGTGAAAAAGAAACCAATGAAATTCGATGAACTATGTCAAGTGGGGTATCATTGAATAGCTATTAAATAGAAAAATCTATTAACGTAATAATCATTAAAACCGTTTCACGCATTTGGTCTCTAGAGCGACCTCAAAGGACCAAACATACATACATAGGCTGAAAATGAAAGTCGACAAGCTATGGTAAGTGGGGTATCGTTGAATTGGTATTTGAAAATCCTAGCTAAAAGGGTAAAATAAATAAAATTGTTTAAAAAATCAAAAAACCCGGCTGAGTTAAATATAAACTGGAAATAATAAAACAAGTCCAGTAGTTTACATAGCGACTTTAACAGTCGGAACTCATTATTGGGAAGATTCGAGCCGGCGTAGATTTTAATGGGTCCCGACTATTAAAGTCGCTATGTAATCTTCTGGATTTGTTTCTTATTTTACAAAAAGAATGTCGAGCCGAAACCAGACTCATTTTCTTCCTTAGTTTGTAGAACAAGACATATCCGATTATTATCTCATTTACAGGAAAAAGTTTAATTGAATACAATGGAAACAAGTTAAGAGAGAAGTATTTAAATTTGGTGCTTAGTTTTTTTTTATTTAAATTTTATATGACGTCAAAGAAAAATGTCATTTTATTTTTTTGTCAAAATGATGAATGATTTTATTTATAAGTAATAAAACACGGGTGTAGCAACAGGGGGTATATTGGATTCTTATGTACCTTCTGATGTTGAAAATTTATTCAGATTGAATTTTATAATTATGAACTTTTATACCATGTATATATGAAATATATTAAGGTATACTAAGTTTAGTTCCAAGTTTAAAAAAATTGATGCTACGAATAAAATTTTGGTATAGGTGTCCAAAAAATCACCTAAATACTCCATTTTCGGTTGTCCGTCCGCCTGTCTGTCTGTGGACGCGATAACTCAAAAACAACCAATTAGCAACAGAGATCCATTGGTTCTTGGGTTCGTAGGACCCATATTTTAAACCGTTAGAGATACAAAAGTTGGAAATAGAGAACCGTTAGAGATAGAACTAATGTAAAAAATGTTTCTAATAAGAAAATAAACAACTTTTGTTTGAAACATTTTTTCGTAAACTTCACTCTTTATCCGTGAGAGCTCTTTATCAGTTATGTGTGTGTGTGACATGTGACATGTCTGGCTATCTTTCTTTACTTATATGACGTAACAAAACAAACGATTGCTTAATCAGCACTGTCTATACATGGTATTTTAACAATTAACTCAGTCAATTGTTTTTATTATGAATTTTTTGTATCGGTTAACTAAGAAATTGCAAATAATTCAAAAAAAAAAAATTTTCTGGGCTGATTAAAGTCCACAAATCACAAAAATTTGATTAATTTGATTAGCAGGCTAATATTTTCTAAGAAATTTCCTGAAATCGATTCGAAAAATCGTTTTTCGAATGGAATTTTAGATAATATCTCGGAAACGATATATTCAATCACCAACTGAACTCGATTTTTGCATTTTTTTGATAAAAATTACCTTATCCAAAATTTTGTCTATTGCGCATTATCATAAAAATGGTGTACGATTTTACCCACTTATATAAAGCCGTAATTTGTACGGGGCCTTTGAAACAAAAAAAAAAAGACTACGTCTATGCCAATATAAATTATTTAAATAAATGTATTTTTCAATTTTTATATTTAAACAAGGATTTCTGGTTTCATATGAAAAAGGACTTATGTTTAAAATAAATTTGTTAGTCTAATTAGTAAAGTATTGTCCGAGTCAAAAATGAATTATTTTTAGATTTTCAGATAAAACACAGTAAATTTATTATTTGACATTAATTTTTTTTGGAAACAACCTATTAATTTAAAAAAAAAAAAATCAACAATGATTGATTTTATACCTGAATTTATGCATTTGAATGGAGTATCACAAGTGGTGAAGATAGGAAAGGGGGGGGGCTAAAACATTCTCTTTTAGCATATTAAGGTAGAATGTCCGTAAACGTCTATTCCTCTGTCCCTCTTTTTAAAAAATTTAAGCTCGCTTCCTCTTTTGGTTTTTGAGTTATCAAGTTCGCAGACAGACAGGTGAAGAGACAAAAAAAAGCAAGTGAAAAAAACAATTGACTGAGTTAATTGTTGAAATACCATGTATAGACAGTGTTGATTACTCTGTAACATTACACATACATACATGTCACGCACATATAACTGATATACCCGTTAAACACATACTATAAAATTTGCGCTTTCACGGGTAAACATTGATGTTTACGAAAAAATGTTTCAAACAAAAGTTGTTTATTTTTTTATAAGAAACATTTTTACACTTAAATTTTTGTTCTATTTCTACCGGTTTACAAGATGGTTAATACGGACCCAAGACCCAATTGACCTATGTTGCTCATTTACGAATTCGACCTCACTTTTTACGTCCTGATGTGCTGTAAAAATTTCAACTTGATATCTTTTTTCGTTTTTGAGTTATCATGATGACAGACGGATAGACGACAGACAGACAACTGGAAATGGACTAATTAGGTGATTTTATGAACAACTATACCAACATTTTTTTCATAGCATCAATATTTTTAAGCGTTACAAACTTGGGACTAAACTTAGTATACCTTGCATATTACATATATGCATGGTATAAAAACGAAAAGGACTAATTAGATGATTTTATGAACAAATACCAAAATATTGTTTCTATCATTAATATACCTAAGCTATTCAAAATTTTGAACTAAATTTAATATACTCTTGATCAACTACATAAATTCAAGGTATAATTGTGAATTTTGATTATCTCTATTTCGAAATATCTTTAAGAAAATATTTGTTTAAAAATGTCACTTTTTGTAAAAATTTTTATTTTATTGTTATCAAGAACCAGCAGAGCCCGATCTAGCTATTTAGCCGCTCCGGGCAAAAAAAATATTTGCCGCCTTCACTCTCATACCATAAACAGGAATGGCTATTTTAAATTTTGAAACTCGATAACTAAATTTTTAATGTCTGCGTAAAATATGCGCCTACAAACCAAACATTTTTCGGTGTGCTTGAAGCATTTTTATCGATTAAAGTATTATTCAGTATTCAACAATGAATTACCAGAACATACCGTTTGACAATTCAATACTGTACAAATTAGTGAATATTTCAAAGTAATTAAAACTCTAATTAAATAATTCAGTAACTTAATATTAATTTTAATTTCAAAATTTCAAAAAAGTTGGTGTATACCTAAAGCACTATTTAAACATATATTAGGCGAAATTTGTCGGTCTATAACTATATAAGTCTGTGAATATTGCAGTAAATCACAATCATAGAGGTATTACTCTATGATCACAATACATTAAAATTGGATCACAATAAATGCATAATAGATGGCAGTAACATTTTTTTTTTAATGAATAATAATAAATCAATGATAATTTGATTTAGAATGGCGGGACTAAAACTTTAATTTTAAATAGTTAAGTAAAAATATAATTTGAAATAAATTTAAAGTCAAATGAATAACAATTTAAATACACGCTACTAACAAGTTTGAACTAAGTAGTCTGAACTGTAACTTATACTTAACTATAAGTAAATATTAAAAACGTTTAATATTAATTTAAATTTAATATGAGACAATAAATGACATTTTTTTTATAAATATGTCTTTCGTAACATTTTATACAGAGTGTACCACCCCATCCCCCTAAAACTATTGCATATTAGAAGAGCAAAACAATAGGTTATATCTCAAAATAGGACGATCTTGGACCATAAAGTCGGATGTTAAAAATTGTTATCATTCAGTCTAGAGTGAAAATAGATCGGGAAAATGTATGGGTCGGAGGATTCAGGACAGAAGTAAAACTCATACTTTATATCGAAACAAAATTTATATAAATTATAAATATTTATGATTGATTATGTAGAATGGCAGTAAATTACCATCTGTGAATGGGAAATAAAAGTATTGCTAATATTAGGCAATGAGAAGAAGAAAAGGAGAGCGGAGTTTCAAGTTTCGTAACATTCCAATGTCAAGTCGTCACTTATTTTTAGCGTTCCACTCTCTGTATTTGTTTTTTGATTGGTGCGCGTAAAGAAGTTTCACTTCAAAACTCTGTATCAACCACTGAACAAAAAAATTCTTAATACCAACCGATATGAGGTGGTGTAACCTCATCGCGAGAGGAAATATGGCGAATGGGGCCATGAATGTGATACAACTACCGTATGGGGTTGAATGGTGAAGTTAACACAAGCGCATTAGTTGTTTGTATGAAAGTAATATACTGTCTAACAAATTTCAAATAATTTTGTTTTGAAATTCAACATTTTAAACAATCTTTTTTTGATGAGTTCTACCACTTATAAAGATTATAACAAAATAGTGATGTGATTGGCACAACCGCATGAGCAGATTTATTACGTTTATTAAAAAAAAATTAAACTTCTTCGAGTCGGACTTGAACCAGCGACCTATGGATTACTATTGATTATAGTGCCTTAAGTCGACCGCTGTACCAACTGGGCTTTCGATGGTTGTTATGTATTATAAAAATGATCAATGAGTTTATTTCAAGCTCTCTGTAAATTAGTAACAATAATCTTCATGCAGTCGACACAACCTCACACAAGCTAGACCTGGCAGCTACGTGTTCGTGGTAAACAAATCCTATATTTAAAGGAAACGCAAAGAAATTTTACTTTAAATCGTCTATTCGCTTTATTTACACGATTATATTTTCCAACTAAGTACAATTTTATTTTCCATCAATAAAATGCATGACTTTAAACTAAAATCAATCTCTTTCATAGAAATAATGATTTTGTTTACTTAACTTCAGTGATTTTGTATCAATGAATTCATATTTTAAAAACAATCCCATTCTATTGTAAATACAAATATTTAGCTGTACTTGTTTCATGCAATCATTAGGAAATTTTTTGAAAGTATTTTTACTTTATTTCAATATGAAACGACCAACTTCGGGATGAGGTTGTTATTATTATTTTTTTCAGTGCATTTTTTCTAATACGCGTGTTTTAAGGACACCCTATACTATTATTATTTTATTATTAAATACTTAGAATTTGTACATAATCAAACGCTTTATACATCTCTGGTCGTCTAGTATTCTTTTTCTTAATGACAATTCATTTATCTTCATTTAATAAAATAAATAACTTATTTATTTGATTTTATCAAAATGCGATCATGTTTTGTTTTTGTACAGGATGATACAGAGTCATTCGCATAGGCGTACCCAACTTTTGGCTCAAAAATGGACAAACCCATTCGTCGTTATAAGCGATGTCGCTATAATCGATTTCGCTATAATCGATTTTGACTCTATTTGTATAGTATAATTTAATACAAAAATAATGTCTTATGAATTTTTGTCTCATTTTGAATACAAACTTAACTAATAAATAAAAACGCAAGATAAAAATAAATTTTTATAAATTCGGTATTGTGTGTCGTTTATAATTGGTTGACATCTAATAGTCCAGAAGCTGACATGCATTGTTATTCAAAAATCTTAACCGTATGGTGGTTGATAGTTGATGATAAGACAATATTTTAGTTTCCAATAAACTTGACTAGGAAATCCGATGTTTTCGGGATATTGGATCATGCGGATGCTGGCAGGGGTTATAGTTTTGAAAACAATCAATTTTTTCGAATGTCATACTATCTGTTGCTATCTGTGGCTACAGATGTAGCAGAATAATAAGTGTATAATATTTTTGTACTTATTATTCAAATTTTTGCCCCATCGCGTAGTTAAAGGTTCATTTAATACACCGTCCCCCATCATTAAGGTAGTATTCTGGTCTAGAAATTTGAAAAAATCGACTTTCTTTTTGTGCATATTTTTAAAGGTTAGACCCTTAAGAATATTTTTTTTATTTAAACGGATTTTTCAAAATTCGAATCATTTTCGGAGATACAGCGGATTTTCTGATAACGAAGTTAGAATTGATTGCTCTGTACTGCGAGCTTCTGTTGTTTCAAAAAAAGGCAAAACAGCTCGGTAAGCAGAAATTAATTACTTTGCAAGACATTGCATATGAAGTAGAAGAAAGCTCAAAGTATGA
The DNA here is from genome assembly GCF_905475395.1 of Chrysoperla carnea. Classification (NCBI taxonomy): domain Eukaryota; kingdom Metazoa; phylum Arthropoda; class Insecta; order Neuroptera; family Chrysopidae; genus Chrysoperla; species Chrysoperla carnea. Next base: position 23,522,557 of record NC_058342.1, on the reverse strand, counting down.
ATCTGGAATCGCCGATTAATCCAAAGTGAGTAATATTATGAACCGAGTTACTCTGCCGTAATTGTCTCTCAAACTTAAAACGCGTTTTTTTTGAAACTACATTTTTCGTGGAGGTTGACATGATATCATAAATATCGTCTCCATAGTCTGAATCTCGGATTTTAAAAACTTTTAATTTTCAAAAAGGTCAAAAAAAGGGGTTAAAATGAATTTGTTTTTTCATTTCGACGCCTTTTTGTAATTTCTTTTCCCGAGATTCAGAGGACAACTTTTTAATTTTTTTTTTATTCAGATCACTACAAGGGCTAGAATTGTGTCAACCAGGGTGCCGTGCTTTTTTTTTGTAGCCCCCACTTCAACCTGTAATTCAAAGAATTTTTAATTTTTATAAATTTTCATTTTGTATTTTTAAAATGTCAATAAATATCATAATATGAAAAAATGGCTACATAAATATTTCTAATTTCTAATAACCTTTGTATGAAGAAATGCCTACAATTGAGGCTTCTAAACTAGAAAGCCCCCTTAAGCCCATTAGGAGCTTAGGCAAAAAATTTTAATATCTCGAAAACGCTATATTTCCTAGCCAAATGTATACAGGAAACAATCTTGTCTTATCACCGATTATCAACCCATTTCTTACATAAACACGAATGCCTGCTCCTAGACTATAATTGCATATTTTTGGTGAACATATCCCATGCTGAACCATAAATAACGAACAGGATTTGTGAGTATGTTCACGGCATGGTAAGGTGCAAGAAATTAAAAACGTCATGAGTGTATCTGTGTATGTGTTGTGCATGAAATGAACTCAAAAAAAATGTAGTATGCACGCCACACGACGTCTATATATGGATTGTTCTACAAACTAAGAAGAAAATGAGTCTAAATTCGCTCGGCTTTTTTTATCTGCAAACGCAACGCAAAGGAATGGTAATATGTTTATCAGTCTATGTCTTTTCCTATGTGGCACACTAGATTTCAAACGCGTTGGTCTATTTTGATGACTTGCGAGTGCTACTGAAGATATGGCAGTAATAAAAATTCAATATGGCGACCACCAAACGCCATATTGTGAAAAAGAAAACAATGAAAGTTGGTGAACTATGTCAAGTTGGATATCATTGAATAGCTATTAAATAGACAAATCGATTATCGTAATAATCATTAAAATTGGTTCACGCGTTTGGTCCCTAGAGCTTTGGATCAAACATACATACATAGGCTGAAAATGAAAGTGGGCAAACGATGGAAAGTGGGGTATCGTTGAATAGGTATTTGAAATTCCTTACTTAAAAGGGTAAACTAAAAACTTCGTTACTATCTGGAGAATGAAAAACTGTACGGCTATGGCACATAAAAATAGAGGGAGAAACTAAATTTTATTAGGGATGTATTAGCACGGTAGTGAGGACAAAAATGAGCACAGTAGTGGGAACTTACACATTTGTAAATTCCTATTTACAAATAGTCTTGAATTTTCAATTATTAAAGAAACACTATGGACTCCAATCCGACAAACAATTCGTTTGGATTTTTTCTCCTGTGTATGGAGGTATTAAAAATATTGCAACTGCACCAAATAAACTTGTTTATTCTTTTTGAAGACGTTCGCCTTGAAATTCATACGAGGTGGGTTGTTTTTTTTTTAAATTTTTAAAGTTCATTCACAAAAAAATTAAAACGTATTCCTCATAATTTTTTGAAAAATTTTTTTCATATTGTCTGTTTTCTGTCTAATCAGTGTCGGTTCATTGAATTTTTAGGCTGTAAGTTAATTGGGCACTTTTTTCGGTAATCAAATGTTAATGATTAAAGTAGTTCGGCTGTTTGAGCATGTACGGTGTATGTTCATTTTTTTTTTTTTTTTGTGGCAAATGATAATTAAAAATCCCTTGATCACAACAAAAACAGTTTTGAAGCCTCTTGCAAACAAAAAACAAAATTGTGAATTATTACATTTTAAAATTGTGATTTATAGCACAGTACCTTATGGACTCACAATAATATTAATTGTACAAAAATAAATCGGTGATTGAGTTTCAAAAAAGTTTTCATCATGAAGAAAATTTATCTCAGGTTCTGTTTATACAAAAAATTCATTACCTTACGGCGATTTCCAAAAAGAAAACAACATAAAACTTTGGTTTTTGGCGTCAAAAAAAAAAAACTAGTCAAATTGACGTATATATTTTATCTTTTACGATATATTTAAAGCATTAAAAAACATTTACGTGATACAAATATTATTTTTATTCATAATTTAATTCATAACTTAGATTTAATAAATTGAATGAATATAAATTAGTTGCTAACTTGACTAGCCATGTGACGGCCGAACTACTTTAAATATTGATAATTATTGATTTTTTAAGATCATATTTACCTTTCATTAGATACCGTTTTTCAGAGGCGGCGATTTATATAGATTGAGTGGGTAAAATATTCGAAAAATTTCGAGTTGGTATTTTACTTCGGAAATTCTATTTACATAATTTTTTTTTAATTATAAATACAGGGTGCTTTTTATAGTTCACATTCGCTTTAAACTTGAAAAAGAAGTTTTATCAAAAAAAATGCTTCAAGCAAAAAATGTTGGGTCTATAGGCGCACATCTTACACTGACATACAAAAACAAAATAGCTACATCGCCATAAGTCTTTGTTGAACGATTAATTTGATCACGTGGAAGCCATCCATCGATAAATATAATAGATGGCTTTAATGGTTCACTTAAAACAACGAGGGATCATTTTGTAACACTTTCCCCTACATGGTTTTCAGGGAAAAATAAATACTGTTAACAAAAAAAAAAAATAAATAATGAATTTTTTTTTGTAATTAAATACATAAAAACTGATAATTTTTTTAAGATAAGACGCTTTTAAAAGCGATACCTTTTTGTATTTACATACTTACATCATTTTTAACAAAAAAAATAATATAAAAAACGTCTCTCTTAAAATAAATTATTGCTCTACACAATAATTCTTAAGTTATGTTAAATAAAAAGAATTTCTGTAAAATTTTAGTTGAATCAAATTTTTAGACATATACGAAATTATAAACTTATGCACTGTAAGAGAGAGGTAGCTACACGTTTTGGATAGAGTTGAATTTATGCATATTAATGGTGTATTATTCCATTTTTTGACAGGGGATGTAGCTCAGTGGTAGAGCGTTCGCTTTGCATGTGAAAGGCCCGGGGTTCGATCCCCCGTATCTCCACATTTATATTTTCTTTATTTTTTTCGCTTGCTTCTTATATAAATGAACTATTAATATCTGAGAAATTGACTAATCATTTTTATTTGATCTTTATGTCGTAGGTAAATTGTTTTGGATAGAGTTAAATTCAAGGAGATTAATGGTCTATTGTTAAAAAAAAAAATTTAACGATAACATCGATAAGCGAACGGGTTCTTAATTTGAAGACAGTTCGAGAGAATAATGTCTTCCATATAAGATTATATTATTCAAAAGGGGATGTAGCTCAGTGGTAGAGCGTTCGCTTTGCATGTGAAAGGCCCGGGGTTCGATCCCCCGCATCTCCAAACTTTTATTTTTTAGTATTTTTTTCGTTTTATTCTCATATAACTATTAATTTCTGAGAAATTGATTAAACCTATTTCTTTATGTCATAGGTAATAGAGAGGAGGGGGAGGGTATTAACAATGGCCTTATTAAATGTCCAAGATTTAAAAATATTATTTCCTATACCATGGCCCCCAATAAATGCATATGAAGAAGCAAATAATTGAAAAATTATTTCAATTATTATGTAATAGTTCAAGCGCGGATCCAGGCAAACAAATTACTCAGATCGTGGAGTAGTACAAGGCCTTAAAACCCATGAAAAAAAAAGTATTTTCTTGACATTACCTCAACATGCCTTTCAATTTTCAAACCCCCTCGCCAATTTGGAAAGACTGTACAGATGCATAAAGCCTTAAAAGCGTCGAAATCACCCCTCCCCCTTCCCCATTTAAAATATTGATGCATAGGGGCATGATATAAGATCATGCCCCTATGCAGCTAACTCAGCTTTATTTCATAAATTAAAAGGAACGGTTTTTTTCTTCGTTTTTTTACCAAACATCTCCAAAATCCCTTAACTCGTCTTCTAGTGGTTATAAAAGGGACTTATAACGTACTCTCTCCGTTGGTAAAGTGCATAAGTTTCCATGAAAAATAACTAAAGAATAAGTTTCCAGGAAAAAGACTAAAAACGTAAGAACATGAAATATACATTATTATGTATTAAAGATGTATTTAAAGGCGCAAAATTTTTGTATAGGTAGACTTTTACTCAAAGAATATGTGGTTAAAATTTCAACTTAGGTATCCATAAAAATTTTAAAAAAATCATTGAAAATCGAAATAAAATACATTGCTCTTATGGAGAAATTTCAAAAAAATGACATATTTTTTTTAAATAATTTTCACTTGGAACGAATGAAAACAAATTTAAAAAAAAAAAACTTTTTAATAGAAAGTAAATGTATTATCAATGACATAAAACTAAGTATAATGAATGTACAGCAGAGTAGATTTAGGGTTGAAATTATTTTTATCTTATTTTCAACTTTGGTGATGAATTTTATTATAACGACATGACTGTAGACAAAACATAAGCATAAAATTTTTCGATACCTGCCATGGTTTTCGAAATATCGAAAGCTAAATAATTAAACAAAATTTTCAATATTTTTTAAATGACATCAAATATCGTAAAAATTGTATTCTTACTTTTCGTCTTATATCGTCCAGTTATAATATAGTTAACTATCAAAATTGAAAAAATGTATTTTTTAAATTTGTGCCCCACATTAATTTCCCTCTAAAAAGTTAACAACAGATGGCATGACATTCGAAAAAATTGATACTTAAGGATGTATGAGCATGGTAGTGGGGGCACAAATTTAAAAATAGATATTTTCAATTTTGATGATAAATTTATATTATTACTTGACGATATAAGACGAAAAGTAAGAATAAAATTTTACGATATCTGGCTTAATTTTCAAAATATCGAAAATTGAAAATTTTGTTTAATTATTTAGCTTTCGATATTTCGAAAACCAAGACACATATCGAAAAATTGTATTCTTATTTTTCGTCTACATTCAGGAAGTTATAACAAAATTCATCATCAAAGTTGAAAATAAGATAAAAATAATTTCAACCCTTAATCTACCCTGCTCTTACATCCCTTATATGGACGGTGACACTTAGTTTTTTTCTTTTCTAATTCATTGCTAATATGTTTACTTTCTATTAAAAAGTTTTTTTTTAATTTGTTTTCATTCATTCCAAATGAAAATTATCAAAAACTTCCAAAATATGTCGTTTTTTGAGATTCCTCCATAAGAGCCAATGTATTTTATATCGATTTTTAATGACTTTTTTCTTAAAAATTTGCACGGTTACCTAAGCTGAAATTTTAACCACATATTCTTTGAGTAAAAGACTACCTACAAACAAATTTTGAGCTTTTAAATCAAACATTGTTGTCATGCTCATACATCCTTAAAAAGAGTATTGATAACAAAACCCACATTATAAAATGCAAAGCGTTCCCACAAAAAAAATCCTGGATCCGCGCTTGGTGTTTAAAAAGAAACTGTAAGTGGAATGATTAATATAGACAAGTGAATCATTTAATTCTTCACCGCACGCCTGGAGAAGAAAACGAAACATCAAACATACATTATAGATTAAAATGACCTGTTTTAGTCAAAGTCATACAGCTCTAATAGACAATTTATTATTACTTAAACAAACATTATATACTTGTGGACAAGTAAACCGAGTTACTATTCAAAACAAATGTTTGAACCTTCGAAAATGAATTGTTTTCATGTCAAAATCGGTTATAATGACATCTCTTATAACAGGGAATCAGTTATTATAGAGTATATCTTTCTACTGTAAGAAATGAAGCATTTAAGGTTTCAATTCTATGGAAAAATATGACTTTTTATGGGGCCCGATTCAAAATGTTCATATGAGTGTGTGGAACAAAGTCATATTGATTAGAAATTCTGCTTGTACTTGAAAACTCAATAAATTGTAGAAAGCAGTCATTGAATCTTATATTTCGGGTTATTTTTTGTCAAGTAGCTTTTTTTCCTAAAATGTTTCAGTTTTTCCTGAAAACAATGGATAAAACGCCGTTTTCTAAAAATTAAACCTAGCTAGATCGATTTTTTACCCCAAAAAACGCCTGCATACTAATTTTCATGAAAATCGTTGATGCCGTTTCCGAGATTGCTGATATATCTAATATATATACAAGAATTGCTCGTTTAAATATATAAGATTTTATCAGAATGCAATTAGGTTGAAGACTGAAAGTCAATGTGGTTTTATTTTGGAATAAACTAAAAAAAAATTAAAAATTTTGCTTATTGATTCTGACTGTCTATATGCTATCTTATAAGTCTATAGGCTATAGATAAGTTGACAATAATTTTAAACATTTTTTTGGAGATAAAGTTTTAAATACCCATATAGTGTACCTTCGATCAAATAACATAATGTGCCATTGATACATAATAGGAATGCACTAAATCTTACAAATAAATTCTTGTTTTTAATGCTCGGAGTCATTATTTTTGATGTGACAATCACATTCTAACTCGATCAATGCTTTCGGCTCAAAGTTAATTAGTGAAGGGAACAGTGTAAGTTAGTATAAAAGTGTAAACGCAGGGAAGTTTCTCAGTATGTAATTTTAACTTCCTCTACGATTAAATATATTGTTAGCGAAGAATATGTTAAAGGAAACTGCGGATAAAAGCTAAAATTTTATAATTAAACTCAACATGCAAACAAACAAAATTAAATAAAATAATTCGAAATTAAATCCGGTGTACCTGATGAGATAATTATATCGAAAATTTTTATATACATACAATCAAAATAGGTTCAAACGATACTGCTTTTAACGAAAAATTGACAAGGTCCTGATTGAATCAAAAAGTGAACACACCGTTTATAACATTATCATCATTCAAGTAGCGCCGTAAGGTGAACATTCACCGTACTTACTCAAACAGCCGAACTATTTTAATCATTAACATTTGATTACCGAAAAAACTTTTATTTTGACCCTTATGAACATTAATCAGGACAAACTGGGTTATAGACCCAGGTTCAAATTAAAGTTGCCAGTAAACGGTCGTGAAAAGACAAGCAAGAATACCAAAAAGTGAGGCTGAAATATCCCAGTTTCACCATTTGATGTTCCAGCTTGTCTTTTGACGACAGTGTTTTCAATTTTCTTCGGAAATTAATCACTTTTAGTGAGAATTACCAAATTATCCCCCATTGAAATTTTCCTCTGAAAGAAACCGCCCTCTTTTGATCTTATAATATTCTAGCTTATGTTTTGACGACCAAGCTTTCATTTTCTTTTAATAATTTTTTTAGTGAAATAGATTTTTTGTTGTTTTAGCTTGTCTTTCGATAATAGAGCATTCATTTTTTCTAAAGAAAGATGTTTTTCACTGAAAAATTCACCAAATTAGCTCCTAGTGATATGTATTTCTGGAAGACAATTATCGATGATATCGAAAAAAAAAAGTTAAAACTATCCCAATTATAAAAGACTAAAGATGGCACAGCATATTTAAATACACTTATAATAAAGTAGGCATCTTCTGCCTTTTCATTCAATGAAAAAATCAGTTGAGTCTAACAGATATGGTTTATATTTTTTTTACTTGTGGCGTTGACATCTTAGCGTTAAAATCGAATATTTAACCTAGTTTGACTGTATAATTCATTTATTCGTTTTCAATGCCCACAAGTGTACCAATCTTTATATGATGAACTCAAATTAAACAATTCGAAAAGTGTTTTACTTTAAATCGATTGAAGACAATTTGTTTTTGTTATACAAAAAAAAAAAACACTTTCTCTCAACAATTTAGTGCAAATGGGAAAGTAATAAAAAAAAAATTGGTTCTTATCTAAACACTACACAACAAATACATACACAAAAGTACCAAGTTCGAACGAAATCGATTTGAAATGAGATGACCTCAATTTGTTTACAACACCGGCATACTTTACAAATCATTATTATATTTTTGAGTTGGTAAAAATAATTTACAATATAGTCAAAATCGGTTATAATGACAGTGAAGTAACTTTACAGCATGGTCATTATATCCGATAGCATATTTATATGTACAATTTTATCTTAATTGAATAATTATCTTATACAGAACTAATAATAATATATCTAAACGAGCAATTCTTGTACATATCACCAATCTCGAAAACGGCTCCAACGATTTCATGAAAGTTAGTATGCAGGGGGTTTTTAAGCTGAAAAATCGATTTAGCTAGGTTTTATTTTTAGAAAACGTCGTTTAATCCGTGGTTTTCAGGAAAAACTGAAACATTGACTGCAAAATATGAATTCTCCTGACATCTATTGGCGACGAAATAAAGTTCATTACCGAGACATTCAAAATGATATTTTGTGGAGACATTCTTCAATGGTTCTTATATTAGTAATAAAATTTGTGCCTTTTTAACTCAAAAAATACCGAATAAAATTCAGTCATCCAGGTACTGACTATTTTAAAAGAAAAACGAAAGTCTGCTCGTCAAAAAAACAAGCTGGTGAAAAAAAGAGTCAGATTGAAGCGTTTAGAGTTTTCTATTGCATGCATCATAGTTTTCTGTTAAGGTAGTACGAGCGTCAAGGAAATTTTAGACTAAGAGTTGAAATTATGTTTACCCTATTTTCAACTTTCATCATGAATTTTGTTATAACTTCATGAATATAGACGAAAAATAAGAATAATCAGATGTCAAAAAATCAGATGATACAATATTTTAACATTTTGACAGTTAGCGGTTAAGACGTAATCTTACAATGATGTTTCACGCTAAAAAATACAAGTTACGGCCAGCATTAAATTTAAAAAATGAGCGACAAAACAGTTAATTAATATCGAAAGTCGACATCTCGAGAAATACATACTAAAAGTAATTCCCAAACCTAATTTTTAGAGAACACATGGTAATAATAACTAAATCACTTCAGCCATATTGGCTATTGAATATGATTATCAATTGTGGGTTTTTCAGTGCCAAAAAATAATTCGTGAAGCACAAATAAAAAAGAGAATAAAAAGCTAAACTATGAATGTAACGCTACATAAGTTTTTAATCAGATGGCAGCACGGCTTAAATTGACCACGTGACCTAATTTGACGCTCAAATTCAACGTCAAGCGTCAACAAAAAAAATACACCTTTAACGTTTCATAAATTTTTATAAAACTACAGTCATTTTTGTTATTTGATTTTTTAATGGTTAATTTAGTTGTTTTTAAATTGAACTAAGTTTCCTAAATGGTACCAACACAAAGTTCCTGAAAACGTTACTAACCACACAAATTTTGTTTATAAATAGAGTTTTTTGTTTATTTTATTGTGCAATTTTAATCAAATAAAATTTTAATCAATTTTAAACAATTAAATTTATTATTAACTGTGTATTTTTTATTTACTTGATTTTATTATCAATTAGTAAATGTTTTATTTTGGAGATCAATAAGTTCTTAATCTAAAAAAATCTTAACCTAAATTTCGATTAAAAAAAATTCAATAAAAAATGTAAAACAGCTTGACATTTCTTTTTCAAATACAAAAATTTCACTTTTTATGAATGTTAGTTACTTTCAATCTAAACCATCACATGTTTGCGATTTTAATGTTTTGTTATTTAAAACATAAAATTTGGAATATGCCCAGTTACAATTGAAAAAGGAATAAATAATTGCCCCCAAGCAGACGTATCCTATGGCCCCCTCTAGTAAAACCGCTCTTTTTCACCTAAAAATTTAAAACCTTTTTTAAATTCATGTTCACCTATCTTTAATATATTCATCAATTTTTAATCTATTGGACATTATAACTAGGAGGAAAAATGCAAGCTTGGTTGTCAAAAAAAGCTCGAATATCAAAAGGTTTTAATTTTTCTTCGGTCAAGAGTGAGTTTTAGTAAAACAGTAATCAAATTAGCTCCTAGTGAAATTTCACCCTGGAGGACTTATTCCAGAGAATTAAAATGTACATAATGTGGGAGGAAAAATGCAAGCTTGGTTGTCAAAAAAAAAGCTGGAATATCAAAAGTTTTTAATTTTTCTTCGATCAAGAGTGAGTTTAAGTAAAACAATTATCAAATCAGCTCCCAGTGATATTTCGCCCTGGAGGACTTATTCCAGAGAAATAAAATGTACATAACGCTAAGTGTACTATCGAATATAACGATCATACTTTCACGGTTGATAAATTTACAATTCGAATATTTATCAAATTATTTCAAAAAAGAAGGTTAATTTTTACCCTGAAAACAGTTTTTTTATGTCGATTAGTCGAAATTAGCAAAGTTATAAAATATAAATTGATCAGAATTTGCAGAAAATTACTGATCTGGCCCTTAAAAGTCATAGCCAACCTAAATATTTTAACCTAAATTTCGATAAAAAAAAACCTAATAAAAATGAAATAGCTTGACATTTCTTTTTCAAATACTAAAAATTTCACTTTTTATAAATGTTACTTTCAATCAAAACTCGACTCTACAATCAAGTCTGCCATACACCTTTTAACAGTGGATATTGAACTTATTTAGAGAGTAAAAATTCATTATAATGTGGGTCATTATAATAAAATTCACTACAAAATAAAAAAAACTCGACATCATATACAAATGGAACAAACATTAAAAACTTGCATGAAATTAGGTACAGAAAAAAAACTATAATTTGTGTATTGATTGAAAATGAAAAAAAAAAAAAAAAAAAAAACAGCTGACAATGATTCGGAAAAATTATATGTTGTGTGTGCTTACCTTGGCAACGAAAGCGAAAATTTTTTTTTCTATAAAAATTTCGTAAACATAATCACAACTATTAAAACAAAAATTGACACTACATAGACATTTGTAAAATTTTTAACAAGTCCATCATAGATAATTGTACCGAATTGTGGACCTAAATTTTCACTACACTGTGCACATTCCTTTGAAAACATAGAAACGAAATTTTTTCCAGTGGTTTATAATCCAACAAAAAAAAAAATTTTTTCAACGTATGGTTTTTTTGGTTTGGGTTGTTCTTTTAATTTTTTATTTATTTATTTTTTTTTTGAATGTTGTTTGTATTATGTCGTTTTAAAATAACACATCGCTTCTTGCGCCCGCAATGTTTGATATGAGACGTATGTGTGTAGTGTGTTTATTTACACACTTTTGTGTTATGTGTATATATCATGAATTCATATTATAAAAAGGACAGACTTAGACAGCCTCTTCAATTTTTCATTCACAATCTTACCTTAGACCATATACTCTGCTGTGACGCATGTATTAGGAGACAGCATAGTTGGGGGAACGGACAGCTAAATCGATCGCAGCGCTATTTTATATATCTTATTTGCAATCAATCATTCGTTTTATGTAAAAAATGACTAGGGCTGTCACCTCGGCACTGACTTTCTACTTTTCGTACAGTGGGAACCATGGAGGTTATAAAGAAGGAGAACGATCGCAATAGAAAATATTGTCCCCAATATATGGACAAAATAAGTGAGGCGCTGGGATCGCTAAGTTGTCTCATTAAAAGCGGGCTGTTGTGCGCTAATTTCAAATGATCTATCAACGTTTAATATACGTGTATATAATATCATTCAAATGAAATTATTATTAATTATTATTATTATTTACTAATGAATAAATTATAAATTATCTATTCTACTTTATAAATTTGAATGGTACTAACTTCATCTACTTGTACTCATAAACAGCTAACTTCGCAGATACTACTTACCGACGACAGCGCGGCTGGTGGCTGAAAAATGAACTATAAATTCTTCAAATTTTCAGGGACAGGCGCGCTAATGCTTTAGCACGTAGCGATCGTTCTCCTTCTTTATAACCTCCATGGTGGGAACCGTGCCAACCTGTGAGGTAATTGCTTAGGTCAGCTAGGGATATTTATTTAAAAAAATACATTTATCAAAAAAATATAGGGACATTTATCAAAAACACATACATTTAATGTCAAATTTTCATATCACAAAACATTGTGATTAAACTGAAATTTTTCGCTTTTTGACTTAAAAAAAATACTTATCACGTATCAGTTTATATCTTTTTTACGAATCTACAATGGACCTAAACAATTATCTCAGATGTTGGCACGCTTAAAGTTTGACACTCAGTCTATCAAGTCAAGTCATTTTTGCTTTTTCGACCCTGACTACGCGGTGGCCTAGCAAAACTCTCTAAGCCGGGTGAGGTCCGAGCAGGTGGCAACCCTACAAATGATTAATTTTCAATTGTTTACATGTAAATGGTATAGTGAATGTTAAAATAAAATTAATGAAAAAATAACAATTCATTAAATTTGTTGCATTAGAAATTGTGAAAATAAGAGACGAAATTGCATAAAATAATATCTTTTAAATGTAAATTAAAATAATTACTTATTTAAACTTGTTGGAAAATAGTATTTAATTTGCAATGTAAACCATCTTTACAAATCATAGACTTATATGTCCATCCATACAATTATATTAATAAAATAGTGTATCGTTACTATGGAAACATCTGAAAATAGATTACTGGGGAAGTTGACACTACCAAAAGGCACTATCTTAACATTAATTTAATTCACATACAAATTTTTAACCTTCTGACTAAATTTAGAAAAAAACTTGATATTTTAGTATAAAATAAGGGCTGAGAAGTTGACAATCCTAAAAAATACTTCATGAAAACTAACTCAATTAACACACAAAGTTTCAAAACTTAATTTGTAAGGGCTGTAAAGGTACGCAAAGCCTTTAAAACTACGAAACAACATGCTGTATAAAAAATGGGAAATTCTTTAGAAACTTTCCAAACAGAGCAATTCTGGATAAGAAATTATTATTTGACTAGGGTTGTCCCATCTTCCAACTTTCTGGTTTATTTCCCGACTTCTGGAACTTTGAGCTGACAATCCCATTTTTTTTACTTTTAAGTACAATAAAACCTTTTACTTTAAAAAGTATTTTTTGTTACGTAGTTAGAAGTTAATGGACGCCGAATATCTTAAGGTAGTATAAGCACTAAGGCAATTTTAGATTTAGGATTGAAATTATTTGTACCTTATTTTCAACTTTCATGATAAATTTTGTTATAAATTCATGAATGTGGACGAAAAATATGAAAATTTTTTGATATCTGCCTTGATTTCTAAATATCGAAAGCTAAATAATTAAACAAGATTTTCAATTCTCGACCTTATATTGTCAAGTTATAATCAAGTTTTAAAATATGTGTCCCCACTATCGTGCTCATACATCTTTAATTATTCGAGCACAACGGTTTTTTTTTGTTTACAATAATTTATTAAAGTTTTAACTTTAATTTAAATAGTTTTCTTTTAATTTCCACCGACTAATTTTGGAGAAATCTATAAAAACATACCACCCATCTACCGTTTTACCATAAAACCAATGGTAAATATGCCTACTTTTGAAGTTATCTAGTTATTTAACTAATTTGGCAACCCCCTCTAAGATTTTCAGAATTGAGTCCAACTTCATATAAAAACAAGTGAAACCAAACAAATGACTGAATCATTTGTTGAAATACCATGCATAGACAGTGTTGATTACTCTATCACATTACACATACATACATGTCACGCATACATAACTGATATCCCCATATAATACATACTATACAATTTACGCCTAATTTGCGCCCTAGCGGGTAAACAATGGTGTTTACGAAAAAATGTATCAAACAAAAGTTGGTTATTTTTTTATAAGGAATATTATTTACATTTAAACTTTTAAACAATTGACTTATGTTGCTCATTTACGAACTCGACCTCACATTTTACGTGCTAAGCCCGCTAAATTTCAGCTTGATATCTCTTTTCGTTTTTGAGTTATCGTGATGACAGACAGACAGACAACCGAAAATGGACTAATTAGGTGATTTTATGAATATTTTCAATATTTTTAAGCGTTACAAACTTGGGACTAAACTTAATATTCTATAATATATTTCACATATTCATGGTATAAAAATCAAGCTTTTTATTTAAAATTGCCATGGTGCTCGTATATCCTTAAGACGGACCTGATTATAAATTGCTATTTACATACCTGTTAAAAAGATTTTTGTATGATTACGTCATTTCTAATCAATATTTATACTGATTTTTTCATCGATCACCACTAGTGATGCAACGCTATCGAACAAAATATAAACATTTATTTATTTAAAAAAAAAATTATATATTCAAATTTCAAGTCTTGACATCAATTTTGAATTTATTTTTATTTATAAAAAATTTATTTGTACACAAATCTAGAAATTGTTTTTATAAATTCATATTTAATCATTTTTCCAATATTTTTTTTATCCTGCATATTATGTAATTAATATATATGAAGGTATATTAAGTTCAGCAAACCTTTTACTGCAAGGCTTACCAGGTTATAGCCCTAGAACTTCAGCCTATTTAGAATTGACAGGCAAAACATTTTTAAATAGATCTCGTAATTTTATATGAATTTCAATATTTCATGTATAATTTTAAAAGCGCAATATTACCAATTTTCTCCCCAACCTTTTTGAAGGGGATTTAAAAAACTATATGTTATCTCTGTTAAGTCAAAACTACAACCGTTTTCGAAATATTGTACTCCAAAATTTAAAAAAAAAAAATATTTTTTGCTTGATAATCCTAAGCAGTTCAAACCTTAGAATTAGATAACTACACTTTTCGAATTATCTATTACTCCAGGCCTTAGAAAAACATTCTACGGACTCTAAGGGGGTTAAGTCGAAATGTCGATCACTTCTTATGTTTTTTTACTCAGAGAATTGATTTTTGAGGGCTTTCAACGTCTGCTTCCTCAATTCACTTTGGTTTAAGGATGTTGATGAAGCCTCCAAAATGAAGGTGGGGGTAAAACAACGTTCGTCTAAATGTAGGCAGTGTCATAAAGTGCTAAGCCAAAAAAAAAATTTTATTTTTGGGGGTGATGTCTTGAACATTTCGGGGAAAAATTTTTCTGGGAACTTTTGACTTCGAGTCGAAACTATTAAAAATCGATTTTATACGTCAAAAAAATATAGAAAATGATCTAATTCTCGAGTCAACAACTTCATGGCTTCAGAACCCTGGATAGCGGCTGCAGTATTAGTAACGGGCGACGAATATTTTAAGATGATATTGTTTGATGGGAATATATTTTGGTCTGTCAAAATATCAAAATTTTCACTTTTTGCAATGTTTGAACATTAACAGCATATGAATTTCAACACCTCTGTTAAATAAAAATAAATAAAATAGAATTATTGGAGATGCGGGGGATCGAACCCCGGGCCTTTCACATGCAAAGCGAACGCTCTACCACTGAGCTACATCCCCTTTTATAAATCAATTAAATATTTGAAAACTTGTTGCCTTTCTAACAACTTTCCAATTTCTTTCATGGATTTAGTACTACTTGAATAGCTTTAGATAGCAGTATATTCCATTTTTAATAATAATTAAAATATTTAATCTTTAAACATGTATACAGTAATAATGGTTTTATATAAATCCTATGAAAGTTGGGGGTTTACATTATCAAAGTTTTGGTAGCATTCAAGGGGCTTCTTCAAAATAACAATTTGAATTTTTTTCTTCAAAATTCACTTTTGTACGGATGCATACATTAACTATCTCTAATTAACTACAGGGAAAAATATACGCTTTTTTCGGGCGCCCCTAAAAAAATGAACGCGCATTGTTATTTTAAACAAGCCCAAATGTTAGTAACAGAATATAAAACATATTCAAAACTTTATTCAGAAGCTGGTCTGGTGACATTTACCATTTGTAATCAATAAAAAATAAGAATTCCTCGTGTGTTACATGGTCTAAGATTCATTTATAATCTTTCTTTGTTTCACTCACAACACTTTCCATATCAAAATTGCATTTAAAATGAAGTCAGTATATATAAAACTATTATACTGACTAGACAGATAAACAAAGATGGATGTAAACAGTAGTTCTATCTCACTTTACTGTGTGATATTCATTAAAAGCTACAGTGCTATGTGTATGTGTGTCTTTACGTTTGTTTTTTTTCTGGGTCTCAGTGTAGTACATTGAGCGTAAGTAGAAAATGAAGGTACTATTAGAAGTGTAAAGACTTAATGATGCTATCCTTCTCTACTTTACACTTAGCGTAAATAGTGTGTACACTATAATACAAAAAGGACATATTTTATATCCCATACACCATACTGAACATACAGTCAAAATTATCTGTAACGACAGCAAAGGAACCCATCTATTACAATCGTTATACCTCATAGTTTCCATTTCCAAGAAAAAGCGAAAGCTGGAACAAAGAGGAGTCAGATTGTGACGCCTCACTTTCACAGAGAAATGTAACTAAGAGGTAATGTGGTAATTTCTGTTTGGTTAAAAATCATTCTTTTCCAAGGAAAAATGAATGACCAGTCGTCAGAGTACAAGTTGGAACACCGAAGATTTGAGATTAGCCCTCTTCCAAAGAGAAATGGCGCTAGGAGTTAAATTGGTGAATAAAATTCATCTTTCACTAAAAAACATCCTTCTTCGAGCAAAAATGAAAATACCAGTTTGTATTTATCGTCAATAGACAAACTGGAACATCAGAGGCTCAGTGAAATGTCATTAGGATTTAATTTAGTGACTTTTTCACTGTAAATGGTCTTTCGAGGAAAATGGAAGAGCGATCGGCAAAACACAAGCTGGAACATCAAAAATTTGCACACGAGCCTCCTCCCCTTCTAAAGAGAAATGTCATTAGGAACTAATTTGTGACTCTTTCACTAAAAATCATCTGTATTTGGAAATAATACCCGATCGTTGAATAGACAAGCTGGACCATGAAAGGTTTGAATTGGGGCGATGTCACTAGGAGGTCATTTGTGACTCATTTACTAACGATTATCCGTCATCGAAAAAAAGCCTGATTTTCAAAAGCCTAGCTAGTATCCCAAAAACTCGAGTAAAGGCACCCCCTTCCAGAGGGAAATGTCACTAGAAGCTTATTTGAGACTCACTTTGTTCGTTTTGTTCCCCCTCCACAACCCCACCTTCGTAATGTGCCGGGCGAGAGACCTGACCGAGGTACCAATCCTAAATGTTGGTCGTTATAAATATCGGATTTTTTCAAATCCTGATATAATACTATAAGTTTCTATATTTGGATTCAGTCAGGACCTTTACAATTCGTCGTTACAACTGGTTTTGACTGTACAAACCAACTCACTAACATTTGAACAAAACAAATCAAAAATAGATACCACAGTACACTAAAATATATATTATTCATCAAAATCAATCAACTTAATCATTTGACACGCATTTGTTTGATCTGTGTGTGTTTGTGTGTTGGAGCGTGTGTGTATGTGCGCGGCGATGCACGATACCTTACCAATAACCATTAAATTATGTATCTTCACTTTTCATAATGAAGAAGTTGTTCAAACATTTCCACTTTCGCTTTCAAAATATAACAATTTAGTTTTGTTTGATAGTTTTTTTTTTTTTTTTTTGGAGGCACTGTTTTAGGGTTATCACACACCATTTTCAAATGTACTTCCAAGGTTTCACCTCTATCTACACATACTGTGTATGAAGTGTTGTAAATAAATTCAAGAAATTGATTTCCTTTTGTGATAGACATAATCCCCTTTTAGAATTGTTTTTTACCACTAATTATACGATCAATTTAAACATCCGAAGGTACAAAAATTCGCACCTGGCTAAAAATTGGTAGGATTGATCAAAACACCATTATAAATGAAAGTCCTCATCGATTCTAGATGTGGGAAAAAATTTACGCTGAGTCAAAGGTCACAAAAACGGGTTTTTCCGTAAAAAGTATTGAGACATTCTTTTAGTTAATTATCTGATCTACAATTTTCGTCTGATCTAATCCCTATATATTATAAATGTGAAAGTAAGGATGTTTGTTTGTTTGTTTGCTACACTTTCACGCAAACTGTACTACCGAACGGATTTGAATGAAACTGTACAACAATATAGTTCATACATCTTAATAACACATGAGCTGTAATTTATAAAGACTTTAAAAATGCTCCATCTATGATCATCATTTTGAACTATAAATTAAAGATTTCTGTAAAAATTTAAAATAGTAGATGTCAAACAACCCATGACCATCTTTTCTGATCTACTATGCACATATAAACAATCCTTGCGAGTGTTATGGAAGGAGGATGAATGATTAAGATGAAGGTGAAGGTGAAGGCTAATAAGCGATGATTTATACTTTTAAGTCCAGTGAAGCGGGCGGATATCACGCTAGTTTTATGATAAAACTTTCATATACATACTTGACTGTAACGGATATACTACCATAACAATTATTAACATAGAGGTTGTATGTGATGCCTCAAATCATATCTTTTTGACTATTAAGAAAAACAAATGAAATTCATAACAGTGATAATGCTCATGCGCTAATTGATGAGGTTTTTTTTAAACGTTCATCATAACAATTAGAACAAAATGATAAATGATTTTAAATAATTTATCTTTAAAGAAATTTTATTCAATTACTTGATGAACTTTTCAACCTTTTTGTGTACAATTAAAAAATTATTTCTGTATAAAAATTTGTTTTTTATATTTTTAGTGTAGGGCTGAATAATTATAATTAAACAATTCGGATCTGATTTATTGTATAGTGTGTTTGAAGCGGATCAACCTTTTCGAGAACGAAACAGATGACTAACAAAGCGGAATGTACCTGGTAAAATTATTCCGTGTACAGTCGAAATTGGTTACAGTGATATCCCATGGAATTGGCATGGTCTTGACTGAATCCAAATGTAACTTCAAACATATCGTCTATAATTACATCGGATAAAGCGAAATATCAGTTAAAAAACATCACTGTTTACCCGTGAGGGCGTAAATTAGGCGTAAATTGTATAGTACGTATTATATGGGAATATCAATTATGTATGTGTGACATGGATGTATGTGTAATGTGATAGAGTAATCAACGCTGTCTATGCATGGTATTTCAACAATTATTTCAGTCAATTGTCTGTTTTCATTTGTTTATAATTTTAATTTAACGCTTAAATAGGTCAATATTTTTTAATATATTGATCGTCTGATGATCTGAAACAATATAAGCCAGTCACCTGGCAGTTAAAATGGAGCGCGTTTCGAAAAAAATTGCAAATGGCTGAAGATATTTTTGTAAGGGATAATTTTGTGCGCTGGTCACGAATTTTTGGGTCATTTTGCTTCTCGAGGTGAAGAAAAAAGATATGTCCATTTTTAAGCGCGAAATTTGAATTGAACATGGATATTTCGGTTTTCTTGTTTCTAAGTTTAAACAGAGGGGTCAGACCAAAAAAATTTTCAGACAAAAGTTGTAGTACATGCGCACAATTTTCCGCCAACTAAAGAGCATTTAAAGATCCTGGGACCTAGATATGTCCATTTTAACCGCTTTTTTCCCATGATTTTTTTTCGAGTAGGAGGTTGACTCTAAAAAAAAAAATGTATACCGACAAAGATAGCTGCTTTTTGCTATTTATGCAGCTTTTTTTTTGAATAGCGTCACTTCCGGCGCCAAAATCAACCATTTCCGGATAATCTTAAATTTGAGTTTTTAGGCAAAAAAATGCAGTTATTTAAAAAAATCAAAATAGTTCCTGTAGATTGCGGTCAGTATAACCTAAAAATACTATCCATTGTAAGTTTGGTTAATACCCCGAATAATAAAATAGAATTATTTTATCTTTTTCGAGGTTAGAATAGTTTTGATGCAAGAAATTTAATTTATGGACAGCTTCTTTAATATTCTGTATACACAATTATCACATGAACATCGGAATCGGTGTTACTCAGTTCAACACTATTGTACTCAAATCAAAATTTATGAATTTTTTGATTGTGTGTATTTTGCGAAAAAAAAAATTTTTTTCAAATAAAATTTATGTCACAAATATATAAAAATATGACTTTCTTTTTTTTTTATTAGAGGTTTATATACACATAATATTCGTGAACTGGCCCGGATTAAGTTTGTAAAGGGATATCTTATATATTTTGGTAAATAAGTGGGGATGCTTAAGTAGGTTTATTAAAACTTGATATTCATTTTCGGAAGTGTTGTAAATGAGAATTAAAAATACGGTAACAATATAATCATTTCAAAAATAAGGTAACAGCTACAGTAAAACCTCAATATATCGATTCGTTTCATTTCTCAATTTAACTCATCAGAACTCACGTCAATCGTTGGATAATCTTTATTTGCGTGATGAGCGATTTGCTCACGCGTTATGCACATGCGTTAAATATTGCGCGAGTTTAATATTCACTAACTTTGTAAATCATAACCTCTATTTAATTGTATATAAATTTATTTTTTAATGCACTAACTAATTAAAAACTAATTTGATAACGTGACTATAAAACGATGTTTGAAAGTGAAAATATTAGAGCAGGGAAATAATCGAAACAATTAAATTCATTTTGACTAATTTCACCGTCTTTCTATCACAAGTTTTTTTTTTTTTTTTAAATTTACTGAGTACGACTTACCTATATTAAACTAACGAAAGTACATAAACAGCGTCGAAAATTTTTGAAGGTAAAATTTTTTTGCTTACAGTGCTTACACCCGTTATTAGAAAAGAGATAAAATTATATGAAGACTACCAAATATTTGCCGTCCTTTACACTCATACCATATACAGGGTAGCTTTTTAAGTTGACATATGCTTCAAACTCGATAAATAAATTTAATCGAGGAAAATGCTTCGAGCGAAAAATTTTAATTTCAAAGCACACATCCTATACCGGTATCGAATTCGATCTAAGTTTTTAGGTTCAATTCAAACCTCACTCTAGTTCATAACTGACAAACATTAGATGAACGCTTTAAATTAGAAAGTTGTTCTTTATAAACACGCAAACATTTTTTGTTTTGAAATTTTTTTTGTAAACTGGAAAAAAAGTTTCGGACTACAGGGGATTTGTGACAGTACTCTATAGTCCGACAAATTCGATAATTCGACACCATCTTGCAAAACGTTTGTCGGATTACCGCGGGTCAACTTTATTAGATAAAATGTTGATATAAGTTTCCGATTTTCGGTTTATAAAGAAACATTAGTAACATACTGCTTGTGAGAGGAATAATTAGAGTTCTCTTATGTACATATTATAAAACTACATGAAGTTAAGAAAACTTTAGTAGCATTGACATTTTATTCAGCAAACAATGATCCATAGTTTTCCATAAAATTATTTACATGGAGCTTGCATATACAAAAAAATTTCATTAAAATCGATCAAGCCGTTTGGGAGGAGTTGAAACACAAACACCGTGACATAAGTTTCAACCACATATACAATTTGAAAAATAAAAATGATTTGTGTTTTAAATCGAGCAGGAGCAAAATGCTCATAACGCGAGTGCTGACCCCCAATTATTACAGATAGCGTATTATTCTCGAATGGGAATCAGGCTTTCTATCAAACAGTAACCTAACCTTGAATAAGACTTGAAATTTTTCTCCCATTTTTTGTTGGTCCGCTATTGTCAAACCCAAGTTGTTTCTGTGTGAATTAACTTAGTTAAATTTCGAATGATAGTAAGAGGGAACCATTCAAACAAAATTTTCTTAAAAAAAAACTGGTTTTAACAAGTGAAAACAAACAATTGACTGAGTTAATTTTTGAAATACCGTGTATAGGCAGTGTTGATTACTCTATCACATTACACATACATTCATGTCACACATATATAACTGATATTCCCATATAATACATATTATACAATTTGCGAATAATTTGCGCTCTCACGGGTAAACAGTGATGTTTTCGAAAAAATGTTTCAAACAAAAGTTGTTTATTTTTTTATATGAAACATTTTTTACATTTAAACTTTTGTTCTTTCTCTAACGGTTTACAAGATGGGTCCTACGGACCCAAGACCCAATTGACCTATGTTCCTCATTTACGAACTTGACCTCACTTTTTACATCCTAAGCACGCTATAGCTTGATGAACCGAAAATGGACTAATTAGGTGATTTTATGAACACCTAAACCAAAATTTTGTTCATAGTATCAATATTTTTAAGTGTTACAAACTTGGGACTAAACATAGTATACCTTGGTATATTTCATAGAAATTAAAAAAATTTATATAAAAGTCAATAATCGCAAGATTGAGAGGCAAAATTGTATAAATTTATTTACAGGAAAATTTGTATTTACGTTGGAAAAACCTGAAAGTCGCGATCACCTTATTCTAATTCTGACGACAGTAGAATAAGGTGAGTGCTAACGGGTTAAGTGAAAAAAATTGAAAATTTTAAAGGAGAAAGTCCCTCCTAAATTGAATTAAAAATTTGACGCATGGCATATGGTGGGATAGAATTAACTAAATCCATGTCTGTATAATGTGTATTGTTAGAATAGAATTTGTGTAGTTAAAACACGATATTATAAAGTTAGTTAATTGCTTCATAGTAATAGCATTATAACAACATATATTGCATATTAGATTAACTTAATTTGTTAATATTCAATTATTTCATGTTCTTATTTATTTATACATTTTAACTATACAATTATACCGGATGCCATCCCATCAATCGATCATCACTTAAAATAGTCATTTCATTGTATATGTAAGTCAACCCGTATGCTTTTTTTTATTGTATTACCACGCATTTTTTTTACAGAGTAATTCAATTTTGATACTCTTAAAGTGCATCACTAAAAAAAGAAACACAGAGAGTGTATCGGTAAAAAAATGTTCGCCCCTTTTCTTCTTCCCATTTACAGATAGCCCTCGTGATCAAAACAATAGTTAAATATCATTAGTCGACCTTAGTAGCTCAGTTGGTTAAAGGGTAGCGGATTCGATTCCAGCCGTCACAAAAAAAATAAATTTAATTTATGGTTGTGATGGACTGGTGTAATACAGTGGAACTCGGATAAGTGGGACCTGGTTAAGTGAGCACTTTGGCACTGAATTACCTCTATTAGTGGGACGAAACAACCTCTATATCTGGGATTCGTTTTTTCGATTTTATCGTCATAGTTACCTCTATAACTGAGACAGCGAGTGAATTTTATATACATTAACCTCTGTAACTGAGATAACATTGTTTTATTTGTTTACTTACTTATGTTTATTCTACCCGCTACTTCCGAACTTGATTAATTTTGAGCCTCAAGGTTTAGCTTTTCTTTACTGTCATAAGAATGTTTATTTGAAAAATGCCGAAACGAAGGCTCAAATCGTAATCAGTGCGTGAAAAACTGAAGTTAATATCTGTTTATGAAAGTGCGAAGACAGGTGATCAGAGATAATTCAGAATAAAGATAAAATTCAATCACAATGTTCTGAAGGGCAAGGAAAACTAAAACGTGTACGTTTATCAGAATATCCTGAACTTGTACAAAAGATTGTTGCCCATCTCTTTTCAGCAAAAAGTTTTATATGTAATCTCTATTGTGATAACGGTCAATGACATCACTAAACCAAATCATCCTCTTTGTTTAATTCCATCTAGTGAGAATTCTTTATACCTGGATATCTCAGGCACGGGTAAATGGAAAACTTCTATAAGTGATACAAATTTGCAGGCCCCTTGATGTCTCACTTAACCAGATCCCGCTGTATATACATGAAGGAGATAAATGAAATTATCAGCGGAAAGGTGATAAAACACAATTGGTCCTATGATCTAAGTGTGTTTCTCGTACAATTCACAGATGGCCCTCGTGAACTAAAATTTGACAATAATTCCATTTCTCATTCACAGGTGGCGTTCGTATTCTAAATGAAGGAAATATTAAATTTAAAAAAAAAAAAAATTACATACAGAATTAATTTATATACAAAATTTATTACAATTTATTTTCATTCTACATAAAATCAATTATAAATATTTATAATTTATACAATTATTGTTTCAATATAAAGCGAGTGAAGTATCACTTCTGTCCTGAATCCTCGAACCCAGTCCGTTTCTTTTCGTCCCAAAAAGTAGAAAAATAAGGAATGATTGATTATTCACCAACTGACTTTCATCTGTTGGTTGGTACAAAACAAAAATTTTCGCTAAAAAAAAAATACCTAAGCTCTTTTACCCTACCCTAATCTTTTAATTGGCGTCAACTTCAAAGCGTGATTGCTCACAATGACATTATTGATTAGAGTCAGTACTTATTAATTATTTTTTACTTTTTTGTGCATTTTTTTAGAGCTGACTCTATTTTTTGCAAAAAACTTTTTACTTTTTATTTCCAATTGTTAACTTGAATAATTTTTCGTGCACTCTCTGTACTTAAAAATGGAATTTTTCCTTTAATATATTAATATTTATAAATAGTTAGAGTTTATCCGAATATTAATTGTAACTGTTTTTTTTATACTGAATTGAATGATTCAAAAAAAAAAATGTTTTGAAAGAGGTCAGTTTTTACATTTATTTATTTTACGTTCTAAAACTATTCAAGTTTTATTTTAATCGCTACGATTTAATTATTACACCTATTTTAACTAAGGTATTTTTACTCATAATCTAAAATCATTTTCCGGTTCCGGAACGATCCGCACGACCTTCTGAACGCGGTTTTTATCTCAACATTGTTTTCTTTGGTGACGTTTTCTTGAATATCTCTGCTTTTATTGATCGAATCACCCTTTTTTATGATCATAAGTTGCATCTTTTTCCAGAATTGCAACTCAATTCCTTCATTTTTCGAAAAGTTATGAGAGACAATTGAAAATATGAGGTTGCTGCGGTTTTCTTGAAGTTTTGAGGTTATTTTGCTATGTTTAGGGCTCGATAGCAAGCAAGGTCGGTGCAGAAATTCTTAACAAACAATTCTTTTTTTTTCGTTTCAATCCGAACAATAGAAGCAGAGATATTCAATAAAACGTCACCAAAGAAATCAATGTTGAGATAAAAACCGGGTGCAGAAGGTCATGTGGATTGTTTCGGAACCGAAAAACTCTTTTTCTGTAGTTTTTACAACGAAAGAAACCTACGAATACTACGAAATTTGCCTCCATATGGGCATTTTATTTAAATCGTTTTCAAATATTAGACGATCTGGGGAAAAACCAAACCAAGAATTTTCTTTTGAAATTACAAGTCAGATTTCAAATACATTAGCTGATGTACTTTTTTCATATTCTGTTCGAGCATATGATTCAAATTTTATTCCGTGATTTATTGCTTTTTTGTAATAGGTTGTGCGATGAAAATAATTTAGAGGCCTTGCTTTCCCAATTTGGCTTTTGATTTTTTCGATACGTAAATAATTCATAGCATCGGGAGCCTACGGTTCTATCTCTAACGGTTTACAAGATGGGTCCTACGAACCCAAGACTCAATTGACCTATGTTGCTCATTTACGAACTTGACCTCACTTTTTACGTCTTAAGCGCACTATAAAAATTTCAGCTTGATATCTCTTTTCGTTTTTGAGTAATCGTGATGACAGACGGACAGACGACAGACAGACAGACATACGGAAATGGACTAATTAGGTGATTCTATGAACACCTAAACCAAAATTTTTTTCGTAGCATCAATATTTTTAAGCGTTACAAACTTGGAACTAAACTTAATATACTATATATATTTCATATATATGATATAAATACAGCTTTTTATATGGTGGTATATGAATAAGTGCTTTTGAAAATGTTTTACCAGTTACATAAAAAACTTTTATCAATATTCCTCAAGTTTTAAGCTTGAAAATCATACAAAGATTAAGAACTGTGCATAAAACTGAAAAACTTTTTTTGGTAAAAAAACTGACTTTGATAGTTAATTTCAAATAAAACGTTCAGAAAATCGATATGAATTTTTCACAAACGATGCACGTGTAAAAGGATTATTAATTGATAGATAAAATTTCAATTTTCTTGATCATTTGTTTGGTATCGAAATACCTTAAACTTAACGAGTACAAAATAAAAATACATAAGCTCTATGCTTGCAACTTTAACTGAGCCCATCTTTACAACTTCATGCAGATAACATAACCTTACCACAGTTTTAACGATCTTAAATCGTAATTATTTTTATGAGGCTCACCTCGACGCTTTGAAGTTTGTAAATAATAAGAAAGTAATTCATATTGTTCATTATTTTCAAGATGGTTACAGTTAAAAATATTTTCTCCTTCGATAAAATTTCGATGTTTCGGTGTAGAATCCAAATGATTCTTACAAGAACATTGTGCTTAATTTTGTAGAAGTATTTGATGAATAATTCAATATTTATAGTTAAAATACTAAAAAAGATTAATTTTTACACGATATTGTTTACATGGGTTGTTCCGTACTAATTAGTACGAATTATTATTATGCTCTCTTTGTTTTAGATTTTCAAAATCTTGTCTCCTCTCATTTGTACTATGTTGTGAAATAGAGTTTAAATAGCTCATATTTACACGTGAGTTGTATGGTTGCTGAGCTGCCGTCAATGGAAGTTGAAGCAGAAATCCAGAATTTCATCGTGAAGCAGAACATGTTTTAAGCAATTTTTGGAAAAGCCCTGTTATTTATAATAGGGCGCAGAAGTTTAATCAAAAAATATTATAAATATGTTTTAGCAACTGAACAAAATAATAACTTTGGTTACTGTTTTGTTCGGTTGTTAAATTAATAATTATCAACAGAAGTTATACAAGTGTATCCATTAATGGCAACAGTAAACAAAAATCAAAGTTTATTTTTCTATAGTACATATAATTTCATAACAACTAATATTTTTCTTCTAATTATCCCGATTGGAAAACCGGCTGCGTTAATATTTTTAGCATGAAACTCCTCGGCCTGTATTATTTAAGCCTTAAAATAAATCTTAGAACCAACCAATTGACTGAGTTAATTGTTAAAATACCATGTATAGACAGTGTTTGTGACTTACTTTACGTCATATAAATTAAGTAAGCAGGGCTGCCAGTAAAGCCAACTTATTTTATACCACTCGGTCACTGAAATTATACAGAATCAAATCTCATTATACAAAGCGACAAAATTGTTAAAAAATAGTCTGTAAACAGTTCCAGTATCAAGTGGCGCTGGGTTAAAAGTCACTTTTACGTTTATTTGTAATGCTAACGAATATTACTCAGAGAGCGCCAATTTCGATTAGAACAGTTTTCGAAAGAGCGACAAGCGCATCACGCCATCTACGATTAAGAAATGTTCGGATACATAAAATAACCATATTATACACTTTTTGTATCCGATTATACAATCTGGCAGCCCTGAAAGTAAGATAGCCAGACATACATATATGTTACACATGTATAACTGATATTTCCATATAATTCATACTATATGATTTGCGCTCTCACGGGTAAATAGTGGTGTTAACGAAAACATGTTTCAAATAAAAATTCTGCAAATTTTATTGGAGTTGCCCGATTACTTAAATACATTTTACTTTAAAAGTAGAAAAAAACTTAATAAATTGTTGAAAACATATCAAAAATTTAGATTTTGATGTAAATTGCCTTAATGTCCAATCAACCTTAATAAAAAGTATCTAATAATAAGATTTAACTAGCTCGACCCGTGTGGAAGTGCGCTCCCGCAGTTACCGTAACCCGTTGTTACCCTGTACCCGTGACTAAAAACAACACAACAAATTTCGTATAAGTGATGAAAAAAGTAAAAAATCCTTAAATTAATATTAGGAGATTAATTTTATATGTCTAGACTTCTAGAGTATTAGGAGAGGATCTGTAATAACTAACATGTTTGCCTAATAAACTTATTATTTAAATTTATAATATTTTTTCGTTCTTATTATTTATCTACCGTGTTTATTCCTAAGCGGTACATTTTTAGACGGTGAGTATATTTTTCATCAAATCTAGACACAATAAGCTTGAAAATGAGGAGTAAATCATGGAATTTGATAATCGAATAAAGAAGACAAGGGTAGGACAGTAAATTATTGCTAGAGTAATAATTTATAAGATGGGAGGGAGATATTTTGGGTTCAAAATCATTAAAACATACAAATCTTTTACAATTATAAATAAATTTTTATTTAAGTCCTATTGTACAAAAACATTAAATCGATATTTTACCTCCGTATACAAGACTACACCAAAGTAGACTGTTTTTTAAAGAAAGAGGTTTTTTTGTATACATCAATTTTTTTTTATTTGGAAAATTTACAATTAATTAAAAAATACAGTTTTTGAGGGATGGAAAATTTAGTATTAAAATATATATATATATATATTTGAAAAAACGATCAACATATTGTTATAACTGGGTATAAGCGTTTGGGTAAATTGAGCGCTTGATTAATTTACTGAACCATCCTCAGGTAGCCAACACCCCTGACCATTGACAATTAGTTATGTATGGAATGCCATGAACATGGAAATTATTCTGTAAATTAACCGAGCACTCAGTTTGGCTAAACAAACCCAAAGTAATACATAAATTGTTCGATCCATCCACACATATCATAGACGTACATTAAATGTAGACTGGCATACAGGGTGTCCATAACTATTGCATTCGAAGTGCACAATAGTGTAGAGGATAAAATCCTAAGAAGACCTTCCTTAACTGTAGTTTAACTGTACAGAGAGTGTCAAAAAACCCTGGCTAAGTACTTTTTATTAAATGCATATGTAAAAGAAAAAGAAAAATACGGAACCCTTTTTTAGCAGCAATAGTAATACACATTCGGTCAAAATTTAAGTCTGTTGACGTTAAAGTCCGTTCGGCTGTTTTCAAATATCTTCAAATGGTTCATGGAGTAGTGGCCGGGGATGGACCAAACCATTTTCGGTATCACAACGGACTTTTTGCTCGACGTTTGTCCCATCTCAAGACTCAAATCTAAGCTAACTATTGCGGTTTATTAGATACAGTCCGTTGACAGACAGCACTAGTTGAAAATAAATGTTCCGAAATATTAATTGTAACAATTTGGAAGGTTTTGGATTCCATTGGACAACGTTATCAGCTGTGTTTGAACCAAAATGACTGATATTGTATACATTTTTTGACACACTCTGTATTAAATTAGCGATCTAATTTATTAGCAGTCTGTGACATATGACATATGTCGATAGATTAAAGCACAAGTATATTGAAAGTATAAATTCATGGTGAATATGTCAATGCCTAAAATCGTAAGCAATCGTAGTAAGTGGAAATTAAAACACGCAAACTCTCGCTTTGTGCAGCGCGTTTTAGTTTCCAAAAATTCAAATCTTTGTAAAATTTATAACTAATTACAATTTTCAATGATTCAATCAATTTATAACTAATTAAAATTCAAATAATTCATTGGAGATTATTTTTAATTTTTACATTTACTATTTTGTTGATTCTTTTTATCCGACTACGCGACGCAAAGAATGTGGTAATGTGTTTATCTGTCTATATTTTTGTGTTACCTTGTAGCACACTAGAGACAAAACGCGTGGCCCGATTTTAATTATTCTTATGTCAATCGAATTGTCGATATCTTGAGAGGGTTACATTCTCATTAAAATTCCATGCGTTTAGTCTTGCCACAAACAACCAAAAATCATTCATCAATTCTATTTGTAAAATTTTTAACTAATTAGAATTTTCAATGTACAATTTTTAATGAATCACTTTAAAAAAGAACGCAGCCCAAATAATTTTTGGGTACTTGAATTTTCCACCACATTTTTTTATAATCGTTCTCATTTTGTAAACATCAAAAACACTTTTAAATCGTCAACGTAAGTAAATTGATTATCGAAATATGGTGATCGCAACTTTCAGGTTTTTCCTACGTAAATACAAATTTTCCTGCACACAAATTTATACAATTTTGCTCTCTTCAGGTGTGTTATATTGCGATCATTGACTTTTATATAAATTTTTTTAAATTTCATAATACTTTTGAAAACCAGTTATTTTTCCAGGAAAATTTTGTTTGAATGGTTCCCTTTTACACTATAATTCGAAATTTAATTAAGTTAATTCACATGGAAACGTCTTGGGTTTAAAAATTATTTTTTTTAAGATCTTCAGAAATTGTAAGAATTTTTTTCATCACGAGAGTAAAGGTGTAAGCTAAAAATTTAATTTTGGAAATTCTCGGACCTGTTCGTGTACTTTCGTACACGTACTCAATAAATTAAATAATGAAATTAGTTTAAAATGAATTTAATTATCTAGGTTATTTCCCTGTGGAATAAAAAACGCTCAAACTGTCGCTTTTTGTAGCGCGTTTTATTTTCCAATAATCCAAATTTTATTATTGTAAAATTTTTAACTAATTACAATTTTCAGTGAATGTACAATTGTTAATGAATCATTTTAAAAAAGAACGCAGCCCAAATAATTTTTGGGTACTTGAATTTTCAACCGCTTTTTTTTTATACTCGATCTCATTTTTTTTAAAAGTTAAATCGTCAACGTAAGTAAATCATCATTGATTATTAGAGTAAGGTGATCGCGACTTTCAGGTTTTTCCAACGTAAATACAAATTTTCCTGCACATAAATTTATGCAAGGCTAATGTACTTTCATCTTAGTTTTACGTCTTAAGGTGTGTTTTCTTGCGATCATTGACTTTTATATAATTTTTTCTTTTATTTCATCTCACTTTTGAAAACTGGTTTTCCAGAAAAATTGTGTTTGAATGATTCCCTCTTATTATAATTCGAAATTTAATTAATTCACATGGAAACGATTTGGGTTTAAAAATACCAAACCAACAAAGAAAATGAGGGAAAAATTTCAACTGTTATTTAAGTTTGATCATCATTTGATAGAAAATCTCTGCTCTAATATTTTCACTCTCAATCATCATAATAAAAATCATCACAATAAAAAAAAATTGCGTAATCAAACTCTTTTCATTTAGCTAGTCCGTTTAAAAATTTTATATAAAATTATGTAGAAGTTATCATTTTTAATTAGCGATCTAGTTTATTAGCAGTCTGTGACATATGACATATGTCGATGGATTAAACCAAAAGTATATTGAAAGAGTAAATTCATGGTGAATATGTCAATATCTAAAATCGTAAACTCGTGTAGTAAGTGGATGCAATTTTCAATAAATGTACAATTTTTAATGAATCAATTTAACCCCTTAACTACCGACACTGTTTCTCTAGGAAGCTACTAGTGGTACTTCAGTGTACCGACTATTTGAATTCTCTGTAAAACTTATTAACAATATTTATTTCTAGATATTTTGGTGGTACTTTAAAGTTTAATGTATTCTTATACGGATTATGATTCAAAAACTTGAAAAAACTTGCAATAACAGCATGTTTACACTAATTGAGACTCAGTTCTTGTCAAAGGTTATAATTGCGTATTTTAGTGTAAATTATCGAACAAAATTCAGGTATAATTTTGAATTTTTAATTAAATATGTGGATTTTTATTAATAATTAATGTGTTTTGAATGTGCCTGTATAAAATAGTTTTATTTTATTAAATTGTTCATCTTTAAATATCAAAAAATATAAACTGGACTCGTAAGTACCATTAAGTAAGTACAATGCTTTTGTAAGCATTGTTATGATATTATTTTGAAACAATAAAATAGTATTTGAAATAAATCGATTTTAGTACAGTAATTGAAAATGTGTTCGAGAAATAGAGCTATGACTGATGATGAGTTAATAAGAATACTTGAAGAAGATATTCCATTCGATTTATCTGAACAAACCGATGAAGAGGATGATTTTGAACAGGAGGAGGATAATAATACTGATCACTTTACGGATGTTTTTGAAAGAAATTTAGATAACATGTTTAATGAAGACGAAGAATTAGATATTGAAATGGGACCTGCGGTACCATCTACATTACAAGATATTACAAATATTTTACATGAATGCAGGACTTGGAAAAAAATTGAAGAAGATAAGAATATTGGTCCTTATTATTTGCCAGAAGGTATACGGTAACCATCATAATATTTTAGTATGTATTGAAATTCTGTTCTCTTGCAGGTGTAAATTTAGACGAAATTTCCGATTGTGAGACACCCACTGATTTTTTTATAAAGGTAATGGGTCCTGCAATAAAACACATAACTTTCCAATCGAATTTATATGCCACCCAAAAAAATAAAAACTTAAAACTTACCGAAGATGAACTTTTATCGTTCTTTGCAT
Source organism: Chrysoperla carnea (assembly GCF_905475395.1). Classification (NCBI taxonomy): domain Eukaryota; kingdom Metazoa; phylum Arthropoda; class Insecta; order Neuroptera; family Chrysopidae; genus Chrysoperla; species Chrysoperla carnea. Next base: position 23,490,292 of record NC_058342.1, on the reverse strand, counting down.
TGAATTTTTTTATGGGGTATCACCAATTACCTTCCATTAAAAATTATTGGTCAACCGATAAAGATTATGACGTTCCGTTTGTAAGGAATATTATGACACGGACGCGATTTGAAACGATACTTTCCAATATTCATATCAACGACAATACATTTATAACAAATAGTAATGATAAACTATACAAAGTAAGGCCTTTGATAGACATTTTGAACGAACAATTTAAGCATTATTACTATGGTTCAAGAGAGCTGGCTGTAGATGAAGCCATGATCCTTTTCAAAGGAAGATCCACGATTAAACAATATAATCCAATGAAACCTGTGAAAAGAGGTTATAAGTTATGGATCTTGGCGGATAAATGTGGATTCGTAAAGAAATTCGATGTATATCAAGGGAAAACCGGTCAAGTTGACAAAAAATTTGAAAATTACAATTTAGGTGAACGCGTTGTGTTAGAAATGACTGAAGAGCATTGGGGGAAACAAAAAATTATTTATTTCGATAATTTCTTCACATCGTTACGATTGTTGGAAAAATTGAAAGTTGAAGGAACTTTCGCCTGCGGCACTATACGACAAAATAGAAAAGGTATTCCTCCTACCATTAATGATAAGCACATGAAAAGAGGCGATTTCGATCACAAGACAAGTAACACAGGCATTACATTCTGTAAATGGATGGATAATCGACCAGTTCTCTTGGCCTCAAATTATAATGGTAGTAAAGAAACTACAGTAGAAAGAAGAGATAAAAAAGGGGAAAAACATCCAATAAAGTGTCCCGAAGTAATATGCGATTATGGAAAATTTATGGGTGGTGTCGATCGAGCCGATCATCTACGCAGTTTATATAATTTAGACAGAAGATCTAAGAAATGGTGGCACCGTTTACTTTTTGGAATGATAGAAATTTCTTTGATAAATGCATATATAATTTATTGCCAAGCTCGAACTAAAATGAGCGTGTTGGAGTTTCGTAGAGCTGTCACAAATGGACTAGCAGTAAAAGGTGCTACTTTACCTTCTACATCAAGATTGTCAAATTCACGCATCAGCTATGGTAATCGTCCGCAAAAGAGAAAATATAATTATTCGGTATCTCAAGACTTACGACTAAGTAATAGAGGTGCTCATTGGGCACGATTTGGGAATCAAAGAGGAAGGTGTGAACAGTGCCGCTGTTATGGAATACAATCAAGACCTTTTTCAAAGTGCTCAGCTTGTGGAATTTTTTTATGCTGTAACAAGGAAAAAAATTGTTTCCTTCATTACCACCAGGATTAATTTATTTATTGGTAATTATTTCGATTGTTAAAGATTATAATAAGAAAATATTAAATTATTTTTGAAATTTAAATAATTTGAGTTTTATTGTTGTATGAATCCCTTAGTGGTACCTTGAAGTACCCAAATTTTATCTCCGGTTTGGTAAATAATTTTTGAATTTTTTAAAGAAATCCGTATTCGTAAACTATTCGAGATATCAAAACATCAAGCAGCACCAAAAAATTTCCATTATTTCACATGCTGGGGTTTCAGAGGTAGTAAAAATCAGGACTGATAAGTACCACTAGTAGCTAAAGGGTTAAAAAAGAACGCAGTCCAAATAATTTTTGGGTACGTGAATATAAGTCGTACTCAGTAAATTAAAAAACTTGTGATATAAATTTAGTGAAATAAGTTAAAATTAATTTAATAAATTAGATTATTTCTCTGCTCTGATATTTTCACTCTTAAACATTATTCAATAATCACGTAATTAAATTATTTTTAATTGGCTAGTGTATTAAAAAAAATTTCTTTATATAAAATTATGTCGGGTTTGACGCATTTGTAAAACGCGTGAGCAAATCTTTCATCACTGAAATATAAAAAACGTATTTCGATATCTTTAGTCTGGATGGCGAACGAATTGGTCTTATGCATTTCCCCGACTATTCCACGATTATGACAAAAATCCCCTGTTTTTGAATAAATATGCGAAAAATAAATAAATAATTTATCTCAAATTATGATAAAATTTATGAAAAATCAAAATTTTGCGATTAAAATTGATTTATAATTAGATAATTTAAATTACTATTCCATGATTATGGCAAAAATTCCCTATTTTTGAATAAATATGAGAAAAATATAGAAATAATCTGTGTCAAATTATGATAAAATTTACGAAAAATCAAAATTTTGAGATTAAAATTGATATTTATTTAGATAAATTAAATTACTTAATTGGATTGATTAATTGAATTAAATTACTTAAAAGCCTTTAAAGTCCAAATTCAAAAAGGATCTTTACCCTTTTCTTGATTGAAACTTAAATTCGCTGGTATTTTTAGAATTTCCCTGATATTTCCACGTTTTAATGGTTAATCGCCATTCTGTAGTAAACCATTTTCACTAGAACGTAAAAATGATTTCGAGTTCGTGAATGGATAAAATTCGTTATTTTAGGTCAAGAAAATTCGAAAATAATGAACGATTTATCTAATAATTCACGAGATATTTGAATTAAACTTAATTATAGGATAAATTCGGCAAAAAAAGATACAATATAAAAATAAGGCTCACTTTGGATAATGCGAAACGCGACGTTAGACAGAGGCGATTGTAGAAAATCGTTAATGCAGCCGTATGTTCGGCCCCAAATTGAATTGAATCACCTTTTTATTTTGCTGACCAACTTACTACAATTTCATACCGATTTAAACCGAAGTACAATTTGACCTTACGTGTGACAAACAAAATTTTGTTTTAAAAAATAATATAATTCCAAAAAACGAAATAAAAAATGAAAAAATATTTTTTAAGGGGGAAGGGGGATTACTATTTCTTTAAAAATACAATTGAAAATACTCGACTAATACTAAAAAGGGGAGGTAAGTCAATTAAATTATTTTCAATCATGGTTACTTCCACTTTCTGGTATAGTAGACGGTGTAGAGGGTACAACAGCAGCTTGTGGGGATGGAGGTGTTAGCGTTGATGATGTGTTATCACCAGGTCCGTTTGATCCAGGTCCACCAGTTGTTGGATTTGGTGATGCGTTTGTGGTTGGTGGCATGGTTATACTGTTAGTACCGGGAGCGTTAGTCGTTGGTGGTTGTTGCATCCATTGGTGACCTTGTTGTTCGGCTGCTATCCGTTGATGTGCCTGTTGCCGTGCTCGAAATTCGGCTGCTTTTAATTGTTCTAAGTGGAATTGTTGTCTTTCGGTAATTAATTGTTGTCTTTGGTATTCAAGACCTGCAAATAAAATCGTTTAATTATCTTTAATAATTAATTGCCTTAGTTTTTAGATTATTTAAAATAATTAACAGAGTGTCCAGCGATTTAGCTCAAAAAAATTCAGAGGATTTAGGAATAGGTTCCTTAAATGGATATTTTTAGAGATCGTTTTTTATTCGACTTTCTAGCTCCAAAATTGACCGGGATACGAATGATTTAAGTATAGCGGATGTAGAGCCTAAATGGCCGAGCGGTTTAAAGCGTTTGTCTTTGGCTGTTTGTCCATTTACACTTAGGTTGCGGGTTCGAATCCAGGCAGCGGCAGTGTGAACAAGTATGATTAATGAGGGCAGTAGAATTGATCACATTGTCGTCGCTTGGATAAGAACAAAGCTACCGACTCCACCCACATCAAAATGTAATTGTAAATATGTTTGTAATTATTTAAATAAAGATTAACAAATAATGATGTGGGTGGCCTCTGTTATAGGCGTATATGCCAGAGAAACGGAGGTTAAACCCCATTATTATTATGTATAGCGGATGTAAGTCAGTCACTACTCTATTAATTCATTTTAAAATATTTAATTTTAAATAAAAATTAACTTTACCAGAAAAGTTTCAAAATTCCCTGACTTTTCAACAAATTATGTATTTCCTATCATTTCCAGATTTTCCGGGATCGCTAGATACCCTGATTTTAAGACCCTTGAAAGTCACGAAAATCTAGTTCATTTGACTAGACAAATATTTAGCTTTTTATATGAAATTTCGGACGATTACCCAAAAACTACGCATCCAATCACCGCATGAACTCGATGTTTGTATTTTCCGGGTCAACTTTACCTTATCTATTGAAATTTGAGACAAAATATTGTTGTCTCCTTTGAAAAAATCGTATTGTTTCGAAAATTAACAGAACTCACGACAGTTTATAATAGTTATTAGGCATTAAAAAATAGAAAAATCGGTTCATTTGATGTTTAGGAGAGTAATTTCTAAATATTCGGTTGAAATCGCATATCCTACAGCGAGTTTAACCGATATCTTAAAAACTATAGAAATCAGAAACCTCTGATTTGAAAAAACCGTATTGTTTCGAAAATCAATAGAACTGAGGCGGTTTAAAATGGTTATTTGGCATGAAAAAAATACAAAAAACGATTCATTTGACGTTTAGATTAGTATTTTCTGAAATACCCCTTGAAATCGCAATTTTAATCGATATCGTGAAAACTATTGGAATCAGAGGTTTCTGATTTCTCTAATAATTACCGGTCAATCATGTTCCCTGGTAATTCCCGTTTGTGACAACTGAATCGAGAAATCAGGGTCTACAAAACTCTAATTTAAATAAAAAGAAACATACCTTCACGTTCTCGTTCCATAGTTGTTTCTAATTCCTCAAAATGCCTCAATTTAATTTCTAATTTCTTCATTTGAGTTTCAACTAATAAAGCCACCAACGATTTGATTTTACGTTCTTCGACCGCAGCTAAATGTTTGGCTTTAACAGCTGCAGCGGCTAATGCTGCGGCGGCCGCACTTTGCATTTGTCCATCCTTAAGTACTTTATCCATTTCTGTTACTTTCTTATCCGCTGTCTCCTTCTTGGCTGTACCATCTTCCATTTTGACGGTTGCCAAACTATCATCAGTTTTAGCATCTTCTGGTTTCTTTTCTTCACTTTTTGGTTTCGTAGGTTCATCAATTTCCATTGGAGTAGATTTATCTTTATCGCTATTTTCCTTGTTTTTATCTTCTTCTTCTGGTTCTGGCGGTTCGGTACCGGCAATACCACTAGTTTCTAATCCGGCGGCTGGATCAAATTTACCATCGGTTGTGGAAGCTTCTACATTTTTTAAATGAGCGTCCATCAAAACAGCTGGAACTTCATCTTTAATATTTGCAAATTCTTCCATAGCGGATTTTGCTGCACAGGCAGCTACACGAGGATCCACAATAGATGCTAGGAATGCTACCGTAGACATAATCGGATTACCAGCCTTACTAAACGGAATTGGTTGATACGCTAATGGACCAAGAGCTCCATCGGATTCAAAATCTTCCAAATAGGGATCTTCAATCGGTAAACGTAAGAAATGTAAAATACATTCATCTTGTGTCCTCGATCCAACATGTTCGCATACTTTATTCCAATCATCCTTATACATTTCCAAACCTTCGAGTAAAAGTAAAGTTTCTTGCTCCGTCCAATCTCTCGCCGATGAGGCTGCAGTTCGATTACGCATTGCAGCTGGTTTTTTCGTATATTGATCTAATTTCAAACCGAATTGTGTTGTGGGTTCAACTTCTGGTTTCTTTGCCGGTTCCTTATCCAAATCTAACAACGATTTCGCCGCACTAGGTTGAACAGTTTTCATTGGATTGACCTGTTGTAGTCCAGATGGCATATCGGCTAAAACGTGGAAATGAGACGTAGGAGGTGGTCCCATCAAAGTAGGACGTGAATCTGTATCAACTTGATAATTAATTAAACCCCATTGTTCAAGAAATGCATGTACCCGCATTATTGCGCACACATCTCCAGCTAAATTTCGTCGACAGCATGTCGATGTAATATATTCAGTTGGATTTAATCGATACGTATCGATTATAAAATTTCGATATGCAAGATAAATTTCCGGTGTTTTAGATTTATTCTTTCCGTTAAAGAATTCTGGAAGTGCACGCTTTTCGACGGTATGAATCGCGTTGTAATCAAACCAGGCTGTGTATGACGGGATTATAATATGATGCATTTGTTCAGTGGCGTTATCTTCTTGACCTTCATCTTTAATGGTTGGTGCTTCTTGGGTACTTGATTCACTAACCTTTCCAGTTTGAGAATTTTCGCATTTCTCTTCAATTTCTTCGATATCGGTGACCATACCACCTTTTAACGGTTGAAGTTCGTGATCTTTCTTGTTGACACCAGGTGTAGTTTTTGCTGGAACATTTACTTCAACGATATTTGGTTCAGATACTGGTTCTTCCATGTCTTTTGTCAGATCTTCAGATTCCATATCTTCTCCTCGATGTTTCTTAGCAGCACTTCCACTGCTGTTACTACTATTCGAATTACTATTACCCCCACTGACACTGCTACTCGTGATACCTCCACCACCAACAGCTGGACTTCGTCCACTTTTTCGTTTACCAGGTTTCGGTGGCGGTGATGGCGATTTCTTTCGTTTATGCTTTTTCTTACTTTTATCATCAATACTAGGATTCATTAAATCCTCGACTGACAGCCGTAGTTTGTGGACCTTTTTAACACCATTTTCATCAACTTCGTAATCTTCTTCGGTCATCCACTCGTTATATTGATCTGATTCAATAACCCAAGATGCAGTTAAACGCCATGGACCAGTATGTGTCGGAGGAGTTTCTGGAGCATCTATTGGAACTGTATCTGCTGGTACCCATGTGTCATGTGAATCGGGGAAATAGTACCAATGAAGAAGTACCATTTTATCTCGACGTAAACTAGGTCTACCATATTCTTCGTCTAATGGATCTACACTTGGATGTAGAATATGGGTAGCATCTTCATCGTTATCTGCTAGAGTACAGCCACGACGTTTGATTATTTCACGGATTTTATTTGCTGTACTTTTCTCAACATCGGATCGTATGTAGACGCAAGGCAAAGTGATTAATTTGTTGTGAATTAGTGTGCGCTCAACATTTAAAAACATTTCTACGAGTTTTTCCATTCGTGATGGATTCTAAAATAGAATAAATTTCGTTTCGTTTTAATTTCTATTTTAAATCAGTTATGCCTAACCAAATTGTTAAATCATAGCTTTATAAAAACATAAAAAACAAAAACATATTTTTTAACGATGTTAAAAAGTCCCTTAGCAGACCTTTCTGTGAAAGTAACAAAATTCCTTGAATTTTATTCTCGATTAAATTGAAGGATGTACGAGCAACAAAGCAATTTAAAATAAAAAGCTTGATTTTTTTTTATATTAAGTTGGATTAAGTCTAAATCAATTCTGATTTTAAGAGGGGTGGCTCGATTATTTAAATAAATAAATGACTTCAAAAGTAAGCATATTTAACATTGGTTTTATGGAAAAACGGTAAATGGATGATATGTTTTCATAGATTTCTCCAAAACTAGTCGGTGGAAATTATATAAAAAAAAGACTATTTAAAACCTTAATAAAAAAAAAACACGTTGTGCCCGACTAATTAAGGATGTATGAGCACGGTAGTGGGGATACAAATATAAACTTATTAAATTTGCACTTTAGTGATTTTTCTTAAAAATGCCGGGTATATAGAAAAATTAACAGTTTTTCTTTAATAAACGGAAATTACAACTGTGTACAAAAAATGTTATGAATCGCGAAAAATAAATATTTCAAAATTTGAGGTTATAGGGTTAATTTTTAAAGCTAAAGTTAATTTTTATTTTTCATTAAATTACCTCCATTTATTTTGGAATCGTTTGGGAGGGGGGCTATGGGGGATTTGAGAATTATAATTTGGGAATAATTAGTTTTCCTGTAATTCATAGGACTTTTCATTTTAAAATCATGATTTACAATCGTTTCAGACTAAATGATTTATAATAAATGTGACACAATGAATAACAAACATATTCTTCTATCTTAGTACAACTTATTGCTGTCAGTCCGCAAAACGTATAATTAATTAATTACATTTATTTTTTAGTTTATTTCATAGAATATTATACTTTGAGAACGCCATTGCCTTGTGTGTTGATGTGTCCTTGTCTAATCTATATGTCATTGGCTAGATATTGTTTAAATTCTACGAAATCTCTAAGCATCATATAATTTTGACAATGACACAATGGAATCAGCTGATTCCATTAATAATTATATAAAGGCAATATTCAAATGTTACTTCATTTAGAATAATTTATTATTTAATTTATGAAAATTTTAAGTTTTATTTTTCATTCAAACTATTTTTATTCAATTGGAAATAGTTTTGGAAGATTTAGGAACATAAATTTATTATTTAGAACTGATTAATTTTCGTGTAATTATTACGTTTTCAGCATTTAGGACAGTGTAATTAATTAATTACACTTTTATTTAGTTGGGTTTTTGGTTATGTTAATCAAATGTAATTCTCGAATAAATTACCGTGAGTCTCCAAGTGAATTACTATCAAATAACGTACAAATGGCGAAAATTTTAATTTCTGATCTGCTCTTGGCCCTAATTATTAATGCAAAAATACTATAAGAAAATGCGACATTTTCGTTAATTAAAGAAAAACTATTTATTTTTCACCATACCACATAAAAAATGCTTTAATTTGATATTTTCCTAATTTTCTAATACCATTTTTAATAAAAGACGCTAAAAAACATATTTACCATAAATTTTTTTGGAAATCTATGACCAAAAACACATATTTCGAGTCCTGGTTCGAGTGTATTTTTTTCAATTCTCTTTAATTAAGATTACTAGACAAGATATTTGTCAATATTTAGTTTACGCTGTATGCATCAGATTAAAAATCATTAATTATAATCCATGATGACCATGAGAGACCATGATGTAAATAAATATCGTATGCATGATTAAAAGTAAACAAAAACAAAAAGTAATACATATTTAATTTTTTTTTTTTTTTTAATGAAGGAATGTTTTTTCAAGACCTATCTAGGAAATATATTTAGAGAAATCTAAGAAACGTTGGGTGGAACATTTATAAAACACTTTTTTTTTAAATATATACGATTAGAAAAATATACTAAATCCAAAAACGGAGAAATATATCAAAATTGAAATAACTCAAGCGAAAAGCCGGTTTATTTTTTAAGGAATAATTATTTCATTTTGTAAGGGAGTTATTTCGGGACAGTAATGATTAACATCGTTATGTTTTTATTTTTTAAAAAAACATTTCAAAAACAAATAAAAACAAAATGAAACAACAAAAAATTAATGCGACACTTTACCTTACCAACCTGGAAATCGAAACGTCTCCATCCCTGTTCGCTTTTAAAACGAAAAACTGTTGCTAAAATATGACAAAGTGCTCCACCAGGTTTAAAATCTATAAAACATCGTACGGGTAAACGAATCAATGCTGGTTTTGTGGCATTTTTACCAAAATTATCCTCTTGAAATTGTATCAATTGTACAACCAACGCTGATAAACTTTTATTCGTTGGTGGATCATTTTGTACATACTACGGAAAAATAATTAAAAAAATTAAATTACTTAAAAATTTTCAACCGGCATCAGAGAAATGCTTTGCAAGTCGTACCTTTTTACATGTTTTCATTAACCATTGACGGACACTGTCAAATGCTGCTATCGTTTCAGGTGATTCATAAAATTTTGTGTTCGGTCCGCCATCCTTTTTAGGACCTAAAGTCATCATTTTGTATGAATTTTATGGTGAAAACTTTATTTTTAAATGTTTTAAATCACAATACACAACACCACTTCACTTGCCATTAAAATTATTTTATTTGAGGCTACTGGATAATGACACATGCGTACTATATACAAACATAAATAGTTTATATATTTTAAAGGCGCGTATTTTTAAAAATGAAAATATTAGAATCTTGAATTTAAAATTACATTTTAAATTTAATTTGATTTGATATTTAAATGTTTAAATTATTTATGCGTTAACTGTGTCATAATTTTTGTATTTCCTAAATTATTAAGGTGGTTGGTGCTGCAGAAGAGTTTAAGGATATATAAGTTTGATTTTTTGCCATGTTGTTCTTTGTTGTTTAATACATAAAATACCACAAAGAGCTAATTTTACCAGTTAGTTTACGAGATATCAGAATTTGGTGTGAACGCCACGTAACCTCTGTATATATATAATGTATAAACTATTAAAATAAGAAAATGACTCGGATCAAAAATATTCGATTTCAGAAATCCTTTCTCAATTTTCACTAGGTTTTGGACGTTTTTATTGAGGGCATGTTATATATCAAAATGGAGGTATTAAAAAGGCGAATAGAAACAAAATTCGTTCTTGAAAAATATGTTAACACACATTTATCCATCAAATTGCATGAAATGGATCCGATGTATTCGCGCCTCTAGAGTTGCCACCTTTCCAGATTTGATCGGGAGACTCCATAAATCGTGTAGTCAATACCTCCCGAATCCCGATATCAATATAAATCCTTCAGAATTCAGTAAATAAAAACGTTTTTTGATTGTTTGTTCAAGTTTGTTCTTATTCAAGTAAATAATTGAGTTCTAAGCACCTGTTATTGTCAATTATATTTGACGGATGGTTATTTAAATTTTGAATTACAGGAAAAGTGGGTCTACAAAACATCAAAAATATCGATCCTGACTTTCCAGAACTTTGAGGTGGCAACCTTACACCCCTCGTATGGGATTATGGACGATATCTCAAAAATTATACATCCAATTATCAAACTTGCGTTTTGTATTTTTTGGGTCAAAATTACCTTATGTGTTGAATTTTATCGAAATTGGAGACAAAAATTTTGCTGATTTTTTTTAAATTTTCTTAACCACTTAAAAAATATCGAAAAATTAAAATATAATAAAACATAAAAATATCAGAGTGTTTAAAAAGTAAAATTTAAGGACATTTCAAGGATTTCCAGGACTAAAAATAATGTTTTTAAAGGCATTTCGATACGAAAAACAAGAAAATGATCCCCAAAATTTGAAATTTGATTATAATCAATTAATCATTCTTTTAGACGTCTTCTGTGAAAAAATTCATATCGAGTCTCTGAATGGCTCAAGAAAAATTAACTGTCAACCCTGGCGGAAAAAATATTTGAAAAAAGAATAAGTCTTAATAATTCTTAGGAAACTCAGAAAAAATCTTAGAAACTTTAAAAAAGTATTAAGAACTCTGAATAACTCTGAATTAGACTAGTCCGAAAACGTTGAGAAATTCAAAGTTCCTAAGACTTTTTCAGAATTTCTTATTCTTTCTTCAAATATTTTTTCCACCAGGGAAAGTCAGTGTTTTTACCAAAAACAAGTGAAAACAAACAATTGACTGAGTTAATTATTGAAATACCATGTATGGACAGTGTTCATTACTCTGTCACATAACACATACCTACAAACATGTCACACATATATAACTGATATAGCCATAACATATATACTATACAATTTGCTCATAATTTGCGCTTTCACTGGTAAACAGTGATGTTTACGAAAAAATGATTGGAACAAAAGTTGTTTTATTTTTTTATAAGGAACTTTTTTTACATTTAATGTTTTGTTTTATCTCTAACGGTTTACAAGATGGGCCCTACGGACCCAAGATCCAATTGACATATGTTGCTCATTTACGAACTTGGCCTCAATTTTTACGTCCTCAGCACGCTATAAAAATTTCAGCTTGATATCCTTTTTCGTTTTTGAGTAATCGTGATGACAGACGGACAGACGACAGACAGACAGATAGACATACAACCGGAAATGGACTAATTAGATGATTCTATGAACACCTATACAAAAATTTTTTTCGTAGCATCAATAGTTTTAAGCGTTACAAATTTGGGACTAAACTTCATATACTATGTATATTTCATATATACATGGTATAAAAAGGGAAGGAACATTTCTCATAAAGCGTACAGAGAATCGATATGAATTTTTCACAAAAGACGTATAAGAGGATGATTAATTTGATAAATAAAATTTCATGTCATTCGGATCATTTTCATTTTTTCGGTATCGATATATCTTAAATACTTCTGCTAAAATTAGGTACATTTCACCATTCCTATTTTCGAATTTCTACTCCTAAGAAAAGAAGTGACAATTCTTTTTGTTTGGCTAAAATTCACAATATTTGAAGCATCTAAAGGTATCTCTAACATTATTATCCTTTATTGGTTCTAAGATTCATTTTAAGGTTTAAATAGTACAACAGGCTGAGGAGTCTCATGATAAAAATATTAACGCACCCGATTTTCCAATTGGGATAATTAGGAGAGAAATATTAGTTGTTATGAAAATATATGTACTAAAAAAAAAATACACTTTGATTTTTGTTTACTGTTAATATTCTGTTCAATTAATAAAACATTTATATAATATTTTTTGATTTAATTTCTGCGCCCTATTATAAATAACAGGGCTTTTCCAAAAATTTTGTCTAATTGCAAGACAAAACTTCCATTTCCATTAACGGCAACTGTATGATACAGCTCACGTATGAATATGAGCTATTTAAACTCTATTTCACAACATAGTACAAATGAGAGGAGACAAGATTTTGAAAATCTAAAACAAAGAGAGCATGATAATAATTCGTACTAATTAGTACGGGACAACCCATGTAAAAAAAATCGTGTAAAAAATAATCTTTTTTAACATTTTAACTATAAATATTGAATTATTCATCAAATACTTCTACAAAATTAAGCACAATATTCTTGTTAAGTTAAGTTATCGTAGGAGAAAATATTTTTAACTGTAACCATCGTGAAAATAATGAACAATATGAATTACTTTCTTATTATTTACAATCTTCAAAGCCTCGAGGTGAGCCTCATAAAAATAATTACGATTTAAGATCGTTAAAACTGCCGTAAGGTTATGTTATCTGCATGTAGTTGTAAAGATGGGCTCAGTTAAAGTTGCAAGCATAGAGCTTATGTATTTTTATTTTGTACTCGGTAAGTTTAAGGTATTTCGATACCAAAAAAATGATTAAGAAAATTGAAATTTTATCTATCAATTAATAATTCTTTTACACGTGCGTCGTTTGTGAAAAATTCATATCGATTCTCTGTGCAGTTTATGGGAAATTAACTATCAAAGTCACTGTTTTTACCAAAAAAAGTTTTTCATTTTTATGCACAGTTCTTAATTTTGGTATGATTTTAAAGCTTAAAACTTGGGGAATATTGATATAAGTATTGTATGTAAATGATAAAACATTTTTAAAAGCACTTATTGACTAAAAAACCAACATTTATTACGACTTCGTCATATCCCACCATGTAAAAAGGGCTGTTTTTAATGATTAATTTATCATAAACCTTACAGAAAATCGACTTGAAATTTATACAGAAGGCATATTACTAATTAATTGACACACAAAATTTCAGTTTTTTTCATAACACTTTCGTTTTGGTATCCAAACACCTTATAGACACTTTTTTTAATTAAAAAGAATGATTTATTTTAAGTTTAAACTTATATAGAAAAACATTTATTTTATTTTTTTAACTTTTCAGCTTTTTCGTTTATCAAACTTTAATTCTTGATCGTAGCTTTCTTGTATTCTTTTCTTCTTCACCTCAAGTTTATTCAGTTTCTCTACCCACTCTCGTTTTTGGTTTGCTTTTTCTTTGACAATCTTTGATTTAAAAAAAAATCCAATTCTGCTTTTCTATGTTTGTGAAAATTCAAAAAGGTTTTGATCGTGCCATTCCACGAACATTTAGATTTTCTACCAAAACTTCTATGTTGTATGAAAAACTACGCTCGGCATTTCCATAGAACATAATAAGAATCATTCAAACTTCCCAGTATAATAAATGATGTGTTTTATCCACTTTTCAGATTCTGTTTACTCAGTTTTTTTACTACCATTAAAAACGGCTCAACTAATTCTGCTGAAACCTCTTAAATACGCGTCGAATAAGCCCTGCGATCACGTGTCAAATAACACACACACGACCTATTGCGACCTTGAAACCGTGGAAATATGTAAAACTGGAGATTTTCAAAATCGGCCCATTACATTAGCTTCCTCTGGGAAATTAAAAATTAGCCTTCTCTCAAAATTTTCTGAATTAATTATCAAAATCCGGTAGATTTACCGTTTTACAGAAATCACAGTTTTGAGGATACGAAAAAAAATCACGAACATTTCTAAGTTTTCAAGGGCAGCTGAACGACATCCTGAAATATGTTTCGATTTTGTTTGAACCATGAAAATTCGTCGTTATAACCGATTTTACAAAAAACCAAATATATCAAGTTTGGGAATTTTTTGGTGTTACGACAAGAACTAGAAAACTAAATCTGATGTCATGGCAATCATAAAAAATAATAAAAAACCAAAAAAAATATTTTTATAAGTTTTATTTAACCGGATATAATATAGTTTTACAATAACATTAACAAATTTGTTTAATATACTTTGTTTTTTATACTATTTAGTTTAAAATTGGAGCTTTATTTTTAAAAATTAGTACAGCATTTGTTTTGGTTTTGCACCGATTGCATTTATTTTAAAAAAGAAAAACAAAAAAACGAAAAATTTAAAATGATAACGAAGAATTAGGAGATGGATGAGTCTTGAACGCGTTTGATTTGGATTCTTGTGTGCCATATTAAAATATTAACAATTAAAATTGATGAGTTTTTTTTGATAATACAATACTACATATCCATAATTATTTTTAGTGACTTAGTTCATTTTTCACATTTTTCTCAATAGATTTTCTTGATTTTCTTAGTTTTTTTTGTTAATTTATTTATATTAGGTAATACTTTTTTGTTTCTTAGGTATTGGCGTTTACTTGGTTAAGTTTAAACGTCTCATTTCTTTTATCAATTCTGTTCCCATCTGGGCTGGTGATTTGGTAACAACTACTCCTGCCTGAAAATATTAAAAGAAAATCGAAATTAGTTCAAGGATTTTTTCGTGGACACTACACAAGGATACTCAGCTCAAACGAAAGAGTTGACAAAATTTGTCAACGAATTTGCACTGGAGTGCATGCACGAAATAAATACGAGCACATACGAACGAAATACTACGTAAATGCGTCATATTGTAAAAATCAAACTCGCGTCTAACTCTTCTTCCTCTATCGCGGTTCAAAACAGTGCAAAAGGAACGCTACTGCCATCTTTTATTTGACAAATATTTGATTACATGGATTTGAGTGTCCTTGTGTAGTGTCCATGGATTTATTTAAAAAGGGGGTAATGAGTAAATTTTTTTTATCACTTCAGGTGAAGCATTCTCATTACAGGTACAGAAAAGTGAAGTTGGTTTTTGAAAATCTTTAGAAGTATGCAAAAGATGAACGTTTAAAACTACTAATTAAACAAAGAGGATGATACTTTAAAAGCAATGTCATTGTTGAGTATTATCATAGAGATAAATTACAAATACAACTGTTTTGCAAGAAAGAGACGGGCAACAATCTTTGAATGCTTATAACTTCTTCGCTTTAATAATAATAATAAAACAAAAGAGGGGTACCGCAAGTGCGTCCTCAGCACTTAGACCAAGAGTCCTCTGTGCCCTCCTTGAGAACGATCTCTCATCCGGAGACGAGACATCTCCGGGTAAAAAACGCTGTTAAAATCGGATGAAGGGTTAAAATGGAAACTAAAGGATTTTGTTTAGGCGAGGCGCCACGCAGAAAGCCCACAGCTTCTCCGTCGGCATCTCTCTCAAGATAGATGAATTGATCCAAGGTTTCGGACCTGAACATTCTGAATCTAACGCCCTGCAGATTTCTGCAGGTGCAAATAACATGTATGGACGTTTTGTCATCCTCCAACTTCTTCGCTTTAATTTAACTTTCAAACTTTGTTATGGTGAAGTTTACTTTTACATTTTTATGGTTAATATGGCAAATTCGATACAAGTCAATCGTTCGGCAATCGAAAGAAAATTGGAAGTTTTACTGGGGAAGAAAAACTAGAAATAGAGAAGAATGAAAAGAAGTGGAAAAAGCTTATGTGTCATGACCTTAGTAATGAATTCCTGCTGCTGAATAATTCGATGTCAGGCTGCCGAATTTATGGGAGAGAGGGGATAAAGATTCAACCACGAAGAATTTTGAAGCGATATGTCGGCAATAATCCAAGAAATTCGATAGGTGAATTTTTGTTTATTATCTGAGTAACCTTAATTCTTAAAACTCCAAACCCAGGTTAAAAACAGATTTACACTTTAAACGATAAATAAGGATAGCTTCACTCGGAGTATCGATAGAACTTTTATGGGAAGGGTTAAAATTTGCCCATTGAAGAGAGTTCACAGGAATGTTAAAACATTTTCTAATACAATCTTTAGACAACTGTTTCACTTAGAATTCAAAGTCTCACGAGTAGATTTGGGAAAGTAAGTGTATAAATAAGTGATTAATTACCTGTTCGAGAGCATTAATTTTATCTTGTGCACCACCTTTGCCCCCAGATATGATAGCTCCAGCATGACCCATCCGTCTACCTGGGGGTGCCGATAAACCAGCAATGAATGAAACAACTGGTTTACGTTTTGGACCAGAATTGTGTTGTAATAAGTATTCGGCAGCTTGTTCTTCGGCTACACCACCAATCTCTCCAATCAAAATAATACCATCCGTGGCTGGATCGTGCAAGAAACATTCTAAACAATCAATAAAATCGGTTCCATTGAAAGGATCTCCACCAATACCAACACATAATGTTTGTCCTAAGCCAACTTGTGTAGTTTGATGTACCGCTTCATAGGTTAAGGTTCCTGAACGGGATACAACACCAATACGACCACGGCAGTGAATATGTCCAGGCATGATACCAATCTTACATTGATCCGGTGCAATGATACCAGGACAATTGGGACCAAGTAATCTTGTTTTATTTTGTTGAAGTAAACGATTTTTCACTTTGACCATGTCTTGTTGAGGGATACCTTCTGTGATACAAACGACTAAGGGCACTTCAGCATCAATTGCTTCCATAATGGCTGCTGCAGCACCTGGAGGTGGTACATAGATGACGGTAGCATCGGCACCAGTTGCGGCACGAGCCTCTTTCACTGAATTAAATACGGGTTTGCCTAAATGTGTTTTACCCCCTTTGCCGGGTGATACACCTCCAACGATTTTTGTACCGTAATCTAATGCTTGTTGACTATGAAATGTGCCTTGTTTGCCGGTGAAACCTTGGCAAATCACTTTTGTGTCTCTAGTTAGCACTAAGTTTTTTCTTGTTTCTTCATAGATTGAGCTCATTAAACGAGACTTGTTTGTGAATGCGGGTCCAGCTATTCTAACTCCATCTAGAAAAATTGAAACAAAAAAAACTCGTATTAATATTTAGTGGGGAAAATTTTGATCCCCTTAATATTTTTAGGTCAGATTGGTATGAAATTGGAACAATAAACCAATAACTTGAACCATGGTGGCCACTGCTTTTCCAAAATAAAATTCCCTGATCAAATTATTACTGACTTAAAAAAACAAACGATTGCGTAGTCTATATATTGCACTGTCTATACATGATATTTCAACCATTAACTCAGTCAATATTTTGTTATCATTTGTTTAAACTAATTTGTATAGAATAACATTATGAACATTTTTTAGAACTTTGTTACGAAAGTTATAAAATTCCTTCCTGACATTTCCATTAACGTAGCCAAGATGGTTGAACCTACTTATACCAATCGAGAACCTTATTTAATTTCGGAGGAAAGCTCTGAAAAACCACAGAGCATTACAATGGGTAATCTAATTTCCAAAGGTTTTCTCAGAAACTATAAAAGATAGAATATTGCCAATTAGTATATGGCTTCGCGATGTTGCTTTTTAGTGCCTAATTTTATACAAATCCCATCTGGTAATATTAAGGGGTTGAAAAGCAGTGATTTTTCCAAGTTTAGTTTCCAGAGGTTATTTACGAAACTACAACCAAGAGAAGGTTGAAAATTTGTACCCAGCTTTAAAAATTCTAAGATTCTAAATTAACACGAACTACATCCGATAGTAAAAAGAGGCTAAATATTTAATTAATATAAAATCTTATCTTGAATTTCGATTCAGAAAACGGAGAGATTAAAAAAAATTGATTGATTTTCGAGCAATTACATTATTTGATAATAATCGCTTTTCACCGTTCGTGGATAGGAAAAATTTTATAATATTAATAAAAAATATTTAAATATTGAATTGATTCAGATGATTCATATTATTATTACTTTTGGGGACAAAAATTTCAGTTGGAACTGATAAGCTTGTTTGAATTTTGATATCTTTAAAATTAAGATACTGAAAATAAAAAGTCAATATCGTTTTTGGTTTTCTAACTATCAAAATCTAAAAGATTTTAGTCTAATTTTTTACGATTCGAAATAAAATTCATTTTTGCTTTTCAAGGCAAAATTTCCGCATCATTTTCTATATCCGGCTTAATAAATTCAAGTGTTAATTCGGCGCTAATTACAACTTAAATAATACATTGAATAATATTAAACTTTGTAGTTTGACCAAAAAATTTGCAAAAAAAACTTGACAAGATTATTCAAAAATTTGAAAAAAATAATCTTTTTTTCTTACTAAACAAAAACATACCATTTTTGTTTATAAAACTTTGATCCCTCTGATGAATGGGGTCAAATGTTCAAACTTCAATTAAGTATGTACAAAGAGCAATATTAAATCTTGTATGTCAAATTTTTTATAAAAAAAACTCAAAATTTTTGAATGAAAATAGTATAATTTTCAATGACATTCGGTCTAAAATAACATCTCGTATCGAATAACACAAGAAATATATGAAAATTTTCAAGTACAATTGAAGAACAAATTCATTTAGAAGGTTAAAAATCGTAAAATAAATATAAAAATATTGAAATAAATAAATAATTATGAATAATAACTATTTGAGAATAATACTTATATAATTATTACCTAAGAGCTTTGTAAAAATCCGTGTTGAAGCAGCCATTTTTGACAATATTTTTTAACACAATTAGTACCCTTTTTTTCTATTTTCTATCTGACAGTTGGTATCGTTTTTAATTGCACACTACTAGCTAGTACTTGCCAACTACCGCGCCGTTTGGCCGTATGTAGTGTCATGTACCACGGGAACAATGTATGATAATAGGATGACGGCACCAATAGATGGATACTTGAGTATATTTGGGCGTATTTATAGCCATTTGTAAGGTCTACGAAGAGGGGTGGGTGTGCCGTATGCGTTATAGATCAATTGTATAATCCCTAGAACACGATTTATGGGGTTTTGTGAATGCTTGATTTATAAATATGCATAATATATTAGTATATATAAATCGGATCTATATATCAATAATATAGCGGCCCTTTTTGCCCAAATGAGCTGAAATTTATGAAATTTGAGGTTTGTATATCAGGCTAAATAATATTGTACGAGTGGAAATATATATCAACAATTTCGAAAAGATCCTCAGGAGAAAAACCATTTTCTTTGGACGTTTTTATGGATTTTCCCATCTGTAGAGCTTTATAAAATTGAGCTATAAGGTAGATTACCAGTAGGTTCAATGAATGTCAAGAAAGAAATGGCTTTTGAGATTGTAAATTTCCCAGCTTCCTTCCTTTTTTTTATGTAGAAACATCTTGAATTTTCGCGGTTTTTAAGGCTTTGTAAACCACCACAGCACCTCCTAATTGAATTAGAAAGTTGAAAATTTTTATATGAGTTGAGTGAGTGTCATAGTAGTACCTTTTGAGTATAAATTAAAATATATTGTCTAAGTCAAAAATGATCTTTGGTTCTTAAGCCATTAGTTCTTCCTTGATTATGTGATAGGCATCGTATATGCGAATTGGGCCAAATGAGATAAGACAGTTGTTGGCCACAAAAAAAAAATTTTTAATCTATTTCTCTCTATCCAAATAATAAGTCAGCCACCCTAGATTATATCATCTTTTATCTAGAAATAAAATTATTTTAGTTCAAGGTATGTATAATAGATGGTGTCACTAGGACTATTTTATATTTTTGTACATAAATATTACCTGAGTTATGTTATTGCTATCTTCATTACTGACTCGGTATTATTTAATGGTTTGTACATTCGATAAAAACACGAGTAGACACGAACTGCATGAATTCGATAAAATGTAATTTTCGAGGCACGACAAATATTACTGAACTGAATATCGGTGGATTTTTCACTAGGGTTGTCATCTTAAAGTTCCAGGAATTCGAAGTTAAACAGAAAGTTGAGAGATATTAAAAGCAATCTAATTATATGAGCGAATCATAATAATGTGCGATATTTTTATTGTTTTGTATACTCAGTTTTTCTATCTAAAGACATTTTGATTGGTTAATTTTGGGTCAAAGCGATCTAAGAAGATAATTTTCATTTAATTTGGAAAAATTCGAAAAAATTAATTGCTCTTCTATTTAAAAATCTGTTTTAAAGCCAATCTGAACTTTGCAAAAATGATCCCACCTGTTAAAATGCGGTTAGAATTATCGTTTTCAAGATATTAGCTACTCGGTTCTGAAAAACAAAATTATAAGGATTGGAGACACAATTTTTTGCAAACCCTTTATCGAACGTTTAAGTAAATACGATTTTCGTTAATTTTGGATCAAAATGGCCCAAGAAAAATGTTTTTCACTGAAATTGGAAGAAAAAAAATATTTTCGATTTTTTCGAAGTTTTCCAAAGGGGTACCCCTTAAAAAATCGTAAATATTCGAACAAAATTATTTGTCTCCTATTTTGGATAAAAATCTGTTTTTAAGCTAATCTGAACTTTGCAAAAACGATCCCACTTGATAAAATGCGATTAGACCTATCGTTTTCAAAATATCAGTGTTTCGGTTCTAAAACCCCCTTAAAAAAATTGTTATAAATCGGCAAACATTTTTGATGCCCTGTATCGGTAAAATTTGGTACACATAATTACTTAGAATCAATAATTATAAAAAGTTTGCATCCATTTGATACTTGGATGTATAGTTTATGAGTTATCGATTAAAATCCCACACGAAGGGGTTTTCTTCAAAAAATTTTCGGGCAATATCTTAGAAAATATATTTTTAAGGATGTACGAGCACCAAGGCAATTTTAAATAAAAGCTTGATTTTTTTTATATGAAGTTGAACTAAGCATTCTATTTCGATTTCATTTAAGGGCATATAGAGCAGGCATGGGCCAGTTTTTTTAAGTCGAAGTCACCATTTTTATAACTTTATTGGGTGCCATAAAATTTATTGTGTGTCTCTTTATCCAAGTCCGCATTGCTCATAGTTGAGGAAGCGAGGCGGGTAAACGACTCGTCTAACTATCTCAGTTTCTCTTATATTTATGAGATAGGTAGAAAAAATATGTCGTCTCTCTGTCTTACTCGTATTTTTGGTTGTCAGAAGTATGAGTGTCTTCTCTAAGCCACGTTTACCCATGCCTGATATAGAGTCTTAGAACATTCTGTATATATCAACAATTAATTTTTCATGCAATTATATAACAGTATAAACATAAATGTTATATAAGTTGCCTAGCCAAAACAAAAATACTATTATAAATAACAATTATTTTTGCAATTAAATTTTCATTTTCAAATATTTATAATTATTACGTTTCTAAAACGCGAAAAAAAAACACAATAATTTTCTTTTAATCAAAGCACAATTGAATTGTGCACGGATGAATAGTTTTTCATTCCGTACACGAATAAATTTTCAATTAGTTGTTTCGCATTTGGGGGCTATTTTTAAACTGAATCGTGTCACATTTTATAATTTATTAATCAACATCGTAAATAAATTCGTTTACGTTTTCAATGAAATTGAAAAATAAAAATTGGGTTATTAGAAAAAAATAATTATGTGATCGTGATCGTTTTTTTAAGTCGAATTACTGTTCGAAAAAGTTTAGGATCCGTGTTTTAATCATAAACAAAAGTCACTTATTTGGAACGAAATTTTTGAATATTTTTGATTTTTTTGATGTGAATTTGATTAGTGCTTAGAAATTTGAAAAAACCAGATAGAAACGCATTTTCAAATTATGCAGTAAGTAGTTTTGATTGTTCTTACTTAACGGGGTATTTTTGCCTAGAAACCAAAGTATATACAAAAAATTTGGAAAACAAAAATTATAAATGTTAAGAGTTGGTAAAGTGGGGTTAAAAAGAAGAGTGTTTCGGGTTAGACAGCCGCACCCCTTCTGGTCATCTGAAACAATATAAAACCCCCGTGTGACGGCCTCCCCCCCTTGGTACTTAACTTGTCTCTTCTTTTGAAATAATAAAAACAGTTCAAATTCTCGAATAAACATTTCTTGAGGTGTCCCAGAGTGTTTCTTTGCAGGCTTCCATAATTATCGTTTGTAATTTTGTATCCATTCTTATAATTAGGGGATCGGATTAAATTTTTCTATCACTTCAGATGAAGAATTCTTACTTCACGAATAGAAAAGTGAAGTTGGTTTATAAAATTCTTTACTAAAATGCAAGATATGAACGCTTAAAATTCCTAGTTAAACAAAGAGAAAGATACTCAGTAGTTTTTAAATCAATTTTAATTTCACTTTCAAATATTGTCATGGTATCAAGTCCAGTTTTACATTTTTATGGGTAATAAGGCCAATTCGACATCTGCATAATCCTCTATTTGTGCAAGTATATAATATTTAAGAACATTTTTTGGCAAATTTTACATATTTGTGTAAAAAATTTGCCTATATTGAAAAACCTCTTGAATGAAAAAATTCTCTGTGTACACAAAATCTATGGGACTTGTTTAGGGTTTTCCTGGTATTTTGTGGTTAAATGAATTACGGTCCTTCAAAGGGCAAAAACTGAGCCAAGAAAGTCTTAGCATTTTTCCGCGTCGTTACTGCAGCAAAAGTATGGTTCATGTTAAAAACATTTGAAAATCTCTTTTCCCGGCCCTTTAAAAAGCCTTGGCTCTAAACAGAATATTTAAGGGCTTTACATACACATGCTTACAAAACATTTTTTCAGCGACAAAAATAGTTACTAAAACAAAAGTAACACTAATAACACAACGAAAGTATGTAAAAAACGAAAATCTAGAGTTTCAAGTTTTTGGAAAGCCGCAGCTTGGAAGGGTTTTTGGGGTTAAAGTCTATAAGACCAAAATTCAATAAATTGTGGCCGGGGTCCTTTGATTCAAATCTCAAGAAATTTTTATTCGAGCTCTAAACAGACAATCAAATCAATGAATTGAGTTTATCGAACTTTGAACTTTGTTACTGAAAATTTATTTAATTTCTGCGAAAACTCTCAATCGAGACACTGATGTATTTATTTAGGTCAAACGTATATGCAAATCCGATGACGATGCACTCATTTTGATAACGTACATCGTTACTGAGTGAACCTGTTGATTGACTCATCACGGTGTGCGAGCACGAACTAACTTTTCAAACGATTGTGGAAAGTGTTTTTATATTGTGAAAAGTGTTTTTTTTTTTTTTAGTGGAAATTAAAGTGATCTCGTAAACTACCTCTGAAAATTTTGTGTTTGTGAAAAGAACATTCCTGATTTATGAAAAATAAATTTTATATACAAGTTGTATTTTTGTAAGGTAAGAAAAAAGAACCTTTTATTTTACCTTTTCGGCAAAAGAGTATGTTCGAAAATTCGATTTTAATTTTTTTTAACGCAATATTTACGCTAATTGTGAACTGATTCTTTTAAATAATTCGTACATGCTTTCTAAACAGGTTTGTTTAAAAAAATTGTTATTTTTAAGTTTTAAAATATAGAATACAAAAAGTTAATCGAAAGATTGATGAAGTCGTAAAATAATGCGAAATCCTGCAAATTTTCGAAATTTGATCTATCGCGTGGGAATTAAATATAAAAATGGGCGTCACCAAGAGGAGGCAGGTAGGGGCAGCTACCCTCCTCTAGAGATTCACCAAAATGGTTCAAAGCATCCACTTGCTTTAAAAATAGTAATTTTCTACTGAATTCAAAATTTCAGTTATCGGGTGAATTTAGTTTGAAATTAGAATCAATTAAGCTACCTACAAATTGTCAACTAACCATTTATAGTTTTTGATAAAAAGGGAACTAAATTTTTGCCCTTATTTAGATTTTCACGGAAAAGCAAAGGTGTGTACGAAAAAATTTGTCAATCAAAAGTTGTTTATTTTTTTATATGAAACAAGTTTACATTTAAATCTTTGTTCTCCCTCTTGTGATTTATAAGATCCAATGGATCCATGTTGCCAATTGATGAATTCAACTCACTTTTTGGGTCCGGATCATGATATAAAAAAAATTCAGCTTGATATATTTTTTCGTTTTTAAGTTTTTGTGTTAACGGACAGACAAACGGAAATGGGCTAATTAGGTTAATTTTACGAAAACCTATATCAGAAAATTGTAGCAGCAATATTTCTAAGCGTTACAAACTTGGGGTTAAACTTAATATACTCTGATATATTTCATATTTCATATTAAGGGTATAAAAACTAAATAAAATCATTTTTGACGACAAGTTTTTAGGAAAAGGGCGCCTATGCGATTAACGGGGGAAAAAAGAATAGTACAAAAAGAAATTTTTAGGTTAGCTCACACAAAAACACAAAAAAAGTCCACGGTTCATTCCAGTATAAATCCGGATTCAATTCTCTGTGACCTCCCAAAATTTAACTCTAGACCCACGTCTATTTTCAAGTAAATGAATGGTAATAGGTCTAATTTTAAAATAAAAAAATATTTTCGCGATTTAATTCCTTTATTTTTACTTATACCTACAATTCATATTTCTTTTCCCCATTCTCCATAAAGCAACTTGGCCCCCTCTTTGCCATTGGCTGGCGATGCCATTAAATATAACATTTAAGTGACTGGCGTTTGGAAAGTTTTTTCGAGTCTTTAGAGAGACGTAGTTGCATCACTCCGCCCCCAAATTTTTCTAAGGAATCAGAAATAAATTGAAACCAAAAAACCTTTTGAAATACTTTTTTCATTATAATGACATAAACTAAAATCGTTTATTTTCCATCTTGAAACACTAAATTGTTTTAAATTTGAAAATACAGTTTTACACAATTTTTATGATACAGGAAATTAAAACACAGTGAAAAAGGAATTGGTTAGCATATTAAAAGGCTCTCCTCGATACCTATATATTGAAAAGCTTTGTTAAATACAGGGCTGGGTAAAAACCTTCACTATTTATTTGATCTAAACTCGTTGTAAAGTGTCTATTTTTTCAAATGCCATGCCGATGACAAAGCCGATGGAAAAGAGGGGAGCAAATTGCTTTATGGAGAATGGGAAAAATATGAATTGTAGGTATAAGTAAAAGTACAGGAGATAAAACGCAAAAATTTATTTCAATTTTAAAATGAGACCTATTTTACCATTAATTAAATTACAAACATATTTACAATTACATTTTGATGTGGATGGAGTCAGTTACTTTGTTCTTATCCAAGCGACGACAATGTGATCAATTCTACCGCCCTTATTAATCATACTTGTTCACACTGCCGCTGCCTGGATTCGAACCCGCAACCTAAGTCTAAATAGACGAACAGTCGAAGTCAAACGCCTTAGACCGTTCGGCCATTTAGGCTCTAATTTACCTGAAAACAGACGTGGATCTAGAGTTAAATTTTTGGGGGTCCCAGATACTTCAATCCGGATTTATACTGGTGAGAACCGTGGACTTTTTTTTGTGTTTCCGTGTGAAGGACTTACCTAAAAATTTCTTTTTTTCTATTTCTTTTCCCTTTTTCATCGTATGGGCGCTCTTTTCCTAAAAACTTGTTGTCAAAAATGATTTTATTTAGTTTTGTGCCCTATATTTGAAATATATCAGAGTATATTAATTTTAATCCCAAGTTTGTAACGCTTAGAAATATTGATGCTACAAACAAAATTTTGATATAGGTATTCATAAAATTATCCTAATTTTTCCATGTCCGTTTGTCTGCCTGTTAACATGCTAACTCAAAAGCAAAGAGATATAGAGCTGAATTTTTTTTATATCTTGCCCCGGACCAAAAAAGTGAGTTTGAGTTCGTAAATTGGCAACATGGATCCATTGGGTCTTATAAACCACAAGAGGGAGAATAAAAGTTTAAATGTAAAATGTTTCATATAAAAAAGGAAACTTTTGTTTGAAACATTTATTCGTAAGTAACTTTGTTTTCCCCTGAGAGTTTAAAGTGGGGCAAAAATTTAGCTCCCCTTTTCTTAAAAACTACAAAAGATGGTTAGTTGAAAATTTGTAGGTAGCTTGATTGATTCTAATTTTATACTAAGCTCATCTGATAGCTGAAATTTTGAATTCAGTGCTTTGAACCATTTTTGTAAATGTCCAGAGGAGGGGGGGCCTCCTTGGCGACGCATCTGTATAGATTAACTTTTTTTTTACTTTTTGGTTCGTTTTTTGGCAGGGCAGTCGTGTTTTTTAATTTCTTAGATTATTTTCATTTAATAATGTTGACTCAAGCTCGATTCCATCGTAAGGATTGGCAGGATGGGTTTGAAAATAGTTTTTTTTAATTTTTTTCGCTATTTTTTAAGGTACTACGAAAAGCTGTTTTTCTTTTTTAATTCATTTTTCGAGATATGAACGAGTTCTTAAACTTTTGCACAGCCCTGTACATATCTCTATATATATATATTGAAAACGTGAACTAGTGGTTTATTATAACATAGTCATCATTAATTCAACCAAACATACCGCACAGCCACACTTTGGTCCTGAACATAGCCAACTAACACGTATTTTAGTGTTGGGCTGATCAAAATTGATTCTCGAATTAATTCATTGAAATTAAATAATCGTATCGATTCATTGTATCTAGTTCTAAGAAATTTTCTAAAGTCTAGGGTTGTCACCTGCTTGGGCCTCACCCGGCAGTGGCGGGCTTAGAAGGTTTGTTCGGACGGTCAAGTTTTTGAAAATTTTGAAGGGCCACCGCGTGGTCAAGGTCCAAAAAGCAAAAATTAGCATTATGATTGCTAAATTGCCATCACTTTGATCTCAGCAACTAGAGTAGTGAGAATTAAAACGAGACAAATGTTTTGTTTCAGAATTTGACAAAACTCATTTCATAAAGCGCATTTGATCCCAAAAATCGAGTTCATTTGGCTATCAGGCGAGTATCTGAGAAAAACACAATTTGAATTATAAGAAAAAAAATCGGTTTTAAAAAAAATTCAAATGTTCGGTTAAAAAATCGAATTGTAACGATTTGCTTCGATTCAATTCGATTCGAATATTATTCGCACACGTCTAATACCTTTGTCAAATATAGTCAAAATCGGTTATAACGACGGATTGATTTCAACGATTAGTTGGTAAGGTTCAAACTAAATTCAAATATAAATACATATAAATCTGTCCTGTTGTCTTTCTATAATCAAATCTTGCAACTCAAATTTGATACACTTCCCGGTTTCCGATTGAGCTGAAATTTTGCATGCATATTTAACTTGGATGACGATGCATGACAAGGCATTCTTTTTTCTCATCGCTTCCACCATATTTGATATATATATATATACATTTTTATCAATCTTAAATTAAAAATAAATAAAAAAATACTTTTTAAGTGACAAGCTTTTATTGTACTAAAATAAGAAAATAATTTTATTTACTTGTCACTCATACCTGACTTTTTTTAAAATCTTGAGGCGCTTAATGTCAATAATGAATCGAAAAATAAGTAGGCATGTGGAGTAGATGAAGCGTTCCGATTCGTTTTTGATATTTTAAACTGAGCGCCTCAAGTTTTTTCAAATAATCGGGTATGAGTGGCTCATAGATAAAATTATTTTCTACTTTTTAGTACAATAAAAGCTTGTCCCTTAAAAAGTATGTTTTTTATCTTTTAAATAAAATAAATAGTATTTTAAAAGAGTCGTAGGCTGTCGACCATTTCTTTAATGTCAATGTCGTTATAACTGGTTTTGACTGTAGCAACATATTGAGGTGAGTTACGCAAAACAAAAAGTTATTTGCATATAACATTAATGCATTATAGCTATTATATGTAACCCTAAAGCTGGATGCTCGACTATGTAGCGGTGGTTAGATAAATTGATTGACATTTTCCATCATCAACTTTATTGATCAGTTTACCAAATGTACACTCATTGACATAATTAAAAGAAACAATTCATAATAATCCCTTTTTATCCCATTTTCATCATTTTCTTTTATATTTTTATTTTATTGAAAACTTCTGGTATAGTATCTGACTTGTATTTTTGGGTAAAAAACCTAACCTTAGGAGCTGACACTAGCATTGCAAGTACGAAATTATTCAAAACCGAAATTTCTCATTAAACAAAGTTTTAGCACGGAAATAACAATAAAAATGTTTCAAACCAAAGCTGATAATTTGTTTATAAGCAACATTTTTACATTTTTGTTCTGTGGTGTTAACAATTAACCCAACAATATAAATGATCTCTAGACAATTCTAAAAAGAAACAAACAATATCGTTTTATATTACGTAAACAAAGATGGAAAACATATATAATATATGCAATAGAACATACGTGACAATTCTAGAATTTGCTAGACTGTTGATTGTAATTATATAAACGGAGCATAGTGTGTGATACAGAGAGCTTACAATAAAGAGAGATTACAATAAGTCAGATGACAACACAGACTCTTTAAGTTAACTACAGAACGAGTGAAGTGAAGAACTCATCTATCTGAATAAAATTAAAATAGAAATAGTGTTGTGAATTGTATTATATTTGTATGTTGTAAAAAAGCTTAAAAATAAAAATTCGTATAATTATTGGAGTATAGCCCGCTATAGGTCTATTTATAACGGTCTACAAGATGGGTTCTATATTGACCTACAAGACCCAATCGGCCCATATTGCCCATTTACGAACTTACCCTCACTTTTTATGTCCTGAGCACGCTATAAAAATTTCCGCCTGACATCTCATTTCGTTTTTGACTAATCGTGGTGACAGACAGGCAGACAGAGAGACAGAAACTTGGGACTAAACTTAGTATACCATGATATATTTCATATATACATGATATAAAAATGTAATATTGTTTTACGCGCAAAGAAATACATCTATAGTTCATTCGAAAATTTCATCATCGAACCGTTCATGTTCATCAAATTTTTTTGAACTCTGTTCAAAATATCAATTTCATTGACTTGACTGGCTCATAAAATAGCAGTTTATTGCATGTGAAGGGGTATATGATAACATTGTTATGCGATACGATAACTACAGGGTGTTTAAGGTGTTTCTCACGGCATGAGATGTTGGTATAAACGTTACCTATTGTCATATATAATGAATTTTTATTTCAATTCAGTTTTTTCTATACACCGAAGAAAAAAAAATTCTTAACATCAACCGATATGAGGATATCTCAACCACGTCGAGAGATTACTATTGCATTTAAGTCCACGGCTGTACCAACCGTGATACCGATAGTTGTTATATATTTATAAAAATATGTTATATATTATAAAAATAATCAATAAGTTTATTTCAAACTCTCTGTCAATTAGTAACAACAACCTTCATGTAGTTGACACAACCACACATTGGCTAGACATGACAGGTGTGTGTAACCAAATCCTAAGGCGAAGGCAAGCAAATTTTCTTTTGATTCGTCTATTTGCTTGATTTACACTAATATATATTCAAACTAAGTACAATTTTATTTTCCATTAATAAAGTGCATGACTTTAAACTTAAACCAATCTCTTTCATAGAAATATTGGTTTTGTTCATTTAACTTCAGTAATTTTGTATCAATGAATTCATATTTTTAATTCAATCCCATTCTATTGTAAATACAAATATTTAGCTGTACTTCTTTCAACCATTATGAATTTGTTTGAAAGTATTTTTACTTTATTTCAATATGAAACGGCCAGCTTCGGGATGAGGTCATTATTTTAAATTTTTTCAGTATACCAATTGGTCGTAATAACCGATTTGTAGTTATAACCGATGTCGTTATAACCGATTTATAACCTTTAACTGTACATTGGCTGAGACACCCAGTAGAGACATTTTTTTGGGATCAAGCCGTATGTATATAAAACAGTTGATGATTTATATAAATCTCCCAAGTTCTTATCTAAATGTCCAATTAGTGGAGATATTTTTTTTTTTATATTTCAACGAAGGGTTTCATCTTACATTAAAAAAGATGCTGTTCGTTTCTCGAATTATAAAAATTGATACTCATATAAAATTTTTTTTACTACTTAGACTGTCGAGTATTATTATTCATATCAAATATAGTCGAACTTCGATAAATTCAATTACGGGATAAGAAAATTAAAAATCACATATTTTGAATCGAAAATCACCGAATTTTTTCCCCTACCTCAATTAGAAAATCTTTTAAGGGGTCTTTTTTATGAATTATGTACACTCCAGAAATTTTAAAGTAAAATTCGTATTATTTGTAAAATTCTTTCTAAGTACAAAAGTACTTCTAAGCACAAAATATAAAATAAATTTAACAAGTGAAAACAAACAATTGACTGAGTTAATTGTTGAAATACCATGTAAAGACAGTGTTGATTGTAAGTAAATAACGATAGTCACTCTTATCTACAAAGTAATAATAGTTCTTCTCACTTTTTCAGTGGATATAATATATGCTATAAACAAACAAACACATACATAATAATATGAAACGTATAAATTTAATTTATTCGATTCTCGCCCTGACGGGTAAGCAGTGATATTTACAAAAAAATGTTTCGAACAAAAGTTGTTTATGTTTTTATAAGGAACATTTTTTACATTTAAACTTTGGTTCTATCTCTAGCGGTTTACAAGATGAGTTCCTACGGACCCAAGACCTAGTTGACGTATTTCGCTTATTTACGCAATCGACCCTACTTTTTAAGTCCTAAGCATGCTATAAAACTTTGAGCTTGATACCTCTTTTTGATCTTGAGTATCGTGTCCAAAGACAGAAAATAAAAAATGGACAAATTAGATGATTTTATGAACACCTGCATCAAAATTTTGTTCGTAGCATGCATATTTTTAAGCGTTAAAAACTTGGGACTAAACTTAGTATACCTTGATATATTTCATATACATGGTATTAAAAGTCCAGTAGTTTACATAGCAACTTTAACAGTCGGGGTCCATTAAAATATAGTCCGTCTCAAAGCTTCCCAATAATATGGATCCTGACCGTTATAACTGCTGCTGACTGAGTTTTTTTTTGAAGTAAAATAAAATGCAGATAAAAGTAAACAAATGATTTAAGAAAAGTATCCGTTCAACTTGATTAGACTTTTTGATTCATCGGGTATCATTCCAGGAAATTATATTTAATGATCTCAAATGTGGAGTACATATAAAAGAAAACTTCGCTGTTAGAAAAGTTTTTATAGAGTACAATAGTCAAAGTAGAAATGTACAGTTGTTATAAAATAAAATATATTGTAGAATAAAGCGAGGACGTTTTTCCTATGTTAAGACAGGTAAGGTTTAAAGGTTTGATCCGCTAAAAATAAGTTTTAGGAGTTGGTGGTTAATTGTTTCAGTCTAGTTTTCATAAAATCTTATTCATAATGTGTTTTGAACTGAAAATAATGATATACAGTGGAATTTGGTTAAGTGGGACCTGGATAAGTGAGAAACCCCAATAACTGGAACTCATGCTGAGATCCCAACACATTGGCACTGAATTACCTCTCTAACTAAGTCATAGTTACTTCTATAACACTGAGAGTGAATCTTATATCGATTAACCTCTGTAACTGAGAACTGTGATAACATTGTTTTGTTTATTTACTTACTTATTCTTATTCTACCCACAAATTCCGCACTTAACTAATTTTGAACTTCAATGATCTTCATTTAGTTTTGCCTTGCCATCAAATGGATGTTTATTTGACAAATGGCGAAACGAAGTTTCAAATCGTTATCAATACGTGAAAAATTGAAGTTAATATCCGTCGAATTTAATGTACCAAAATCTACTCTTTGTAGAATAATTCAGAATAACGATAAAATTCCATCACAATGTTCTGAAGGACAAGGAAAACTACATTTATCAGAAAATTCTTATCTTGAACAGTGTTTGCTAACTTGGGTCAAGGAACTTCCAAAAACGTTACCGGTAAATGGGCCGATGATTAAAGAAAAGGCCCAAGATTTCGCACGAAGGCTTGATATTCATAATTTTTGTAATTTTTTATTTTTTTAATAATCGCACCTCTATAACTGAAATACCCTGTTTTCTGACCTCTATATTAATAGAACCCTCTGTAAATGAGACAAATATTTCTTTATACCTGGAAATCTGAGACATTTGGTAAGCGGAATACCTTTAAAAGTGAGACAAACTTGCAGATCCTTTGATATTTAATTTAACCAGGTTTTACTGTATTATCGATTTAGACGACCAACAATACCAAAAGAGTAAATTTACCGACATAGTCCCTGTGGCGCAGAGGATAGCGCGTTGGACTTCTAATCCAAAGGTCGTGGGTTCGATCCCCGCCAGGGATGTATTTTTTTACTAGGTTAAATCTATATTCGACAACGTTTGGATCTTTCAGTACTCTATTAAAAGTAATGAACAATATACCTGTATATGAACCTATTAGAAATTTTTGCTCGTATCATCAATATTTCTAAACGTTACAAACTTGGACCTAAAATTAGTAAACTTTGACATTTAAACAGGCTATACAAATTTTTGTGGATATTTATACCAAAAGAATTATGTTACAAATTTTATGCTGGAAAATTTTGAAGCATTGGCTAGACGAATACTAGACAAATAAATAATGTTTATCTTGTTAAGTCTAAAAAAAACTTTTTGTTCTGAAAGGACTGTGAAGTACAAAAAAAATAATTTACATGGTAATTAAATTCCGTAGTTCCGTAAACGATAAAAAATTCCGAAGATCTACGGAAAATCCGTAGGGTTGGTAACGCTGTAGGATACCAGCTTAAAGCCACCCGAAGCATTGCTGAGGCTCTGATAAGTGCGCATGCAAAAATAGGGCTAATAACTTAAACAAGATCAACAAAGAATCTGTTATTGTGTACACCAATTTGGAAAAAAAAAAGAAACAAATATGTTAAATATTGCAAAATTGACAATTCTTTTGGAAATGTAACACTTTCAAAGCTAATAAGGTCACACGTAATGTAACGATATTGGTTGGCTATACATAACAGTAAATGCAATATACAGAATGTTCGATTTACATCTAGGCATATAAATATCACGAGTATGACAGAGTACATGCGTTAAGCAATGCATCTAAGTAAGAGGTATTATAGGTGTTATATAAAATTGCAAAAGTGACTTGTATCGTGGCTTATAAAGTTGATAAAAATTAATTTTTTAATGCAATATTGCTAATTAAAAATAGTTTGATTACGTGATTATTGAATGATGTTTGAGAGTGAAAATATTAAAGCAGGGAAACTCATTTTAACTTATTTCTTCGTATTTCAATCACAAGTTTTTTTATATTAAACTAAAACGAAAGTACACGAACAGGCCTGAAAGTTTCCGAAATTGAAATTTTTTGTTTGCATATTTACTTACGTGATGAGAAAAATTCTCACAATTACTGAAGGACTTGAAAAAAAAATATATTAAAAAAACTGTAGATAGGTTGAAAAAGTCTGAAAAATTTTTAATTTAAAAATTGATAAAATTATATATGATGATAGAAAAAAGTTTCAACCACATTTACCATTTCAAAAATAAAAGTTATTTATGTTTTAAATTGAGTTTCAGCAATGAACTCAAATGCCCATAACGCGATTGCTAACGGCTTAAATATTCATTTTCTGTACCCCAATTTCCTAATAGCTCAACATGATAATAACTTTGACATTTTTTGAGAGCTTCGTCATTTATTCGAATTGAATCAACTCCTGAATCAGAAATTTTCAATACAACACTAAATTTTTTTTTAAATAATAAATTATGTACATCGTTTGAATTGCAGGTATATTATTTATTTCCCTTAAAACACTATTATTTCAATAAAAAAAATTTTACGCAATGAATAAAATGTCGTAAGAATAACAAATATCTTAAAGTTACAACATTGTCAATAAAAAATTTTTTCATAAAGAGCAGATTTTCTTCGAACCATAAGAAAAGGGCATGCACGAGTTTCATATTCTTATTTCTCTCCATGAGATGCAGCAGAAATAGACGAACACATTAACATCATTCCTTTTAGATAAATAGTTATCGTGATATTAATTTTAGTAAATATTAGACACTAGCAGATACCCGCCCGCTTTGCTGTGCAATTTTAACTCTAAAACCAACATTACCGTGTTATAGCCGTCACTTTCCTTCAATTTTATGGATTTCTAGCGAAAAGCTGCATGACAGCGGAAAAGAATCATCAAAAATTTGTGAGTTTCAAAAAAATCGGATCTAATTTTCCTATGCTATAAAATAAATAGAATTTTTTAACTTTATGACGTCATAAGAATCCAAAAAATTTAATTTCATATTTTATCCAATTTTGATAAAACAAGTATGTAATTCTACTAAATTTGGGCCATACTTCTCAAATATGTTATCGAAATTAACCTAGCTCTAATAGGTTGCAAGAATGTGAAGTCCTGGTCCCGAAATTAATCACATATGAAATAGCTAACAAAAAAATTACATCACAGTTGAAAAGAATGATCAAAAATTAATGGGTTTCAAAATAAATTCCAATAAGATCGGATCAAATTTTACTGTATTATCAAAAATTTCAAATTTTTTAACTTTATGACGTCATCAGAATCCAAAATATGTATTTCATTTTGCTTTATCACATCCAAATTTTGATAAACTAAGTATGTAATCCTACTAAATTTGGGTTATACTTTTCAAATTTTGTGATTAAAATTATCCTAGCTCTAATAGGTTTCAAGAATGTGGAGTCCAAGTCCCGGAATGAAGCACATACTCGATAGCTAGCGAAAGACTGGCATCAAAGCTGAAAAGAATGACCCAAAAGTAGTGGATTTCAAAAAAAATTACAAAAAGATCCGATAAAATTTGCCTGTGTTATCAAAAAAATCGAATTTTTTAATTTTATGAAGTCATCAGAACCCAAAAAATTTGATTTTGCTCTATCTAAATTGGTAAAATATATGTAGATACAGTTTTAAATTTTTGTAAATAAAATAGTCATAATTCATTGAGTATACCAGAAAAGATGTCCATGTATTGTTTTATATTTATTATTTTTAAATATCAGATTAAATTTATTTGTTAAAATTTAAAAAAAAAAATATATCTTGATAAATTATAGCTCATGTGTTATTCTGATGTATGAGCCATTTTATTGTTGTAAAAACACACAAACATCCTTACTTTCAAATTTATAATATATACTTTCCTTACTTTAACGTTTATGTATATAGAGATTTAGGGATATCAGATGTACTGAAGGTAAACTCGTGAGCAGTGGCGTTCCATCACTAAGATCATGAGTTTTGTCTCCATGTGACGACAATTTTGACATGTTTTGTTAAAAAAATTTCCATTCGTTGCTACTAACATGCTCATATTATTTGCCTGTATAGTGTCGAGTTTGGTGGCGGACATTGTACATTAAGAGAATGTAAAAAACGAAGATATTTTAATAATATGAAAACTTCAATCTTACTAATTTTAATTATCTTCAATTTTCCTTTTTTTTATGTATAATATACATATACAGGGGTTTTCTTTATAAATTTATAAATGCGATACATTTAGGAAAAACGATTTTATGAAATGGTAATTACAGTCAATATCAGACATACAGGGTAGGTTATTTTAATCTCTATACACCTAAATATGTCGTTTTGTAGTTAACCAATCAAAAAACAACCTAAACAAAAGTTGGAAAATTTGATGGAGGACATCATGTTCTGAAATCAGATTAGACCTAGTTCTTCGAGTTGCTTTAATAGCGAATTAAGATTCTACACGGCAAGAGATTGAATAACACTTTAAATTAGAAAGTCGATTCTCATAAAAAAAATAACATTTTTCATCTGAACCATTTTTTCGAAAATCGTCAGCTTTCGAAGAAAATGCGACTTTAAAATATGCCATTATTGCATTTCGAAAGATAACACGCTAATTATTGATAAACTTTAAGCGTATTTTCTTTCGATTTAACGGAATTATGACATATTTTTAAGTCACATTTCCTCCGAAAGCTAACGTTTTGCCAAAAAATTTTGTAAACAAAAATACGGAATTTTCTTTATAAATGCGATATATTTAAGTAAAACGATTTTATGATAAGGTAGGTTAGGTTAGGTTATATTTGTTGTCCACGAAGGACACACATAGGCTGTAAAGCCCATTATGATACCATATATGTGTTTTACCACCTTTCCGCTGATAATTTCATTTATCAGCTTCTCAATTTCAGAGGCTTAGTACACCTCCTTCATGCATATACCATGCACTACACCAGCTCATCACAACTATTAATTAAATTAATTTTTGTGGTGACGGCGGGAATCGAACCCGTTACCCTAAGTATACCGCGGACGGAATTGGTTACGCCTTAATCAACTGAGCTAATAACATAACAGCATTGAAAGAACGTACAATTGAGAAGTTGGAATGAAATATGGGCTAATAAAAATAAAAAAGATTGCTGAAACCAACTATGGTTTTAGGAAAACCATGCATCAGCAAAATAAATTGGCGGATCTTAGAAAAAAATTAGATTTTTAAAATGTCCTTCAATATAACTGTTTCAATATACACCTCAAACGATAAATATCGGTATTGATTCAATTAACTTTAATAAGTTTAAGGAAAATGTACCCAAGGTCATTTATTGATAAACATGCCGTATCTTATATTTCATATCAAAATATTATCTGTCAACTGTGAAGCTTTCACAAAGCTTTTTAGTCATATGTTCCCCGAAACTATAGACTTATGCACTGTATCAAATATAGATGTATGCACTGTTTTGAAGATGTCTAGTATAAATAGATAGTAATACAAATTACAAATTTGTTTCCACGCTACTTTTGGGCATCCCCAAAACTGTGTCAAATAAGAAAAAAAATCAATATACCCACGTTTCTACTAAAAGAAGTGAAATCCCACCAAAAACATTCTGTAAAAAAATAGCTAAGTCTCAAGCAATGGAGCTGCTTGTTTATCTCTAAAAAGTAATGAAATCTAGACAAAGTCGTGCCAAGTCTAAGGTTCCTTACTGCGATTTCTTTATTATTATAGGTAATGTTGTGTGACGTAGCCATTGAAGGGTACACAAGGGTCAGTGCCGGATTAAGCCCATCGGGGGCCCTAGGCCAATAAAATTTTGGGGGCCCCCCTTTTTTGAATAATTGTAAAATTAATCGTTATTTTGAATATTTTGAGTTTCAAAATACATATTATCATGAAATAAATTGGTTGAAAAGAAATTTTTTCGAAATTTGAAAAAAAATAACTTGAAATTGAAAATTTTTGTTCAAAAATAATCATATCAGATTTTCGTGGGGGCCCCTACCCGTCGGGGGCCCTAGGCCATGGCCTAGTCCGGCCTAATGGGTAATCCAGCACTGACAAGGGTACAAACCAGGTGCTCCATGACACCATTGCACCAATCTGAGACCACGTCAACGTCCACGGCCAAGTCACACAACATTAACTCTAATAATAAAGAAATCGCAAGAAGGAACTTAAGACTTGGCACGACTTCGTCTAGATGTCACTACTTTTTAGAGATAAACAAGCAGCTCCAACGAGACTTTGCTAGTTTTTTACAGAATGTTTTTGGTGGGATAATTATTGTCAAATAATGAGTTTTGGCATGAAAAAACATATATTTGCGCCTTTTGTAGATGATGGGCATGTCCATCATGCTCATATGGGTGGATCCGCCACTGTTAAAAACTGGTAAAGACATAATTCCTATTTAAATTAAAAGTTTCTAACAGGATGAACCTATTAAATCAGGTGGAAATATGACTCTAGTGTTGGAGCTCTTAAGTTTATTTTTATTATTGTGTATTAATAATATTTACCTTTTAAAAAAGAAATGTTATTTTTTTTTTATATTTATAACAACCTTAAAATATAATGACATATAAAACGGTCAAATGGAACATTGTTCATAAATTTTGTTAGCAAAAATATTTTGTGGGAAAATTCCAAGAAATGGTAGAAAAATTTATGGTCACTTATTTCACTATTTATTTCTTTTAACAAGAAAAAAGTTTTCATTTTTCTTGTTTTCTCAACTTTGAAATGGGAATGTAGAATTATTTATGAGAATATTCAATTTTCAATAGAAAAATCTTGATAAATACAGTAAAAATTGGTTGGTTTATTACGACCAATTGATTAGGTACAAACTGAATTCAAATATATAAGTACATATTATGTGAATATACCGCTTATAACAATATCGGATTAGAGGACACATCGGTTATAGCGACCAATTATCATTGCAGCCATCTACAGCGACCAATATACAGAAATGCTTCAAATCTTATATCGGCATCGAATTCGATCTAAGCTTTCAGGTTCAATTAACCCCTCTTCCTTATTCATAACTGACAAACATTGAAAGAACGCTTTAAATTAGAAAGTTGTTCTTTATAAATACAAAAACATTTGTTTTTGTAAACCGAATAAGTTAAGGCATGTAATTGATAGCAAAAATTTACCTTTTTATTTGTTTATTCAAAGAAAAATGGTCTCTATAGAAAAATACAATCGAAAACGAAGAGTGTCTCGATTTCGCAGAGACAATTATTTGAAATAACAATTTTGATAAGAAAAAAGTTAGTTTTTGCCTTAACTGTACGGTTTGGCAAAAAATGTTACTTTTTTAATCAAGAACATTTTTCTAATTGAAAGTGTTCATCTATCGATTACCAGGTTTGAAGTAGAGTGAGCTTTTCATTGAGCTTAAAAACCTAGGTTAAGTTTGATGTCTGCGTAAGATGTGCGCCTACACACCCAACATTTTTCACTTATAGCATTTGTATCGATCATAATTATTTTTCGAGTTTCATGTCAACAACAAAAAAATTTTAAAACTTTTATCGTTGCCACGAGTTTGTCTGCAAAGTGTCAGCTCGATTGGATCACGGGAATTGGAAGACACGCAGACACTACGAGTTAACAGAAAGGGAGTAAAAATAACTATACTATTTCAAGACTAATGAGGTTCTTTTATCATATAAAAAAATTAGATTAGTTGAAGAGTCAACGATGGGCAGTACGGAGAGGCGAGATCCAGATGGGAGTAACGATCCAGGTGGGAGTAATGTAACGAGTCTTTACGAGTCAGGTAGGGGCAACTCCTATCTGTCGCTCATTGTCAATGAATTGACACCAAGTAGCTTTTTCCAACTACTTCTTATAGATTTTTTTCCACTGAAACTGGTAGCACACTGGCATAGAAAACATCCGATTTTCTTGCAAAGCTCGCAAATTAGAGGAATTCAGAAGGCTTATAGGGAGGATGCTGACTAAAAAAGAAATCTCACAGACTTGGAATTTGTCTTATCGTAACAAATTAACCGAAATAGTTTCTGCGGGAAACAGAAGAAGAAATGCGAAAATGTACTCGGAGGATCAAAAAAAGGTAAAATTGGTAAACTGACAATTCAGGAGTTAGTAACGTCCCTGGTATAATCCAATTCAATTTCAAGGAATCGTATCATCTCTAAAAATCCCTTCAATTAATCAAATTTCCGATTTTAATTGGGTTTTGCAAGAAAAATTGACCTGAAAGAAATCAAAATTTATCAAAAATATCCTGCAGTTGAAAAAAAAAAGATTTTTTTGAAAATCTGTGTGTTTATTTTTTAAATTTGAACGCACTTTTTGCAAATTAAAATTACAGTTTTGAAAAAAATAAAATCGAGGGAAAACATTTTAAATAAATTGTTAGAAATCTATAAAATATCATCTTTTATTCTCAAACGACTTCCATACATAATAGATGAATAGTAAAATATATAATGCTAACTGACAAATATTAATATGCAATAGAAATGCTTTCAATTTTGTCCTTTGAACTTATTAATATCTACAAATTATAAGCTTATGATTTCATCATGATATTATTTAGGGATTTGCTATTTAAGATACTTATCTAATTGTATTTGTCTTTCAAGTTTAGATAATTTGCAGCCGAATTTGCAGGAATTAATTAATTTAATGGAAATTGGGTCTCGGTCAAATTTGTTTATACATTGAAAAAAATTTATGAAATCATGATAACTCCGCGCGAAGTTGACAAATTTGAAGTTGAGTCAATAGAATTATGATTCACACAAGTCTGTTGGAATCAAAGTAACTATGTAGCTTCTTTTAAACCAACTGTGCGAGAGAATTGAAGTTTAGTTTTAGGTGGAGTTGAGTCCACTAAATTTGAATTGGATCAATGATTTTAATTTTGATACAACAAAATAAATAGTACAATGAATAAATCTTCAATAATTGACTTGGAACTTTTTACATTTCAATCAATTTGCTTTTAAAATTCATTTAAAATATTGAAGGATTTTTTGCAAATTTTTACGAGTGATTGTTTGAAACATATTTATCAATGAACATAAATGAAAATATATTTTGATTTAAAATAAGTAAAATTGCAATAATTCCTGCAGGATATTGACTTGACTTGATATAGTATTGACTTGTTTGTTCTCGGAAATTAGGAAAATATTAAATGATCTTTGATCTTGACTTCATTTTCATAAATTTTCCCACATTAAATTGATTGATCTTTAATGAATATTTATTAAAAAGTTGGTATTGCAGTCAAAATCTAGTTCTAGAAATCCGTTTTTATACCATGTATATGAAATATACCAAGGTAGGTATACTAAGTTTAGTCCCAAGTTTGCAACGCTTAAAAATATACTGTGAACAAAATTTTGGTATAGGTGTTCATAAAATCATCTAATTAGTTAATTTGCGGTTGAATGTCTGTCTGTCCATCTGTCATAACGATTACTCAAAAACGAGGTCGAGTTCGTAAATGAGCATCATAGGTCAAGTGGGTCTTGGGTCTGTAGGACCCATCTTGTAAACCGTTAGAGATAGAACAAAAGTTTAAATGTAAAAAATGTTCCTTATAAAAAAACAAACAACTTTTGTTTGAAATATTTTTTCGTAAACATCACTGTTTACCCGTGAGAGCGCAAATTATGCGTAAATTGTATATTACGTATTTTATGGGAATATCAGTTAAATATGTGTGTGACATGTATGTATGTGTAATTTGATAGAATAATCAACACTGTCTATACATGGTATTTCAACAATTAACTCAGTCAATTGTTTGTTTTCACTTGTCTTATTTTTTATTTTGTGACACTAATATGTACATGGATGAAAAAAAAGTAGTTGAAGATTTTTCTAAGATGCAAAAAGAAACATTAAAAGTTACGAAAGAGATAATAAACAATGTACCTATTTTATTAAAAAGGAATTATCTTTGTATATAAAACAGCTTATTTTGTTAGTTATATAACATTACAGGATGTTACAGCGTGTAACAGATAAAGGATTCTATACATTGATGGCGTTACTGTTAATAGATGGCGTATGATATACAATTTGAAAAACATGCTTATTTTTATGATTTATGATTGATATCTTATAAATTATTATTCTAGCAAGTTTTTTTGTGTTTTAACCTTATCTTTCTTTATCAAATTCCGTAATTCACCCCTTATTTTCAACCTTATTATGCCTGGGTTTGACGAAAAATATACTCACGAATGTACCACTTAGGGAAAAACATGCTAGACAAACAATTTGAACGAAAACATATCATAAATTTAAGTAATAACTTTCTTAGTCAAACATGTTAGTTTTAACAGATGCTCTCCTAATATTAATTTAAGGACTTTTGACTTTTTTCATCACATTTTTACAAAATTTGTTGTTTATTGTTTTTAGCTACAAGTACAGGGTAGCCACGGGTTACGGTAACTACGGGAGCGGAATTCCTCACGGGACGAGCTAGTATTTTATTATAATAATAATTATAATAATATTTTTATACAAACGTCAATAATTTCAATTAACCGCGTTCGCGTTCGGCTGTAATAACTCAAATTTTAATAGCGATATTTGAAAAAATAACTAGAAAAAATTTTCAATTTTCTCATATATAAATATATAATTATGCGTGGTTTTCTTTCGCTAAGGGCTCGGTCTAGACTAATAGTGGGTCAGAAAAATGGTAAAACTTAAATACTTACAATCGTGCTAGGAACGTTGCTAATGCATAAAACGTATTTTTATGTGCAGAACATTAAAATATAGACTCATACCTTGAAAATGAGTACCTTAAAGTATAAAAATATTGGCCAATTTACGGGCGTTTCAAATCAAGCGATGCATATCTCCGGTTTTATTGGTTGTATCAAGACGAATAAAAAGAAGAAATATTTGTTTTTTCATGTATTTTAAAATGGTGACAAATTTTTAATCATGGAGGTTAGAGAGAAGGAGAACGATCGCTACGCGCTAAAGTATTAGCGCGTCTGTCCCTGAAAATTTGTAGAATTTCTAGTTCATTTTTCAGCCATCAGCCGCGCTGTCGTCGGTAAGTAGTATCTGCGAAGTTAGCTGTT
This sequence comes from Chrysoperla carnea, assembly GCF_905475395.1. Lineage (NCBI taxonomy): Eukaryota > Metazoa > Arthropoda > Insecta > Neuroptera > Chrysopidae > Chrysoperla > Chrysoperla carnea. The sequence goes on along the minus strand of NC_058342.1, from coordinate 23,447,777 downwards.
TATGAGTACAAGTAGATGAAGTTAGTACCATTCAAATTTATAAAGTAGAATAGATAATTTATAATTTTTTCATTAGTAAATAATAATAATATGTAATTAATAATAATTTCATTATTTGCTTTTTTTTTTCCTTTGAATGATATTATATACACGTATATTAAACGTTGATAGATCATTTGAAGTTAGCGCACAACAGCCCGCTTTTAATGAGAAAAACTTAGCGTTCCCAGCGCCTCACTTCTTTTGTCCATATTTTGGGACAATATTTTCTATAGCGATCGTTCTCCTTCTTTATAACCTCCATGCTTTCAATAGTGTAGGAGGTATAGCGGTTTAAACAATTAAATTGTAAATAACAAACTTCCCCCACTCTGAGCGATGAGAAAATTCGAATTCAGCGGGTCAAAATACGTCGAAAAATACTCTTTGTTCGGTAGGACCGGTAAAGGGATACGAAAGTCACTCAGCGCTTACACTATGCCGGAACATTAAAAAGTCTAAAATAAAATAAATAATTAAAACGTAGGTTTAAGAAAATTCTACCTTAAAAGAATATTTAGAATATTTTATAGAAATTTGTATGATATATGATGAGTTGATGAAAGGCGCATATAAGAAAAATACAATTTTTCGATTACCAAGCGCTCAGATTCGATTCAATATCATCGATGCATTTTTGTTTGTGTTTACTTTACGGGTACTCGATCAAATCTAACGTTTCGACGACGTTCGTGTGTTGTTTGATTTTATTTACTGAACCGGTTGATTTAAAATTACTTACCAAACGATAAAAAGTCGACTCGTATTAAAAATATGAACCGCTCATGTTATTTTTAAATTTAAAACAAAAGTGCAAATCGAATAATTAGTCGCAGAAACGAAGCAATTAAGTTCGAAAAATTTGCACAGCTAGTCAGATTTGAATGCAGTTTTCGGTATTCGATTCGTTAGAGCCTCCTGAAATTTTGTGACCTAAATTGATTTATAAGAAACTAAAAAAAACACTTTTCATAAAAAATATGAATTTTATAGTTGCATTTTAAATTAACCGTAATTATGCTAAATTCACAATTTGGTTAACAGTGATGAACATTATTCCAAAGTTGCTGAACGAATATCGCGACGGTATTGGTGTCCGAGGTACCTAGTACTCAGGTTAAACGGTATCTCCGTCGTCTCCTGGAGTTTTCGGGAAATTTATTATGTAGTCTAAACTCGTTTTTCGGGGGGAGGTCGCAGAACACGAATATCGCGACAAAATTGATCTCCTAGGTACTTGGTGTCCAGAGTACCTCGAGTAACCTGGGTACCCTGTGAATCAGGTACCTGGTGTCCGACTCTGTGGTGATATTCGTGTTCAACGACCCTCGAGTAACGAGTTTGGATCGATTATCTAACGAATTTCCCGAAAACTCCAGGAGACGGTAGGAATACCGTTTACCTTAGCTACCAGATAGTTCGGAGGCTAATTCTGACGCGACATTCTTGTTCAACGACTCAACAACAGTAACCAGTTTCGAATCATTTTCATCACTTTCAACCTAATTGTGAATTAGTATATTTACGGTTAATTTAAAATGCATATTATTTATGAAAATTGCATATTTTTAATTTCTTATAAATCTCTCTGTAGGTGTACCACCTTTTATCCAAAACGACCGCACTGGCATATGTCAGTGGTGGAGGAGACTGGTCACCACAACTATTCCAACTCTTATATATAATATATAATATATGGTTCCAAGCTACCACATCCCGGGCAACTGTATCGGTCTACAGGCAAAAATAGATGAGGGGGTCTGAGAGGGGCAGTCTGGGCAACCCGGATCTTGACCCTCTCAGCTTGGTTGGTAATCGGTGCGAGTTGCTGATCTAGGTTTGGTAACAAGACTCTCTTGCTAGTAGCCACACCCCCAGTCAGGCGGGGTATTGCACACACACACAGGAAAGCTTGCAGGCCTTAAGGTGGCAGCCCCACCAGCAAGATCGGGTAGCGGTGTGTTAATAGCTCGCCCTACCTTAAATTCCCAACCATTACTGAAACCTTACAAGAGGCCCTACGTCCCCCTCGGGATCATAGGACATAAATATATAAATCAATTTAGGAAACAAAATTTCCTGACGCTCTAACAAATTGAGTGCCGAAAACGTTTTTGAGGCTAACCAAAACATTTCCGCGATTTGGTGAGATAGTAAAGTGCTGTACCAGTTCCATGATCTAACAGACGCCACTGGTTCGACTAGTATGTATTACATAGATAGAATAACAACTTGAGAAGAGGAGATAAAATTACAAATTTACATCGTTTGAAGTCAATCATTAATTTTTTGTCATAGCTCTCACGACATAACGATGCTTACACATAAATACTGCCACGTGTTATTTTTCTTGAATAGCAGTTTTTTTGAATTACATGAATTTTAACTCTCTGCTAGGACTTTATTGTTTTCAACTGGAAAAATAAAAACGAAAATTTTCTGATATTATTACGGTTTTGGCTATCGACCATCCGGCAATAACATATCTGTAATAATAATAATAATGGGGTTTAACCTCCGTTTCTCTGACATATACGCCTATAACAGAGACCACCCACATCACTATTTGTTAATCTTTATTTATTTAATTAAAAACATATTTACAATTACATTTTGATGTGGATGGAGTCGGTTACTTCGTTCTTATCCTGCACTTCCATTAATTATAAATTGTTCACACTGCCGCTGCCTCGATTCGAACCCGCAACCTAAGTCTAAATGGACAAACACACATATGACATCTGTAAAATACAAATCTTTAGGGTTGCCACCTCGGTCAGGTCTCTCGCACAGGTCTCTGGCACATTATGAAGGTCATGTTGTGTAGGGGGGGGGGGAGATTGCAGTGAAATGAGAGAAATTCAAAAAAGTCCAATTTCGTCATATTTAATTTATTTCAACTACATCAAAAATTTGAAGCAATGTAAATTTGCACATTTTGTCCATTATTTTACACGGAAACCAACACTTAATCATCAGGTACAGACATAAAAAATTTACACAAGCATGACTCGAACAAAACGAACAAACACGAAAATTCTACACGAACGTGACTTAAATAGAGCGAATATAAAAGTTTTATAACTGACTTCTTATCGTGATACCAACAAAATAAACTGAAAAGTCCTATAAACACTAAAATCATGAACAAAATCATTTCTCACTACTCTAGTTGCAAATTCATGGTGGTCGCGATTCAGCAATTATAATGCAAATTTTAGCTTTCTCGATCCTGGCCACGCCATGGCCTCTCAAAATTTTCAAAAACCCGGCCCGCCATCTCGGTCCGTCACTATCGGGAGAGGTCCGATCAGGTGGCAACCTTGCTCGGAGCTCCCATTGGGTGGCTTGCTTCCTGTTGCATGACACTTTCCAACAACTGATTGCAGTGAAACTTCTTTCAGTTTTTATGAGACCAAAACATTGATGCATTCTGTATGTACACCTTAATAGGTAAAATGGTCACCACAGTAAAGTTATATACTGTAAGGGTGGAATCGATTTAGATAAAGGACATGCGGTGGGGTAGTCGAAGGGGGGTTACAATCACAGCTCCAGATACTACGATATATGTACGTATATATGAAAATGGTAAAAAAAAATCTGGTTGAGTTCACGGACGCAAGCGAGACGCTTGGCTGGGATACAAACATTACAAACAAACACAGAAGAACGTTCAAACTAGAGAGCGGACCAGCTGCCGGCATTAGGTTACTTGCGTATACCGGTTTAAATATTATAAATATGATTACTAAAGCAGGTGCTAGCTAGGGCTGAGTACGCGAAAACCTCTGAGGGGTTGCTTTTTAAAGTCGAACAGTTCCAAATACCAAACAAAACGCTAAGCTTGACGCCAGAATCAAGATTAGGACAGCTTAGGTTATTGAACATTGAATTTCGAGTAGTAAACCAAGTCTGATCGAAGCTCGATTTTTATCAGAATTGGTTTTCTCCTACCCCTTTAAATTTGAGATTTTTTAAGGCATGTAGGGGGGTTTTCAATGTTGCTGATCTTGAATTTATGATCAAATTGATTCAATTTTCACCCCCCGCCTCTTTTAACTTACTGTTAAGTAGACCCCCGAAAAAAACGCACATTTTTTTGCTAATTAAAACTTTGAATGAAGTTATAGGGGGTTTTTGGGGTGACTGGCCTTGAATTTGTGATCAAATTGATTAGATTTTCTCCCTCAATCGATTTTAAATTAAATAAGTAGACCTTCTGAATAAATTATATCATTAACATGTCTTAAAAAAGCTCAAATTTAAAAAAAAGTTTATTTTTTGTTTCGTTAAAAGCTTTAATTTGCAAAAAAAAGGGTCTTTTTAATTTTTGGGACGCCGAAAGGGAGAGGGAGGTGCATAAGAGAGTTTATTCGTAAAAGTTTATTCTTAAATTTCGGGTTACTTTAGTATTTGGCCTTTTTAAAATCTTTTAAAAGTTATCTGATTTACTTTACTATATAAACCCTTTCACTACAATGGCGCGACGGTTAAAACTAAAAAGTTCCGCTTTAAACCATATAGACTTTTTTAAGTCAATACAGACATCAAACAATTTTTTCATTTAGTGAAATCAAGAATCAAAAAACCCTATGTTCATTTATTGTACTACTAGGGGCTAGAAAGTACCTTGATATATATTTCATATATACCGGGTATAAAATTTGTGTTTACTCAACTCCGACCAGTGCCTCTTCTCTACACACATCGACAAACTTACGAGAAACCACTAGAAAACAAACGTAAATTCCCCAAAATTTGTGTATCAGCTGGTTCACATCGTTTTTGTTTGTCGTGTCGTGAGTGTGCAAAGCTCCCAGCACCAACACAGCTTATAAGCTCTTACTGATATCACATGATATATTATATGCAATAAAACATTCAATTCCCCTTCTCTTATCCCCACTCCACACCGCGTACCATCCAATTTATTTTTCAAGATTTTTATCAAAACAACTTACGTATTAATATCCCAAGAAAAAAAAAAATTAAAACATTATCGTCAATTGAATTATGAAAATTTTTTCCAATTTTTTTTTTTTTTTACACGAAAAATCTTAATATTATTAGTAGTAGAATACATCAATAAAACCGCATGCGCGATTGTGATACGACCGAAGTATATATCGCACAAATATGTTTGACGATGGTTCAAGAAAATAGTTTCAGTTTTCATGAAGTTCTTGTTGAAAGTATATATAACATGCCGGAAAATTTTCATATAGAAACATGTCAAATTATTTTCAAAAAGTTTGCGAGTCCGTTATTGCTTTAATTTAAAAACAGTGTTTTCTCAATTAATTAATATATAATCGAAAATTTTTGAAGAAAAAAAATATATATAAAGTTTATTTATTTATTTTTTTTGTTTTACGCGGGTAAGTTTGAATTAAAGAAAATTTTCATGTAGAGTTTTACTTTTTTTGAATTTATCCAACCATATTGTTATAAATTTTAACTTTAAATTTACTTTTAAATTTTTCTTAAAAATTGTTTTTAAAGAAAAATTTTTAATTAAAAACTCTCTTAGAGAGGTGCGTCCTAGTATTATAAGTTGTCAACCAAATTACTTAATATTGATTTAATTTTATATCCATTTAAACCAGCCGAATATTTTATCTCCAAAATATTTTTATAATTAAATTCCTTGTATTAATATAAATTTTTGTGTGTGAAATTATAATGGAATTTTATTGTATAGACATGTTTGCTAAATTCACTGGATGGATTTAGTGAATAATACAGATAATAAAAAATTTTTTTTTTGCTGGAGGGTAAAAATTTCATCATGAAAAATAATAACACAGATGCGAAAGGAAAAAAATGTCGCTTTTATATCTGTTTCATTTGAATAATTGTAGTTTTGTGAGCTTCGTGGCTTTGTACACGACGGTTTGTATTTTACAATAACTCCCACACATCTTCTGCTGGTTGTTTCGAGTATACAAACCACGTGGAGAGTGTACTCGCGTATGTACTACGTTTTGGCTACGTTTGTACACCAGTTGTGTATACGTTACACCTACAAATTATATGGATATACTATCAGTAATACGTTAGTGTATATACGATTGCATATAGTAGAATTTTTTTTGTTTTTGTGAAATTATACATTTTTTTTAAGCTTTTTTCTTGACTTCAATTTTTTGTATTTGTTTGCACGTCTGTTCGGGCCAAATCTTGTTTATACTTATAAAATTTCACTATTTTACTATCATACAGAAAGCCTAAAATTGCAGGGAATATGCAAATCGCATGAGAAGAAAAAAAAGGTCGAGTGGTGTCGTGAGACATCCGGTAGGAACTATATTCCATTCAACGCTTACTTTTTTTATTTATAAGATATTTTCTGAAAATTTAAGGTATTAATTTTATAAGGCAAATTTAATTTTATAACTGCTTTTAGTTTTTACTGTATGAAATAATTGTAGTATTAGTTTAAAAAAGACATATTTCTGATTTAGTAGTAAACCCAATATGTGTGTACATTACTTTTGGTTTGATAAAGATATTTATTATGACATATAACATAAAAATTGCATTTTACTTTAAATTATTTCTGTTTTCTTTAACAGCTAATAACTTTCACAACTCAATTTTTTAAATGATCATAAAATTTTGACCAAAAATACTAATTGATAGTTATAAAAAGATTTTTCCATTGTCTCAAATTTCATTGCAACCTGAATCGATTGAAAAAGTTTTAGTTTCCTATAACCAATAGATGTTGGTTTTTGGTGTCTGTTGCGGTTTAGAAGATTTAATTTTACTAGCAGAGGAGACGAACTCTTTTTTTTTTTTTAATTTGAGAATTTTTTAATTCTCAAGAAATATAGCCATAATGATGTTTCCCCGGGAAGGGCGCTTGAGTTTTAAATCATATAAATCCTATATTGAAGTGTTTTTAAAGGTATGTTTCGCATTATGGAACAAGACTAATTTAAAAAAAAGATTAATTTGGAAAACTAATTTTCATTAGTTGAAAGCATGACAAATATTTTCTTATAAAGAAAATTATAACATGCTGAACTCGTTTTCCCATAAAATACATTTAAAGTGTTGAAATGAATGGTACTTTTTGTTTTTTCTTTTTTAAGTGATTTTCTGTAAAACTTTTTAAATATCAATATTTCAGAAACTATGATTTATCGAAAAATTTTACTCTCAATTTTCATCTAATTTTCCCAAGTTCCGGGAAACCCGGAAAATTTGATACGACAGTCACAAATAATGTCATCACTTAGCGTGGAACGTCCTTGCAAAATGTTTAAATTGTTCAGACTAAAATAAAATTCGTTGAATAATTTATATTGTTTTTCGGAGTAATTTAATCATTAAATTACTTCGAAAATGTGGTTTATATTAGAATTTATTCAGAAAAGCTTTAGTTGAATATATTATTATTATTATTATTATTATTATATTAAAGTGTACCTTAATTTAGATTATACAGTTGAAAATTTGTTGTTTGAAAAAAAAATTCCATATGATCTTTTAAAATTCCTTAAGTAAAGCTCAAAAATCAAAATGTTAATTATCCATCGTATAAGAATGAGCCTGAGTTGGCGTCAAAAAATATATTAAGGGCTTTCATATATATCGTGCGACGGGACGAAGTAAAGCGAATGAAAAGCTCGACTTGAAATGTCGAAAAATATTTAACTTAATTCTATTTCACAAGTTTTTTTTAAGGAGTTTCCAATTTTTTCAACAAAAAATATTTTAGTTGTGTTTTATAGTTTTCAATTGTGATATTTAGAAAATACCTCAAAGAAAATATAAAATTTTAAGCCAATCAGACAGATAGGATGTTTTTGAACTTCATCCTTTCGGGCTCTACCAGGGTTCACTTTAAGGGTAAAGAAGTGAAATTAAAGACTCCAAATGTGAAATTCAAGAAACGTACATAACATCCCTTTTATAAAATCTCTTACGCCCTTTACAAAACCATTTCCATTTTTCTTCTCCAAATTGATCTACGATTCATAGCAGAACAATTTTCCGTTGTATGAAGTTGCGAACGATTTTGAGAGAAGTATGATGGTCAAAATTGGCGTGAGGGGGAACAACTTTCTAAAGAAAATAACAGTTTACAAAGGGCGTGACATTCATTTCATTACAAATATAAAATTTTGAAGAAAGTATGCATTTTTTGTTAATATATATCCTTTTAGGACCTACAATAAAAATATTTAGCTAGATTTACGAAATTATTAATAATTATCTGGACCGATTTCGATTGCTTTGGCAATCCTCTTCAGTAGCATTAAAATCTTAAAATCGAAAAATAAAATAAAATATTTTGATTATAAGGATTAAATGCTACTGAAGAGGATTCGATGGGGAGAAAAAACAATCGAAATCGGTCCTGCTAATTAATAATAATTTTATAAATTAATCTAAATATTTGATTGTGGATCCTGATGTGGGAATATTTTAATAAAATGAAAAAAATTTGATGTATGACGTGGTAGGTATTTATTTTTTAATTTGCAAATCGATTTCATCAGTGGCTTATTTTAAAAAAGACTATTTTGATACATTTAAAATTAAAAGCTCTATAAAGCTGAAATACATTCATATTCATATATAAATTTAAAATTAAATTTTTTTTTAAAAGCATTAATAGATACAATGTTTACAGAATGTAACAGAAGCTGCCCAAATTTAAGGTTTTTAAAGAGTTTTATCTAAAATTTTAAACGTAAAGAAATCTTTGAAGGGTATTTGTAGAAGGTTTTCGAAATTCGATTTGTCTTTCGAAAAATCTGCATTGTTGCTGATAACACTGATCAACACAAATTTGGTCACAGAACGATGAGTTTACTTATTGAAAGATTTTTGAATACTGAATACCAATCTGAGCACAAAATTGTTTCAGCATGTCACGTTTTCAAGAATTTCGCTCCTTAATATGAAAAAAACTTGTTTTCCTCCTAAATTTGAAGTCATGTTTCAACGGTGAATAATTTTTTCTCACAAAAAAGTTTAAGTCAACAGAAAATATAATTCATTATTCGCCAAAAGCGATTTAGAATTTTTCAAGTCAAAGCAAGTTAAGACTCCTTAACAAGCTCGGCTACATAGGCAACAAAATAAAATTTTTCCATATAAAAACTTCAACAACTTTTGTTTGAAACATTTTTTGCATAAACATCAATTTTTACCTGTGCCTGAGGGCGCAAATTAGGCTAGAGCATTATACGTGTATTGTATTGTATCATGTTTACATTTTTAGTATTTATATATGTGTTTGTTTATTAATGTTTCCATCGAGGAAGTGAGAAGAAAGATATTCTTATTACTTTGTGTGTAAGAGTGACTATCTTTCTTTACTTACATGACGTAAAAAGCAAACGATTGTGTTATTAACATTGTCTATGCATGGTATATCAACAACTAACTTGTTTGATTATAAATTTTGTATAATAATAATAATTTTTATTTGTGTATTTATTGCAAGAACTATTCAAATTTTCCCATAAATAACGGCCTTAAATTAATAAAAATATATGAATTAAAGCTTTTAAGTAAAAAATTGACATTATTTTAAATATTTGAAACGCTTTTTTTACTAGCTACCATAGGTAGGGTATGGAGAGGTTTTCTAACTCAATGTTTAAAACATTAATCGAAATTCTTTACTCAAAGCATTTTTAATTTCTGTGTCCTTTACAATAATGTAACTTCCGGTGATAAAGAATTTTGTCAAAGGGTATATTTTTGTTTTTATTTATAAACTTCTCTGATAGGTCCTGTATAGTTATTGTGTTATATATGCAATTGTTAATACGCATTATGAATATTTCTAACTAGAGATAATCTCTAAATTGAATCCTTTTAAAACTATGGGTACAAATGCAGTAACAGGAGCCATGTTTGATTCGCTCGATATTTGTTGTTACCCAGTGACGTAACAATAGGGTGATCAGACGGGTAAAATGCCATGGGCACCCAGCTGGAAGGTAACAAAACTTAACTATTTAAGTATAACATTACATAGCTCGAAATTTAAACTTTGATAATGTGATTAACACTTTTAATGAATAGAAAGTCCAGAAAGATTTTAATAATAGGTAATTATTTTGTACTAAAACAAAAGCTATACTTTCAGTCCAATATCCTTTTTAAGTTAAAAGTTATTAGAAAGTTAAAAGTAAAAAACAAGTGAAAACTAAAAATTGACTGAGGTAAATATAGAAATACCTTGTATAGAAAATGTTAAAAGTTTGTGCTTGTATTATTTTCTATAAATTAGAAGTTTTTAAACAAACAACACAATTATGGCAGCCTTTGGGCAATTTATTTGGTTTTCGAATATTTTAAAAATATTTCCTAGAATTTTTTTTCGAAAATACTTCACAAGTCTTTAATAGTTTTAGAGAAAATGAATATCGAGTTTGGTCCTTATTTCAGCTCTTACAGGAAAACAGTGGTGTTTAAGAAAATATATTTCAAACAAAAGTTTTTTTATTTATTAAACTTTTGTTCTATCTGTAATGGTTTACAATATGGGATCTACGGATCCAAGACTTTAGAAGATTGACGAATTCAAAGTAACTTTTTACGCATAAACTTCAATTTGATCTCTTTTCGTTTTTGAGTTATTGTGTTGACGGACAGACAGAAAGATCTATAACAAAATTTTGTTAGTATCATCAATATTTCTAAGCGTTACAAACTTATATGTTTCTCTCTTCGTAAGTCAATACTATAAGTCTTCATTTTCCTCTCGCAATTGGTTTAAAAGAAGCTGCATAATTACTTTGGTTTCGACAGACTTGTGTGAATCATAATTCTTTTGACTCATCTTCATATTTGTCTTCGAACTCCGCGCTGTGATTTAAGTAAAAACGTGGGATTTAAGTATCGTGCGGTATCGATTTAAGTAGCATATTATACGCAATAGAATAATAGTTATTTAAAAATGGAAAATAAATTATATGTCTCATTATGTTTAAATATACAGTCAAACCTGGATAAGCGAGAGTTCAAGGGAGCGCAATCTGATTCTCACTTATAGAGGTTTCTCACTAACCCGAGTTTCTCGCTAATGCAGGTACATGGGTAACGTTTCTCTCTTAAAGAGGTACGCTGCAATAACAAGTCACAGCAAGTACGAATGTATTAAATATGTAATATGAGTAGCTATAGTTCCTCCTAAATAATATAAATACATAAAGCTCGACTGTCCCTTATAGAGGTAAAGATAAGTAGCAGTCTCACTTACAGAGGTACATGAAGGAAAACGACTCTATCTAACAGAGATTTCTGTTTCTCGCTAATAGAGGTTTTGGGAGCTTAAAATGACGGGTCCTGGCTATTACGATCACTTATAGAGTTTTCTCACCTACCCAGGTTTGACTGTATATATATTTGCTATCAAACTCTGAAGCAAAAATAAGAAAATGAGGAACCTTCACCTTTCCTCACAGGATATGTGTTACAAATATTTTTGTTACATCCTGTTAATGCAATTTACAAAACATCTGTATAAAAATTCCATTTACTCTTTTTATACATATATTCGAATTTGCAATTCCACGCCGAGTTGTCACGATTTCAAAAATTTTTCTCAGTGTAGTTAAATAACGTACTACATGACCTTAGTGATGGAGCTCGACTGTTGACGAGTATTTTTTTCATTAGATGTCTAATATTTACTAAAATTAATGTTCTACTTCTAATGACGACTAACAATATTAGTATTATCGGTTGTCATGGTAACTATTTATCTAAAAGAAACGATGCGATGTCAGATGTGTTATTCTACTCTGCTTCATCTCATGGAGAAAAATTAAGAATATGCAACTCGTCCATGACCTTTTTCTTCTGGTTCGAAGAAAATCTTCTATTTATTACAAAAAAAATATTTTTTATTAGCAATGTAACTTTCAGGTATTTGTTATTCTTACGACATTTTATTCATTGAGTATAATCCGTTAAAAAACTAAAAACTTAATCGATATTCTAAGCAAAAAATTAAAGTTTTATATGACGATTAAATGTAAGAAATAAAAGCGCCAAAATTTTAAAATAAAGGCGTCGATTTTATGTAGCTATTATGAATTACATTTGGATCTTTTTCTAAACGTTGTATTTATATTTTAATTAAGGATGTGTGAGCGCCAAAGCAATTTTAAATAAAAAGCTTGATTTTTTTATATTTAGTTGATTTAAGTCTAAATCAATTCGGAAAATTTTAGGGCGGGGGGCGGTTTCCCGATTATTAAAATAAATAAATGACTTCAAAAGTAGGCATATTTAACATTGGTCATGGGAATACAGTAGATGGATGATATGTTTTCATAGATTCCTCCAAAGCTAGAGAAAACAAGTGAAAACAAACAATTGACTGATTTAATTGTTGAAATACCATGCGTAAATAGTGTTGATAACTCTATCACATTGCACATACATACACAATTTATATAATACATACTATACAATTTGCGCCCTCACGGGTAAACAGTGATGTTTACGAAAAAATGTTTGAAATAAAAGTTGTTTATTTTTTTATATGGAACATTTTTTACAATTTAATTTTCGTTCTATCTCTAACGGTTTACAAGATGGGTCCTACTGACCCATAGGTCAAGACCCAATTGATCTATGTTGCTCATTTACGAACTCGACCTCACTTTTTACGTCCTCGCTGTAAAAATTTCAGCTTGATATCTTTTTTCGTTTTTGAGTTATCGTGCCCACAGACGGACGGACGGACGGACAACCGGAAATGGACTAACTAGGTGATTTTATGAAAATTTTGATCATGGCATCAATATTTTTAAGCGTTACAAACTTGGGACTAAACTTAGTATACCTTGCATATTACATATATGCATGGTATAAAAACCGTTGTGCCCTACTAATTAACGATGTATGAGCATGGTAGTGAGGACAAAAATTAAAAAAAAATATATTTTTTCAATTTTGATGGTGAAGTATATAACTTAACGATATAAGACGAAAAGTATGAATAAAAATTGTTATTTTTCGTCTACATTCATGAAACCCGTTGCCAAAATGATCCTTTTTGATGAATTTTAATAAACAGTGAAAATATTAATAATAATTAATTTTAAAAAACTTGTTTGCAGAATTATATAGACAAATCATTCATCCTATTTGATTTAAAACAAATTATTTTAAAGTTAATCAGTTTTATATCGATTTTTAATGGTTTTTTTCTTAAAAATTTGAATGGACCTGAAATTTTAACCACACATGTTCTTTGAGTAAAAGTGTATTCATACAAAAATTTTGAGCTTTTAAATCAAACATTGTTTCATGCTCATACATCCTTAACTAAAAAAAGGATAGTGATACACTGTTTAATTAAAATTTATATTATCTACGGTTTTTTTTAGTGATTTTTTATTAGTGAATAATTCTTAACGAGAGCTTTAAAGCTTAGTAAGTGTTCGGAAAATCTGTTAATAGTGAGGTAAATTCCGTATTTATATGGACTTAGGACAGAGTATACATAACCGTACTTTCAAGGCTGTTCTATACACATTTTTGATTGGCATGAAATCATTCTTTGATTTACATGAAACTTTATGATTTATAATGAAAGATTGAAAGATAAAAATCGTTAAAATTACAATTGAATTTCAAGCACTGCGATTATCGAGTTTACTCTATCGATTTGGATATTTTATAGGTAGTCATATTCTATCTGCCCTGGGTACTATTTTTCGAAAATCCTGTGAATTTTCCCAATTTTCCAAATTAAATATTATAAGATTCTAAAAAAAAATTTTAGGATGATTTTATCCTAAGGGAACAAGTTTTAAAATTCTGGGTATAGCTAAACGTTGTGTGACGTACATAGGGGATTTTTTTTTTCAAATATTATTTTAAACCAACTAATCCTCGACAAGTTCTAATTAAAATGCACAGATTAATTATTATTTAGTTTTATCATGTGTACCAAACTCATATTTAATAAAAATCTTTTTTGCAAAAAATGCAACCAACTTTTTTATACACACATTTTTGTAAGGAGATATGCAAGGATTGAATAAATACTACGGATTTCAATAAAACTTTATAAATACATTTTTTGATTTACAAAGTTTCCAAAAATCACAACAAATTCCTAGGTCATCGAGCTTTTTATTATTATTTTATCATTCAAATGAATCATATAGGTTATCCTTTTCAATTGGATATTTCTATATCAAAAAATATAGAGAGTGTGATAAAAAAACTATCTTAAATATTTAGACAATCTTGTAGTTTATAATAATACCATCTAAATATAGCTTTGCCGATGATATCAAAACAAAATTTTAATTTAATTATCAGTTCATCGAAGATTCATCATTTAATGAACAGAGACGACTATAAATAAAGTATTAATGATTGAAGAGCGATATCTATATAATCAAATTTATAAGCATCATTTGCATACAATATATTATATATTTTTGTAGTTGTGTGGTATTTTAAAGCTAAAAATAACTCATTACTTGACTACAAAGCATGTATTTAGTTTATATGTATGTACCGTGCAATAAACCAAAACTTTTTTACAATACTGTAGGGAAACAATCACCTTTTTATTTAAAATTACCTTGGTGCTCATACATCCTTAAAGAATAAAGTTTTATTGTACTTAAAAGTAGAAAATAATTATTGCCATGATGCACTGATTTTTGTTTTTGATAATATTTCGAGCCCATCTCCCACGGTCACGAAGCGTGTATCTTAAAAAAGTTTTTTTTTTTTCAAATAGAAAAACTGGACTAATTTTTCAACAAACTTATTCCCTTAATTTTTGAATCGCTTCCATTTCTTTCCTAGGGTTTTTGGTTCAATTTAAAATGGAAGCATTCAGAAAACATAGGCTATGCTTTCCAAAAACAAATAAAAAATACAGAAGGAGGTAAAATCTCCTTCTTGGATTTTTCGTCGGTTAAAAATAGTAATTTTTAGTTATTTTTTTGTTTAAATTCTCTTTTTTTATGTGAAGATTCGAACATATGGGAAAAAACTCCACCTGGATAATAGAATATTCTACACTTTTGTTTGATTTTAATTTTATTAGGATTCCGTCATCCAATGAAAAAATTGATATTAGACCGATCGCTGGGTTGGAGTTGAGTGTGCACAAAATGCGAGGAGCGCATTCTATCTAGATCTTGTAGATAATTATTCCGGATGTTATAGATACCTTATTGATTCATTTATTGTAATCGAGCGTTAAATTGTGGAAGTCCATAATACTTTTTATTTATTACTCAGCAATACCAACCACTAATATTTTTTATAAATTTATAAAGTGTTGACGATATCGTTTCGGCCATTTTCAAAACATTGTAATTTATTCTGGATTTAAAATGAATTTATACTATTAGTTTCATAATTATTGCAAGTCAATTAATTGAAAACACATAAAAAATATTTAAAATTACAAATAAAAATATAGTTAAGGACAAAACAAACATTTGCTTAAAAAATTTTAAAAATTATTATTCAAATAGCTGAAAATAATGTTTTGGTCCCCGGGCGCTTGGATATTTTCTGCATGTACCTCTAAGGTCTTCAGAACATTTAATTTGAAACTCTTGTTAGCTACATTAAGGATCTGTAGGTCTTGGCCAGTGGTGTGACTCGTTTCTCTTAGATGTTTGGCGAAAGTGGAGTCATCTGTATTTTCTCCTATAGGATCAAAGGTGTTCGCGCTTTCTTATTCTAAAGTTTTTCCCCGTTTGACGAAAATAGATGCCTTTGCACTCACAAGACAATTTGTAGACTCCTGGCTGATTTTTTTTTCCTATTTTGGTTTTGTTGCTGAGAAGTAGATTGGTTAATTTTATGGGTGGGCAAATCGCTACATTGATATAATTAGATTTTAATATGTTACAAATTTTCGCAGAAGTCTTGCCGTAGTAGGTAATACTATTGCACCAATCTGGTTGGAGTTTCTCCAGAGTGTACAATGACTCTATTGTCATTTTTACCTTTTTTCTTTTGTGATATTTTTAATCATCGTTCTATCATATCCATTGTTCACTGCTATTTATTCTATGGTATGCACTTCTTTTTCCAGACTTTCTTTTGTTAAAGGTAAATTGAAGGCCCGATGAATCATGGAATAAAATGCAGAGGTTTTTTGAGAGATAGGATGTAGGAAGTCTTTCGGATTGGTTGTGTTAGCATATGTTTTCTTTCTGTAGATGTCGAATTCTAGATGTCAAGGAGTTATGAAGTCGACAAAATTATCCAGCAGTCGAAAACCATCAAAACAAATTAGAATATCTCATCGACGAAGCGACACCAGAACTTAGTATACCGTTTTTCTGGTGACGAACGTTCTTTGAAATTCGTTCCCTGAAATGCAACATATATGTGCGTTTGTGTTCTTTGCAGTTCGAACTCGAAATAATTTTGATCCTATATTATTCGAATACAGTCCAATAGTACAAGTGTAAAAAACGCGATAATGCTTTAATTCGATTAAATTTGGCGAGTATTCTCAGCGATGATTCAAGAAGTGATAAAAACCTAGCTGAAGAAGAGAATCTCAATCTTCTTCGAAAACTTTTCGGGCATGGAAAACAAAAAATAATGACCTCTGACATTTTATCGAAGTCCTATTGTTTTTCGACTCCATTGGCCCATTCTTCCGATGAAACGTCCTATTCAAAAAGGAGATCGCTTCAACGATTCGTGTTTGGTTAAAATGTTTCGCCAAAATGATTTCTCAGAACACATTCTAAAATAAAATATTATTTCTAAGTTTAACTGACAAGGCATTCTTAGAATTTAGCAAATAGTTTCTAATCTATTTGATAGTAATGAATTCTGACAAGTTTGTCTTTCATTCAAAGAAAAATATTTATTATTTAGAATATTTATATTATATAAATAAGTTCAACGTTCGCCCTTGTTTAGATTTAGAATCCGAACATATTTTCTAGCTAGAAATATCTGCTTTAATCCATATTATACAGATAATTATAGAAATTTTTCTTATATGCGCTCATCAGAATGGATAAAGCTATCAAGATAGGGATTTTATTTATTTTTTATACCATGTATATATGAAATATACATAGTATATTAAGTTTAGTACCAAGTTTGTAACGCTGAAAAATATTGATGCTACGAACAAAATTTTGCTATAGGTGATCACAGAATAACCTAATTAGTCCATTTCCGGTTGTCTGTCGTCTGTCCAATTACTCAAAAACGAAAACAGATTTCAAGCTGAAATTTGTATAGCGTACTCAGGAAGTAAAAAATGAGGACGAATTCGTAAATGAGCAATATAGGTCAATTGGGTCTTGGGTCCGTAGGACCCATCTAGTAAACCGTTAGAGATAGAACAAAAGTTTAAATATAAACAAAAAAACTTCTTGTTTGAACTTTTGCTTGAAACATTTTTTCGTAAACATCACCGTTTACCCGTGAGAGCCTAAATTATGCGTAAATTGTATAGTATGTATGTTATGGCTATATCAGTTATATATGTGTGACATGTATGTATGTGTAATGTGACAGAGTTCAACACTGTCAATACATAGTATTCAAACAGTTAACTCAGTCAATTGTTTGTTTTCACTTTTTTATAGTTATGCACTGACCTAGAATCGCTCATTTTATTATGACCACGGGAAGTTCTTGAAAATTAAACTCAAAAAGTGTGTAACTAATTTAATAATTCTATTAAAGTAGTCCGGCCGTCATGCGACTAGTCAACTAGTCAGCTAGGCGTTTTGTATGACGTAAATGTAATAAAATGCTCTAAAAATATCGTAACAGCGTCAAAAACCAAAGGTTTGTAATATTTTTTTTTTTTGGTAAGCGCCGTAAGGTAATATTTTTTTTTTGGCATAAACAGAATCTGTGATAAATTTTCTTCATGATGAAAACTTTTTTGAAGCTCAATCACCGATTAAATAACATGATTGTAAGTTCTTCCGTAAAGTACTGTGTTAAAAATCACAATTTGAAAATGAAATAATTCACAATTTTCCCCACAAGAGGCCCCAAAACTGTGTATTGTGATCAAGGGACTTTGAACTATCATTTACCGCAAAAAAGGACTTACTCAAACAGCCGAACTACCTTAATTCAGTCTTTTAATTATACATATTACATAAGCTAGGATTTGATGTTTGAGTTGATTGCTTTGGGGTAGAATATGCAGACCTATCCATCAATAGGTACTGTTTATATGCTATATTCTAGTCGACAAGTTGAAAATGGTGAACAATAAAGATACAGTCCTTAAAAATATGTGCTATAGCTCGTTGAATTCGGAATGTCTAGGAAAATATATTATCGTTCAAAGTTGGCTGAAAAAATGATGAATCAATACGTTATCCTTTTCAATTGGATATTTTTATATCAAAAAATCTAGAGAGTGTGATAAAAAAACTATCTAAAATATTTAAACAATCTTGTAGTTTATATTAATACCAAAAAAATTATAAGGTTGCCGATGATATAAAAACAAAATTTTTATTTAATTATGAGTTAATCGAAGATCCACCATTTAATGAACAGAGACGACTATAGTTAGAGTATTGATGATTGAAGAGCGATATCTATATTATCAAATTTATAAGCAGCATTTTCACACAATATATTGTATATATTTGTAGTTGCGTGGTATTGTAAAGCCAAAAAGAACTCATTATTTGATTATAAAGCATGTATTTGGTTTATATGTATGTATCGTGCAATAAACCAAAACTTTTTTACAGTACTGTAGGTTTACAATCATCTTAATGGGGAATGTTCTTAGAGTTGAGGGTTCCGTACCCGGAACACCTAAAAAGTAGGGGATGGTCTTCAAAATCGCTTCAGTTTGGAGAAGGCACTAAGGAAAAAGATAATTTAATGGAGGGTGTTCTTAGATACGTTTCAAGTGCGAGGTTAGGATTCCGTACGCGAAAAATTTCTCGGGGATTTTTTTAATATTGTAAACACTTGTGAGCCATATTAACTTTATTTTGGACTTTATGAGTCAATCGTTTCAATCGATTATAGCGAATAATTTGTGAGCAATAACTCCAAACATTTTTATATGCACATACTTTCACTTTATTAATAATAATAATAATCATATTTATTTATTCAGTATTTTTTATTTACAAAACATTGCATATGTCAATACATTCAATTGCATTAAGTAATCTGGATTAGAGAAATAATAATAGTATAAATAAATAGCAACAAATAATTAATAAATGAATATTAACAGATATTTTATAACAGATAAATAAAAGCAATAAGAAGATTAATTATGTCCGGAAGGTATAGCACATTTAAAAAGCCGGAAAACGTGGAAAAGTGGTGGCACAGCTCCGATTTCAAAAATTTTTTGTGTAGGTGTTTCTTAGACCTCTAGGAACATTCAGCCGCACTAACCTTGGCATTACAAAAAACACTGAAAAATTAGGGTAGTTTCCCCATTCCCAAAACACTTCAAATAGTAACAGTGGAAACAAATCAATATTTCACCTCAAAAATCGTCTCTCGGGGGTTTTTGAGGTCGCTGATCATGAACTCAAGGTTAAGAAGTAACTGAATGCGGTTGCAACCCCATTAAAACTACCCCTGGAAGTGATAGACAAAAACTTTATTAAAATCAAAATTTTGCCTCAGAAATTGTGGAGCTTTTAGGTTCGCTGTTCACAAATTTAAGGTCAAAAAGCAATTGAGGATGGTTTCAACCCCATTAAAACTACCCCTAGAAGTGTCAATGATAAAAAAATTTTGAAAATTATGAATTTCACCTCAGAAATTGTCTCTGTGCAGTCCCAAAAACCCCTCGAAAGATGATATTCGAGGAAAAATTTTAAATTTTTTCTCTGTCACAGGGGAGGCTTGGAACAGTATTCAGTTGCTTCTTGCTCTTAAATTCATTATCAACGACTTCAAAAACCGCAGAGAGACAATTTCTGAGGTGAAATTCAGAATTTTCAAATTTTTTTTATCACCGACATCCTAACAGTGATCCTAAAAGCTCCACAAGAGACGATTTCGATTTTGATTTTAATAAAGTTTTTGTCTATCACTTCCAGGGGTAGTTTTAATGGGGTTAAAGGATTCAGTTACTTCTTAACCTTGAGTTCATGATCAGCGACCTCAAAAACCCTCGGGAGACGATTTTCGAGGTGAAATATTGATTTGTTTTTTGATGAACTTTATAATGATACTTAAAAGTAAAACCAGAAAAATGCGCTGCTCCTTTTTTTTTTAAGCTCCGTTAATAAACATTTTCCAGCTCATATGATTTTAATGCAAATGATGCAATGAAGCAAATGATGATGAGCTATTTAAAATATTTGTAACATAAAACTACTAATTAGTTATAAATATATTAGTTTTCTATATAAAATAATAGAATTTCATACAAAACACAAAATGTGCAAATTTCTAATATATTTATATTACTTCATTCAAAAATATAAAGTTTTGATGTAGTTGAAATTAATTAAATATGACGAAATTGTACTTTTTTGAATTTGCCGATTCTCACTGCAATAACCCCATTGACGTTAGAGTTATTTAGACTGAGTGTCAACATCTGAGGTAATTGCTTAAGTCCAACCTTTGAAAATTCACTACTGGAATTGTCAACAGAGTGAGAACCACGTCTCAAAGTAGATTGACAAGGATAATAAATGCCGAGGCATGGTCATAATACGCATGTCTTAATATACAACATAATATCCTGGCGGGTATTTAAAATAAGATTATACCACTTTTAAGGACGTTCATGCGTCAACTATATTAGTAGAGAAATAAAAAACAATATGATAATGCGATAATTTAAATGATTTTCTATGATTTAAGACAGGAAAAATAACCTGTTATCGAATTAATTAAAATTTTTTTAAAGTTTAAAAAATGACTAAAAGTAAGTTTTAACATGGGACTAAATGAAAAATATAAATCGATATTTTTCAAAAATTATATCGATAACCATACTTGAAGCTTTTACCCAGTTAATAATTATTTAAACTTTTAATGGAATTTCAAAAAAATTTTCTATTTTCTAAAACTTTTTGTGATATGAAAAAACATTTAATGTATGTGTTTTTGATAAAATTTCCTATTTTCTTTGGTAAATGTATATTTTTTATAAATATCCCTAGCTGACCTAAGCAATTACCTCAGATGTTGGCACGTTTCTCATTGTACGGAAAGATAGCCGATGCTTATTATAGTCTATATAAAACTATAAAGTCACTGAATAACCTCCTCCTCCTCCCCCCCCCTCCAACACCACCTTCATAATGTACCGAGCGAGAGACCTGAACGAGGAGGCAACTCTAGAAAGAAAGGGAAAAGCAGGTGACTTTTAATTTCCATATGGGATAAAATTACTGTTTTTGTTTCAAATATAACCAAAAAATGACCTACTGTAGGTCCCTTCAATGTCGTTAAAACCGATTTTGACTGTAGTTGGTGTTTAAATATTTACTAGTATAGTAAAGTTGTAAAATTTAGTGTTCTATACACTTTAATGTTCTTTTTACATTCATTTTTTACACTTGATGTAAACAGAAGAAAATAGTGATATGTAGTGTATTATATAAGACTATCTTTTTCTACTCACACCGAGTGTAAAAAAGTGTAAAATATGTACACAAAATGAACAGCCGGATAAAGTTATTCGAGTTTAGTTGAGTTGAGTTTTAGTTAGAACTAAGTAAATATGAGAACCGATAATAAATAACGATATAACAACATAACGTTAACATTAACGATCAACTTTCTATACAAATTGCAAATAATTCAAATATCTTTTGTAACTATTAGACACAGGATTATTATAAAAAGTTATTCGAATATATTCAAATGAATCCGACTAAATGGAAATAACATTATACAGGAAAACTTCATTCTGTTCAATTAATTACTAATCAGCAGAATAGTTTTTTAATGACAGTGAATCCGAAATAAAATTCTATAAAAAAAACTTGGTTCTGTCTGCATTGTCGCATTTACAACTGTTATGGCCGCAAAGCGAAATTTTGATGGAGGACCATTAATTTATTTATTTGCGCATTAAGTTGCTCATTCCCAAACAAAGCGCATACAGAGTTATTTAAAAGCAGCTTATACGCATCTCAAACATTAATAACGCTATTTGTGGTAAAATATCTATGAATAAATGTTGCTGTTATGGAATTATTGCAAAGTGAGCATCGTAGATTTTCAAAACTATTTGTTTCAAATTTTGCACTAACTTTCCAGTAGATTGTTTAAGGTGATTGTAAACCGTATTGCAAAATGGTTTTGGTTTATTGCACGGTACATACATATAAAGCAAATACATACTTTGTAGTCAAGTAATGAGTTCTTTTTGGCTTTACAATACCACGTAGCTACAAAAATATATAATATATTGTGTGAAAATGCTGCTTATAAATTTGATAATATAGATATCGCTCTTCAATCATCAATACTCTAACTATTGTCGTCTCTGTTCATGAAAGCATGGATCTTCGATGAACTCATAATTAAATTAAAATTTTGTTTTTATATCATCTACAACCTTATATTTTTTTGGTATTAATATAAACTACAAGATTGTTTAAATATTTTAGATAGTTTTTTATCACACTCTCTAGATTTTTTGATATAGAAGTATCCAATTGAAAAGGATAACTTTATTAATAAAAAAATGTATTTATAAAGTCTTATTGAAATCTCTTGTATTATTCAATCCTTGCAAAAATTATCTTGGACTTTTGTTTTTTGCTAAAATCAATAGTGTAGTAGTTATTGCAAAAAAACAAACTCGCCCTTTAAAACCAAGATGGCGGCCTTCCCTTAAAGGATAGCATCCCGCCTTTACAAATTTAAACTTGTCTTAGACCACCCAAACCGTAACTAAAAAGTCAGACTTTTCTCAATGCGATTTACTATACAAAATGTTCGATTTACATCTAGGTATATAAATATCACGAGTATGACAGAATACATGCGTTAAGCAATGCATCTAAGTGAGAGGTATTATATACATGTGTTGAGATAAATGTAAGACGCTTGGAGAGTGGGTGTTTCTTAGTTGAATAGATGAACTACAACAGATAAGCCACGATACAAGTAACTTTTACAATTTCATATAATACCTCTTACTTAGATGCGTTACTTAACGCATGTACTCTGTCATACTCGTAATATCTATATGCCTAGATGTAAATCGAACATTCTGTATAGCGTTTCGGCTAGGCTACTGTAATATTTATGAACTTTACAAATAACGAACATTATACCTTAAGGGGTTGTACTGTATATAATATAATATGTGTATGATATTAAACACACAGAATATTGTTTAAATAATATTATTTATTGAATATTGAATATTCTAAATAGAATATTTTGTGTAATCAATAAACAATATTTATTTATTATTGGTTTTCAATTCAATAGCTACTCTTTATCACAGTTTGTTATCACAGTTGTACTATCTATCTCCTGTTAATGCTTCTGTTACTGATTTTTTTTGAAATTGTTTCATTATACATATCAAATGTATATCAAGGTACATTAAATTTAGTCCCAAGTTTGAAACGCTTAGAAATATGGATGATGAGAACAAAATTTTGGTATCTATAGGTATTCATAAAATCACTTAATTAGTCTTTTTCCGTATCTGTAAACACGATAAATCAAAAAACGAAATGAGTTGAAATTTTTAAAGCGTAAAAGCGTAAAGCTCAAGAAGTAAAAAGTGAGTTTGAGTTCGCAAATGAGCAACATGGGTGATTGGGTCTTACGGTTTACGTTAGGATGCAAAAGGTTAGGATCCCAAGACTCAATCACGTATTTTGCTTATTTACGAACTCAAATTAATTTTTTACTTCATGAGCATGCTATAAAAATTTCAGCTCGCAATCTCTCTTTGTTTTTGATTTATCGTGTTTCCAAGCAGATAGACAGACACTCACGGGCGGGTGCAAATTAGGCTAAAACATAAATTTCCATTTTCTCTAAAACTTTACAAGAACAGAGGTTTGAAAATTTGTAGGTAACTTCAAATACTTAGCCTATTGACTCTAATACCATTTTAAAGAGGGGGGGGGGTAGAAAACTTTACAAAATTTTGAAAGGGCAGTGAGAAGGCCACCATTTTATTTGAAATACTTTGTTTTTGTTTTTTTTTAAACTCTTATAATTTATTAAACAAACAAGTGAAAAGAAACAATTGACTGAGTTAATTGTTGAAATACCATGCATAGTCAGTGTTGATTTCTTTATCACATAACACATACAAAAATGTTTAGACAGTGTTGATGCGCAATCGTTTGTTTTTTTGACGTCACGTAAATAACAAAAGATATTCACTTTTAAATAGACACACACACAACTTATATTCCTATATTAATACATACTATAAAATTTGCACTTAATTAACGCCCTCGTCGGTAAACAGTGATGTTTATAAAAAAATGTTTCAAACAAAAGTTTCTTATTTTTTTATAAGGAACATTTTTTACATTTAAACTTTTGTTCTATCTCTAACGGTTTACAAGATGGGTCCTACGGACCCAGGACCCAATTGACCTATGATGCTCAATTACGAACTTGACCTCAATTTTTACGTCCTGAGTACGATGTAAAAATTTCAGCTCGATATCTTTTTTCGTTTTT
Organism: Chrysoperla carnea; assembly: GCF_905475395.1. Classification (NCBI taxonomy): domain Eukaryota; kingdom Metazoa; phylum Arthropoda; class Insecta; order Neuroptera; family Chrysopidae; genus Chrysoperla; species Chrysoperla carnea. The sequence goes on along the minus strand of NC_058342.1, from coordinate 23,423,102 downwards.
GAGTTATCGTGTCCACAGACGGACAGACGGACGGACGGACAACCGGAATTGGACTAATTAGGTGATTTTATGAACACCTATGACAAAATGTTTTTCCTAGCATCATTATTTTTAAGCGTTACAAACTTGGGACTAAACTTAATATACTATGTATATTTCATATATGCATGGAAACGTCAAGTATTCAAGACTATCTATACAAGTTCTTTCAATAATTAACTCAGTCAATTGTTTATTTTTATTTATTTTGTTATTAATTTTAGCGTAAAATTATTTAAAATTAACCAGCAGTATGAAATGTTTGAGGTTAATTTATTATTTATTGTTTTTCATTTGTATGTTATGTTTCAAAATTATCAAATAAAACTAAAATTATCAGAGCTTCATTACTGAAGTCATACTCCCCTCCTCCATATTAAAATTTGTTATTAAAAAAAAAAATGTAAGTTTTTTCCGGTTTTCGGAAACATGCAATATCTATAGAAAAAGCGATAAGGGGGTTTGGAAAATTGACACCACAAAAAATCACATTCAACCTCCTAGGTAATTTTAAAGAGGCTGTACTAAAGTTTAAGGCCATAAAAATCGCGAAAAAACATAATATTACTACATAAAAATAAAGGAGGCTGAGAAGTTAGAACCTCTAAAAAACATATCCTGACCTACATATCCCAATTTTCAATCCTCTAGCCCAATTTGGGGAAGTCTTACTGAAGTTAAAAGCTATAAATACATCGAAGGAGAAATTTTTTCCAAATTTCTGAAATGATTCCCTGATTTTAGAACATCCACTCGCCTTATGCTCAGCGCCCCTATTCAAATGATCTTTCAATATCACACTTTCCTCCTATTTCAATTTAATAACTGTCATATTTAAAAAAAAAAATTGTGAATCCAATCTGTTTTCATAATTTAAATTCGATATTTGTTTATTAATATTTGTTTCTAATTTGTTTGAAATGATAATTTTACACAAAAGCATCATGTAGTCCCATCAAATTAGATTAAAATTCCATATGAACAAATTCGATAATTATCCGGTCTAGGACGTAACCAACTCCGTCACTCCTGTTCTATGTGAGTGACACAAATTATATGTAACCTCTTCGGGTCTTTGTTCTATTTGTATGTTTGTGTATACAGAACACAAAAATGTTTCGTATTATTATGCAATTTATACAAATTATATTTTTTCCGTGTATATATGTAGGCATAAAAAAGTTTAGTCCCAAGTTTTTAACGCTTAAAAATATTTATGCTACCAACAAAATTTTGATAAAGGTGTTCATAAAATCAGCTTAAGAGTCGATTTCCGGTTGTCTGCCTGTCCGTCACTTTGACTGTCCGTGTGTTCGTCTGTTAACACGATAACTCAAAAATGAAAAGAGATATCGAGGTGAAATTTTTATAGCGTGCACAGGACGTAAAAAGTGAGCCTAACAACTTCAGTTATGAATGTGTGGCTATCTAAGAGTGGATATCTTTCTTTACTTACGTGAGGTAAAAAAATAAACGATTGCGTAATCATCGCTGCCTATACATGGTATTTCAACAATTAACTCAGTTAATTGTTTGTTTTCACTTGTTATTTATATGTCCAAACCCGTCATACATGATACTTTTAATAGCTTTGGTTATTTTAACACATTATACCACGAAACATATTACTATACTTAAGGATGTTCCCTCGCCATTAATAGAAAAAAATAAATTAGTAGATAAGGATCCGAATTTTTAGTATGTTGTAGTTAACGATACATATTATTAAATAAAAAAAAAAAAATTGGGTATCTTATCGATCAATTAAGAGAGTTTTGATTAATTAAAAATACACTAAATAACATACCATCCTCATATCATGCTATGTTATTTAGTGTATTTTTAATTAATTAATTACTCTCTTAATTGATCGATAAGATACCCAAATTTAATAATTTTTTGATTTAATAATATGTATCGTTAACTACAACATACTAAAAATTTGGATCATTTTCTACTAATTTATTTTTTTCTATTACTGGTGAGGGAACTTCCTTAACATACATAATGTGCGTTTTCATTGAAGTGTACAGTCTCACTCTCATACGTTACGTGGTAAAATGTGTTAAGATAACAAAAGTTCTTAAAAGTGTCATCATGTATGAGGGATTTTGACTTATAAAGTACACAAAAATTTGAAATAGATGTAAAAACCACCAATCAATTTTTAGCTTTTAGACAGCAGAAAAAAAATTTCCAAAAGCGCAGAAAAAAAGAGGGTGATTACGGCAAAATAAACAATTTTCCACTATTTTTTTGTAGTTTACTGGAAAACAATGCATTTAAGAGAAAAAATAGATCAGTCCAAAGTAATTGGGCGTAAAATTTTTGATCGATTTGTATATATAAACTATTTATCTTTCTTATTAATGGATGTAGTAAAATAAATAAAGATTATAAAATAATGATGTGGGTGACCAGTTTTATAGGCGTATATTCCAGAGATACGGAAGCTAAACCCCATTATTATTATTATCTTTCGTATTTTCTGAAAAATCAACATCAAAATACAATTTTATGTTTTTTACTCTTTTTAGGCCATGTATATGAAATATACCAAGGTATACTAAGTTTAGTCCCAAGTTCGTAACGCTTAAAAATATCGATACTGTGGACAAAATTTTAGTATAGGTGTTCATAAAATCACCTGTCATCACGATTACTTAAAAACTAAAAGAGATATCAAGCTGAAATTTTTATAGCTTGCTTATGACGTAAAAAGTGAGGTCGAGTTCGAAAATGAACAACATTTGTCAATTGGATCTTGTGTACGAAGGGACCCATCTTGTAAACCGTTAGAGATAGAACAATATTCTTCAAACAAAAACTTTTGTTTGAAAAATTGTCCGTGAGAGCGCAAATTGTATAGCATGTATTATATGGGAATATCAGTTATATATGTGTGACATGTATGTATGTGTAATTTGATAGAATAATCAACACTGTCTATACATGGTATTTCAAAAATTAACTCAGTCAATTGTTTGTTTTACCTTGTTCTTTTCTATTATTAATACTTTGAATAAAAATTGTTAAGCATAAAATTTCCAATCGATCTGTATATTTTGATTGGTTCCAATATTTCGCATTTTCGGAAAAATCGATATTTACGATGATAATACAACTACTATGAAGAGAACTATATTTTTTCTTTCTTTAAAGTATCGCGTTATTACTCACTCCGATAGAAATAATACCTTATAGAAAAATAATTTGAAAACAAGATTTATTTTATAGAATTTTTAAAATCGTATACTTCTCTGTTCAACCCTGTGGGTATGTTTAGCTTGATAGGAAATTAAACTTTTGTAGCGTTAATGGTGTTCGATGTATCGTCATAGGTGAGGATATTAATATTTTATTAAAATTTAGAAATCGTTTACGAATAATCTATCAATCATATTATGACTGAAGTATGTTCAGAATCACAAGCAGATTATTTTTCAATGACCTATTTGCCGTATTACAATGACATTACACAAACAAATCCATTTTATACCAATATTAAAATTGTACCTACTCATATTTGTATATTTTATTTAAAAACAAAATTTGAAATATATACATAACACGTGAAAACAAACAATTCATTTAGTTAATAGGGTATTCCACTATTTTTGAAAAAGTACCTCAAAATGTTGATTTTGCTAATAAAAAGCCATCAAAAATTTGTTTCGGAAAAATACATACGCTTTCTTGCTAAAAACTTAAATTAAATTTTAAACCTTTTTTAAACTGTCAAAAACGCGAGCATCCAATTTGATGACGTAATATCGGTATCATTATACGAAATAACACAAATAAGTTTGACAGATATATTCATAGACATCTGATTATAATAAATATAAATACTGATTATCTATGGATATATTATACCCAGGTGTCTACACTGAACTACTGAACTAACTGATGGTCTATGGCTCATACCGATATGACATCGCAGCTGGGATTGCTCGCGGTTTAGGTCACGTGATATACAGTTTAAAAATTACGATTTTTAATTTTAATATTTTAAAAGAAAAATGTGCTTTTATGACTCAAAATCAGAATATTATATATATTTTTACATAAATTTTAACTTTTTCAAATTTCATAATTTATTTTTGACTAACGATAATAACGATAATCAGTGCTTGCATTGTTTTTTTATAAATTAGGTTAGGTTAGGTTAGGTTAGGTTAAGTTATATTGGTTGTCCACGAAGGGCACACTTAGGATATAGAGCCCATTGCGATACCATATATGTGTTTTACCACCTTTCCGCTGATAATTTCATTTATCAGCTCCTCAATTTCAGAGGCTGAGTGCACCTCCTTCGTGAATAAACCATGTACTACACCAGCCCATCACAACTATTAATTAATTTACTTTGGTTGCGACGGCGGGAATCGAACCAGCTACCCTATCATATCGCGTACGGAATTGGTTACATAATAGGGCGACTCTTTAAATCAAGTTTTTCGTAAGAATAAAACAATTCTAGATTCGTTTATTGTACTGTAAGTCTGTGTGTATGTTATATGCTTCGTAATTGTTAGCCTTGAAGATTCCATGCATAAAAACACGACCTTGACAATGTGTCAGCACCAGATTAATGCAATTTGTATAGGAAAATGCGAAAAATAAAACGGAGCATACTAATTTAATATAGAATATTTATTTCTTTAAAATTAAATCATTTTACTAATAATTTAAAAAAATGTTAATTGTATTTATTACGATAATCAAAATTCGGTCCGAAACATCGGACAAGACTTTATTATATTATAAAATTGATATATTATTCTTGTAATATTTTTATTGAAAGCAGCCAATTAGGTATTTATTGGATTTAATATAATATTTAGAAGGATGTAGTTTAGTATTTTATCAATTTTGGGTAGGGTTGATTTGACCACTTTTGACAATTTTATCCCCTCCAGCTGCATTGTTACAGGGGGGGTCCCAGAGGGGGGTTATATCAAACCTAGGACCTTATTGATATAAACCCTGATACGAAGTTTCACTGCTGTCCCCTCAGCCTCTCCCTAGGAAATTCCATTTTCCTGTATTTGGAAAGGTTTTCCCTAGGGTGTGGGCCTCCTCGAATTTTCCCGGATATGTGGCTTATACCAATCCTAGTAACACCTTAAGGTCTAGCCTTGTGTCAAGTTTAATCGAAATCGTTAGAGTAAAGTCGAAATCGAAATCCACCGTAACATACATGCATTGCAAGTTAAATAAAAGCTTTAAAAAAAAAATAAAAACGAAATCACGTCTTATATCTTTCGACGAATGACAATTTCTATAAAGACATACCAGGATAATAACAATGACATTTCTTTGCAATCCAAGAGATTTTATAACGGAGCTGGATTATGTAAAGAATTTATTTTTCAAGAAACATTCCATTTGGAAAAATTTCATATTGAGTCCAATTGAATGTGTTTCACATTTAAATAATATATTTATACAATTATTTGAAAAATTTCACAGGAATTCTTTTTAACATTAGCCTTAAACATTTATATACACTAGCTAGGCAGTGATTTGCAAAATATTGCCCAGAAAAAAGCGTTTTTTTGACAAAAGAAATTTTTTCTTTAATCTATTGAATATTATATTACTTTAATATATTGATATTTGATTAGCTATTTTAGACGAATTATTTTAGATAAAAAAAGGCTAAAATAAAGAATTTTTATGTACCTCAACCTATTGGACAGGTTTTTTTTTTTAAATGTTCAAGGTCCATATATCAAAATCTACATCTAACTTCTTGCCGCTAAAAACTTTAGCCATTGCTATGGCCTTGAAAATATACAACAAAATGGGCCAGAAACGTACATTTGGGAGTTTTCGAGATCGATGATCACTATTCTGAAGTTAGAATTTCGATATACTCCCCCCTCCTCTTGGGATAATTCACCTTGCTGCTCCAAATTGAATATTTACAGAAAGTTGTAGTGTTAGGTCAACGAAGGGCAAAAAACCCAAAGAAGTGGGGAGTATATCCCCATTATAACTTCGAAATCGTGATCAGTGACCCCAAAAACTCAAAATTTTTTGGCCCATTTTGTCGAAAATTTACAGAATCTTGCTGTTTTGGACCAACGGGGGCGAATAACAACAGAAGAGGGGAGTACATCTTCATTCTTACTTCGAAATCGTACTCAGTGACCCCAAAAACCCCTGAGTATACTTTTTTGATCCTTTTTGTTGAATATTTACAAAATATTGTAATTTTGGACCAACGAGGTAAATAACCCCAAGAGGGAGAGATTATATCGAAATTCTGATTTCGGAATAGTAATCAGAGACCTTGAAAACCCCCGATTTTACGTTTCTGGTCCATATTTTCAAGGTTTTAAAATTTTCAAAAATCACCTCATAAATGGATTCTAATGATTAGCCTATTGGGCCCATAGCAAAAACCAAAACTTTCTAGCGGCAAAAAGTTAGATGTAGACTCCGATATATGGACCTTCCTGATCATTTAAAATAAAAATTGGCTCGATAGGAGGTACACAAAAATTCTCTATGAAAAGCTCAAATGACACGACTATTTGAGTAAATCAATAAATTATTAATTAATGAAAAAAAGATGTAAAAATCTAAATTAATGTGCCAAGAAAACCATTTTTTCTGAGCGTAAAATATTCAAAATAAGAAAAAGAAACATGATGTTTTATTTTCAAAGTCTGTGGTTATACTCCAAGCAAGTGAAATACTTTGATACTTAATTTCTGAATAGAGTAATTTCTTAACGTAATGTTTTAGGATTTTAATTTTTAAAGGATTTTCATGACTCGTAATTTCAAAGCACTTGGCATCTTTTATACATGTAACATACGGGTTTTTTTTAAGTTGACATATATTTGAAACTCGAAAAATAACTATTATCGATAAAAATGCTTCAAGCGAAAAATGTTGGGTGTGTAAGCACACATCTTACGCAGACTTACGCTCAATGAAAAGCTCACTCTACTCCATAACTAGTAATCGATAGATGAACACTTTAAATTAGAAAGTTTTTATTGATTAAAAAAATAACATTTGTAGTTCGAAACATTTTTCCGCAAACCGTACAGTTCGGGTAATAAAGCACTGAAAAGTTTTACCCAAACTTGTTTTTTGGTATAAAAATTGTTATTTCGTATAATTGTTTCTGCAAAATCGAGACTCTTCCAAAAAAAAAAAATTCCAAAACATCCAATAAAAGTGGTTTATTTTTCTATAAAAATCATTTTTTTTCAAATTGAATGAACAAACGTACAAAAAGCTAGATTTTTGATATCAATTACTGTCTAAACTATTCGGTTTACGAAAAATTGTTTCAAACAAAAAAATTTTGAGTATTTATAAAGAACAACTTTCTAATTTAAAGCGTTCGTTTAATGCTTGTCAGTTATGAATCAGAGTGAGGTTTTAATTGAGTTCGAAAACTTAGATCGAATTCGATGACGGGATAAGATGTGTGCCTTTGGAACTAACATTTTTTGTTTGTTGTGTCAAGATGTGTCAAAAAACACCTTGTATATTAAAGACACCTTGAATTAAGCTTCGAGATCATTGACTCAAGAAATATTTACTTGCTATAAGAACATCAACAACCAAGTAAACCAAGTAGGCATATCCCTGTAAAAAAGGCTTAAGTTAAAAATAAATCCTTCAACATATCAATAAATTTTTAGACTTTATACACTGGGTGTTACAGTAAAAATACAATTATTCGGATATCTAGCACTGAAACACTTGGTATATTAAAGATATTTTTCCAATTGACTCTCAAGTATAAATCAAATAAAATCAGATATTAAATTAATCTTTCAGAGTTTCAGCATACTTCAAATATCAATAATCAAATAATAAGCAATATTATTACAAAAGTACAAGATGTTCAATAATAGGTATAGAAACTTAGGGCCAAGATTAAAACACTGAATTTTTGAAAACTTCTTTAGGCGTGTAGGGCACTTTTGGAATGGGGAAAAGGCACTGAGCTCGCGTGACTGTCACGCAAAAACATTGACACTAAACGCTGAAGATTCAATCTGAATTCAAAATATTTGGTTCAATTGAAGAAATGTGTTCAATTAAAACTTTTTTGCAACGGTATAAAAAAATTGATTATACAACCGTTGGTAGCTTTGACTTTGAAGCGAAAGTATATTTGACGTAAATTCGTTTCGATTTGAATATCAACTCTCTGAGTTTTATATTTCATTTTTTTGATTAGTTTTTATAATTGATTTATTGGATTAGGCTTTTTAATATTCGTAAATTGTTCAAATAAATAGTTTTTTATTATCCTGATCCTGATTTAATATAAATATGAAATTTTGTGAGGATGTGGAAGTATTAACTTACTATAACTGCTTACCCTTCGGTATATTTTAAACAAATAAGTCCTATTTAAGAGTTACAAGAATTCAGTTAATTTTTTCTCTAAATTCTGAACTTTTTTTCTAAAAACCCCGATTATTTACTGACCATGCTTGTCTTTATACATAATTTAGGGGGATTTTTAAATCATTCTAACCAATCCTAGCCAATTCTTATCCCTATATATTTTATAGGTTTTTCTATACAAGTCCATACTGCAAGTCAATTATCCTGCAGGAATTATTGCAATATCATTTATTTTAAATCGAAATATATTTTCATTTATGTTTATTGATAATATGTTTCAAACAATCACTCATAAAAATTTGCAAAAAATCCTTAAATATTTTAAATAAATTTTAAAACAAATTGATTGAAATGTAAAAAGTTCCAGATCAATTATTGAAGATTTATTAATTGTACTATTTATGTTGTATCAAAATTAAATTCATTTATTCAATTCAAATTTAGTGAACTCAACTGCACCTAAAACTGAACTTCAATTCCCTCGCGTAGTTGGGTTAAAAGAAGCTGCATAGTTACTTGGATTCCGACAGACTTGTGTAAATCATAATTCTATTGACTCATCTTCATATTTGTCTTCGAACTCCGCGCTGTGATTTAAGTAAAAACGTGGGATTTGAGTATCGTGCGGTATCGATTTAAGTAGTATATTATACGCAATAGAATAATAGTTATTTAAAAAAAATGAAAAATAAATCATATGTCTCATTCTGTTTAAATATACAGTCAAACCTGGATAAGCGAGAGTTCAAGAGAGCGCAATCTGATTCTCACTTATAGAGGTTTCTCACTAACCCGAGTTTCTCGCTAATGCAGGTACATGGGTAACGTTTCTCTCGTATAGAGGTACGCAGCAATAACAAGTCACAGCAAGTACGAATGTAGTAAATATGTTATATGAGTAGCTATAGTTCCTCCTAAATAATATAAATAAATAAAGCTGGACTGTCCCTTATAGAGGTATAGATAAGTAGCAGTCTCACTTACGGAGGTACATGAGGGAAAAACGACTCTCTCTTACAGAGGTTTCTGTTTCTTGCTAATAGAGGTTTTGGGAGCTTAAAATGATGGGTCCTGGCTATTACGATCACTTATAGAGAGTTTTCTCACCTACCCAGGTTTGACTGTATATGTATTTGCTATCAAACTCTGAAGCAAAAATAAGAAAATGAGGAACCTTCACCTTTCCTCACAGGATATGTGTTACAAATATTTTTGTTACATCCTGTTTATGCAATTTACAATACATAACTGTATAAAAATTCCATTTACTCTTTATATACATATATGATATACGAACAAAACTATTTTTTATGATTTTTTCCTGTTTATACTAAACAATAGAATCGTTATACGTTTCTATCTGCATATAGCAATGGTTCCCAACCTGTGGTCCATGGATCTCAGGTGGTTCGTGCGACTTTCGCAAATAGTTCGTGGCAAGGTCCTCTCCTGAAATTACTTTATTATACCATGTATATGAAATATACCAAGGTATACAAAGTTTAGTCCCAAGTTTGTAACGCTTAAGAATATTGTTACTATGAACAAAGTTTTGGTATAGGTGTTCATAAAATCACCTAATTAGTCCATTTTCGGTTGTCTGTCTGTCTGTCGTCTGTCCGTCTGTCATCACGATTACTCAACAACGAAAAGAGAAATCAAGCTGAAATTTATAGCGTGCTTAAGACGTAAAAAGTGAGGTTGAGTACGTAAATGAGCAACATAGGTCAATTGGGTCTTTCCATTTTATAAACTGTTAGAGATAGTTCAAAAGTTTAAAAGTAAAAAATGTTCCTTTCAAAAAAATAAACAACTTTTATTTGAAACATTTTTTCGTAAATTCCACTGTTTACCCGTGAGTTTACCCAAATTGTGTAGTATGTATTATATGGGTATATCAGTTATGAATATGTGTGACATGTATGTATGTGTAATGTGACAGAGTAATCAACACTGTCTATACATGGTATTTCAACTACTAACTAAATTGTTTGTTTTCACTTGGTTTTAATAATTTTTACATAATATTTCTAATAACTACAATATATAGAAATCTAACGAAGAAGTACGCTGCTTTAAAATAGCTGATTTGACAGATATCGACAACCCTACGCTTTGAATTTTACATTATAAAATATTAACCACTTTTTAGTGCAATAAAGCAAGTTGTTTTTGCATATTTTTTAACGAAATTAAAAATTGTAGTGCTTTTTGTTGTTGTGTTCATTGTTCAATAAACAAAGTTATTCTCGAAACGTGAAAATCGGAAAATAGAAAATGGTTTATTATTAATAATAAATCGGTATGTTATATGAAAACACATTGTATCGATACAATATGTGTTTTGTATGTGCATCGATCACTTTTATAGTTTCCCGTATTATATTATGCGGTTCAGGGGCGGATCTACTTAGGTATTCTACTATATTTGAAAAAGTACTTCAAAATGTCGATTTTGCTAATAAAAATGCACCAAAAATTTATTTCGGAAAAATACACACGCTTTCTTAAATTAAAGTTTAAGAAACTTAAATTAAATTTTAATCCTTTTTAAACTGTCAAAAACGCGGGCATCCGATTTGGTGACGTAATATCTGTATCATTACACGAAATAACACAAATAAGTTTGACAGATATATTCATTGACAATTAAATATAACAAATATAAATATTGATTATCTATGTACATATTATACCCAGCTGTCTACACTGAACTAACTGACGGTCTATGGTTCATACCGATATGACATCACAGCAGGGCTTGCCCGCGTTTTATGTCACGTGATATACAGTTTAAAAATTACGATTTTTAATTTTAATATTATAAAAGAAAAATGTGCTTTTATGACTCGAAATCAGAATATTTAAGTATACATATTTTTACATAAATTTTAACTTTTTTCAAATTTCATAATTTATTTTTGACTAACGATAATACCCTATTGCTTTTTGGGATACAGCCCAGGGTCGCATCGATACAAAAGGTCCCACCCTCCATTACAAGACAAAACTATGCAACATATAGGCCTGGAAAGTGTTATAGTATTATTGTTTAATATTATCCGGATGACGTTACCGAAAATTTGGTGACTAAGTGGATTCAGGTCTGCACTCGCGTAATTTTCGAATTATGAATTTTTCAGATTTTTCAACTTATATACAGTTTTTTTAAATAAATTTTTTTTCAAGTCCTTCAGAAATTGTGAGAGTTTCTCTCATCACTAGAGAAAAGGTGTACTTCGGAAATTTTCGGGTTTGGCCGTTTTGGTTATAGTTTAATATAAGTTGTACTCAGTAAATTAAAAAAAAATTGTGATAGAAATATGGGGAAATTAGGTAAATTGAATTTAATTATTTAGATTATTTAAATTATTTAGATCTATTATTATTTTTCTGCTCTAACTTTTTCACTCCCAAACTTCATTCAATAATCACGTAATCAACCTATATTTAATAAGCTAGTACATTAAAAAAAATTAATTTATATAAAATTATGTAGAGGTTATAAGTTGAAGTATTTCTAACGCGCGAAATATTTGACGCACGTGCAGAACGCGTTAGCAAATGTTACACCACTCGATTAAAGATTACCTAACGGTTGACGCGAGTTCTGACGGGTTAAAAATCTAATTTATTACCGTCTAAGTCAGAATATTATACCTCTTGCAGTGAAATTTTTATGCTAATTTATGGAAAGAAACTTGTTGATGTTTTCCCAAACCGCTATAGGTACCATCTTAAAGTAGTTCGGCCATCACATGACTAGCCAAGTTAGCAACAAATTTATGAATAAAAATAATATTTGTATCACGTAAGTGTTTTTAATGCTTTAAAAACATCGTAAAAGATAAAAATTATACGTCAATTTGACTAGTTTTTGACATTTAAACGTCAAAAATCAAAGTTTTTTATGTTTTCTTTTTAGAAAACGCCGTAAGGTAATGTTTTTTTGCATAAACAGATTCTGTGATAAATTTTCTTCATGATGAAAAGTTTTTTGAAGCTCAATCACCCATTAATTTTTGTACAATTAACATCATTGTGAGTTCTTGCATAAAGTACTGTGCTAAAAATCACAATTTTAAAATGAAATAATTCACAATTTTGCCTCGTAAGACGTCCCAAAACTGTATGTATTATAATCAAGGTACTCAAGATTAAGGGATCAGTACACTAAAAAAAAAAAGAATATTCATTGTACTTGATCAAACAGTCGAACCACTTTAAGGATTTTGGTAACGTTGCCAATCACTAGCTGTGAAGCGAAGCGCTCTTTCTACAACATATATAGAAAACAAATATAGGACATCAATCTAGAACTGCTGACTATATCATTTATCAGTTCTTTCCAAAAATTGCGATTTATCAAAGGAGTTACAATGTGATGAACAAATAAAGGAATTTACAGAACAAAAATGCAGAAATGTTACTTTATATATCATAACTATACATAGCCTGACAATTTATTTTGCAATAACGTCCAGTAGCGGATTTACCGGGAAGCAAAGGAAGCAATTGCTTGGGGCCCCGATTAGACAGGGGCCCCAAAAAATGGAAAATTTTTCAAACACATTCGAAAATTTGAACAAAAAAAAAAAAATACAATGAAACAGGTGTACGGAAATGAGCGTAAAACATTTGTTGAATTGTACCAAATCATTTTCAAGGATGAACTGTTTTCAGCGTTTCCAAATGTTGAATGCCTCATCAGGCTATTCCTTACAATACCGATAGCTAATAGTACAGGGGAGAGATCGTTCAGCGCATTAAAACGCGTCAAAAATTATTTACGCTCATCGATGTGTCAAGAAAAAGTTAGTGATTTAGGCTTACTGTTTATCGAAAAAGACAAGCTTGAAAAACTTGACTTTGATGATGTCATTCATCAATTTGCGACTGAGAAAAGTTGTAATTTAGATAGTAAATTATAAGTTAAATGTAAAATATATTGATTATGCAAAATTAACTAGTTATTCATTATTTTGAAATATCGGGGGGGGGGTATTTTACAATGAGGGCCCCAAAAACCTGAGGTTGCTTGGGGCTCCGTCAGAGTTAAATCCGGCACTGATAACGTCATACAGTTGCTATTTGTATATTGTACAAACATTTAATTCATATTGTACAGATAGGCCCGGTAAAATCCGTCATTAAGCATCAATGATTTTCGCATGGAAAATTTTTGTAGGATTCCGCTTTAAAGTGGTCCTGAATGAAATAGTAGGATATTGTTTAAACTACGTTATGAGAGAATTATTTGATAAAATGAAGCGATTCGGTCACAATTATTTATTTGCTTAGAAAAAATTAGTTTAAACAATAGCAGCCCCACCGGCAACCTGTATTTTAACGTTCAGAAGAATTTTTTAAACGGAATCCTTCAAAAATTATTTATGCTCAATGACGGATTTTACCAGACTATTTTCTTGTCCTATTATTTTCCAATACCCTGTACCTACATCACTCTAAAATTTTGACAAAATGGTAATAAGTTGAATAATTAGACATGTACCTAAGTAGTGTAAGTCTAGGATCCCGCAAATTCACGATCCGCCACTGCAACTGATGCGGTTGTGAACAATGTAAAGAGTTTTGTTACAATTATATTCATTTCATATGTACAAAATATCGACTAAGTTTATTTCATGCATCCATATCAAAAGATTCGATACTCACTTCACTTTGATTTCATTTTTAAAGTAGTTCGGCTGTTTGGGCAAGTGCGGTTAATGTTCTGTTTTAAAGTTTTGGGGCAAAAATAAAAATGGCCTCTTGAGGGGCAATAATGTGAATTATTTCATTTTAAATTTGTGATTTTTAACATAGTACCATAGCTTCAAAAAAGTTTTCGTTATGAAGAAAATTTTTCACTTCTGTAAATGCAAAAAAAAAACCATTCCCTTACGGCGTTTTCCAAAAATAAAAAAACTTTTCAACGTGTAAATGTCAAAAACTTGTTAAATTGACATAAATTTCTTATCTTTTACGATATTTTTAAAGCATTAAAAAACATTTACGTGATACAAATATTATTTTTATTCATAATTTTATTCGTAACTTAAATTTAAATTCAATGAATATAAATCATTTGCTAACTTGGCTATCAATGATGATTAGGCAACTCACACGTGATGGCCGAACTACTTTTACTTAAATCAGGGATTGAAAACCATTAGTTCACAAGTTTATCTTAAATTTAAAGAAACGAATTAACAAAATATTAATTTCAGATTAAATTTAATTTTTTTTTATATATATATCTTTATAAAATTATATCCTTATCCTTATCCTTATCCTTAAATATTATAAATGTGAAAGTAAGCATGTTTGTTTGTTACGCTTTCACGCTAAAACTAGCAATTGTTTTTAATGAAACTGTACAGCAATATAGTTCACACTTCAGAATAACACATGAGCTATAATTTATAAAGATATATTAATAAAAAAAATAAAAAAATTAAAAATTAATTTAATTTGACATTACCATAAATTACAGATTTCTGTAAAAGTAGTCATTTGACCTTACCATAAATTACAGATTTCTGTAAAAATAGTCAATATAAGATATTTCACGGCCATCTTTTCTGATATACTCAAAGAATAATTACGACTAATATACATTTAAAAAATAGAAAACCATACATATATTTTACCTGTGTAAAACAACCCTTACCATTATTTCGAGTGTTTTAGAAAGGAGATTAGCGGGAGCAATCTTTATTAATCTTTACTTTTATACCCAGCGAAGCGGCTGAGTATCACTCTAGTATCTTTATAAATTATAGCTCAGGTGTTATTCTGATGTATGTGTTATATTACATACAAACAACCAAATAAACATACTTAATTTCACATTTATAATATATGTATAGGGATTTACATGGTATAATGTGCGTCTTTATACTCAATTGTCTATAACTAAATTTTCCGATAATATTTCTTGTAATTTGTAGTATCAGAAAATAAAACAATAACTAATAGATTTTCGGACCCTTTACCCTAACCCCCCCTCCCCCCAAAGAAATTCTTTTTGATAGTGTCAAGTTCTTAGCTTCTCTTCTTACCCTTTTATGTAAATATTTCATGAAATCAAATATCTGAAAAGACAAAAATTCCATTTCAATAAAACGCGTCGAATAACACGAGTTTTTTTTTTTCAATTTATATTATGTATTATCAATTATTGATATATTTTCAATATATTTCGATGTGAAATAGAATTTTCAATTTCAAATTTAATTCCAATAACGTATAGTAAAATCATACAATAACTTAATCCATTTACTATCCCATTAATCCCCTGGTTTAATGGACAATATTATTAGAAAATTAAATTTTAAATACATATTTATTTAGACTTAAGGTTATACGAACACTATCATTATATTTATTTAAAAGAATTTATCATAATATAGAAAATAACATTTGAGGAAAAGTATGTTTATAGCTTGTCTCACAAGATAAATATGATTGCGCCAATATCGAGATTGAAAAAATTTCAGCACATAGTCGTTGTGGCACTGAAGTCGTATGAGTGCGTCCCCTGTAGTCCATACGTCTACCTCCCCAGAGAGGGTAAACATTAAAAAAAAGGTCTTATTAGCCCTCACAGATTATTCTTCGAACATGTACTACAGCTTATGCTGGAACGGTCATTATCTCCATAGATAAATGATGTGTTTTATTCACTTTTCAGATTCTGTTTATTCAGTTTTTTTATTACCATTAAAAAACGGCTCAACTAATTATCTTTCAGTTCTTAAATACGCGATTTCGCGTCGAATAAGCCCAGTTACGTGTTAATGTCTTAACTGGTTCGCGAGATAATTGAGGCGAAAGAATCCGAACGTTGATAAGTGAGATTAAAAGAGGTGGACGCTATAAAGCGGTGGGTTTTATTTGTAAGCCCAGTGAAGCGGGCAGGTATCAATCTAGTAATGTAATAAAATCTTAGAAGTCAATTTCGACTTACTACTTCAACTAATGTCCCGATGAACTTGAAAATTTGCACACTAATAACAAGCCACCGCTTTATAGCGGTGGCTTTTACTTTTAAGTTCAGTGAAGCGGGCGGGTATCAAGCTAGTTATAATCATCCGCTAGTTTTTGCGTGAAAGCGTAACAAACAAACAAACAAACATTCTTACTTTCACATTTATAAAATACTAGAGTGAAACCCACCCGCTTCGCTGGGTTTAAAAGTAAAGATTGATAAAAATTGCTCTCGCTTATCCTCTATAACACTCGAAATAATGGTAAGGATTGTTTTACACAGGTAAAATATATGTATGGTTTTCTATTTTTTTAAATGTATAATAGTCGTAATTATTCATTGAGTATATCAGAAAAGATGGCCGTGAAATATTTTATATTGACTACTTTTACAGAAATCTGTAATTTATGGTAATGTCAAATGACTATTTTTACAGAAATCTGTAATTTTTGGTAATCAGTCAAATTAAATTAATTTTTAATTTTTTTTTATTTTTTTTATTAATATATCTCTATAAATTATATCTCATGTGTTATTCTGAAGTATGAGCTATATGGGTGTACAGTTACATTAAAAACCATTCGCTAGTTTTGGCGTGAAAGCGCAACAAACAAACAAACAAACATGCTTACTTTCGCATTTCTAATATATAGAGATAGTGATTTTATTCCAGTGTCCTGATCAGGATGACCATATTGTCAAGTTTGAGGTTTCCTACTTCACTTGTCCAAACAATGAACTTCTTATCGTTTTGAAAATAATCATTAGAAAATTAATATTTTATCACCTATATTGTCTACGGAATCCTAAGTAGATGCAATAGACGAGTACATTGACTTTTGATTCTAAATATAAATTAATTAATACCTTCCATGCATATTAACCCAATTAAATAATATTATTTGTTCTAAGAGAACGGTTCTTTAATCCATTATCATCCATTATCAATATAGCTAATGTTTAAGATAATTACACATTTATGTTACGATCAACAATTTAACTCGCGGCTTCACTGCGTGCATTTAGTTATTCAATTTGTGTTTTATTACAAAAACTCGGTATATGCGAGCACATTTTTATACTAAATTTTGAGCTTTCGTATACTTTCCAGGTTTATTTTCATAGGCGTCGCCAGTGGTTCAAAGCATCCACTTTAAAAAAGTAAAATTCTACTAAATTCATCAGTTATCAGATGAGTTTGGTATGAAATTAGAATCAATCAAGTTACCTATAAATTTTCAACTAACCATCTTTTATAATTTTTGAGAAAAAGGGAACAAAATTTTTGTCCTAATTTAGACTCCATAGAAAAATGAATTTATTTACAAAAAATGTTTCAAACAAAAGTTGATTATATGAAACAAATTTTCATTTAAACTTTTTTTTGTCCTTTTGCGGTTTAGCTCGGTATCTCTTTTAATTTTTGAGTTATCGTGATAACGGACAGACAAACGGAAATGGATTAATTATGGTTAATTTTATGAATACCTATATAATAATAATAATAATAATAATAATAATAATGGGATTTAACCTCCGTTTCTCTGACATATACGCCTATAACAGAGGCCACCCACATCATTATTTGTTAATCTTTATTTATTTATTTACAAACATATTTACAATTAAATTTTGATGTGGGTGAAGTCGGTTACTTCGTTCTTATTCAAGCGACGACAATGTGATCAATTCTTCACTCCCATTAATTATAAATTGTTCACACTGCCGCTGTCTGGATTCGAACCCGCAACCTAAGTCTGAATGAACAAATAGACAAGGACAAACGCCTAAGACCGCTCGGCCATTTAGGCTCAGAATAATCTTATGAATACCTATATCAAAATTTTGTTTGTAGCATCAATATTTCTAAGCGATACAAACTTGGGATTAAAATTAATATACTCTGATATATTTCATATATATGGTACAAAAACTAAATAAAATCATGTTTGACAACAAGTTTTTAGCAAAAGGAAGTCCGTACGATTAAAGGGGTACAACAGGAATAGTAGAAAAAGAAATTTTTAGGTAAGGCCCCATACGAAAATACAAAAAAAGTATACGATTCTCATCAATATACATCCGAATTCCTGTATCTGTGACTCCACAAAATTTAACTCTAGACCCACGCCTGTTTTCAGGTAAATTAATTTATATCGCAATTAAAATCCTGAAGAGTTCCACTCCCGTAGTTACCGTAACCCGTGGCTACCCTGAAAACTGGTGAAAAAAGTTCTTAAATTAATATTAGGAGAACATGTCTTAAGAGAGCATCTATAAAAACTAACATGTTGGCCTAATAAACTAATTTAAATTTATGATTTTTTTTCGTTCAAATTATTTGTCTAGCCTGTTGTTTTCTAAGCGATACATTTTTAAACCGTGAGTATATTTTTCGTCAAACCTAAAATGGTTTGGAAAATGTGGGGGGGGGGGTGATTTAATTTGATAAAGGAATAAAGGAGGTAAGGGTAGGACAAAAAAAAACTTGCTAGAGTAATAATATATAAGATAATTGGTCATTTGTTAATTCGAAATTGAGTTTAGAAAAACATTCTTTACTTTTCGATAAAGTTAGTTATTATACCGTTGTGCTACAACCTGTTTTATCATCAGAAATAACGGTAAAAAATAGCACATGCTTATCAAAGATGCTTGGCGCATGTGTTTAAAGTCTTAAATTTGGAGTTCTGCTATTGTTAATGTTCATTTAACAACCTTTAAAAATTCTTGTGAGCAGGCTCGAGGTTTGCTAGCCCTCTGAGCTTCGAGACTCCGGTGCCCCAGAACCTTGCCGTACTTAATTTTAATTTCCGTGTGTAATATATATTCAATGAATATGAAGGTAGTGTTCGTATAACCTTAAATCCGTCTAAATGAATATTTGAAATTTAATTTTCTAATAGTTATCCACCCAAAGCTAAAATAGATTGAATATTAAAACCTTAATTGTATAATAAGTAGATTAAATAGTTCATTTATGATTTTTAAGCTTCCAGGGCAGTTGGCTAGTTATTTGAAATCAATTTCAAATTGGAAACTCTAATTAATTAGTTTTCCTTGAAAATAGTAATAATGAAAATGCATAATATAAATTGGAAATGAAATCGGATATTGGAAATATTTTATTATATATATAATAATTGCTTTTTCAGTGTTTTTTTTTTAATTTCCTTCAGGTAATTCTCTGCAGTTTTTCATTTGCACGATTTTTTTGTAACCTTCCAAAATTATGTCGGATTTACTGATTTAAGGGATGTAAGAGTGTGTATGATCAAGTAATTTCAGATAAACAAATAAAAAGAAGTTTATATTTTCAATTTTGATAGTGAATTATGTTATAACTTGACGATATAAGACATAATAATTTTCAAAATATCAAAAATTGTAAATTTTGTTCCATTATTAAGCTTTCGATGTTTCAAAAACCTAGACAGATATCGAAAAATTTTATTCCTATTTTTCGTCTAAATTTATGAAGTTATAATATGTTTACTTTCTATTAAAAAGTTTTTTTTTAATTTGTTTTCATTCGTTCCAAGTGAAAATTATAAAAAAAACTTTCAAAATTTGTCGTTTTTCAAGATTTGTCCATAATAGCAATGTATTTTATATCGATTTTCAAGAATTTTTATACCGTGTATATGAAATATACCAAGGTATACTAAGTTTGGTCCCAAGTTTGTAACGCTTAAAAATATTGATGCTATGAACAAAATTTTGGTATAGGT
Organism: Chrysoperla carnea; assembly: GCF_905475395.1. Classification (NCBI taxonomy): domain Eukaryota; kingdom Metazoa; phylum Arthropoda; class Insecta; order Neuroptera; family Chrysopidae; genus Chrysoperla; species Chrysoperla carnea. The sequence goes on along the minus strand of NC_058342.1, from coordinate 23,402,948 downwards.
GTTCATGAAATCACCTAATTAGCCCATTTCCGGTTGTCTGTCTGTCGTCTGTCTGTCGTCTGTCTGTCGTCTGTCTGTCGCCTGTCTGTCGTTTGTCTGTCGTCTGTCTGTCGTCTGTCTGTCGCCTGTCTGTCGTTTGTCTGTCGTCTATCTGTGCGTCCGTAATCACGATTACTCAAAAACGAAAAGAGATATCAAGCTGAAATTTTTTTTTTTGTTTATAGCGTGCTGAGGGCGTAAAAAGTGGGTCGAGTTCGTAAATGAGCAACATAGGTCAATTGGGTTTTGGGTCTGTAGGACCCATCTTGTACACCGTTAGAGATAGAGCTAAAGTTTAAATGTAAAAAATGTTGCTTATAAAAAACAAAACAAAATTTTGTTAGATACTTTTTTTCGTAAACATCACTGTTTACCCGTGAGAACGCAAATTATGCGCAAATTGTATTTTATGTATTATATGGGAATATCAGTTATATATGTGTGACATGTATGTATGTGTAATGGGAGAGCGTAATCAGTACTGTCTATACATGGTATTATAAAAATTAACTCAGTTATTTGTTTGTTTTAACTTCTTTTTTTCTTTTTTTTTTTTTTTTTTTTTAATTTGTTTTCATTCGTTCCAAGTGAAAATTATAAAAAAACTTTTAAAATATGTCGTTTTTTGAAATTTCTCCATTAGAACAATGTATTTTAAATCGATTTTCAATGATATTTTTCTTCAAAATTTGCATGGAAACCTGAGCTGAAATTTGAACCACATATTCTTTGAGTAAAAGTCTACCTATAACATTTTTTTGAGCCTTTAAAACAAACAATATTGTCATGCTCTTATCCTTAAGCCTTTAACAAATAATTAATAGAACAGCCAAATTTTTCTCATTAAAAATTGGTTTTAAATTATTACACAAAAACAATTTTTGTTAAGATTTTTAATATGAAAATATAATTGTTTTATTGCCAACTGTTAAATTTACAATGTTGCAAACATAGGAAGTTCAAATTGGAACGTCGCGTCGTTCTATAGGTTTGTTCATGAAGGTTATAAAGAAGGAGAACGATCGCTATAGAAAATATTGTCGCCAAAATATGGACAAAATAAGTGAGGCGCTGGGATCGCTAAGTTGTCTCATTAAAAGCGGGCTGTTGTGCGCTAATTTCAAATGATCTGTCAATGTTTAATATACTTGTATTTAATATCATTCAAAGGAAAACAAAAAGCAAATAATGAAATTATTATTAATTATTATTATTATTTACTAATGAATAACTTATAAATTATCTATTCTACTTTATAAATTTATCTATACTACTTTATAAATTTGAATGGTACTAACTTCATCTACTTGTACTCATAAACAGCTAACTTCGCAGATACTACTTACCGATGACAGCGCGGCTGGTGGCTGAAAAATGAACTATAAATTCTACAAATTTTCAGGGACAGGCGCGCTAATGCTTTAGCGCGTAGCGATCGTTCTCCTTCTTTATAACCTCCATGGGTTTGTTTATGTATACAGGAGAAAAATTGTACGTACCTACTATTATGGAAAACCTGAATATATTGTTCAAGGAAATATTAATTAATAACTCATCTCCTGCGTATTTAAAAATACATTATTTTTCCAGGAAAATTCATTTTAATTAAACTGTTTTATATTTTACCAATAAAATTGTTGAAAATCTATTAGAAAATAAAATTTCTATAAATAAATAGTGCTTCATACTCCAAACAAATAAGAGTTGCCAATTTTTCTTTCAAAAGTTCTGGAATATTTTTTGAAGAGTTGATGAAAAATTAAAACTCTCGAAATGTTAACATTCCTCTAAAAATGTGTAAAACATCCCCAAAAGTTCTCTCCTTATTTTTTATGTATTCATAAAGATTAACTATCTAATCGCAACCTCCTGAAAAATAAGTAAATTCCCCAAGATACCACCCCACCCCCTTATTTTCTATACTCGCTTGAATAATGAAAAATTTTGCGCTTGCTTGAATAACGCAAAATATCTCAAAATTTTTATGAAATATCAATATTTGTGAAAATTATGGAGTTAAACCCGTTATGTCAGCACTTCGGTAATCTTTAGTCGCGTGATGATTTGCTCACGCGTTCTGTGCATGCGCCAAATATTTTGTTCGTTAAATATTTTTTAACTTTGTTTAAGAATTCAACGACGTCGAATAAAGAAAATTGAATCCCTCTATCTAAAATTTGTAGAAATAAAGGGTATATTTTTGCGAAGTACCTTCACTCATATTGAAAAAAAAAACGAGAAGTATCATAGAACATCCGGTAGGAACTAAATTCCTTTCGTACCTTGGTACATTATAAATGTAGCGCTTACTTAGGTATTTTATTTACAAAATATAATTCTGAAAATTTAAGGTATTAACTTTAGAAGTCCAATACTTGTTTCATTCTTGTTTGATTAATTTTATAGCTACTTTTAGTTTTTACTGTATGAATTAATTGTAATATTAGTTTAAAGAAGGTATATTTCTGATTTAGTAGTCAACCCAATATGTTAGTACATTACGTTTGGTTTGATAAAGATATTTATTATAACATAACATAAAAATTTTCTTGTACTTACTTTATCTTTAATTTCTGCTAACTTTCACAATTCAATTTTTTAAACGGTAAAACACAAAATTTTGACAAAAAATACAAATTCACATATTATAAAAAGAGGGCGACTAAATGGCCGAGCGGTCTAAGGCGCTAATCTTACAACGTTGGACTATTTAGACTTAGGTTGCGGGTTCGAATCCAGGCAGCGGCAGTGTGAACAATTTATAATTAATGGGAGTGCAGATTTGATCACATTGTCGTCGCTTGGAAAAGAACGAAGTAATCGACTCCACCCACATCAAAATTGTAATTGTAAATATGTTAATGGAATTGATAAAGATTAACAAATAATGATGTGGGTGGCCTCTGTGATTAGGCATGCGTCAAAAAAAACGCATTTTTTCAAATTCATGAAAGCTGAATAGATTTGAAAAGTTTTAGTTTCCCAGGTAACCTGATGAATATAGTCGGTTTTTGGTGCCGTTTTTTTTCGTTGCACTTTTTTTGGTTTTACCTCCCAACCAGCAAACAAATCAAAACGGTAAGGTGTGATAAGGAACATCCTTCCAAAGTTTCAGAACTTTCTTTACAATATTCTATTTTGCTTGGAGTAATCATTTGATCATTCTTTCTTTTATAGTAAAAACAAATAAAATTCTGCTAACGTAATTACTTTCACTTCTTGAAGTGCTCATATAAAATAAGATGTTTTATAGACGAAGAAACGAAGCACAAAAAATGATCAAAGTTTGAAAAATTTGAGCAGTAATTCAGATTTGAATGCGGTTTTCTGTATTCGATTCGTTAGAGCGTCAGGAAATTTTGTGACATAAGAAATTAAAAATATGCAATTAGCATAAATAATATGCATTTTACTATTGCATTTTAAATTGACTGTAAATATTAAATTTACAATTCGGTTAAAAGTGATGAAAATGAATACAAACTCGTTCCTCGAGTTTTTAAGGATCGTTGAACACGAATATCATGACATAATTGGTCTCAGAGGTATCTGGTTCAACGGTTCTGTCGCGATATTCGTGTTCAGCGATCCCAAAAACCTTCATGTAACGATTATGGACCGATTATATGACAAATTTCTCGAAAACTCCACTAGACGACGAGAAGTCGTTTACCCTGAGCACAAGGTACCTTTGCGACCAATTCTGTCACAATATTTGTGTTCAACGACCCTAAAAACCCCCGGATAACAAGTTTGGAATCATTTTCATCACTATTAACCGAATTGTGAATTTAACATTAACGGCCAATTTAAAATGCAATTATAAAATGCATATTACTTTCTTATAAATCATACTAGGTCACAAAATTTTCCGACAATCTACCGAATCACAAAAACCACATTCAAATCCGACTTACTGCTCAAATTTTTCGAATTGTATTCCTTCTTTTCTTGGTCTATTAATATGATGTAAAAAGTTATTTATAATTCGAAAATTTTTAAAGCTTTTAACAAAAAGTGAAAACAAGAAACATTTTATGTACATTTTGTACGTTTGACGTCATATCACGTTTTTAACATTATTCCTTAAAATCCTTCATATTTAGAACAAGGACGAATTCTTTTCTCCTGAAATTATGTTTAAGAAATTTTTTTGCGACATATCTTTTATTTTTCTGTGTAGATATTTTTAATTCGTATCGAGATTTTTCAATACGATTGCTTATTATATGTCAGGAAAACCAAAAAAAAATCTATATAAATAATCTAAAGCTATAGAAATTTTCCATCTAATTAATTAATAAAATAATATCAAAATAAATCAATGGCTATTGACGTGAAATTGATTTCAAATAAATAAGAATTATTTTGAACACAATCTATACAAACAACACATGGCTGTTTGTAAATTGGGCAGTTTTTTCATCCTATAAAATAATAGCACATTTAATAGGGTATTATCGTTGGTCAAAAATAAATGATGAAAATTGAAAAAAGTTAAAATTTATGTAAAAATATACTTAAATATTCTGATTTCGAGTCATAAAAGCACATTTTTCTTTTAAAATATTAAAATTAAAAATCGTAATTTTTAAACTGTATATCACGTGATCTAAAACGCGGGCAAGCTTTGCTGTGATGTCATATCGGTGTGAGCCATAGACCATCATTTAGTTCAGTGTAGACTGCTGGGATAGTATATCTATAGATAATAAATATTTGTATTTATTATAATCAGATGTCTATGAATATATCTGTCAAACTTATTTGTGTTATTTCGTATAATGATACCGATATTACGCCATCAAATTGGATGCCCGCGTTTTTGACAGTTTAAAAAGGTTTAAAATTTAATTTAAGTTTTTGGCAAGAAAGCGTGTGTATTTTTCTGAAATAAATTTTTGGTGGCTTTTTATTAAAAAAATCAACATTTTGAAGTACTTTTTCAAAAATAATGGAATACCCTATTTAGTCGCATCAATAAATGTTTTTACTCAACAGTCCTCAATTACAGCTCCGATTTTGATGATTTTTTTAAAAATGATTTTTTTTATATTATTTAAAATCAGAAATATTTCAGGTTGGGGAAATAATCACTTTGGTATTCATTCCCATGGTTTTTAACCAATTACATATTAAGACCACAGGCAGGGTCGGTCTTAGCCATCTAGGCGTCCCGGGTGAGTCATGTATTTGGCGCCCATTTAGGTATACTTATTTGATTATATTTTGAATTTGTACCATATATTTATTGAATTAATTGAAAATAATATAAATATCATTCATAATAACATATTTTACCTGTCAATCACGTCTAATTGTCTGTCAATCACGTTATCAAACATTTAAAATTAATATAAAAAAATTAAAACTTTATTTTTCTAGCGTTTTTGCCAGCAAACACTCTGATAGTACTGTGCAAAGCCTAGGTTTTCTGCAACTTGATTTTCAATTAAGTAGTTTATCTTGTTTAAGACATTGTAGACCCCAAGTATACTTCATCCGTCTTAGTTTAGAAAAACTGCGTTCGCCACTTGCAACAGTCATTGGTATTGGTAACAAAGTATGCAGTGATATCTAGATGTTGGGATATAACTTTCGAAAATTGTGCTTTTTGAAAAAGTTTAAAACTTTATTTCTCAAGAAGTCGCCCTACTAGCTCAGTTCATTAAGGCATGGTATATGCATGAAGGAGGTGCACTCAGCCTCTGAAATTGAGAAGCTTGGTAAATGAAATTATCAGCTCCTCTATAGCCTAAGTGTGTCCTTCGTGGACAACCAATATGACCTAACATATTCCTCAACAGACCTAAAATTTTGAGCCACAATAGATCTCACATTTATAATTGATCGTTAACTTTTCTTGCAGCACAAAACAATGTCGCATTAGTTCTTATTTATTTTGATTATTTTTTATGTTAAACAGCGCAAGAAATTCCACGTGAAAAGTCTTGCATCTGTTGAAATATTTTCTTTATAGATATAAGCACAGTGTCAAAAAGAGCATTAAAAAACTCGACTTCAATACTATTTTTTTGAAGTTATTGGTTCACCAGTAGCCTCTTTTCCTGGTCTATAAGAATAAAGGACCTCGCACAAATTAGATGTAATCTGCAATTCGGTCAAACTTTTTTAAATTATGGCAAATGATAGCTAAATTAAAGTTGGAAAATGTACTTATTTGTATAATATATGCCTATGTGCATGCATGCGTGTGTTTTTTAGATGTAAGGGTGTTGTTTTTTAATTCTTGTTTTTTTGAAGTACATTTTCCAATTTTAATTTAGCGATAACTTGAAATCCTGTCATTTTCATGACATGTGACCATAGGAACTTTTATTCAGAATGACTTAAACTATCATTCCCCAAAATTTGAAAAAGTTTGACCGAAATGCAGATTACATATAATTTGTGCGAGGTCCTTTAAAAAATGTGCCCGATTTACTCGTAATAAGTTTGAACTAGGACTAAAAGTGCCCAGTTTACTATCTATTAAATACATCCATGTTTTATATCTACAACAAACGAGACTCCCACTCCTGTTACCACCACTCAATCACACCACGATGTGTTTATTCCTTTTAAATCCAGTGTTAACATAATTTATTGAATCGAATAATATGATTGAACGACTTTATTTAATTGGAAAAAAAAATTATAAAAATATTATATTTTTGGAACACAAACATAAACGTAAAATAATCCATTCTATCACTTTCGGTGGCAAAAAGGGCAATTTTTGTTAATCCTGGATTTTAACACTTTTCGGATCCACACATTGACAAGATTATAATTCGTGGTGGCATGATTTGACCACGGAATTCTGTTAAAACCGTCAATATAAACCAAAAATGAGGAAAATTAATTATCGGGTTTTTGCTTGGTTTTGGAGTAAATTCGAAATCTGGAGTAAATTAGAACGCCTTTTCAACAATTACTCTCCCCTATGTAAAAGATTGTAATAAAATAATGAACTGCCCCCACCCCTATATATACCTACTTTTTTTTTAATCTTAGAAATTTTAGAAATTATGGTTAAAAACCTTTCATAATTATTAACTTGATAGTATATTAGATGCAATTAAATATTGTCATGATATCTTATTCTCAGAATATTAAAAAGTTGGCTACAGTCAAGTTAAACATGGGAAGTTTAATTAAAATTTTTTTTTAAATCACCAAAATTTTCTTTTATTTCGATAAACTACGTAAAATCGATGAACGGCCCCCCTCTATCATACTATAAAACATAGTAACAATATGATTTGATCCCCCACACCCTAAATTTCTTACGTAATTTAAGTATGTCCCGTTAACAAACAATTTTTTTACATTACCTTTAAATAATTCAAGACCCTACACATGTGATATTTTTAATAGGTTTTGCTATTGACAGCTGATATAGAGGCTTAATAAATATGGCTGACTTAAGGTTGCAAATTTAAAAACAATCCATGTATTTTATATGAGATTATGACAGTTATCCGCCTGCATCGTTGAACAATTTCAACATCAAGCTTACCCTCACTTAACTTTCTTTTTCTTCACAATTTAATGGGTTTAAATTTTTTGGTGAGGAACCCTTTTTTAAATAAAGTAAATATCATATTATTGATAATGTAGCATTCTATGGAACAGGTTAAAGAATTTTTAAAACCGATTAATTAGTGGACTCAACAATGACGGATTTTCATACAAACTTTCATCTCCTATTTCAGCCCTTTTGGGGACAAATTTTGAAAAAAATCTTCTTAAATGTCACTTTTAGATATAAAATCAATATCTTTTCAAAATTTCTTTTCATAAGTGGTTTAGGCTACAAAATGCAAAAACAAATTGATTTTGATAAATTCAATCGGCATAGTTACCCATTATAATCACGTATCCAGAAAAGAATTTGTGTTTTTATTCGAACTTTTTTTATAGATTGAAAGCAGTGATGTCAAACAATTGTGTGACATCAGGAATGAATGTGGAGCGTCCAGATACGGCAAAACATACTGAAAACTCAAATGAAACGGACAAAACATTATTTCAAGATTGGAATACCACATATCAATCGACAGCTGAAAGGTTTGTGCATTATCTTTTCGTTTTCTGTTTTGTGTAATTTTGAATGTTAGAATGTAAGTAAATAGATGGTGAATCTGTGTAAATGGTAGAAGCAGGGTTGCCAGATCGCTACATATTTTCTTCCAGTGAGGCAACCCTGCTCTCAACAATTATCAATTACCTAGAAAATTTCTTTTTTTATTAAATTATTATTGTTTTCATGCAATTTTTTCATATTTGATCTTGGCATTTCCAACACCAATGCTACTTAAACTTTTTTTTCAGGAATATTGTTTTTTAATAGCTGCCTATTATTGTTATCGACCTTGGATATTTATAAATGATTGTTGATTTATTCACGAAAGCAGTGGCATAGCTACCAACGATTTATCCGATTGTTTACTTAAAATTAAGTTCATTTTGGGTGAAGTTTCCTTCCAAAATGGCTCAGGCCTTGTGCATAATAAGAGTCAACAATTTTTTATAAGTAATATTATAGAATTAAACCTTAGACTTCTATGTTTCTCACAGCGAAAATTATTTGAAAATATCCATTACTTTAATCTCTTTTCGTACTTGGTTGAAGTCCGAGGCTGTACTAAAGTTTTTCCTCAAAGATAGCTGTAAGATGGTATTAAAAAGGGATGTATACAGTTTTTATAAATAAGAAAATTTAACTTTTGGATGCTCTTTGTGATTTTTGGACTCTTCTAAACCCTTAAAAATATCAACAAATTTGGGGGCAATAATTGCAGAATTAACATTTGAGTTAGTAAAAGAATGTTATTTTTTTATATTTTGTGTATATTTAATCATACTTCGAACGGAGAAGGTTCATTTTGGTCGCTAACCCCTTCAATTGGCAGCGAGGGTCCATCCATTTTCAAAAACAAACAGGTATTTATTATTAATACAAATTTGCAAAAAATATCAAAAATATTTCATAAAAAGGCTACCTTCTCATATTACTATCCCCCCCCCCAGTGTTTCCGTGAAAAAAAATTGTCAATTTCATAACTTCAATTGCTTATTGCTAGAAAACGGATAAAAATGCAGAGTCGAGCCTCAGCTTAAAATTTGAATTATCTTCAATTTTCCCATTTAATGTTATCAGCGAAACTCAATAGTTTGTTAAAAAATCGTCTTTCTTTCCAAAGATTTTATAAAACGCCAAAAAAGATATTTCCCGGGCAAATTTTTGTGCAACTTTTTCGGATTTTATTACATCAAGAAGTGTATACCTCAAAAAATTTGGTCTCCAAATGACGGCACTGGCCTATATAATAGAGGAATTTTTTCGTTCAAAATGTTTTAAATATAGGCAATTTTTCTACACAAATATGTTCAATGTAGTACAAAAAAGATAAAAGTTGCACTCATTTTTAAGTCCAAAAGATAAATTTTCTTATTTAATCAGCATCCTAAAAATTCATAAGAAAACTTAAGAGGAGTCATGGACCTCGACCGACTATGAAAATTGGTGTGTCACCTAAAGTACGTATGAATGTTCTTTGAATAGCAATTTGAAAGTAGAATATAAGACAAGTGAGGGCCCACCCTTTAAAATAATATGTTGATACTGGTAATGAAAATGAAACGCAAACTCTATCATAATTTTCTCTCCAACATTGAACAGAAATCAATATGAAAATGAACTTCCTGAAACAGTACTACGATCAGATAATGGTAGTAACATGCGATGTATATCACAATCATCACCAACAAGAGCAACGTCATTAACCACCACGAAACGTCAACCAACAACTCAACCTCAGAATCATTCATCGGAATCAAAAGTTTTCGGGGTAAATCGTTTTAAATTTCAAAAAAAAAAAAAAAAAGAAACAACTTCGAAATAGTCCAGCTGCATTTTTTTATTCCGCTAAAATTTTATCTTATGACTATTCTATACACATTTTCATTGGCGTTGAACTTTATAATTTGTTTAAGTCACCCTAGTAGCTTAGTTGGCTAAGGCGTTACCAATTCCGTCCGCGGTATGCCCAGGGTAGCGGGTTCGATTCCCGCCGTCACCAAAATTGATTTAATTAATAGTTGTAATGGGCTGGTGTAGTGCGTGGTATATGCATGAAGGAGGTGCACTACGCCTCTGAAATTGAGGAGCTGATAAATGAAATTATCAGCGGAAAGGTGGTAAAACACATTTATGGTATCACAATGGGCTCTATAGCCTAAGTGTGTCCTTCGTGGACAGCCAATATAACCTAGCCTAACCTTTTTAAGACTCCAGGTTTTCCAGATAAGAATGGTTAAAGTTACAATTGAATTTCAAGCACTACGATTATACCCTTTACTCAATCGATTTGAAATTTGCACATGTTGTAGGTATTGATAATCTACCTGACCTAGGTACTTTCATTTTTCGAAAATCCTATTAGTTTTCTCAATTTTCATTGTTCAAATTCAGGTAAAGTGGAATAAAAAAAAGTATATACCTTGGTGTAAACAATGAAAATTGAGAAATTTAGCAATATTTTCGAAAAATAATGGTACCCAAGGCAGTTAAAATATAAATATATATAACATATCCAAATTTCAAATCGGTTAAGTAAAGGGAATAATCGCAGTGCTTGAAATTGAAACTTTAGCCATTCTCATCTGGAAATCTGCTTTTTTTATAAAATTTTTTTCCACCATTGAATGTTTAATCAAAGATTTAACGCCAATCAAAAATGTGAATTGAACCTTCTTAATTTCGATTTTTAATTCAAGCTAGTCGATACTCGCGACTTCGTATCCAAATTCCAAAAAAAACAGGAAATAATGAATTTTTTTTGACTTCTCGTTAAGACATACTCATTGAAATATATGAGTACATGCAAAAAGATGTCGCTTTCGAGAGTGTTTTAAACTTCCCATATCTTCCTTTTATAAATGATTTATTACTTTAAATCTGGGGCCAACTTACATAAAACAAATTATTGGAAAGTGATGAAATAAATAACCTTCGTATTTTAGAATCAAATTTATTATAAAAATAAATCGTGACTGACACTACCAAACAAAACGTGACTGACACTACCCTCAACTTGGATTGCAAAATAGTTGTATTTTGGGTTGCATTTTAAAAGAAAGAGTACGACTTATATCAAATTATTCCGATAGCATAGTTTACTTTCCTAGATTAAAAAAAGCTTGCGTGGATTACGAACATTTTATGCTTTCACCAAACCTAACTACGAACTCTATGAGCTTTAATAAAAAAACTGCATTGAAATTGGTTTCATCAAGCTCCAGTTATCACACTGGCATACTGACGAATGTAGATATAATTATACCATGACCAGTATTATATCTTGTATGTAAAAATAATTGCATATATATTTTAAAAATAGATGCGTGTAGTTTTCATATTTTCTCATATAATTTACTTTTCGATATGTATATATAAATAGTATCCTATAAATGAAATCATTATAGTACAGTCGTAAGGTACACTAAAACTTCTTTCGAAGTGAGATTTGGTTTAAAAAAAGGAAATTAATTCCTTTCTTGAGGTGAATATAGATTTAAAAATTAATTGGGGCCAGGTTTCTAAAATGATGCCAAAAAATTTAACCATAAATTTATCTGAAAACGATTGTGGATCTAGAGTTATATTTTGGGGTTTCACAGACACCGGAGTCTGGATTTATACTGGTGGAAATCGTTTACCCAAACATTTATTTTTCTGCTATTGATTTTCCCCCTTTCACCCTTTCTGGAAGCCCTTTTCCTAAAATCTTGTTTTTAAAAATGATTTTATTTAGAAATATGAAATATATTAAATTATATTAAGTTTAGTCCCAAGTTTGTAACGCTTAGATATATTGATGCTAGAAATCAAATTTTTATATAGGTATTCGTAAAATTAACCTAATTAGCCCATTTCCTTTTGTCTCTCCATCAACACAATTTAATAACTCAAAAACGAAAAGATACATCGAGCTGAAATTTATTTATATCATGCTCAGGACATAAGAAGTGAGTTTAAGTTCAAAAGTTCATTTGGTCTTGGAACCTTAGGACCCATCTTGTAAACCATAAGAGATAGAACAAATGTGTCAGTGTAAAAAATGTTTCTTATAAAAAATTATACTTTTGTTTGAAACATTTTTTCGTAAATAACTTTATTTTCCCCTGAGGGTCCAAATAAGTGCAAAAATTTAGTTTCCTTTTTCTCATAAACTATAAAAGATGGTGAGTTGAAAATTCGTAGGTAGCTTCATTGATTCAAATTTCATATTAAACCCATTCGAAAATATTAAGTGGGTTAAAGAGGTCAACTTTTGGGAGAAAATTTTTTGTTTAAAAATTCGTGAGTGCTTTGAACCATTTTTTGTGAATGTCTAAAGAGGGACAGCTGCCCCTATCTGCACCCCTTTGGCGAAGCCTATGTATAGAAAGTGGAGCAACATTGTCGAAAATGTATTAATTCAACATTTTCTATTCAGAATATGTTATAATTCAAATTCTTAATGTTTAATTACATGATAGGTATCCTTCGTCAATTTTATTCAAAAAATTATTTTATCCGTTAGCAATTAAAACAAAATACAGATTTTTATCTGTAAATTATTTTAATGTCCGGTCAACCTTAAGCTATCAAAATTATTTCGAAAAAACCCGAATAAAATTTATGTGTACTTTACGACTGTATTCACATCATTACATTTACTGTGAAAAAAAATGAAATTTTAGCGAAAGATTTGAATTCCGCTTGGACTAATACAATTCATCAAGAAAGGAAACTATACTTAAAAAGAAAAAAAAAATTATTTCTTAGATGGGTGGAACTCCCCCGCCGTTACCATTACGACCGCCAGCAGTTCCAAAACGTACAAGAATCAATGGCGTTATTACAAACAATCAACAAGCATCAACAACGCCATTTTTAAAAATACAGATACCGACTACATCAACGCAATCAATTCCAACAGTAACACAACAGATGAATCCACGTATACCCCCCACACCATTATCACCACGTAAATTAATACAGCAGCAGAAAGGTCGTAACAACAATAATACGCTAACAATGGTGCCACCTGTTATTAAATCTAGGCAATGTACAACTGGTGTGAATCCTGCACAAAGCATTCAACCAACATCTAAAACTATTTTACCATCTTTATTAAATTCATCTACCTTGTCTACACAAACTATTCTATTTGGTAATAACACCACAGATAGTGGTGGGGGTATTAAAAATACCAGTAATTATTTAGATAATTTAACAACAATTCAACAATTACAAGATGCAACTTCAGCGCCATCAAATATAGGTGCGTACTCTCCAAAAATGTACCAAAAACAATTTTTTATTTTTTGGTGGAGTTATACACTATACACTTTTTATTGGTTTTACTCCCCCCCCCCCCCCCCGCTTCATCTTTCTTTGCTAGCGATTATTTTAATGGGGGTGCAACCATATTAAGTTGCTTTTTGACCTCAAATTTATGATTAGCGTCTCCGAAAGCTATCAAGTTAAAATTTTTGAGGTGAAATTCAGAATTTTCTAAACTTTCTTATCATTAACACATATTGGAGTAGTTTTAATGGGATTGCAACTATCCTCAGTTGCTTTTTGACCTTGGATTCCTGAAAAGCAAGCTAAAAAACTCCTTTAAAGACAATTTCCGAGATTAATTTTGATTTTTGAAAATTATTTTTCACTGTTACTATTTGGAGTGCTTTGTGGATGGGAAATCTACCCCAACTTTCCCATTCATAGAAATGCAGAGGTTATTGCGGTACTTAGTTTTCGAGCTGCGGGTTATATAACTATAATATATGAGCAACTGTCAGAACGACCTGTAAAACATATTGGGAGCGTTTTGAAAAATTTTCATAGAAAGCCATTTTCTTAGTCATATAGGTATAAATACTATAACATATGCAAAGCTTTGATCAACCGTAGCTCGAAAATTATTGGTTAAAAAGTTTTGTTGATTTGAAAGTTTTTGATGAGAACGTTCTGAAGAACATTTTGGGGGTGGTTTGAAAAAGTTTCACAGAAAGCCATTTTCCCAGTCATATAATAAAATATTTTCAATTTCCTTAGCTTTGGTCGCTCGTAGTTTGAAAACTACTCGTTCAAAATTTTTGTGACCATGAGAGCTTTTGTTCGGAATGATTCAGAAAACATTTTAGGGTGGATTCACAGAAATTCATTTTCCTATATAACGGGGTAATTTAGAGTATTTTGTGTACGAAAAAAGTAAGCAAGTGGTGGAACATGATAACCTCGTATGGTTTACTCGTTTACAATTTCATGTCATTAGAAGAAGCAGAACTCAAAAATTGTATAACAAAAAATAAGATCTACCCTGTTCACTAGTAAGTGTTACAAGTACAGTGTGTGTAAGTCACTAAAACTCCACCAAAATACACAAAATCCCTAATTGATCGTATCCCTGATACAGCAGTTATTTTTGCGTGGATACGTCTTTGTATGAAAAGATATTCAACTGGACGAAATTTACGTCTTAATGTTTCAAACTGAGTTTCATTAATGATTTCGTTCATTTATGCGCACGTAGGTGGCGTTAGTGCATAAATATCGTCGACTTCGTTCACTTATAAAGCAACAGATGACGATAGTGCACAGATTTTAAAACTAGAGGCTACGTTTCCTTATGCATCAACAGATGGCGATAGTGAATGTAAGCCTATAACGAAATTTTCCCTATTACAAACGAAAATATAGACGTATCCACGTCAAAAAATTGTTACCATAGAAAATTTTCGTCATTTTCTGACTAAGCTCAATTGTATTTATCAGTCACAACAACCGGCCCATCATCAACGATAACAACACCCCCCGCATCCACCACACAAATACCAAAATCAACCAGTAATAGCAAAATATCGATACGTCAAGATTCGAATGTATCAAGTGATAGTTTTAGCCAAACATCCTCCCCATCGTATACCACGAAAACAATGGAAACACCATTAATACCCCCGAATAATCATCATAGTCAATCAAAATCATCTGCAACCGGCCACCAATCATCTGATCATAATAAATTAAATAAATTATATAATGTTACATCCACTTTGCGTAACAACAGTAACCAAATTATGGGTAAACAACAAAAATCACATCATACACATGCTATTGCAAGTGGAGGGGGTATTGGTGGTATTGGAATGGGGGGTGCTAACAATATATTAAAATTGGATCCAAATAATTGTAGTAACAATCAGAAAGCACAAGATGGGAGCGATATGAATGGTAATGGTTCGTCGATCACGAAGAGTGTATCAACGCCGGCTAGTCTTCAAACAATTGTACGATTTCATAATGGTTCAAATATGTCGTTACATCATAGGGTATGTATACCATTCCAGATAAGCCTTTGCGTAGGTACTCGCAGAAAGAAACTACAGTAAATAAAGACCCGAAAATAATTTTACTTTAAAAAAATACTTAATGGCTGAAATTTTTAGGGGATGTTTGGGGGCATGACCTGAGTCTAAGGCCGAGTTTTTCTAATCCAACTCACCCCTGAATTGACAGGGGATTGTATCTTCCTCCACCACCACGAATTCGAAAATTCGGTTTTAGACTACGGGCATGCCCACAAACACCCTCTTAAATTTTCAGTCATCAAGTATTCTTTTTAAAGCAAAAGGCAATTTTCGTACTTTGTTTAAAATTTGGCGTCAAATTGACGCCAGTTCACCAATTTATCGATACTGGTTGACTTTAGCTTATGTCTCATCCTTAAAGGGCTATTAAAATTGATTGTAAGAATTGATTAAGAAAAGGAGTGAATACTCTCGGCAAAAAAAAAATTATATTTTTCGATTAAAAGTACCCAAAAATTGCATACATGAAACATTGTTATCGTTAGTTCTTTTGGGTTCTGCGAGGGCTTATTGAAAAGTGAAAGAGTGAAATTAAACTTAAAGATGTTCTCCGATTTAGTCTCTTGGATCGCTCAAAAACTCTGCTTTTTCCCTCCAATTTGATAAGTGTTTTATAACCGTGCGATTTTTAGTAAATCAGTTGCGTAGCTAGAGGGCAAAGGGGGTGTATCATGCCCCGTCACAAATGGTGCCAAATGGTCCACAAAACTAATTGCTTAATCATTTTTATGTTTATTATAATTGATTTCTGTAAAATATATTTCAAATTAAGTGCCACTGTAATATAATAAATGTTAATTCTTATACAGGGCGTTCTGTTATTAACTGCAGATCGTGGGCCTACAGAATAAGCTCATAAAGACGAAGGAAAAAGTTATTTACCAATTTTGAATCTGAGTCCTAATTTGGGCGCTACAGGTATAACAAACAAAATTATTAAAACTTAAAATGCAATAAGTAAAAAAACAAATTACGTCACAAAAAAGGCGTTTTTTGTTTCTTTACGTTAAATTAAAAACACTCCTTCTGTGACGTAATTTGTTTTTTTTGCTAATAATCTAATGCAGGGCTTCTTAAACTATGGGTCGCGACCCCATTTGGGGTCGCGTAGCAAAATTCTGGGGTCGCGAGAGGTAAAAATACAATTTAACAGAAAATGTTTTTTAACTTGTAAAATTATTGTTATAAAGATAAAATAACAATTATCGTAGATAAATATCATAAAATCTTCTAGTTCGGAAAGATTGTTTGTACCTACATTTCTATTAAGAGTTAAATTTATTTTTGTCAATCTCTAAAAGCCGAAATAATCCCGAGAAATAATTATCAACAAAATTTCTAGGTATTATTGCTGAAGAAACAGCTTTAACACGTATTAAATCCCAATATCGTTCAGCGATAAAAAATGTTGAAGAGGTCTTACGTCCAGCAGTTTCAAACATTCCACCAAGATTTGATTTGTTATGCAATAAAAAACAGGCACATCCATCTTATTAAATTTTTAACTTATATGTACTTTAATTTAATACTTACCACGCAACTACTTGAATATATTCGAGAGAATTAAGACGGTCAGAATCCACTTTTATTTTTGAAACTATAATAAATACAATTTTATAATTTTTTTTGCAATTTTTAATTTTAGATTTTTGTATGTTTCAAAACGAATTCTAAACTTATATATTTTCATATGTATATGTTTATTGTTACCTAATAAATAAATCATCAAAAAATATTAACTTATTTTACTTTTATATTTGTATGGGGTCGTCAAGAAACTCGCAATCATAAATGGGGTCGTGAATTACAAAAGTTTAAGAAGCCCTGATCTAATGTTTTCTTTTCTAAAAATATGAAAAGTAGGGATTTGACCAAACCAATGAAATAATATAATAGTTTTTTTTTAAATGTTTTTTTCAAAATAATATAATCCAATTGAAATCAGTTGATATCCCTTCTTTAGTTGAATATTATTAAATTTCATTTACTAATATCTACTGATTATCATTGGCTACTGGTTATCGAATAATATTCAGTGAATTTACCAATTTATCAATTTTTGTCATACCTGTTGCGCCCAAATTAGGACTCAGATCCAAAATTGTTAAATAACTTTTTCCTTCGTCTTTATGAGCTTATTCTGTAGGCCCACGATCTGCAGTTAATAACAGAACGCCCTGTATAAAAAGGAAAAAAAGGAACACTAATAGTCTAAATCAAACTGTAATATTATATTCATAAAAGAAATGGCACGTCTTGTCTAGTGGTAGGGCTGATTTGACCTGTGTCTGTCAGCACTTCCTTATGGCATCTACGCTGTGTGGTTACATAAATTACTTCCTTTTTTGATTTTTATGATAAAATAATAATATGTTAGATATTATCTTGAATCATTAAAGACTGAACTAGCCAAAATTCGAGACAAGCTCTGTGAAGAGGCAATAGAAAAGGGAAGTCTCCTTGTGAAAAATGGGATATTGATACAACAATACGTCTAAGAAGACGTCGCAAAATGCCTGGAGAATTAAATAATAGGTATCTTTTGAACTAATTGTAGATGATCATCTTGCGAGCAAATTTTACATATAATATTTTATCTTTTTTGAATGGGGGAGGGAAGGGGGCGCTCAAAAGGCATTGTGCCCAAGGCTGAGGAAAATAATTTAAAGAGGGTAAAATTATTTTGAAAAATGACCCCGATTTGTCATATTTTTAACAGTAATTGATTAAAATGAAATTACATAAAATTGGAGGAGAAAAATAAGACTCTCTACTTACCATGACAACACTTTGAGTATGAGAATATATTGGTAACGTAATTACTATCTTAAATTCACTAATTTACCCCTAAAATGAGCCCTGGTATAGAGATCAAAAGAATGAACGATAACAAAAATACACGCAACGATAACAATGAAAACACATTGTCGCGTTGTTTTTTTATTTGTCGAGTGTATGTTTTCGGCTGAAAATGCTCAAGCAATCAAGCTCATCAATAATTTAAAAAACAATTTTTGATTACCTTTTTTTTGTATCAATACACTCACACACAAAAATTGGTCATGTATAAAAAAAGAAAAAAATTACAAAAGAATTTTTTTTCTATATCATTTATATTAAATTTTTATTGTGTTATTATTAATTTTTATCTTCTTTTTTTTGTCGATAGTAATAAATTCTGTAATAAAAAACAAACAAAAACATGAAAACATGCACGTACTTACAGAGGGGATGGTGGCGAATAGTGAAATACGTGCTAACTCTTCAATTTGAATTAAATTCTTTTATGTTTTTCTTTTTGATATAGATTTTCATTCATTTTTCATAAAAGTGAACCACATGAATTTACAATTACAACGATAGAAATTTAAGGAGATTTTTGTCTAGAGGTTATAAGAGTCAAAGAGAACTGTCGAGAGAATTGAAAACCTAAAACGGATGAAATAATAAGATTACTGGAAAATTCACATTACTGGGATTGTATAGAAAAATTTATTATTAAAACAATAAAAAAATCATTTTTAGGATTCCTTTTCGTACTCGCAATGCCCGATCCAGGGAGAAGCGAGCCAGTCAATCACTTGGAACGGCAAAAATGGGGCGGAAAATCCTTAAAATATGATATACCGATAATCGGGACTCAATAAAATCGGGGCTATTCCGAAAACTGGGATTGTATGAGAAAATTCATTGTAATTTTTAAATAAGATAAAACACTGAATGGGTGTTTAGGCGCTTTAGCGTGACCTAAGTTTTCAAGCTCACTCTTCTCCATAACTGTTGATCGATAGATGGACACTTTAAATCAGAAAGTTTTTATTGATAAAAGTAATATTTTTTGTTTGAAACATTTTTTCGCAAACCGTACAATTTAGGCAAAAACGGACTGAAAAACTGAAAAATTTTACCCAAAATTTTTTTTTGTATCAAAATTACTATTCCGAATAATTGTTACTGCACAATCTAGGCACTGTCCAAAAAAAAATTTCCAATATATTCAAACAAATGCACGCTGTCTAAACTATTCGGTTTACAAAAAACTGTTTCAAACAAAAAGTGTTTGCGTATTTCTAAAGAACAACTTTCTAACTTAAAGCTAATGTTTGTCAGTTATGAATCAGAATGAGGTTTTAATTGAATCTGAAAAGTCGAAATCGATGTTGATATAATCGATATGTGCCACGATTAAATTGATTTATAGAGTTTCAAGCATATGTCAACTTAAAAAAGTCACCCTAAATATGGTATGAGTGCAAAAGGCGGCAAATATTTTTTTTCCCCGGGCGGCTAAATAGCTAGATCGGGCCCTGTTGAAGGGTAACTAGCGAAACCTTATTACTTACACTCCTGCGGGTATCTTATAAACCACAATAATTCTACAGCTGGATTATGGAAATAGTGTGTCTTACAATTACCGTTGAAACAATAAATAATAAAAAAGATTTATTTCAAAATGGCCGCCATGCAAATTTAAAAAGAAATTTAAATCAAATATATATTACAATAATTATATATGTATGGTAGCTTACTTATAATGCATACTTGTTGTGTGTGTTGCATAAGTAAACATATAATATTAAATTAAATTAATAGTAGGATATTTTTATAGTGCATCTCTTGTTTCTTTTTAAAAAAATATTTAAAAAGTACAGACATAGTGTTATATGTTGTACGATGGTACGGAACCTTTGGGGCGTGATTCTATCTCGCGACGTGGAAAACGCGGTTGGATGGGTAAAAACTACTAAATATTCGGATTATTGAGATTCTACTGTATTTTTATGTTAACTTCAGGATTGTAGGATTCGATTGTCTGGCACGTGTTGGTCTGCTACATGAAAAACCTGTGTTCGATTACCAGTGTAGATAGCTAGTTTTAACCTTTTTTTATAAATCATCATTAGCATGCCGGTTGCTGAAGCGGGTTTATAAGAATTAAAAAATTTCCAAAAAATAAAAAATAAAATTGAAAAATTAATGTGCTGATAAAGTGAGGAGGAACGAACCTTTCTGATTGACACGATTATAGCCCAACCGGACCAACCTGAAATAAAATTTTTTTTAATATTCTTACTTAAGGATGTATGAGCATGGCCACAATAGTTGATTTGAAGGCTCAAAATTATTTAATAGGTAGATATTTACTCAAAGAATATGTGGTTAAAATTTCAGATTAGGTATCCATGCAAATTAAAAAAAAAAAAAAAAAATCATTGAAAATCGATATAAAATACATTACTATTATGGAAAAACTTCTTAAAACGACATATTTAGAAAGTTTTTCATAATTTTCACTTGGAACGAATGAAAACAAATTAAAAAAAAGTTTTTATAGAAAGTAAACATATTAGCAATGACATAGAAATGTATAAAACCAAGTGTCTCCATCCATATAAGGGATGTACGAGCAGGGTAGGTTTAGGATTAAAATTATTTTTATCTTATTTTCAATTTTTGAGGATGAATTTTGTGATAACTTCATGAGTGTAGACGAAAAATAAGAATACATTTTTTCGATATCTGCCTTGGTTTTCGAAATATCGAAAGCTGAATAATTAAAGAAAGTTTTAAATTTTTAATATTTTGAAAATTACGCCAGATATCGAAAAAATGTATTATTACTTTTCGTCTTATATCGTGAAGTTATAACATAATTCACCATCAAAATTGTAAATATATATTTTTTTAATCCGTTTACCGGAAATTACTTGATCATACGCGCTGATACATCCTTAAGAGTGTCGAAGTAAGAATTGTATAAATAAAAATTACATTTGACAACTATAAATTTCATCTGTCCATTATTCTATTCACTCCCCCCTCCCCATAGTCCACTGGGTGGTGACGCCCTTGACTGCGTCTGGTTTCGAGAGCATCAATCGAACCACCCTAAAAGTGCCACCGGCCACGGACTTGAATTTGAGAAATACTTATCAAATAATTTCTTCTTTTCTTTTGAGAAATCTTTTTTTATAAATCCATTAAAATTTGCAAATATACTAGTCGCAGAAACGAAACATTAGAAACGGTCAAAGGTCGAATAATTTGCACAGTAAGTCGGATTTGAATGCGGTTGTCGGCATTCGATTCGTTAAAGCGTCAGGAAATTTTGTGACCTAAATTGATTTATAAGAAATTAAAAATATTCAATTTGCATAAATAATATGCATTTTAAGTTTAACCGTAAATATACTAAATTCACAATTCGATTAATACTGATGAAAATGATTCCTACTTGTTATTAGGGGGTTTTTGGGGTCGCTTAACACGAAAAAATGATCACTCATTGACCTCCATTGATATCCGTCAGAATTGATCTCTGGGGTACCCGTAGCCCAGGATAAACCTCGTCTCCTGGAGTTTTCTGAAAATTCGTTATATAATCGGCCTAAACTCTTTACTCGGAGTTTTTTGGAGTCGCTGAACACGAATATTGCAACAGAATTGGGACCAGGTACCCGGTGCCCGGTGTATTCAGGGTACCCGAAGTTCCCCTGGCAACCAGATTCATCGGAGATCAATTCTTATTCGATATTCGTGTTCATCGACTCCAGAAATCCCCTAGTTATAAGTTTGCAATCGTTTTCATCACTATTAACCGAATTGTTTATTAATATATTTAAAATGCAATTATAAAGTACATATAATTTATGCAAATTACATATTTATAATTTCTTATAAATCAATTTAGGTTACAAAATTTCCTGACGCTCTAACGAATCAAATGCCGAAAACCGCATTAAAATTCGACGTATTGTTCCAATTTTTCGAACTTCATTGCTTCGTTTCTGCGACTATATATGTACACTCATAAAAGAGATTTATTTGTTCATACGATGCGATGTTTTATTTATTTACAAATAAGAAAAAAAAAAAAGAAAAAGATGCACTCAAAAGATTTAAGAATATTATATTTCATCTTAAATGTTTTTATTTCATCGATATCAAATATCTTCGCAAATGGAATTCTAATATATAATTTTTGTGATTAACCCCTTTCATATATTCAAGGTTAGGTACGACAAATTTTCATCATAGCACATTTTTTTCTTTTTTTTTTTTTTTTTTGATAATTTAACCTTCAATCTACCCTCAAAAAAACTTTTCTACTTTAATGTGCTGAAAATGACATACTTTTTATACCATTTATATGAAATATACCAAGGTATACTAAGATTAGTCCCAAGTTTGTAACGCTTAAAAATATTGATGCTTTTAACAAAATTTTGGTATCTGTTTTCATAAAATCACCTAATTAGTCCATTTTCGGTTGTCTGTCTGTCTGTCGTCTGTATGTCATCTGTCTGCCGTCTGTCTGTCGTCTGTCTGTCGTCTGTTTGTCTTCTGTCGTGTGTTAGTGGATTGTATTTCATAAATCGCGATAGGTAGATAGTAAAAGATCTTACAAAATTGGCTAATAAAGGAAAATGCAAGAAACCGCTCGCATTTTGCTGAAACCTCATGGAATATGTTTCTTAGATGTCAAATATCAAAAGTAAGGCATGAATTATTGGTGCAAATGTTTATATTTGTCAATAAATAGTCAATGACACGATCAATGTTAAAGTTCACTTAAAAATTAGTAAACAGGCAACTTGTATGTCGTAAATGTTAAGTGTTTGTCAAATAACCGAAAACTATTATACATATATATAACGTAGACGTAATTCAAGTTGCCTATTTATTAATTTTATATATAATCGATATACGTAATTCAAAAGTTTACTAAAATTGCCTATTTAGTAAACTTTAACATTTAATAACTAATTTAGTTGCACCACTAACTAACTCATTCCTTACTAATGATATTTGACATCTAAGAAACACATTCCATGAGGTTTTAGCAAAATGCGTGCGGTTTCTTTCATTTTCTTTGATTTGCAACACCTTTTACTGTATTACTTGGGTATATACACACATAAAAATTATTTAAAGAACTTTCAAGTGCGAGTTGGACTCATTCATTCAAGTGTTTCGTACTTTTCAAGTGTTTCGTACTTTTTTTTCCTGTTAAAAAGTATTTAATAAAAAGTTGCATAGTAATTATATCTTGTACGATGGTACGGAACCCTTTGTGTGCGAGTCGGACTGGCATTTGACCGGTTTTTCTCTGTATTAAATTAAAATAAATTCCGTATATATGAGCTTATTTATATGCGAAGGTAGATTGAAGGTTCCTAAAAACAGCAAATTTCTCAAAAACCATACAAGGTTAAAAAAATACATAGGGAGTAAAAGTTGTTTAGCGAGAAACCTTCTAGAATCCTCTCTTTTAAATATAAATGGTTTTATATGAAAATCCCATTTTTCTGGAAAATGGAAAAACGCATATACATACCTATATATGCTTTTTTTATCCCGGAAAAAAGAGAATTTCTTAAAAACTATTAGTCTCGTTTATCGGATACGTCCAGTAATCGAATCATTTTTCGATCGCCCGCACTTTCCACATCGCTCTCAATCAATCACTTAAAAAAAGATATTGTCTGGTTGTATATATATCTAATATGATTCTGTGTGTACAGTCATTTCATGCTGTGTGTACAGTCTCGCCATTTCAATGCTGTTTTTGTAACGCATTTATTTATAATGAATTTTTCCATATACAATGCGAGTAATAGGAACAAATCCAATAATCAAAACTATCCTGGTTTTTATTCCCGAGTCCCGATTATTGAGACTCTACTGTATATATATTTCTCAAAACTATTATATAAGAAGGTATCGTCGTAAGTTTTTAAATCTCTAGAACGAAACCAATTTTTCGAAATCAGATGAATTCAAGAATACTAATTTTTTGTAAGTTTGAGTAATTATCCGAAATCTGTCGTCAAAAAAATACACTGAAGCTTAAGACATTTTTAGATATACGGTTTTTTTAAAAATGTTCGCGTTAAAACTATAAAAGTAAATTTAATAACGGACTCTGAAAATGTGAAACTGTTCAATTATTCAAATTTTTTAGTTGAAAATGTAGCAAATCTATTCTTGATTACTGAGAGTTGCAACCTCGCCAATTGTCGATAATAATTCTTATTTATTAAAACAATAAGTGGACTCGTTTTCAGTAGTTCGAATTTATACCTTGTATTTACCATTTTTAAAGGCCAATAAAATTATTCAAATTAAAATCACATAAACCCCGCTAACTGGCGATAATAATTCTTACTAATTAAAACAGGGAGTGGACCCGATTTCAATAGTTAAAATTTAGATTACCTGGGTACTTATCAATAAAAATATTATTTTATGGATAATTTTCTTGGTTTGAAAAATCGAGCGCCGTATTTTATTTTAGGTAAAATTGTAAAGCACTTATAAAAAATTAAGGATGAGACAAATAGTACAATATTATTAAAGGTCTCCGAAAAATTAAAATTAACTTTTCTTTTTGAATTATGTTTTAAAAAATAGATAATTCGAGATATGAGACGACCATCTGGACCATATGGTAGTACGGTACGTGTAAAATTTCGTTTTGCACAAGTTTTAATAAATGCAATTGCACTATTGGCTATTTCTGGTGGATTAGCTGCATATTTTCGAGGTATTTAAAAATATGATCCATCATTTTATTTATTTTATAATATGTACAAAAAAATCTGCTTTAAGAAAAAACTTACAGGACCCTATACACGATCAAACAAATTTAGGGGAGAGTAGTCATAATTGTACCACTTTACTTGAAAGAACTGATGCTTCAATCTTATTTAATTTTTAAAAATTAAAATAAAAAATCAAATGATAGATAGCAAAAATTTTTTTGAGTGAATCCATATGAGACTGACACTACAATTGACCCAAAATGTGTTTTATTTGGCATTATATTATGAATACCAATATCAGTAGCGT
Organism: Chrysoperla carnea; assembly: GCF_905475395.1. Taxonomy (NCBI): domain Eukaryota; kingdom Metazoa; phylum Arthropoda; class Insecta; order Neuroptera; family Chrysopidae; genus Chrysoperla; species Chrysoperla carnea. The sequence continues at coordinate 23,377,628 of NC_058342.1, read as the reverse complement.
AGCTCGCCTAGGAGGGGCCTTGTATCAAAATTAGTTAACAAACCTTCATTTAGGCCCTCTTCAGTTTTAAAAGGAGTTCTTTTAAAATAGGAACAGAGATAAATAGTAAACGTAAAATTGATATAAAATTTCCAGAATCAGAATCATGCCCTCTTAAAAGTATATTAAATGATGCTAAAGTAATTATAACTTTAATTATACGATGCAATACATCTTCCAAAATGTAATTTTACTATTGATTACATTTTTCTATAAAGTATCGATGGTATTTCCTTGTAATCAATTATTATAAGATAGGGATGAATTAATATGCTGCTGTGAGCTTTTATGGTCAAATATACATAGCGTAAAATTAGCCCGGAGGCCCCTTTTGATTGACACGGCTGATACGGCGATAGCTACGCCTCTGGCCAATATGTTAACGATTTTAGTTTTAGTAAAGTTTTAAGGTTGATTCTATATTTATCACTTTGTAGTAAAAAAAGTAGCTCATAAAACTTTATGATATATGATTTATTTAACCAAATATGACTGACACTACATGCAAAAGGAAGTGGGGTTCCAGAGTGTTTTTAAATTTCGAATATCTTCCTCTATGCAGGATTTATGACTTTAAATCTGGGGCCAAATGACATAAAACAAATTATTGGAAAATTGTGAAATAAAAAACCTTAGTATTTTAATATCAAATTAAAATAAATTGGACTGACACTACTGTCACTTTGAATTGCAAAATAGTTGTATTTTGAGTTATATTTTAAAAGTGACCTTAGAAATTAATATTACAGGACACAAGATGGGAACTTTAAAACCATTTTAAAGATATAAAAATGTACTAAAATGCTATTTTTGAGTACAATTAATAAGAATCAAATAGTTACTAATAATATTTAAAATAATTAAAGCTTTAACGTTCTTATAAACATAAATTATGAAATTTTAATGAAAAAATTTACGAAGAAAAAAATATTATTTACATACTTAGCGAAAAGTATTAGGTACAATGTTGGCATCATACTAAAGTACTGGTTAGGTACTAGCAAAAACGGGAATATTTTTTTCCCATTAATGGTATAGTTTCTCATGGAAGCACTCCGTTTATAATCTAATTTTATTAATATTTTCATTTTTTTATCAAAATGCATCAAAAATTATTATTTTTTATATCAATTTCATAGTCTCCTAAATGGTACTTCGATATTTTACGTAAAGACCTTCAAATAATTAATAAAATAAAGCTTAATACACAGTTAATCATAAAAGTTGTTTATTAAATAAAATTTCAAAAAAAAAATTAAAAACTCCAATGGTAGGTACCATTTAGGAAACTTGGTACGAATATTTTATGAAATTGATCTTATCAAATAATAAAATAGTCGCAGTTTTAAAAAAATGTAAAAAAGTTTAGAAAAATAGCAGTCAGGTAGTTCTAACAGCAAATTCTATTGTAACAAACTTAAGGAGGGTGACTTGCCAGTAATAGAAAAAATAAATTAGTTGATAATGATCCCAATTTTTAGTCATAGTTAACGAAACATATTATTATATCAAAAAATTTGGGTACCTTACCGATCAATTACGAGAGTAATTAATTCTAAATAACTACCTATAGTTCTAAATAACATAACCTCTTATGAGGATGGTTATGTTGTTTAGTGTATTTTTAATTAATTAATTACTCTCTTAATTGATGGGTTAAGTATCCAAATTTTAGTTGGATATAATAACATGTTTCGTTAATTATAACGTACTTAAAATTCTGATCATTATCTTATTAATAAATTTTTACTATTACTGGCGAGTCACCCTTCTTAACTGATTTTTTTACATTTTTACATTTTACATTTAACGGTCAAATAAAACTGAAATGTTTTGCTAGACTACCGATTTATCAATTGGGTCACGATCATCAGATTTTCCGTGAAAATCACCAGTTAGGAGAAAGTCGCGTGGTACTATTTAAGCATCGGTTAGCGTTGCCAACCCAAAATCTATCTGGGTGGTAGATATGATTTAAAAAGTTTATAGTTTCCAGTAAATTCTGCTTAAAATTTGGTAGATTTAATCATAGATTGAGTTACTTTAAGTACCTTTGAGCCAACTAAAGAAACTCAAAGTTAGAAAATCTATCAACTTTCTATTTTAAAGATACTCATAGTTGGTAGATCTATCTAAAAGTTTGTAGAGTTGGCAACGCTGGCTAGGTACGCAATTGACAACTACTCTCCCCTTTGAGAATACTATAAACTAAAATAAAGTTTGCTTAATCACAGCAATCACCGTTCAAATCACTTGTCAAACGCGAAAAATAGCGCAAACAAGATTGTTGTGTGTAAATTGTTTGATCGTACGTGTATGGGTGCTGATAAGCCATTCGCACATTATCAGAAATTCTTAGAAGAAAATATTTGAAAGAAAATTCGTCTTAAAGAAAATTTTAAAAGAAATTCTTACAACAAATATCTTGCTGGTTCATCAAGATTCGAACGTCTTACAAATGTATTCAAAACGTATTAAATATTTCATATAGCATTGTGATATTGAAAATTTCATATATAGCAATAATTGAAAGAAATATTTTAGTAAATCCTGACGAAAATTGTATATTCTACTTTTTATAGAAACGTGCTCTGATCACGGGGAAAATAATTCAAAAGTGATTCAAATTTATAGACATTTATAATTTTTTTAGTAAAAATGCTCGTGAAGTAAACATTACAAAAAAAAACACAGGGGAGCCAACGATGCTAAATGTAACTCGAGCATCGCCGAGACCTATTGAATAGGGTATTCTACTATGTTTGAAAAAGTACTTCAAAATGTTGATTTTCCTAATAAAAAGCCACCAAAAAAAATATTTACGCTTTCTTGTCATAAAATTAAATTAAATTTTAAACCATTTTTATTCTCCCATAAATGCTCTCAGCCATTTTGGTGATGTAATATTGGTAAAAACAACAGTCTTGTATGTAATTATTATATGCATAAATAAAGTTGATGATAACAAATACAATTACTATGAAAGCCATCAACAAATTAGTAATTAATGCATTTTATTTTTGCCTATATGATGTCACATCATGGCGGCTGATGTTTTACGTAACGGATATACATATAGTTTGCTTTTTTGACTCAAAATCAGAATATTTAAGTATATTTCTACAAGAATTTTATTTATGTATCAACTTTTAATTTTTATTCAAAGTTTATTTTTCACTACCGAAAGTAGGTACCCTATTTTGTATCTGAGATGATTTTGTACCTGAAATGACAGTCCCATGAAGTAACTCGAGCGCGTCAGATATTGTAAATGTAATATTTCCCGTATCTCTGATAACGGAAATATATTAATCTGACGATTTGGGTGGTAGGGACCATGTTGAAGGGTTAAAAATGGAAGAAGAAAAAAGTAATTCGACCGCGTCAGATTTTCATAGGGGGCGTTTGGTGGACTCCGTTGGAGTTCCCGTACCTTAGGCTAACGAGTTGGAAGTGACATAAGCTCAAGGAGGATTTTTGGAAATGCAAAAAAAATCGACCTGTTTAGTAGCTAACTCGAGAATGTCAGATTTTCATACTGGAGGTTGAACTTGATGCCCTGGTCATGCTTTACCTTAATCTGATAAAATTTTTGCGGGGTTTTGACGGGTTTTGATAGGTTTAATTCACCTATATATTGCGTACTCAAAAAAATGTTCGTTATAAAACTATAAACAATTTGTTTGAAACAAAACCTGTCTGTCTGTCTGTCTGTCTGTAAACACGATTACTCAAAAACGAAAAGAGATATAGAGCTCAAATCTTTATAGCGTACTCAAAAAATATATTCCTTATAAAAAAATAAACAACTTTTGTTTGAAACATTTTTTCGCAAACATTACTGTAAATCCGTGAGGGTGCAAATTAGATAAGAACAATTATAGTAAGTATACATGTTTCGTATACATTTTTATTGCGATGCAAACTGGAGAAGTGAAAAGAAAGATACTCTTATTACTTTGTGTGTAAGAGTGGCTATCTTTCTTTATTTACATCTCGTAAAAATCGTCAAAAAATTGCGTAATCAATACTGGCTATACATGGTATTTCAACAATTGTTTCAATCAATTGTTTGTTTTCACTTCTTTTTTACTAATCTGATGGTCTGCCTGACGCACTCGAGCTATTCCCCAAATCCTCTCCTGAGCTCCTCTAATATTAATAAAAAGTATTTCAAATTGCATTTTCGATACAAATTTGGTCTCAATTTTGCATTTTTCGTTTACTATTTCAAAAAATATTATATGTGAATTTGACGCTTTTCTGGGAAAAAAAAATTGAAAATACGTATTCTAGACGTTTACGTTTACAAACAACGTTTTTCCGGATTAAATTAAACAACGGTAGAGAGATAATCAAGAAAAACTATAAGTACAGTCAAGCCTGGGTAAGTGAGAAAACTCTATAAGTGAGAGTAATAGCCAGGACCCGTCATGTTAAGCTCCCAAAACCTCTATTAGCCAGAAACAGAAACTTCTGTAAGAGAGAGTCGTTTTTCCCGCATGTACCTCCGTAAGTGAGACTGCTACTTGTCTATACTTCTATAAGCGACATGACAGTCGAGCTTTATTTATTTATATTATTTAGGAGGAACTATAGCTACAATAAAAATACATACATTCATAAAAGACTTGATATTGCTGCGTACCTCTATAACAGAGAAACGCTACCCATGTACCTGCATCACCGAGAAACTCGGGTTACTGAGAAATCTCTATAAGCGAGAATGAGATTGTGCTCCCTTAAACTCTCGCTTATCCAAGTTTGACTGTATATATGTTAGTTTTTTCGAAAAAGTAACAGAAAATCTACAAACCTAATACCATGATCATATGGAAAATTCAATTTTAATACCTTTTTTTATAAATGACTATTTTACAAATTTTTCTAAACATGTTTAGAATTTTATCCCCTTGATCAGAGCATGCTTTTAGAAGTACGAAAATAATTGGATCTGCGTTTATTGTAGTAGAATTTCTGATAATGTGCGAATAACGAACCATACCTAAGAAAACTGCATTTTATTTAATTTTGATATTATCATAAAAGGGGCTTCCACTTAAAATGATAAAACTTTAAAATTAAATTAATCAACATGTGTACAATACACTGGCGTAGCTCGCCTTGGAGGGGCCCTGTATCAAAATTATTTGAGTCGGGGGGGGGGGGGGAAATGAAGGGCGAAGATTTCTCACAAAAGCAACAAAATTGTTGCATTAAATTAAAATGAATATTTATTGATTATAAGTTATCACTTCCTCCTAGAAATTGAGCTAGCCAAACAATTCAAATTAAATATACACTTTTCGGCAAATTGATTTATTGAATCATGTATAACTGAAGACGATTTCAGTTTTTCTAAAATGCTTACGTAAGTAATGAATGATCCCTTAAGTAACATTGTGGATTACATTTTACTAATTTTTGCTTGCATACGTAAAAGACCTCTGTAGCTCGGGGGCCCCGTATCATTGATACGGCTGATTGATACGGCGGTAACTATTTCCCTGGTACAATATATCATGAACAATTGTGTTTTATTTGTAAATAATGTTCAATGACAATTGGGATTTTGGAAAAAAAATGTTTTCCCTTTTTTTTGACAAAAATGGAAAGATTATATATAAGTTTTATAAAAAAAATGGTCATGAAAATTATAGACAGTTTTAGAAGAACTTTGCAAAAAAAGAAACGAAAACGCCCGACAAAAAAAAATTTCGTAAAAGATCGTGTAACGTCATAATGTTAATTAATAATTGTATACAGTGTATACAAATCTCTTAACATTATTACGTCACAGCAATGTTTTGCGAACTTTTTTTTGTCTGGTGTTTCATTATGTTTCTCTTTTTAAATGTTCTTTTAAAACTGCCTGTTACTTTAAAATAGGGTATTCTACTATATTTGAAAAAGTACTTCAAAATGTTGATTTTGCGAATAAAAATCCACCAAAAATTTGTTTCAAAAAAATGCACACGCTTTCTTGCCAAAAACTTAAATTAAATTTTAAACATTTTTTAAACTGTCAAAAACGCGGGCATCCAATTTGATAACGTAATATGGGTATCATTATACGAAATAACACAAATAAGTTTGACAGATATATTCATAGACAACTAATTATAATAAATATAAATATTCATTATCTATGGATATATTATACCCAGCTGTCTACACTGAACTAACTGATGGTCTATGGTTCATACCGATATGATATCACACCAACGCTTGCCCGCGTTTTAGGCCACGTGATATACAATTTAAAAATTACGATTTTTTTTTTAATATTTTAAAAGAAAAATGTGCTTTTATTACTCGAAATCAGAATATTTAAGTATATTTTTACATAAATATTAACTTTTTTCAAATTCTAAATATATTTTTCACTACCGAAAGTACCCTATTATCATGAAAAAATAAAAACAGTTTTGTTATGAAACTTACATATGTTCTTTCCATTTTTGTCAAAATAAAATTTGGTTCAAAATCCCAGTTCTAAATGTAATGACATCACGTAATTTTACCGATTCACTCTCTTACGTTATTTGATTGGTGATATCTCAGATACACAAGTTGTTGAATTTTAAAGTTCTTTCACTCTTAATGGTAAACCCACTAATCTGTATTATGATTGTAAGTCTATGATTAAACTAGCAGTATATTTATTGACTAGATATATGATAAAATCATTGTTGTATGAATGTTTGATGTTTGTATTTATCCTTATTACATTTATTTTTCTACTAACTTACATTTCCTATTCTAGTAAATGTATATAGGCATTATTAAATACATATATGTATAAACATTTGCATAGATTACATTTTTATATAGCGATATTATATAGGTTTTTGCTTGGTAACGATAAATAACGATGTTTCTCGTTTACAAAAATACAATACAATATCCAATATAATACTTTTTTTTGGCTTTTTTTCTTTTTTAAATATTTTTACATAAAAATACTAGATTGAAAAATAACGATACAATAGTACTTAAAAGTACTTTTTCAATTTGATTTAAGTTTTCATTTTTCTTCTATTCAAGATTAAAAAGAATTATTGGATTTCGGAAACCTTGTATTAGAAATCGAATTGTTCTAATTTTATCCAACCATTTCCTAAATCCGATTTTAGCTATTACCCAATAATTAATTCATCGAATTCCGAGATAAAATTATTTTTACGATTTAAAAAAAAAAAAGATTTATAAAAATTTCAAAAAATCGAGAGAAATATTTTCTTTCTGATTTAAATAGAACACTGTTTTTAAAAGGTATTTTCATCCAAAAATTACCAAAATTGGGTTTGTTTAACGATTATACAAATATCGCATATCTCAGGAACTGTCCACCCAGTCATCAAATGAACTCGATTTTCTGGGTCTTCTGGGATCTTCTGGGTTTGTATTTTCTGGGTCAAAATTATTTATGAACTGAGTTTCATAAAATTCCGAAACAAAAATAATTTTGCGATTTTTACGATTATTTTCAAAGGATAGTCTTTCTGATTTCAATAGAACACAGCTTATAAAGTAATTTTTCCTTAGAATTAATATCTTTATTAATTTCCTTAATTAATATCTTTTTACTTAGAATTAATTAATAAAAGTACAAATTCAGTGAGAGAAATTCAAATTCCTAAAACGGAAATTCAAATTTTAAAACGGACGTTACTTCATAGTATGTGGCTTGTCAGATTTGTTGGCATACTGTATGATATTAATTACTTATATTTTGTATTGTATTACATTGGGTTATATTATTATACAGTTTTTTATTAGAAAACTTTATGATAACGAGTGTAAATTTTTTGGAGTAAATTCATTTTTTTAAAGTGTAAATTATACAAGTTTAGTCCCAAGTTTGTAACGCTTAAAAATATTGACACTATGAACAAAATTTTGGTATAGGTGTTCACAAAATCACGTAATTAGCCCATTTCCGGTTGTCTATCTGTCTGTCGTGTGTCTGTCGTCTGTCTGTCCGTCTGTCATCACGATTACTCAAAACGAACAGAGATATCAAGAAATTTTTAAATCGTGCTAAGGACGTTAAAAGTGAGGTCGAGTCGAATTGGTTCTTGAGTCTGTAAGACCCATCTTGTAAACCGTTAGAGATAGAACAAAAGTTTAAATGTAAAAAATGTTTCTTCTAAAAAATAAATAACTTTTGTTTAAAATATTTTTTCGTAAACATCACTGTTGTATAGAATTGTATAGTATGTATTATATGGGAATATCGGTATGTGTGACATGTTTGTATGTGTAATGTGACAGTGTAATCAACACTGTCTATACATGTAATTTCAACAATTAACTCAGTCATTTGCTTGTTTTCACTTGTATTTTCTACTATGTTATAACGGTGTAAACAATGAATTAAAAATATAAAAAAAAATACATGAATATTCCCTATTACTAATACTAATTCAATACTTGAAAACGGAAATTTGAAAACAATGGTGTGAAAATTATGCTGATTTTTCCTACCCCCTACTAAAATATACAATATTACCGTTTTAAATAAAATTAACATTCGATAAAAAGTTTCGAGTACAATTTTCCACCCAATTGCAACAAACCACAAAATGTAAATGTTTTAATAATTGCCTATATTGATAATAATTAATAATGCAGTTTCCTATTATATTTAAATTATCCATTATAATTAAATTGTAAATTAATACAGTTAAACCTAGATAAGTGATCAACTAATGAAAAAGTTTATCTAGTTTCGTAGTTTTTTACCATCGAAAATCTAGTAAAATAAATGAATCTCGATTTTATACTTTTTTTAGTTATTTACTTAATTAATAATAAAAATCCTATATCTTTGTCGAGACAACTTTGGTATATCACGAAAACAAAATTTTAAATCCCTTATCGAGGTTCTACTGCATATAGGTATAAACAAATTATTATTATAAAATTGTAAATTAATAGATAATATTTATAGTACAGTAAACGAACGAAAAGTTTTGAAGTAAGTCGGATATTTTGGTACTTTATTAAATGCAACAATAATCTCGTAAAATAAAATTGAACTCTTCGAAATTCATATTTTCTTGTGAATAATAAAATAAATTTAACACACAATTAACCATAAATTTACTTAATTGGGTGATTCCATATGTGACTGACCCTACAATTGACCCAAAATGATTTTATTTTGCGTCATATTAAGTTAACGGTTTTAGTTTTAGTACAGTTTTATGGTTGATTTTACATTTATCCCTCTGCAGTAAAAAATGTGCTAATAAAACTTACGATATTTGATTTATTTAACAAATTACAATTGTCACTGACACTGCAAAAGTCACGTTCGAAAGTATTTTTAAACTTTGAAAATCTTCCGCTGGATTTATGGCTTTTAATTGTATCTGGAGTCAAATTACATAAAACAAATTATTTGAAAATGGTAAAATAAAAAACATTATTATTTTAGAATCAAGTTTATTAGAAAAACAAATCGTGACTGACACTACCGTCACTTTGGATTGTAAAATAGTTGTATTTTGAGTTGTATTTTCAAGAAACTTTAGAAATTAATATTATAGGACACGAGATAGGAACCATGGAGGTTATAAAGAAGGAGAACGATCGCTATAGAAAATATTGTCCCCAAAATATGGACAAAATACGTGAGGCGCTGGAATCGCTAAGTTGTCTCATTAAAAGCGGGCTGTTGTGCGCTAACTTCAAATGATCTATCAACGTTTAATATACGTGTATATAATATCATTCAAAGGAAAAAAAAGCAAATAATGAAATTATTATTAATTATTATTATTATTTACTAATGAATAAATTATAAATTATCAATTCTACTTTATAAATTTATCTATACTACTTTATAAATTTGAATGGTACTAACTTCATCTACTTGTACTCATAAACAGCTAACTTCGCAGATACTACTTACCGACGACAGCGCGGCTGGTGGCTGAAATATGAACTATAAATTCTACAAATTTTCAGAGACAGACGCGCTGCGCTAATGCTTTAACGCGTAGCGATCGTTCTCCTTCTTTATAACGTCCATGATAGGAACTTGAAAACCACAAGATATAAAAATGTACTAACAGGTTATTTTTGAGTAAGTACAAAAGCCGGAATATTTTTTTCCAATCATGGTACACTTTTTCATGAAATCACCCAAGTATTCTTTGATAAAACATGATACAATTAATTTAAAAAATAAAATCAAGATAAACCTTTATAATTGATTAAACATACTGTATGAAATTTTAGTGTTTTTTACATAAAGGACCAAAATACTTCACTCTCGCCAAAATTTTCCATATTTTGCTACATTTCTGACTTTCGTTTACTGTTGTATGTAATAAAAGATAATTGTTTTATAAATTAGCGTATCCCAGCTCGATTCAAGTGATCACAACAAATGTATCTAAACATCAGAATCCAGAGGAACAAACTGGAAACAATGGTGTATCATCCCATAATCCAGCACCTGGCATATGTCTACCAGTGATTGTAAATTTTTGTTTAAACCACAAAGTACCGTATAATTTTACGGTGTTTCCCAATTATATGGGACATTTTAGTCAACGTGATGCCCAACAGGTTGTGTATTTTATCCCTCTTACATTTATATCTATGATTATATCATACAGAATGGGACATAAGTACATATACAGTTTTAATCATAGAAGTAATAACATAGAACCGTAATGTGAGAGAGGCTTAAAAAAGGTACGCGTATAGCTGTCTTCGTCTGTCTTACATCACCTCTATTAAATACACAGACATGCTCGTGTTTATACAATAATTCAAAATAGTAATGTAGCGCTTTGTCAGGCTGAGAGACAAAGAGGGAAGACGATCCCTTTTTTCGGTCTCTTTTTTAACGATCAATAATTCACTTTTTGTGTTTCCTATGCTTTTAGGCCTCTATGTTATATATAACCTCTTTGATTTTAATGTTATTTACAATCAAAACCGGCTATAGCGACAGTAATGGAAATTCAATATGGCGACCACCAGACGCCATATTTTGAAAAAAAATGTATGCGTGTTCTTCAATGGGATAATGAATTATTTAATCTTGGAATTATATCGAATAGTATAATTGCAACTGTATATCTACCTATGCCTCACTCTGTATGTGCTTGTGTTTGCATGATTGTGTTTTTACTCTATTGAAATAGCAAAATGAATTTATTTGATTTTAGGTTTGTGATTTTTTACTCATTATTTACAGCAAAGGGTGTTTTTGGTATCCAGTGTCGAATTTTAGCGATTAATAAAGGAGCAATTGCTTCCAAAACCCCTCAGAAGTCCATTTCACGGCCTCCCCTAACAAAATCAGTGCTTTTTCAATTATTTGGAGGTTTTTCCCAGGGGAAATACCGTTTTTGTCTTTTCATGGGGGTCCTTTTCCTAAAAACTGCATATGAAATATATCAAAGTATATAAAGTTTCGTTTGTAACGCTTAGATATATTGATGCTAGAAACCAAATTTTGATATAGGTATTCGTAAAATTAACCTAATTAGTCCATTTCCTTTTGTCTCTCCATCAACACAATTTAATAAACGAAAAGATACATCGAGCTGAAACTTGTTTATATCGTGATCAGGACATAAGAAGTGAGTTTAAGTTTAAAAATCCATTTGGTCTTGGATTTATAGGACCCATCTTGTAAGCCATAGGAGACAGAACAAAAATGTCAGTGTAAAAAATGTTTCTCATAAATAATTAAACTTTCTTTTCCCTGGAGGGTCTAAATAAGGGCAAAAATTTAGTTTCCTTTCTCTCAAAAACTATAAAATATGGTGAGTTGAAATTTTTTGGGTACCTTCATTGATTTTAATTTCATACTAAAACCATTCGACAATATTAAGAGGGTTACAGGGGTCACTTGTGAATCTCTAGAGGAGGGCATCTGTATAAAAAGTGGTACAACATTGTCGAAAATGTGTTAATTTAACATTTTCTATTCGGAAAATATGTTATAATTCAAATTGTTAATGATTAATTAAAGTTAAAGGGAGATAGGGACATCTAACCCTATCTACCCCCTTTGGTGACGCCCATGTCTCGAGTTTTTTTCAATATATTATTTGTTTGATAAAGCTACGAGTCCAATGTACTGTTTAAACTCAGGGTAGTTCAATATTTATTGAACAGTAAAGTTAATATCCATTAATTTTTTTTTATTTTGCTGATTTCATTTACGCATATATTTTGACGTGTGTTTTTGTTTGTTGATGTGTTTTATCTGTAAATTGAATAGAATTAATTTTTTATCATATCATAATATTTATTATGTGAATAAATCAATATTTATTTGAGAAAAATCAAATATGAATTTAAAAAAATAAATATAATGAATAAATATTTTTGTTTGATCTCCTTTTAATAAACAATCAACAGGGTTGGATTCAGGTCAATAGCTTTTAATGGTGATTTTAATTGAGTTTCTTTAATTTTTTTTTTTTTTCAACACACAAAAAGAAAAAAGAAATTGTCTTATATAATTATTATCCATTATATAATTTTATTAATCGATTGTTAAGTATTATCCATTAGGTATAAAAAATGATAGCAGCCAAATGGCTGCCTCAGGACCTTCTGCGGCAGTTTATTCGTTCGAGGTAATTTTCTGTGATTTTTCCATGTTTCGGAGGCTAATTTTAAAGCCAAAAACCCGCCTCTAGACTTTTTGCAGCAGTTTATTCGTTCGAAGTAATTTTCTGTAATTTTTCCATGTTTCGGGGGCTAATTTTGAAGCCCAAAACCAGCCTAAAACTAGCGAATGTGCAAGAACAGGCCCGAAAATTTCCTATTTCCAAAAAGTTTATATTTTTGACTTACACTTTTACTCTGGTGATGAGAGAAATTCTCACAATTTCTGAAGGACTTAAAAAAATATATTTAAAAAACTGTAGGTAGGTTGAAAAATTCTGAAAAATTTATAATTCAAAAATAGATAGAAATTATGTTGTACATAGAAAAGTTTCAGGCAAGTGCTGACGGTTGCTAACGGTTTAAATTAGCTGAGTGTTATGTTCCAGGTGACTTTTATTTAATTTTGTTATAATATCTTATGTAATAAAATTTTCAATAATAGATAAATAACATGATTGATTTTATATTATAATAGAAAATCCATTAAAATATTTTCCCCATATATTTGCCACCATCTGTGAAAATCTTCTTAATGTAAAAACATGAACGGATGCAGAAACATGAGACCAAACAATAAAAAAGATTAGTTATTTTATTATTATTATTATTATTATTATTATTATGATTTGTAAAATATGATAATGCTTAATACAATAATCGTTTTTCTATTACTATAGTAACTATTATATCTTTTATGTAATAATGATTGCATATATTATTATAATATGATATCAGATATAAAAAAAATTTAGGTTACTACAGATGAAAATTGTTTTTTGTTCGAATGATTTTAAATTCTTGGTACTTTTTAACAAGCTTTTATTCAGCTTGACTCGTATTTTCATGGCCGAAGACTTTTCTTTCAGAGATCCTAGAAAATTTTATTTTCGCGATAATTTAAATTAAAAAGTTTCCATTAGGAATCCACCAAATTACTCAAATCTACCCCTGTGATTCCTTTTATAAAACTCTACATATAACGTACGCTCACCTCTCCCCTTCGACATTCGATACAGGGTATAAGTCTACAGTGCGTCGCATTTAAGATGAAGACACCCCCATATTTTCGTTATTCATATGAATATCGATTTTAAATATTGCACAGTAATGGGGTGATGGATCACATTTTTTAAGATACTTAACCGAAATCACAACTTTAAACTCAGTTTACTATAAATTGACAAATAGGGCCGATTCTTAAAATTTTGCCTAGCGTCAGAGATGGTTAGAGATATCGAAAAAAAAAGAAACTATTAGAAAAAGTTGCTTAGAATATTTTATTTTCATAACAAAATTCGCATATTTAATACTATTTTTGAAAAAGTACTTCAAAATGTGGATTTTGCTAATAAAAATCCACCAAAAATTTATTTCGGAAAAATGCACACGCTTTCTTGCCAAAAGCTTAAATTAAATTTTAAACCTTTTTTAAACTGTCAAAAACGCGAGCATCCAATTTGATGACGTAATATTGGTATCATTATACGAAACACAAATAAGTTTGACAGATATATTCATAGACATCTGATTATAATAAATATAAATACTTATTATCTATGTATATATTATACCCAGCTGTCTACACTGAACTAACTGATGGTCAGTCTATGGTTCATACCGTTATGACATCACATCAGGGCTTTTTAGGTCACGTGATATACAGTTTAAAAATTACGATTTTTAATTTTAATATTATAAAAGAAAAATGTGCTTTTATGACTTTTATTTTATGAAATCAGAATATTTAAGTATATTTTTACATAAATTTTAACTTTTTTCAAATTTCATAATTTATTTTTCACTACCGACAGTACCCTATTTTTCCATGCAGAATTTTAAATCGATATTCCTATAAATAACAAAAATATGATGGTGTCTTCATCTTACATGCGACACACTATATATTGTCGGGGGAAATATAACTAAAAACTGTTGTTTACATAGTTTAAAGCCTGCAACCATGATTTTTTGATCAACCAGTAAAAATGTTATTTGAATAATATAATAAAATGGTAAGTATATCTGTAACAGTTTTGAACAATTCCAAAGGGTTTTCCATTTAAAATAATATAATTTTATACATAAACTAAACTTGCGATATTATATAACCCGTATATCTTCGCTAGACCGCATGATTTATTAATCTTAGGAAAATCTTCATGCAAAATTGCATGAATTGTTGAGCAACGCATCAAAATTTTGTTTATCAAACTTTTTTTTATCAAAATAAGTGTTATTACATTATAAGTACATTTTTTATTCTTTCTTTTCGAACAGAAAAGTTCGAAAAATTTCATTTTGCACAAAGCAACCTCCCAGAAAAACGATTTTTTCAACTTTCCGAGAAAGCGTTATGGAAAATGTCAATTTTCGAATTTTTCTGTTAATTAGACTTTATTTTGAGTCGATTGGTGAAAATCCTATCTTTCTAGCAAGTATAAAACAGAAAATTGCTATTTGCTATTTTTAGGTGGCTTATCGCGCGCTCTTTTAACAATTAACAATCAAGCACTTTAAATGCAATTAGGTCAAAAATTTATGAAGGATTTTGTTTCATAGACATTTTGAAGAAATAAAATTCGTAAAAATCCGAAAATTTCCGTAGCAATTCGGTCAATATTGCTTTTTAGTTGGAAAAATTACTTTAAGCAATATCCTATCGGGTTACTCACCGACAACCTGCACTTTTACATTCAGGAGCTTTTAAACGGATTCCAGCAAAAATTTTCTATGCGAAAATTAATCATGCTCACTCGTACATTGATTGTATGTATTGAAACAGTTAAAGGGTACAGTAGAGATAAAAATTATATTTTTTTAGTCTATGTCTGTTCTTTTGTGGCACACTAGAGGCCAAACACGATGGCCGATTATGATGATGCTGACGTCAATCGATTTGTCTTAACCTTGCAGGTGCTACTGAAGATATATCAGTAATGAAAATTCAATATGACGATCACCAGACGTCATATTGTGAAAAAGAAAAAAATGAATTTTGGCCAGCAAACAAGTATCTGAAGATCACACACCATTAAATCATAGCGATAGCAGGCAGTTATTTCAACGTTTGGGTGGTTAAACCAAGAACGCATACGCAGAACAACACATAAAGTCACAACAAAATTACACCGAACTGCCCGGCAAACTCAGCAGACACGAACTCACTCAAGTTCGCCGAACGACGTGCGATAATTCACGAAGGCAGAGTTTCAGCCTAGCCAAAAGTTCGGAAGATTTCTAGCCGAAACCAAAACTGATGCCGAAACTAGACTTTTCGTCAGAAACTGGCCGAAACCGAAATTGAGCCTTCGGTCGGACACTAATAATTATATTGTAGGAAGATAACAATCTTAAGTTTAAAATTCTTTCGTTTTGAATGGAAAACACTTTATTTCAATTTGAGATATATTTTAGTAATTAGTGGATGAACAGTCGTCGGTCGTGTTCATGTTTGTGTCGTAGAAAGATGAGAGATTCATTTATACATCTCTCTAAAACTCTATTGAGATTTGAAATAATGATGTTAGTTAGAGATAGTTGCTATGCAAACAATATTAGAAACAGAACTCAATCAAAGGATATTGTGTTTGTGATAATAATATAACATGTTCTTTTTGTACCCTAGTGTATTACACTATTTACATTGAGTGTAAATAGAAAAAGATAGTTACGTAACACTGTTACAGCACTTTTCTTCTCTAGCTACAATCATTAGAATACATTGGTTCAAATAGAACAAGCAATATATGTTTCAAATAATTATTTTATTTCTCAGTTACAATTTTCAACACATATTAGTCTACTACAGACAAAATCACTTGTAACGACATCGCCTGAAGTGACAAATTGGTTATTATGACGAATAAGTAAGAATAGATTCCTATTAAAATACTTAATTCAACATACCGTCTATAATAACATCAGTTATAGCGAACATTTATCATTACAATCAGTCGTCTATAACGAACATTTTAAAGTTTTAATTTGCCAAAAAATGGTAATTTTTATTTCGGTAGTCCATTTATGTAAGCTTAAAGAGGGGGGACAAAAATTCGAGATCAGCGACTTTGGACTAAAAATTCGAGATCAGCGACGCCAAAAACCCTTTTATATGTCATTAAAAGTCTTAATTTGCAAAAAAAAAGTTCTTTTTCATTTTGGGAACCTGAAAGATTATTTTGGGCGTATTAAATTTTTATAAATAAAGGAATGTATTTATAAAAATATCTTAAATTTCTTACTTTAGCATTTTGGCCATTTTAAAATCTTTTAAAACACCCTTCACCCCAATTACGCGGGGGTTAAAACTACCAAATTCCGCTTTAAACCATAAAAACTTTTTTAGGATAATTTTCTGAAGCCAATGCAAAAAACCGCAAGTCGATACACCCAGCAAACAATTTTTTCGTAGGAATCAAAAAATTATAGGTTCGTGTACCTGCTTGGAGCGTTCCAAATCGTGAAGCATGAGTCACCAAATCAGGTCTTGGGGATACGGCACAAGAACCATAATTTTTGGTTCCTTCAATGTCGTTATAAATGGTTTTGATGGTATATATGTCTCAACTCTCAAATAATTATTTTATTTCTCAGTTACAACTTTCTACATATATCCAACTATTAGTTAAGGAGCTGGCATACTTTATGAGAAAATTCAAACCGTCTGATGGTTAGTGATAAGATACGATTTTTGTTTCCTCTGTACCTGGCTAGGAAACCAAACGTCTTCGGGATATTGTCCACAAACTTAACACAGAAATAAAATTTTTTTATTTTATTTAACATAGTTGACAACATGAAATTTTAATCAACTCATCCACAGACGTTCATCAATTTTATCTATTGTCCAAGGATAATGGGCGTGTTATGAGCAGTTTTCGGTATTCATAAAATCACCTAATCACCTAGTCCATTTCCGGTTGCCTTTCTGTCCGCCTGTCTGTCAACACGATAGCTCAAAAACGAAAAAAGATATCAAGCTGAAATTTTTACAGCGTGCTTAGGACATGAAAAGTGAGGTCGAGTTCGTAAATGAGCAACATAGGTTAATTGAATCTTTAATCCGTAGGACCTATCTTGTAAATCGTAAGAGATAGAACAAAAATTTAAATATAAAAAATGTTCCTTATGAAAAAATTAACAATTTTTGTTTGATACATTTTTTCGTACACATCACTGTTTACCCGCGAGAGATGGGATTATCAGTTATGTGTGTGTGGCTACCTAAGAGTGGATACATTTTTTTACTTACGTGACGTCAAAAAACAAACGATTGCATCATCAACACTGTTAATACATGGTATTTCAACAATTAAGTCAGTCAATTGTTTGTTTTCACATGTTTCGGTTTATTTTTTTCGGGTCTGTTTTTCCAGGTCTATTTTTTTCGATTACCGTTACCGATATGACCAACAATCAACTTACCAACTATGATACGGTTAGAGTTTTTCATAAAAGTGCATGGCAGCGCCATAACTACTATACATCATAATGTATGGGATATAAGTTACAAGTTAATGCCGACTATCTGACTGGCAGATAGACCAGAGATATATAACAATTTAATAATTAAAACAATACAAACTTTTCAACAATACTCATCATATTCGAATGTAGATTTAAGGGTTTTACATTTAATATGATAGAACTTTAAACTTCAATTAAACAAGTTCATTGTGATAATTTTTTGTTATTTATACCTAGTAGTTCGGCTGTTTGAGCATGTACGGTCAATGAACACCTTTTTTGAGGGCTAGATCCGCGCTTGTTAACTCTCATGTACAAACGGGAGGTGTATCTTTTGTATGTTCGGATTAAAGTCTGTATGATAACAGACATCTCTCTTCAACTACTTACACTCTAAATAAAATTGTTTCTGTTCAACAATAAAATTTAATAACTTTGAGTAATTATATCTCAAGAATGAAACAGTTAATTATTTTGTTTTTGATTTTTTTTTAAGTCAGGACAAATGCATGAATGTTCAGTTAGTTTTTTGAAAATGTCCTAAATCTAGTAATTTTTCTAGAATTAAGGTAGTCGGGCTGTTTGAGCAAGTAGACGGAATGTTCATTCTTTTTTTTTTGCGGTTAATGATAGTTCAAAGTCCCTTGATCACAATAAACACAGTTTTGGGGCCTCTTGCGGAAAAAATGATGAATTATTTCATTTATAAATGGTGATTTTTAACACAGTACTTTATGGAAGAACTCACAATAATGTTAATTGTACAAAAATTAATCAGTGACTGAGCTTCAAAATAATTTTCATCATGAAGAAAATTTATCAAAGATTCTGTTTATTCAAAAAAAAATGTTACCTTACGGCACTTTCCAAAAAGAAAACATAAAAAACTTTGGTTTTTGACGTTTAAACGTTAGAAACTATTCAAATTAACGTATAAATTTTATCTTTTACGATATTTGATAAAGCATTAAAAAACATTTACGTGATACAAATATTATTTTTATTCATAATTTAGATTTAAATTTAATGAATATAAATTAGTTGCTAATTTGACTAGTCAAGTGACGGCCGAACTACTTTAAAATTAAAATTAATTGCCACTTTTAAGTGAAATAAAGCGTGTATTTAAACTATAATTTATTTACACATTTTTTTCTATTTCATTTCACTCGATTCCGGTGAAAATACGATACTTTTTTATCAGGAATAGAATATAGACATAAACATATTTCCGAGTACTTTGAGTATAGGAATGATAACAATTACGTTAACACAATTTTATTATTTTTTCTATTTTTACCATTGGAAAGAAAACTGAAGCACTATTTATTTAAATTATTTCCTATTAGTTTTTCTAGCTTTTTAATAAAAATGAAAACAATTGAAATGAATTTCCAAGAAATTAATAATAAATGACGTACGAAATATGTTCGAATCGGATTATTTTCTGAAATGGTATGTTAAATTCTTTTAAAAAATACTATCAGCAAAATTTTTAAGCTTGTTTTAAAGAAAACTAACTTTGAAGATTAGTCCTAAACTTCGAAAAAACGTAGCTAACTCTCCGAAGTCCGGGATGTCAGGTTAGCTCTTATAGGATCGTTTTTCGTATAAAGCGCACAGTATGAAAAAAATATGAGAAATAAAATCTAGCGATCAAATGATCTGGTTACGTTTTTGCTTTCACTTTTAATAATGCGTGTGTATAATTTGTATTTGTATACTTGTGTGCCATTGACAAAGCATCTATCGTTTGAAACTGAAAATAACCTGACGGACACAGTACACAGAGTAGTTGTTATCCACCGATACAGAATGACCATATGGTTACTCGTCAACGTATATTTGAAACTGACAATAACTCCAGTCGTGCGTCGAAGCTGGCATACAGAAATAATTTATCCATATCTCTGATCGCTGTGCGAGAGCATAAATTCTTTAAATTCAAACGAAAAATATAATTTCCAAATGTTGCTTTTTTTTAATTACTCTTTTTTCAAAATAAAATTATTCTGATACTTTTTATTAGTTTTTCGTAAAATGCGATCGCGTCAAGTTTTTTGTTTGTGTCCTAATATTTTTGTTATACCCGGTATATAAATATACTTGTATTTCGTACGAAGTTAAAAAGTTTTCCAAGTCTTATTTCCATGAGGGAAATCTATGCACTAATTTTATCTATTCATGTATCCAAAGTCAGTTTTTAAGATTGGAAAAAATTACATAAAAAAAGTTACATTATTTGAAATAAAACAATTTTTGTCCTAAGGTAGTTGGGTCACGCAAGCAAAATCTTAAGAAATCGACAAAACTCTCAATAAAAGTAATTAAAATCTTAATGCACACGCACCAAAATTTCATAGTAAATATTTTAATTAAGGTAGTACCAGCGCCAAGGTAATTTTAGATTTAGGACTATAATTATTTGTACTTTATTTTCAACTTTGATGATGAATTTTGCCATAACTTCATGAATGTAAACGAAAAATACGAATTTAACTTATTCGAAATTTTTTGATATTTTAAATTGATTTTCAAAATATCGAAGGCTTAATTAATGCAAGTTCTTTATTAGAAGTCCGTATTTAAACTTAAAGTTATAGACTAAACTTATAATACCTTTAATAAATTAACACAGGGTAATATTCATTATGCTATTTCAATAAATAAGGAGGTTTGTTTTTTAGCAATAAATCACAAACGTGATTTGAGTGCATAACTGGACCCTGTGCGATTGAAACAACCCTTTGAAAAGCAATTATTTTCTCATCGGAATAACAAGTTTGCGATTTATTGCTTAAAATAGAATATCTTGTGAATATTTTGATGAAAATTTTTTAGGAACTTGAAGTTTATGACGCAGTCGTAGATGTGCGATGTTACGAATTAGCGGCATTATTTTTATGTTCAGTTTTTGTACCAAAATGTGGTACAAATGGTCAAGTTGTTCGACCATGTCGAAGTTTATGTTTTGGTAAGTTATCAAACTCAAAACTTTATTCTAAAACTATTACCAATTATTTTTCTTCTCGAATAGAAACGAAACGTCGATGTGGTTTTTTTCTTGATGTGTTTGGATTATCATTACCGGATTATTTGGAATGTGGTCTATTTCCTGAATCTACTGATCCAGAGATATGCGTGGGTCATAAAGAAGTTAAAGAAGCTAAATTACGTGCACAAAAACCTGGTAATTGTTTTTTTTTCTAACAAAGCCAGTCAAAGCTGCATAGAGCCCTTCCTTTCATTTTCCCTATCCCATTTTATGACATGTTCTGTACAATGTTTGTATTGTTAAACAAAGAATAAATAAACCGAATCGAATTAATGGCGATGATTTAGAAAGGAACCCTTTCAAGGGCGTCGCCAGCTGATGGCAAATAGTATATTATACTGGTGAAAATCGTTTGACTAAAAATTTATTTTTCTGCTATTTCTCTTTTTTCCCTTTCATCTTATGGGGGCCTTTTTTCCTAAAAACTTGTTTTATAAAATGATTTTATTTAGTTTTTATACCCTATGTATGAAATATATCAAAGCATATTAAGTTTAATCCCAACTTTGTAACGCTATATTGATATATTGATAACAAAAAAAAAAATTTGATATAGGTATTCCTAAAATTAACCCAATTAGTCCATTTCCGTTTTTCTGTCCATCAACACAACGAAAAGAGATATATCGAGCTGAAATTTGTTTAAATCGTGCACAGGATATAAAAAGTGAGTTTAAGTTCTAAAGTCTATTTGGTCTTGGATCGTAAGACCCATCTTGTAAACCATCTTCTCATAAAAAATTTTACATTTTTTCGTAAATAACTTTGTTTTCCCTTGAGAGTTCAAATAAGAGCAAAAATTTAATAATTCGTGAGTTGATAATTTGTAGATAGCTTCATTGATTTTAATTTCATACTAAGCCCATTCGATAATATTAAGAAGGTTTAAGAGTTCAATTTTGGGGAAAATTCTTTGTTTAAAAATTCGTGGGTGCTTTGAACCATTTTTGTAAATCTCAAGAGAGGGTAGCTGCCTCTATCTGGCCCCTTTGGCGATGCCCATGAATGATTATTTCTGATAAGTGTACTCCAAAACATCTTTGGATGCAAATTTTGTAAGGATATAAATTTTTTAGCCTTCATTTCTTTGGGTAAAAAGAAATTTTTCGATTTGTTTTTGTTATTTTCTTTGCAGTATGTACATCAGGTTTCAAGTGCGACATAAAACGGTGTATACCAGGAAATTGGCAATGTGATGGACACGTTGATTGTAAAGATCAATCAGACGAATTAAATTGTAAACAGTGTGCCAAAGGTATGATACACTGTGGGGATCAGCATTGTATGGCACAGGAACATATGTGTGATGGTGTTATCGATTGTCCTTGGGGACAGGATGAACTTAATTGTTGTAAGTATTTTTGTATGTATGTCGCAAAGGGATTGTTAAATCAGCTGATTAACATAAACGATAGTTATTTAAACAAAATAGTTCTGTTATGCAAAGGAGCTGAAAGATGTTAAACGGTTTTTCATAATTAGTCTAGTCAACAAGTTTAAGTTTGTGAAATATAGAAATACTGGTCCAAAAAATACGTGTAATAGCTCGTTGGATTCGGAATGATGTCTAGAAAAATGTGCTTGAGGCATTTTTTATTACATAAAAAATTACAAAAGTTATAAACAATTAAAGATGAAAAAAAAAAGTATTTCGTTTTTCGCCAATATTTCCTAAAAATTTTCTTAAAAAGGAGGAACTCCTACCCTTAGAAGTGTACCTCTATTATTTATAATCTTAATTTAACGCTGAAAAGTCTTTTTACGTCAGTTTTAGATTATTGTAATAGCGTCAAAAATGAGTATCTCACACTAAATAATTTTTTTAAAGTATTAAATATTTAAAAATTTGAAAAAATTATGGTGTATTCTTAACATATTAAATAAATTATTAAAGTTGGAAATTTATCCTAAAGTTAATTTCTCAACAAGTTTGACAATAGGGTATTCTACTATTTTTGAAAAAGTACTTCAAAATGTTGACTTTGCTAATAAAAAGGCACCAAAAATTTATTTCGGAAAAATACACACGTTTTCTTGCCAAAAACTTAAATAAAAATTAAACTGTCAAAAACGCGTGCATCCAATTTGATAACGTAATATCGGTATCATTTTTTAATTTCAATATTTTAAAAGAAAAATGTGCTTTTATGACTCGAAATCAGAATATTTAAGTATATTCAACATAAATTTTAACTTGTTTCAAATTTCATAATTTATTTTTGACTAACGATAATACCCTATTATACTATTAGACTCGAAAACACACTTTAAAGTTCAAAAAGTTGGCCTGTGTAAGTAAAATAACTCATTAACTCAAGTATAGACTACAACATATCTTGTTATATCTATAGTTTTTACTTCTCTCATTTAATGGTTTATTGAAACACTAACATACATAGTTATTTTTACTCCTCGCGCAATGCTATGTTGAAGCATAGGGTATATAATATGTACATTTATATGACCACTTTGAAGAATGAAGACTTGATGAATTACTTGACGTTTAATCCGAATGGATTAACAATTTTTGGAAGGGCAACTGATATGAACTAACTAATAATTAGTTGATATTAGAGCCCGCGTAAATTTAATAAAAAAATATGATACAACTGTAATATTGAATAGGGGAATACGTTTAGCCAATAATGGCATTTTAGATTCTTTAATAATCTGGCCACCACTTAATTGGATCAGTTTTTATACCTTGTATATATGTAATATATATCAAGTTATACTAAGTTTAGTCTCAAATTACACGAAATAACACAAATAAGTTTGACAGATATATTCATAGACATCTGATTATAATAAATATAAATACTTATTATCAACATACATAATTATTTTTACTCCTCGCGCTAATGCTATGTTGAAGCATAGGATATATAACATGTATATTTATATGACCACTTTGAAGCATGAAGACTTGATGAATTAGTTGACATTTAATCCGAATGGATTAACAATTTTTGGAAGGGCAACTGATATGAACTAACTAATAATTAGTTGATATTAGAGCCCGCGTAAATTTAATCAAAAAACATGTTACAACTGTAATACTGAATAGGGGAATACGTTTAGCCAATAATGGCATTTTAGATTCTTAAATAATCTGGCCACCACTTAATTGGATCAGTTTTTATACCTTGTATATATGTAATATATATCAAGTTATACTAAGTTTAGTCTCGAATTACGCGAAATAACACAAATAAGTTTGACAGATATATTCATAGACATCTGATTATAATAAATATAAATACTTATTATCTATGGATATACTATACCCAGCTGTCTACACTGAATTAGTTGATGGTCTATGACTCATACCGCTATGACATCACATCAGGGCTTACCCGCGTTTTAGGTCACGTGATATACAGTTTAAAAATTACGATTTTTAATTTTAATATTTTAAAAGAAAAATGTGCTTTTATGACTCGAAATCAGAATATTTAAGTATATTTTTACATAAATATTAACTTTTTTCAAATTTCATAATTCATTTTTGATTAACGATAATACTCTATTTGAATAAATAGTTATCAGAATTCCAAGAAAATCAATCTAGAAATTTAAAAAAGTTGTTGATTTATTTAGAGTTCAATGTATTTGTTTGCAACAGTTATTATTTACACTTTTTTATTTCATTTCATCTTGGTCGCCCTACAAAAAGCGCTTATTGTAACTGCAGGTAAACCATTCTGCATTATGTTTAAATCTATACAGTAGTTCTTTTAAAGGGAGCGCAATGGCATTCCAGCTTAACATATTTCAGCGGGAATGCTAGGTAACGGAAATATTTTGTAAAACAACTGATTCGACAATCCAGTTACAACATGTACATATCTAAATGAATGTATTTGTTTGAAAATTATTTATGCTTCACAAATAACTCATTTTAAATGAAATTTTACTCTTGACCTCCTTGATGTTTCATTTAAAACTTTTCATGGCATCCAGAATAGTACAGAAGCATTCCCGTATTGTGATTAGGCTGTAGAAAGAACATTTAAAATAATTGATGAGCTGAATGGAAAAGATAAAAATGATATTTTAAGGCAATTAATTTTTTTCAGAGATATCATTTAGTTAAAAATATGATTTAATCTACCTATCTATATTCTCTGTCAGTTACGTCATCAAGCATTTAAGGGGATTGTATACCTACAGTATTGTAAAAAAGGTTTTGGTTTATTGCACAGTACAGACATATAAACCAAATGTATGCTTTGTAGTCAAGTAATGAGTTATTTTTGGTTGTACAATACCACGCAACTACAATAATATGTAATATATTGTGTGCAAGTGAGACTTATAAATTTGATAGTATAGATATCGCTCTTCAATCATCACTACTCTAACTATAGTCGTCTCTGTTCATGAAATGATGGATCTTCGATGAACTCATAATTAAATTAAAATTTGGTTTTTATATCATCGACAACCTTATATTTTTAAGTTATTATTATCAAATAAAAGATTGTCTTAATATTTTAGATAGTTTTTTATCACACTCTCTAGATTTTTTAATATAGAAATATTCAATTGAAAAGGATATCCTAAATGATTCATCATTTTTTCAGCCAACTTTGAACGATAAAATAATAATAAAAAGTCCGATAACCTAGGAATTTTTTGTGATTAATGGAAACTTTGTTAATCAATATCAGATTTAATTTATCTCACAACAAATCTTCATCGATATCAGATTTAAAATTGTCCGTTAACTTTTCTTGAACAATTTCGCATTAGTTCTTCTTTATTATACCATGTATATATGAAATATACATAGTATATTAAGTTTAGTCCCAAATTTGTAATACTTAAAAATATTGATGCTAGGAAAAAAAATTTATCATAGGTGTTCATAAAATCACCTAATTAGTCCATTTCCGGCTGTCCGTCCGTCCGTCCGTCTGTGGACACGATAACTCAAAAACGAAAAAAGATATCGAGCTGAAATTTTTACAGCGTACCCAGGACGTAAAAAGTGAGGTCAAGTTCGTAAATGAGCATCATAGGTCAATTGGGTCTTGGGTCCGTAGGACCCATATTGTAAACCGTTAGAGATAGAACAAAAGTTTAAATGTAAAAAATGTTTCTTATCAAAAATTAAACAACGGAAGGTTAAAATCCTTCCTTTATAGAAATAAGCACGGTGTCGAAAAGAACATTAAAAAACTCTTTTTTTTTTTGAGTTATTAGTTCATCAGTAGCCTCGTTTACGTTTAATGCGTTTTAAGCTCGTTTATGGTTTGAAATGGCTGCGTATCACTTGCGGATGTTAATTCAGTTGCTGTTACAATAGTTTGTTTGAAACATGTTTTTCTAATACGCGAATTAATACGCTGAATTTAGTTTTCCTTTAGATCGATAGGTATTCAAATTAAGTGGCTGGAAGGCGCAGCACTCTTAAAAACCTGTCACTCGGTCGCCTGCCCTTAAAGCCGATTGTCTTTAAAATTTACCAATTTATACGTTTTTGTGTGTAGTACGACTAAGTGACGCAAATGGTGATGAAGGCCATGGACAATTGGAGGTATTTTTACCCGAACAACAACAGTGGGTTCCAGCATGTGTAACCAGATGGGATCCAATACATTCAGCCAACGAAGTATGCTCATTACTTGGATATACGTAAGTAAAAAAATTTTCAAAAATTAAACTAATTTTTTTTTACTGAACTAATATAATTAGGGTTTCAAACCAGTATTTAAAAATAAAATTTGTAATTACTATGCAATAATTTTTCAAATCCATTTTCACCAGAGTTGAATTTGTAATGTGTCTCCCCTTCGAAATACCTCCGAATGTGCGTGTTGTTAGAATGTGTCCTCATGCCCCAACATTATTGGTGATAAACTACAAAATACAAATTGGTAAAACAAATAAAAAAACTATAATTGTAGATGATTTTTTCAAAAAGTCTTCGAATCAAAATAATTTCATTTTTATTTATGCACACATAGCACTCTATTGCGCAAACGCAACAATAAAATTCGATTTTAATTTAAAAAAAAGAAAGCAAATTCAAAATTGTCACCACACAACACGTGCGCACGATTTTTTCGGCTGTTGTTTCACCATCACAATATTTTTTATTTCGCTCCAAAATAGCATGCCTGCCGCTCGATATCAAATTTTAAGTGTTTTTACAATAATTATTATAAATTTCAAATTTTTATATATTTTTCACTTGATACAAGGTGTTTTGTAAAATGTATGCCACAAAAATTTTAAGCAGTGAAATTTTGGATTATTTTATGGGGTGAATTTTCCCGCCCGCCCCACTGGGCTTAGAAGTAAAAACCAACGCTTTATAGCCTCCACCTCTCTTGATCTCACTTATGCCCCTTCCATAACACTCGAAGGGATTGTTTTACACAGCTAAAATATATGCACAGTTTTAAATTTTTTTTAATGTAAAATAGTCATAATTCATTGAGTATATCAGAATAGTTGGCCATGAATTGTTTTACATTTATTATTTTAAATTTTTTTAGAAATCATTAATTTATGGTTCCAAATGACGATCATAGATGGATCAGTAAAATGTCAGATTAAATTTAATTTTTTAAATATATCTTTTATATATATCTCATGTGTTATTCTAATGTATGAGCTATATTGTTGTAAAGTTTCATTCAAATCCATTCGGTAGTTTTTGTGTGAAAGTGTAACAAACAAAAAAAACATCTTTACTTTCACATTTATAATATATAGGGATAACTTTTTAATTTAAAGCGTTCATCTGTTTGTCACTATGAATCAGAGTGAGGTTTTAATTGAACGTGAAAACTTAGATCGAATTCGATGCCGGTATAAGATGTGTACCTTTGAAAAAGGTATACTAAGTTTAGTCTCAAGTTTGTAACGCTTAAATATATTGATGCTACGAACAAAATTTTGGTATAGGCGTTCATAAAATCACCTAAGTAGTCCATTTCCGGTTGTCCGTCTGTCTCTTTGTCTGTCTGCCCGTTCGTCTGTGAACACGATAACTCAAAAACGAAAAGAGACATCAAGCTGAAATTTATATAGCAGCCTCAAGACGTTAAAAAATCTATACCTGCCCTTATGTTGGGGAGAGGGGTAAAATTCATTTACGTTTTATTATTCAGAAAAACGAGATTGAATCTTACGTAAAAAAAGAGGAGGTGGAGGGGGGTTGGTGTCCAAAAATGTTATCTATGGTTACGTGGGGGAGAGGTTCAAAAATTCGAAAAACATCTTATTCGTAATTGAATTATCTTAATCAAAATTTTGTTAACAATACCAAAAATTTGAAACAATTGGATTTCTTTATAAAAATTGGTTATTGTAAAATGTTTGATGCTAAAACTTTTGGACATGCCGCCCTGAAAATTCGAATCAAAATAAAATCACATAAAACATAAAATTTTCCAAAGAAACACTGATTACAAAATTTTTAGTATAGATTTTAATTCACCCTATAAACGCTTTTAGGGGAATTTGTTATTTTTTATTTCTATTAAGCACAACATATGTTTATGTAGCAATTTTGGCCATCACTAAGCACATATATATTGTTACTGCACTTGCGCACTAATATAGTTTTGTGCAAGCATATTGTGTAATTAATTATTGATATCCATTTTTATATATTATTAACACAAAAACGTTTTTATTTAATATTTTAATTAAATAACTTTTAATTTTGAATGTGTCAGTCTTATAACGACTTTATTTAATATTTTATTGGGTTAACATGCAAATTTAGTACCGCAAAAGAATTGGTCTGATATAGCTGCACAAACATTAATAATTTGTTTTGAGATGTTAGTTTAATTGATTCATATCCGGCTTGAAGTACCAAAAATTTAAGTACGTAGCTTTTTTTAAGTACCAAGATGAAAAGGCGTAGGCGATTTTCTCTAATTTTGAATGTTAACAATACAAAATTAAACGATTATCGGCAGCGCATTTGATGAATCGTAGATAGTGTCAAAAAAAGTCACAATTCACGAGAAAATTTGTATTGATGGTAAATGGAATCGAAGTCAATTACACGAAATTTTGTGTTACGGTTCGAGTAGAGTCTTTTTCAAGAAACCTTCTGTATTGGCGAGCTATGAGGGGCTCGGAGATGTTGAGCGAAGGTTGAGGATTTGAGTACCTGCTTTTGAGGGTATTTGCTTCTCAGTTGGCAGGGGTTGGACTCTTTTTAATGTTAAAATAACATAGATTTTCAAGGATTTTAAAACTTTGCGCAATTCAATTCTCCCAAATTGAACGAGATTTTAGTGAATGTTAAGGCAGCGGTCTTAAGTGTCGACTCCCAGCGCCCCTTTCCACCGTTTTTGTAAATATGTAATGAAATCTTAGTAACGAAACAATGTTGCTTACCGAATTTTTTTAATTCGTTTCAACTGTTTGTCTTTAAGTCAAGTGAATCAATTTCTTTGGTGAGCTTTTGGGTCTAGAAACTCGCCAAGGCAATTTACAAAGTTACCTAATTAATAGAGACAAAATAGCGGTTATTGATTTCTGATTTTCTAAACCAAATCTATGCCACCCCTAAAACATTAACGAAGCCATTAGAATAGTGAATGAATATACAGGATTTTCAATGCTACCATGTGCAATCGACTTCTAAACCATTTGATTTGAAATACATAATAAATTGTTTAATTTTGTAACCAATTTTTAAAACCATTATATTTGACGTATAAAAATATAATAATTTATTTTATAATATTATAAAAATTGCGATTGATATAATTAGCTCATCAAATTGGACCGGAAATGGTCAGAATATGAATACTGATTTTGATATTTCGCCACCGACACGCGAACGAGAATCATCCACGCGAAAAATATTCAAATCGAAAACAAGTCTTGTTAAAGAATTTCGATCGTGTGCTGGTAATATGCACCAGAGTGTCAACTTAACTTGTACAGGATTTGGTAAGTAAAAATTTTCTAGATTGGTTTATTTAGAGTTTTGACATGACCAAGTTCTTTGACATGGGTGTACCCAGACTAGGGCCCAAGGCAGGAAACCAGAAAATTTTAAACTAAAGCAGGACAAATCAAAACAATTTTATTAATTCAACTGTATTTTGACATAAACAAAGGCAAAATCAATGGCAGGAGAGGGATAAAATGCCCTGGCCTGCCTTCCTCCGTACGCTCATAAATTCTCAGACACTAAAATGTTTCTTCTTAAAATACAGCATGTGGAAAAATTCGTAAGAATTATAAGCACAAAGCAACGAAAAGAATTGTTGGCGGTAATGAATCAGCACCAGGTGATTGGCCATTTTTAGCAGCTTTATTAGGTGGACCAGAAGAAGTATTTTACTGTGCGGGAGTTCTCATAGCAGATCAATGGATTCTGACTGCATCTCATTGTGTTGGAAAGTACGTATTCGAAGATTCCAAAAAATAAATTGGAGCAAAATTTTTAAAAATATTATTGATTTTTCAGTCATTCGGACGTGTCTGGATGGACAATTCAATTGGGTATCACACGACGTCATTCGCACACATACTACGCTCAAAAAATGAAAGTTCGTCGAGTTGTACCACATCCGATGTACAATTTAGAAGTGGCTCATGATAATGATGTCGCTTTATTCCAATTGGCTTCGAAAGTAACATTCCATGAACATCTTTTGCCAGTATGTTTACCACCACCAAATCGAGAACTAGTCCCTGGCACTATGTGTACCGTAATTGGATGGGGGAAACGTGAGGATAAAGGAAGTATGTAATCAAATTTCACTTCTTAGATCTCATAGGTTAGATTAAGTTGTAGTAACCGTCCGAGTAGAATACATGTAGGCCATAACTTCCATTTTGATAACAGAAGGAAGGTCACTTCACAAGAATGTACTCCTTGAACCATTTGTAGCTGTTTAAGGACAGCTGGCAAGATTTAACGGAGACAGATTGGAGCTCCCAGAGAACGTCAAAGAATAACTTACCCAAGTGTGTCAGTTTTTAGTCGCACAAACGAAACACTAAAAAAATGTATTTTTTCTTTACAGTGTCCGAATATGAGCCGGCTGTCAATGAAGTTCAAGTGCCAGTAATAAATCGTGACCTTTGTAACGAATGGCTAGAACATCGTGACTTGAACGTAACCGAAGGTATGATTTGCGCTGGATATGCTGAAGGAGGCAAAGATGCTTGTCAGGTAAAAAAAATGGTTGGCTGTATCCTTGATACAGTCGTAAGGTTTACGTGAATACGTCTAAGTATGAGAAGATATTCGGACAATTGAATGAACAATAGGAATTCACGAATTTGGAGAAATCTCTGAAAACATATCATTTATGTATCGTTTTCCTATAAGACCAATGTCACTTTTAAGTCAATTTATTTAAATAATCGGGCAACCCCCCTAAAATTTTCAGAATTGATTTAGACTTAGTCCAACCTCATATTTAAAAAAAAAATCAAGACTTTTACCCCAAAATGTCCTGGCGCTCATACATCCTTAAAACGAAAACATAAACGTATTCACGTCAAAAAAGAACTTTTATAAGAATCTAAAAGATTGAGAGTAAATTTTTGTAATACTTGTAGGGAGATTCTGGTGGTCCACTATTATGTCAAGATGATAACGATCCAGATAAATGGTTTGTTGGTGGTATTGTCAGTTGGGGTATAAAATGTGCGCATCCACACTTACCCGGCGTATACGCATACGTACCACGTTACATCCCATGGATCACTCAACAGATGGCATATTATTCAAATTCATCTATAAATTGATTACATTCATCATGGTGCTTGTTTAAGACAAATGTTGCGTATCATCTTTTTAAAACTGAATTAAACATATCGCGTAAATTTTATTAAAATATTTTAAAAAATGAAAATCAAATCCTTCGTCATGAAACGGGGAATGAAATCTATAAATCAGACAGAAAAGATTAGACATATCATAAAATTTTACCTATTTGTGCAAAAAATAAGAAAAATTAAAACACAACTTATATACACCGATTTCCTTCTATCTCTCTCTATTTGAATGTGAATTTTCTGCACAGAAATGAAAAAAGAGATCTAGATTGTGTCTATTTATACGCTAGCGTCTATATCCGGCTCCAAGTACCATTAAATGGTTCATATCCGGCACGAAGGACTATCTGATTGGTGTATGATGTGCTTATAGGTATATTTTGATGTTCTTAGATGGCGCTAGTGTTAGAATAGACACAATATTTATTAAAAAAAAAAAATGATTTGAATTATTCAACAATAATAATAAAAATTTTTCTTTATTTTTGGAATTATTGTTGGATAATTTATAAAATCACAAAAAATTTTATTATGTAGATTATAAGATATAGTCAATTTTAATCAAAAAAAATCATAGTGTTCATTTATCAAAATATATAAAATAATTAATAAAAAAAAATTAATCGTAGGTATGTCAATTTTCACAAAAATGAAAATCCCAAAAAATATTTGAAATAAATATTTGTTTTATCAAAAAAAAATTTTTATCTGTATGTGTTTAATAATGAAAAACAAAAAATCATAAAACAAGACAATGCTTAGCCGTGTTTATTGCGTCTGAGCATTGGACAATCATTACATCCAAATTTAAATATTTATTCCAATTTTTCTGTTTTTCGAAATATTGTTCCGTAGTAGTCAACAGAAAAAGAGACAAGAGATTCATTTTCAAATTTATCTGGGCAAGTTAAAACTAGTCTTAACCAACCTAGACTGAAAAAAAATGTACTCCCTCGTTCGTTTAAGGATGTTTGGGACATTTAATCAGAGGCAAAAGTACTGAAAACTAGCAATTCATGAATTTTGAATATTATAGCATGCCCCAAAGTAAGTAAATATGTAGTAATAAATACGCGATAGAGATAGCCTATTTTATTTCTATCTAACCAAATGTACTATTGCTGCTTGTATAGTACACCTAATTGATTTATCGATTATTTTTTAATATTTTCCTTAAAAGTCGTTTGTGAATTAGTGAAATAATTGTGCAAAATTATTTTGCTAGAACTCAAATTATATAATTTGAAAATTTGACACATTTTGTAGCTTTTTTATAGTAATTGAAATGGATCTATGGAGTGTGACGAATAAGAGCTCTAACACATGTAAAATTAATCATAACCACCCTTACTATGGCTAAGTTAATGGTCTTAGAATTTAGAAAGTGGTTTTGACATTAACTGAAAAACATTTTACTAAATTTTCATTCGTTTTGTAGTATTTTTATACTTCTCAAACACCCTTAAAATCAATTCTACATATGCAAATATCTGTAAAATTACACGATTTTCAATGGGAATTTTCAGGACTGACTTTAACTATCACACGAAAACATATCACTTACTTGATTTTGCTTACAAAGATGCGATTTTTGTCTCATTTTCTGTGAAACAGCTTTAAAACATAGATTTCAAGTAACATATAACATAACTAACTATATAGAAGCATAGTCAAACAAAAATAGTATGCAAATACATTTATTTTGCTCCCAAAATGTATGCTTCTCAATATAATTACGCATGCGTGTAATAATATACTAATGTATGCTTTTTCGTCCTCAAAAATATTTAAGACTAAATATAATTGTTACCTCGCTATAATATTTAATCAGTGATACATATTTTTAAGCGCTTTATAGTTTAAGGAATTTTTTTCTTCAATTGTTGAAAATCTATGTTTTGAAGTCTATGGAGCGATATTTTCTTAATTTTTTTTTATCGCGTAGTTTAATCTCATAAGTGTACATTCTAATCTTGATTGTCAGTTCGTAAATTACATGTAATATAAACTTGGTGGTGGACTGTAAAGACTGGTAACACTCTAAAGAGGTTTTTTTAATGTTTCAATACAAGCCGGTGGTCAGAAGACAAGCTGAAACATCAAAAGGTCGAGTTGAAGCGCTCTAAACCAATTAAATCGTGGTAGGCATATCCTCATGAATCATCCAAGAGAGGGGGGGATCAAACTTTTGTTCATCTTGTCAGGTAATAAAGTCAATAAAAACCATGGTAGAATTAGACAAGGTATGTTCGATGGACGGCGAGTTTTAGTTCAGTTCGCGTACGTACCCAGTCTATGTCATCTTAATTTGTTTCCGTTTCCTGATTCAAATGTAAAAAACGTGAATACGTTTGTGTCGTTCCTTACAATGCATTTTTTTTTAACATGTAAAAAATAACTCATCTAAAACAAAACATTAACCAACTTGACACAAACAAGTTAAACAAATAATCAATATGGAAGTAACTGGGTACCGTGCAAGAGAGAATGCTCCCACCTTACCCTAACCAGCGTAAAGACATGCCTTACCTAATTATACCATGATAAAAACAAGTTAATTCTGTGAGGTACAGAAAAAAAACTTAAACAAAACTGTGTGCACTTCAACTTTTAAATTCCTCCCCTAAATGCGCATTGGCTTGAATTGTGGCCAAGAAATACGTTTCCAAATTGGGTTAACGCGTGTCAAAACGATATCAATGAAAGCTATAAAACAAGTTATCCGTCATGTTTAATTTACGTAAAATAATTTTCTTCATAAAAAAAATTGAAAATCATATACATAATATATATATTTGTATTTTTGATGCAATTTACTAAAAAAGAAAATCTTCCATTAAGCAGTATGTATAACCTATTTCCTAGGAAAATTATTATATTATACAAAAACAAAATGATAGTACGCTGATGTGTTAAGAAGATAAACTAAAAAAAAAAAGAATATCAATTTTTAAAAATTAGACTGAGAAGTTAAAAAAAAATGTTGAAATCAACAATTTTCAAAAAATGTTTTATTTTTTATTTTAATGCGCATGACAAATAAAGTATGAGATTGCCACTTCACAAAAACGTGTCACTGTACCGTACCCTTTCGACAATCCTCATAAAAGTGTTTTTTGGTGAATCACCGTATGTAATTTTATAAGCGCACAAAGATTCTAAATATTCGGGACTGAATTGGCTAAATTAATTACAGGTTTTAAAATATTATCAGTTATATTTCGAAGTGGCAATTCGTATGGTAAAATTTTTAGGTCAAGTTTCATCGTAAACTTTATCACAATGACAATAAATCCAATTTTTTAATTGTCTATATTTTTCTAAAATTTCATATTTTATAAAGTTTATTGCTTATTAGTTGTAAAGAAAAAATTTGAAAAAAAAAAAACTAACAAGGGATTCTACGACCTGGAAAATTCGACCTCGAGGTAGGACTAGAATAAGATTATATAACTATTTCAAATAATTCCTTTAAATTTAATCTTATCGAAAAAAAAAAAAAATTGGTTGGAGGTAGAATCGAACCATGACCTCTCGTGTGGTAACCCAACACTTTACTCATTGAACTAGTGTGTTTGTGAATCAATTAAACTTAGAAAGTATAATAATTCTATTCAAGAGTCTTCTCGAAATGGATTTTTGAGGCCGTGAAGTTCTGTTGTGAAAAAAAAAGATAATGGGTAAAGGAAAAATGTCTGCTTTAATGCCGCATAAAAAAGATGAACTTTAGTATTAATAATTCTTTACTTTTAGGTACAAAATATCAATTAATTCAAAAAAGGGTATTTTTAAAAATATAACTTTTAGATTAATGCTTTTTAAATACAAAGAAAAAAAAACAAAATCATAGATTGTAAATTCTTTTAAATTAAAAAATACATACTTATATTTTTAGTCAAGTCATTGAAGGTCTTTTCCTTTTTATGCCTCGAGAATTAATAAACAGATCGCGCTCTTTCTCCGTGAATTATTTTACCGATTTGTTTAGATGAGCCCTTGAAGTAATCTCACAAAATTGATATCAACAAGGAACTTGTAGGAAAGGAAAATATACTCTTCATCAATCAGAAAAATTTACCTAGATTTCTAACCTTTTTCCTTTTGAGCAATTTTATACAATTATCTTAGTTCCTATCTGGACAAGTTAAACCTTTGAGAGCTTCTTAAACCCTCGAGGGATTAATCATCTCTTTTCTCTCAGATCACGATACCTCTCTTAAAGCCATTGTATTCTCGAGAATTAAAAAGTTTTCTAACATACTTAACCTCTTTGATTCGATTATGGCACTTTGTATCAATACCATCTCTTGGAAGATACGGTAACTAGTATACATATAAGTTTGTATTTTTTATTTTGATATTTAATAATCGAAAAGCTGGCTAGATTAACAAAAAAAAAAACGGATTTGGTAAAGTTTAGATTGTTTTTGAAAAAAATTGGATGGTCACGGGAAATTTGAGAGTAACGTCATGAGAAGACAGCGAATTCTTGTTCCTCACTATATTTCACATCTCAATAACATCGGAATTATTCCTTGTGAGACGATGTACAATGTTTTAAGGGCTTTGCTTTTTTCAATTTAAAGTGTTCCAAATAGGGTTGAAATGATTCACTCAGCGCTGGCTCTACCCTTAAATCAAGGTAGAGCGAGATTGCTTTTCGGCTCCTTTTTTTCCCAAAATGAACTTGTATTTCAATAATCAACACTTGAAATGCGGTAATTGTTTTTGGAATTTTAGGCATTTTGGCGCCCCTTGCAACTTGGAGTCTGAAGCGCCCGCTTCACTTTCTCCACCCTTGTTCCAGCGCTGGATTCCCATTCGCTTACTGATTTTTCTTACTGAAAAAAAGAACAGTCCAGATATGAAAGTGGACCCTATGATGGTCTGGGTGTGTTATCAGAATAAATTTTAGCATTTGTGCCCCATTTTTTCATCTAACTACGGCTTAGGCGATTTGCTCGTGTCTATCAAGTTTTTTTCAAATAATATCTCGACTACATAACGATTATCATATCATTTTCCGTAACCCAGCTCTTAGTCTATAACTATAAAATATAACTAAAAATTATGTGTATTTACGCAAAAAGAAAAACGAATACCTTTATAGCACAGTAAACGAACCAAATGGCTGGAAAAATTTTGACGAAAATCAGATATTTTGGTACTTTAAGTAAAATATGCACCAGTCACAGGAAATTAATTAAAAAAATTCGAAACATGTCGCAGCAATCGAATTTTTGTACATTAAAAAAAAAAAAAACTATCTTAAGAAAAAATTTCATTCTCCGTGCAAATACGTTATTAGGTTTGCAGTTTTTTTTTTTTTTTTTTTATGGAAAATGCACGCATGTTTATTTGACGTTTCTCCGCGAAAAACTTAAAAATACGTATTTGCGGATAATAAAACTGCAACACAATCTATATATCAGATATATTTGGTAGTTGAAAAATACACATTATTTAATGTGTGTTTTAATGCCAACAAATATATCTGATGTACAGCAAAGTGTTACAATTTTACTGTCTGCAAGTGTACATTAGACAGCATTTTTATATAAATTTTAGGGTATATTCTGGTCAAGAAGCCTCAATTGTTGGCACTTTTCGAACTAGGATTATATGAAAATGAAAAATATTTATGTAGCCATATTTTCATATGATACCTATTGATATTTTAAAAATACAAAATGAAAATTGTAAAATAAAGTAAAAATTCTTCGAATTACAGGCCGTTGAAGTGGGGGCTACAAAAAAAAAACCCTGGCCGACACGATTCCAGCCCTTGTAGCGATCTGAATCAAAAAAATTTGAACAAATCTTAATTAGTAACGATGTCACTATCGTTTGAACCTCGGTCAAAATATAAAAATAAAAACTTACAAAATGGCGTTGAAATGAAAAAAAAGAACTCCCGCCAAATTTCAATGAAATCGGTCTAGTTGAATTTGAGATATGTCAACCACTTCCACAAACGTAGTTTCATGAAAAACGCGTTTTAAGTTAAAGAAGAGATAATTCCGGTAGAGTAACTCGGATAATAATATTACTCACTTTGGATTAATCGGCGATTTCAAATCCACACATTTCTAAAGCTATTTCTGCTAACCGAACTGTTTTGTCTTCTTTTGAAGCAGCAGAGGCTCGCAGTACAGAGGGATCATTTCGAACTTCGTTACCAGAAAATGTGCTGTATATCCGAAAACAATTCGAATTTTGAAAAATTCGTTTAAAGGGCATATTCTTGGGTGTAACCTTTAGAAATACGTAAAAAAAATTGATTCCTTCAAATTCTAGATCAGAATACTGCCTTATTTTTTTTTTTAAATCAATTTTCAAAGAAAAAAAACCGAAATAATAAAAAAAAACTATCAATATATACACTCGGTTTTCCGAAAAATTAGAATAAAAACTGAAAAGCAAGTAGCTTATTTTATGCAATTTTAATTCGCGTGTTTTTTTCTGAAAAATTTCATCGTGATCTGAGCATGTTTTTACATAAAATGTACTGGAACATCCCATACTTTCAACAAAATTTTCCAAAACTTGGCCATTTTGAACTTCGTTTATTGTAGTATTTAGATAAAAATATTACTAGATATATCATAAAAAAAAAAATTTAGTTACTAAAAAATAACTCATTTGAAAATGAGGAATTTTCCAAAAAAAATATATATATATGAATCTTTATATTAAATGTTCCCACAAAATCATTAAAAAAAATCTAAAAAAAAATTTGATAGTTTTTATATATAATGTTAAAAAATCTATATTAATTATTATTATTATTATTATAATTATAATTGTGAATCCCAAATCACACACTCCTCGGCGATCCTCCGCAGCTGTGGACAAGGTGCTTATAAAAATTCTCTATATAGATTTTAGTATATTAAAACAAACAAAAAAATATATTAAATGTTTAAATTTTAAGTAGACAAATCAAATTTTTTATTATGTAACACTTACATTACGTAATTTTTATCTTTTTTATTTAGAATGTCAATTTTATCCTTACGAAAATTTTCGAATATTTTTTTTCGTAAATATTCAGAGAAAATTTCTGAATCGAAAATATTTTTTTTATTTTAAAATGAAGGAAATAATCAAGAAATTTTTAGTTTTAAAATTCAACAAATATTTTAGGACCATGTTTTTTTTGAACATATTTCGATTACTAAGTTATCACCCATTTATCACCAGTGAGGAGCCATTAATAAAATTTCAGTTCTACCAACCACAAAAATTGGTTGTAGTTTTCAATAGTGCATTAAATAATGTGTAAAGGCACTCTTTACGTTTTAAGCATAGACCGTATTGTACAAATACCACTAATCCTCCTATAAACGGAGGACCGCTATTCGAGGATCGCTAGTCCTCGGATACAATCGCTTATATTCGTATTAGACCTAATTACTTATTTCCATCATAGTACTTATTTCTAGCCAAGAACATATATACATATATAAGGACGTGAAACTTGAGTGGAGAGGGCAGCAGGAAAAAAGGCGCCTATCTGGGCGAGTTCTAGTCCTCGGTCGTTGCGCATCAGGAGGTTGTCTTTTGTCAACTTCAATCGTTTTCAATCACTTATGCAGTCTCATGCGCAGTACAAAGTACGCAACGATTGATGACTAAACAACGCCCAGCTCAGTATATGAGGAAAAACTGCGGAATACATAATTGGCAATAATATCTCCGTTTTCTGTAATAATGTCCCATTTTGAAGTTTAGTATACTGTCCCGGGGAATCCTTCCTGGTTGTCCCATATTTATTTTTTTGATTTACAGTTACCTAGCCGAACACTACGCGGCTACTATCGTTAAGGAAATTATTGGAGTTTCAGGTAAGAAGTTAATTCTCATTTTTGGAAGTTAAAAACTATTTTTCGATCAATTTCGATAGTTCATGCAATTTTTAGATTTTGGAATGATGCAATTTTTATTGGATATAATTTTTTTAGCCCAATAAGTTCTTTACAAATTGAACAAGATTACTTAGTAATCGAAATGTAGTATTTACGGTACAAAATAGAAAGATAACCCAAAAATCAAGATGTTGTTGCGATCACGGTTGTATTATATAGGACTCTTAATTCGGAAATAATATATTCTTGGCTATTTTTGAACATTGACTTTCTGCTACCTCAAAAACCTGCATTTAAAAAAAGTTTATTTTAATGTTATTTTGATAGATGATAATACTTGACTGGTTCTGTAGTTACCTTGAAGACTCTGTATTGTAATCTGACGGTATCGCACACTGTGCGCTGTTTATTTAGTTATAATTAATTGTTACCGTACAGTCTAGCAAATTCTAGAACAGTAACGTATGTTCTATTGCATATATTTTACTTGTATGTTTTCTATCTCTGTTTAAGTAATATAAAATGATATTTTTTATTCCTTTTTAGAATTGACTAGAATTCTAGTTGTACTGTATGTGTATGAACCGTTGAATGAATATATCGTCGGGTTGTTTGTATCGACGGATTATTTATATTGTCGGGTTAATTTGTTAACACCACAGTATTACTCGACCGTGATTGCTACAATCGTTATTACCCTTCATTTCAAAACGTATTCCAAAACATATCAAACAATTTATTCCTTAATTTTGTTTGTTTTGTTTTGTTTTTTTTTTTTTTTTTTTTTTGTAGGAAACGTATAATGTAAGTGTATACAAACAAAAAATTAAACTAAAAAACATTAATGACTTTTTAAGAAAAAAAAAACAATTCGTGTGATATTTGTACATAGATTAGGAAAAACAATTAATTAGATTTGCAGATGAATTGATTGATCAAACAAAGAACAAATCAAAAACAAAAAAAGAGTTAAAAATAAAAGTTTATGACAATAAGTAAAAAAAATAAAAAAGAAGATTTTTCGGTACAAATTTTTACAAGGTATATTTTATTGAAACCTTATTGAAATGCATAGACAATAAATTTACATTATAAAAAAAAAAATATATTGTATTTACTGATTACGACTTTAAACAAGAAATCATTTTAAAAAATTGAGAAAAAATATTTTATTCAATTATTTGTCGCTTTTAAACAACACAGTTTCACAATAGCTAAGGCGATCTGAGACCGATTAATCGTAAAAAATCGATTTGTAAATCGATGTATAATCTACGTCAGAAAAATTGCAAAAGTTGATAAATTTAAAAACTAAATTTATTAATTCAGTAAAAATTCTAAGGTTCCTATGGCTTAAAATATCTAAGGTTGGTAATATCACATGTATATGTGCAAATTTTGTGACGTAAAGTGTACAGTACTGAATACATTTGGGACAATGGAAAATCGAGATTCGATTTTTTCTGTTGTTTTCATAAAAAATGAGGTTTTATAAAATTCATTAGTGTCACTTTTTCTCTCAACCTTATTTTGAAAAATTTTGTTTTTTTGTCACGGCATTTCTTACAATTGCTCGTCAAGTAAGTAAGTAGAGAGAGTATAAAGTGGCAATTTGGAAAAAAGAAATTGGAAAAGGAAAAAAATTAATTTTTGAGTCTTTAGATTTCGGTTAGAATCGATTTAGAAATCGATCTTTATCGGAAAAATCGCCATACCTAATTCACAGTTTTTATAATAAGTACTCCTCTAGATAACATTACTTTGATGTAGTGAATATAATAATATGGAGGTTTTTGTATGTGTACCATTTCAAGCAATCCACAGAAAAAATCAAAAAGCTAAAAAACAAAAGGTTTTTGAAAAAATGACCAAAATAAAACTTGTTTATTTGAAGGGGGACATCTCATAGAGGTCTTGGAAGGTCTATGGAAAGTCAACTCATGTTCAAGATCCATAAGAAATAGAGGAAAAGTTTATTGCTTTATAAAATAACAAACAATTTTTGTTGGAAACATGGCGAACAAGCACTTTTCTCGCGTAATAGCCACGAAGAGATGGTCGAAACTAAACGTAAAAAATTAAATCACACAGTTATTTCAAAGTTTTAAATTTTCACCTCTGCCGACAGACGCCAGTCCCCCTGACTGACTATAATTTTTTTTGTCAAGCTATTGCGACAGCAGTCGAATGAAAAAATTTAGAGCTTGCATTGATTTTAATACGACCTTGTAAGTCCATGTCAAACTCACCAAGACATGCAAGGGTGCCTCAGTCTAACCAGAACAATTTTTCTTGGGACGTTTTTCCAAAAACTCTTCATAGAAGAAATTTTGATTAGATTGTTTAAAATGGAACACCCGATTTAAAGCTACGATCAGGCATGAAAGCGAGCACCACACAAAAACGAAATTAGACAATTACCAAACAGAATATAACCTCGTAAAGTGAATACTACTAGATTTTAAAGGCTAAGATGTCAGCGCCACAATTAAACAAAATGTAAACAATACCTACTAGATTATTTTGATTTTTGCATTGAATAAGAAGGCAAAAAATTCATACTTAATTGTACATTTTAATGTGTTGTGCCATATTTGTACTTGATTTGTGTGTGAAATTTCCTGACTACAATTTGGAAAATTATGAAATTTTAACTCGCGATTTACTTTTTTTTTTTGAAGTCTAAAATAAACAAATTTTTTCATATTTTATAAAATTCTTTAATATTCAAATTATGGTATGCTTTTATATGTGTAGGTATAGTTTACAAGGTTGTAAACAACATGTCCCTTAAATATTATGTATCTATGAGAGCTAACACTCATAGTACTTTTTCTTTATTGGTATTAAAAATTCAATATTCTCATTTGGTACTTTGCCTATTTTCGTTGAGTTTTAGTGTTCGTCTTCGTGCTGGTGGCAGTATAATGCCATGTGTACACGCACTAAAACATTGGACACTCGATAATCGATTTGATTCGAGCCTATTACCAACTTCAAACTTTAAGAAGTATTTTTATGGCAAGGAAAATATCACAAGTTACTGGGCACGACTTATATTAAATGAAAGTAGACGAACATACCCGAAAATTTCCGCAGTTAATTTTTATTTTTGCTTACACCTTTACTCTCGTGATGAGAAAAATTCTCACAATTTCTGAAAGACTAGAAAAAAATATTTTTTTAAAACTGTAGATAGGTTGAAAAATTTGAAAATAGATAAAATTATATAAAGTTAGAAAAAGTTTCAAGCACATGTACCATTTAAAAAATAAAAGTTACTTATGTTTTAAATCGAGTGTGTGCAAAATGATTATGACGCGAGCGCTAACGGGTTAACCAAATTTTCAGTGAATAATGCTCTGAATGGATTTTTTTATTGCATGCTTACGTAATAATAAAGTATGCTTACATTTTCATCCTCAATTAATTATTTACAAAAATATGAATGTGTTAATTAATTTCTAAACAAATTCATTAAAATTTTGATAATTTATTTATTCAAATTTGAAAGCTAGTTAAATTTTAAAATAAATTAATTACGTAAATATTTATCTAAAATTAAGAATAAAAGTTAGTCAAGTGCGAGTGAAACTCGTATGGAGAGGGTTCCGCCATGAATTAACTTATAACCTTTGTTAATTTGACTCATTGTTTGAGGTGAATAAACCCAAACCGGTAAAGTCAAGCGAGTCGAACTTTCGCACGACGGGCTACGTGTCTTACAAGATATAACGCTGTACACCATACCATATACACGTTGAGCCATTTTAATCTATACATCTAAATATCTCGTTTTGTAGTTAACCAATCAAAAAATAACTTAGGGAAAAGTTGAAGAGTTAGATAGGAGACATCATGTTCGAACATCAAACTGGACCTAGTTATTCAGGTTTCTTTAATCCTAAACGGTAAGAGATATAATTACATTTTAAGTTAGTTGATCATCATAAAAAAACTAATATTTTTCGATAATCGCCAGCTTTCGGAAACATTCGCCTGTGTCCATGACTTTGACCTACTATTATCGATAGAATTTAAGCTTATTTTCGATTAAATGCTATAATGATATATTTTTAAGACACATTTCCTCTGAAAGCTAACGCTTTTCGAAAAAAATTTTAAAACATAAATTTTTAGTTTTTTATGAGGATTAACTTTCTAATTTAAAGTGTTATTCCATCTCTTATCTACATTGGCTATTTAAGAATCCCGAAAAACTGGGTATAATCTGAAGTCAGAACATGATATCCCCGTACCTGTACCCTGAGTCAATAATATTGACCGTGTGAGGCTAGTTTAAGTTATAATATTGATCAATCAAGTTGGTAATCAAAGAATTTTATCCGATGTTTTAGAGCGTAAACACAAGTCCTTAGAGTACAAATCAATTACCCTGTAAAACAAAAAACAGTATTCTCAGAAATAAAAGGTACACACAAATATTTTATGTAATTTTAAATGCCTCTCTGCCAAATGTAATAGCAACGCACAAATTATAAGATAAAACGGAAAAACTTTATGAATACGTTTTCCCCTCCACATTACAAAACGATTCACAAAGTTTTCCCACTTTCACAAACTTTTTCATTTCAATCAATCAATCGTCTATTTCTATTTAAAAAAAAAATCTGAAACTGCAAGCAAGATATGATATAACAAAAACGCTTTGTGCTTTTTTTAGAAATTATATTTAGAATTAGTCGAATAAAAGAAAAACAGTGCTCAAATGGTTTTTTATCACAATGAGATTGGAAACGTTGATTAGAAAACCCCGCACGCAAAGTCAATTTAAAAAAAAAAAAATCAAAAAAAAATTTTTTTATGTGAAAATATACTTAGGATCCATTTATTTGAACCTTATTATTTTCCAAATTTATATACTTCGGAGTTTAAATCGAATG
Organism: Chrysoperla carnea; assembly: GCF_905475395.1. Classification (NCBI taxonomy): domain Eukaryota; kingdom Metazoa; phylum Arthropoda; class Insecta; order Neuroptera; family Chrysopidae; genus Chrysoperla; species Chrysoperla carnea. Next base: position 23,332,869 of record NC_058342.1, on the reverse strand, counting down.
GATCTTACTCAAAAAAAAAAACTTTTTTTAAAATATTAAGAGCTTAATAAAAATATATATCAAAAAAATGAAAAAATGCCAAAAAAAAATCAAATGAAAAAAAAAAATCATATTCTATATTTTCAAAAATGAAAGAGAAAAAAAACCTATTAATTGTAGTAAAAAATAAGGGGGGAAAAACTTTTAATTGTATTTCGTCTCATTCGTAAAACACTAAAAGAAAAGAAATACTAAAATTATTGTAATATTATATTTTACACACAGAAATCCTCTGTTTAGAAAATAATTTATTATTGTGATCTCCTAAACAAAAAAAAAAAAAATCAATGCCCCCTAAATATTCCCCTCCTCAACGCCCCCTATGTATTACTATTTCAGATGTGTTATTTAGTTAAAAAATAAACACAATATAAATTTTTTTCAAGTTTTTTTTCAACAAACCTTTATCCTATCCATCAAAAAAAATTTTTGTCGAGTAATGATAGGTCCACACGATACCAACTTCACACACGACTTCTATAAAATTTTGTCTGCGCAACAAATCAATGCAAACAAAAGTCGGTATGATGATAAAGTTTGAGTTAAAAAAGTCTGAGCACGGAAGTTGGAAGTATTCCCATACTAATGATAAGTCTGCACATACATTTCGGCATCATATTTACATGAACATTTTTACTCAGACTTTCAGTCTGTACAGATATAACAATAGTCTGTATCGTGTGGACCCACCATTAAAGGAAATTAAAGGAAGAGTGCCTCGTGTTGCATTTGTATCGGGTACAAAAAACTGCCTTTTTAGCAAAGTGAGAAAAAGCGAGGCGAGGATAGGTGAGATAACTTAATAGGGTATTCTACTATTTTTGAAAAAGTACCTCAAAATGTTCTTGCCAAAAACTTAAATTAAATTTTAAAGTGTCAAAAACGCGGGCATCCAATTTGATGAAGTAATATCGATATTATTATACGAAATAACACAGATAAGTTTGACAGATATATTCATAGACAACTAATTATAATAAATATAAATATTTATTATGTATGGATATATTATACTCAGCTGTCTACACAGAACTAATTGATGGTCTATGGCTCATACCGATATGACATCACAGCAAGGCTTGCCCGAGTTTTAGGTCACGTGATATACAGTTTAAAAATTACGATTTTTAATTTTAATATTTTAAAAGAAAAATGTGCTTTTATGACTCGAAATCAGAATATTTAAGTATATTTTTACATAAATTTTAACTTTTTTCGAATTTCATTATTTATTTTCGACTAACGATAATACCCTATTATAACCTTCACATTCTCGTTCCTCGATCGACTTTGTATTACTTCACGAAGATCATTTTTTCAACAGTTATCCAATAAGCTAATGCAATTTTTTAAATAATTTCTATCTCTTACGTCGTTTTCGAAAAAAAATATCTGAGTCGAATTGACGTAAAAGAGATCAAATAAAGGGTTTCATATTTTCATTTTATGGTATGGAATCCTGAAAAATAAAACTTTTCTTATCTGCTATCTTTTTAAATTCTTATTACACAGACCAGAACGACGCGACGTAGTCTCAGGGATAACTAAAGGTCAGGAAACCCACAGATCCGAGTCAATGAAATTCCTTTAAAGACATCACAAGGTGGACATAATAACGCACTTCACCAATGATGGGGGGTAGGTAGGAGCGCAGCTGCCCCCCTCTAGAGATTCACAAAAAATGATTCAAAGCAACCACTTGCTTTCAAAAAGTAAAATTGTTTTTAAGAAGAGGATGTCTATACGATGAAAGAGGAGAAAAAATAATAGTAGAAAAAGAAATTTTTAGGTAAGGCCCCCACACGAAAACACAAAAAGAGTCCACAGTTCTCACCAGTATAAATCCGGATCCCAACGTCGACCTCCAAAATTTAACTCTAGATCCACGTCCGTTTTCAGGTAAAAAAATGGAAAAATAGGTCTGTCTAATTTTAAAATAAAAATAAATCACCTCAATTAACTCTGCTCTTTGCCATCAGCTGGCGACGCGCTTGGATGTAATCACAATGTTAGCAAACACTTTTGAACTTCAGGATATTCTGATAAATGTATACGTTTTACACACAACATTATGATTGAATTTTATCTTAATTCTGAATTATTCTACAAAGTGTAGATTTTCGGACATTAAATTCTACACAGACTTCATCGCGTGTCTTCCCACTTTCATAAACGGATATTTACTTCAGTTTTTCTCGCACTGATAACGATTTGAGCATTCGTTTCGACATTTTTCATATAAACATACGTATTATAGTAAAGCAAAACTAAAACTGAAGGTCATTGAGTCTCAAAATTAGTTAAATGCTCAATTTGCGGGTAGAATAAGAATAAGTAAGTAAACAAACAAAACGATGTTATCTCAGTTCTCAGTTAAAGAGGTTAATGCATGTAAAATTCACTCGCTGTCTTAGTTAGAGGTAACTAGGATGATAAAATCGAAAGAACGAATCCCAGATATACAGGTTTGCTTCGTCCCACTAACAGAGGTAATTCAGTGTAAAAGTGTTGGGACCTTAGCATGAGTTCTAGTTATGAAGATTTCAAACTTATCCAGGTGCCACTTAACTAAGTTTTTTATTTATATAGGTAGTAACACAATGCTTATTTTAACTATAATAAATATCATTTGATTTCTCGAAGAGCAAAAGGATGTCGGAATGATTCAAAAAGTATTTTACGGAATTTCGAATGTGAAAACGGATTTTTCCTTTTTGTAAGTAAAAATATTTCGAAAACCTTATCTATTAGAGAATTTTTGAAGCTAAATTCGAATTTAGCACCCCAAAAACTGGAACAAATATTCTATCGTCAATGTCACAAATAAAAAAATAAAAGTTTGTAAACCAGTGTAATTGCTGTGATGTTGTGAGAGCACGGATCCCGAAAATTCTTTATAAAACTCACAAAAGAAACTCATTTCACAAATTAAGTATCTAAATGTCTAACTTCCTTGGAATAATACAGAAGTTATATGCGCTTTTGTCTCTAGATTCAGTTTTAAATTAAAGAATCGCATGTCAAAAATCAAAAACAAAAATTACATCGGAATGTATTTTTTTTACATCTATTTTGCATAAGACTATTAATAATTTTGTACATAGATTGTAATTATGATAAAATAATTATTCGCCGACAATAAATTATATAACTTTAAAATATAATTATATAAAATTTATTTTATTAATTACTTACATTTTTTTTTTATTATGCGTTACGTATATTGTTTGTTTTTAAATTGCAGCTCAGGGTATATATTAATTAATTAGATGTTTAAAATTTAATAACTTGATAATTAATGATAAAGAGTACCTACCGTCCATGAATTATAATAAATATTTTAATCAGAACTGACATGTAAATTTCATCAGAAAAAAAACTTTTTAATTTAAAAAATCCACCATTTCATGATGTACACAGGGATATAAACGCAAAAGACTACTGCGCATATATCCTAAGTAATTGTTTGTGATACCTACTAAAACTAGGTGCTCTTAAACCAAATGTTTCAATTTTAAAGACTATAAACTATCTTTTTGGAGAAAAGTAAAAATAATGGTGCGTAATGAAGGGGAGGGGTTGATGTCCCTCCAGAATCTAGTATTACCAGTGATTTGTGTCAAAATACTGTTGAATTTAAGAAATTATTACGCTCAAAATTTCTGATTTGCTTCCATCTTGATCCAAATTCTGGATAATGTATTGATGGAAAAGAGTATATTGGTCTGAAACACCGCAGCGAAAGAAGAACATTTTTATCTAAGCAATTTCTATGAAGTGGCCAAGAGAAATCTATTATAAATTTTACTTTATATGCATTAAAATCTTTTGAATAGGAATGTTTTTCCATCGTGAACAACTCAGGAAGTGTAATAATTTGCCCAGGAGACTAGAAAATTCTTAATCATCCAGCCAAAAAATATAAAATCAAGTATGACTTGCTTACTGCGAGTTCAGGACGAACTCGAGGCAGGGGGTTTCGAGGAGACCATAATAAAAATATTTCAATAACTACAGAAGTTTCGAAAATACGGCCAAGGGCAATAAAAAATTCACAAGTATTATAATCAATGGCCTCCTCGAGTTAAGATGAATTGTATACGGATCTTGAAGATAGTCTTTTCTGACCAAAAACAACTAAAATGTCCATAAATAATGAAGGCTTAAAAATAAAGATAAAACTAAAAAAGGCTTAAAAATAAAGGTTCTAAAATATCTCATTTCGTTTTTGAGTTATCGAGTCTACAGATACGGCTATCGTGATCGAACACAGACGGACGGACAAACGGATATGGACTAATTAGATGATTTTATGAAGACCTCTATACCAAAATTGTTTTCGTAGCATTAATATTTTTAGGCGTTACAAATTTGAGACTAAGCTTAGTATAACTTGATATATATATTACATATATACAAGGTTTAAAAACTGAACCAATTAAGTGGTGGCCAGATTATTTAAGAATCTAAAATGCCATTATTGGCTAAACGTATTCCCCTATTCAGTATTACAGTTGTATCATGTTTTTTGATTAAATTTACGCGGGCCCTAATATCAACCAATTATTAGTTAGTTCATATCAGTTGCCCTTCCAAAAATTGTTAATCCATTCGGATTAAATGTCAACTGAATCATATGCAAGTCTTCATGCTTCAAAGTGGTCATATAAATGTACATGTTATATACCGTATGCTTCAACATAGCATTAGCGCGAGGAGTAAAAATAATTATGTATGTTAGTGTTTCAATAAACCATTAAATGAGAGAAGTAAAAACTATAGATATAACAAGATATGTTGTAGTCTATACTTGAGTTATTTTATCGAGGCCAACTTTTTGAACTTTAAAGTGTGTTTTCGAGTCTAATAGTATAATAGAGTATTATCGTTAGTCAAAAATAAAACATGAAGTTTGAAAAAAGTTAAAATTTATGTAAAAATATACTTAAATATTCTGATTTCGAGTCATAAAAGCACATTTTTGTTTTAAAATATTAAAATTAAAAATCGTAATTTTTAAACTGTATATCACGTGACCTATAAAGGGGGCAAGCGTTTCTGTGATGTCATATCGGTATGAGCCATAGACCATCAATTAGTTCAGTGTAGACAGCTTGGTATAATATATCCATAGATAATAAATATTTATATTTATTATAATTAGTTGTCTATGAATATATCTGTCAAACTTATATGTGTTATTTCATATAGTGATACCCATATTACATCATCAAATTGGATGCCCACGTTTTTGATAGTTTAAAAAATGTTTAAAATTTAATTTAAGTTTTTGGCAAGAAAGCGTGTGTATTTTTCCGAAATAAATTTTTGGTGACTTTTTATTCAACATTTTGAAGTAGATACTTTTTCAAAAATAATATAATACCCTATTTATTTGAATCTTAAATGTGGGCCTCGGTAAAATAACTCAAGTATAGTACAAAATGAATTTAGTATAATAGAATGACAACAAAAATTAATTAAAAAAATGTTTTAGTACCGCTGACAAGATAATTATTACGATTGAAATGCAATAATACAAAAATAAATATGCTGGCAAGATTCACATTATCATTTTAGTATAAGCAATCAATCGTTTTTAACTTTTTATTGTTTCATTATTGTTTTTCACAAAGTGTTCTATCGATCTTTATCGTTCGACAATCATTTAAGAAAGAACTGTTTTTACATGCATGTATGTGATATCATCTAAATCGGTGCATCAACTGGAATAAGTTTATCGTGCGTTATAGGGTGCATTGTTAGTTTTATTGTAGTAAGGTTAGTAAAGTAAATTTTATATTTGTTCCTTCACATTGACATGCTTTTGAATTTTTAATGAGCGTAATTGCATTTTTGGCACGCTACCATATTTTTGTTTACACTTTGTTTATAAGTTTTATTTGTGTATAAGGAAAATGTACAAAGGATATACAATCGTAATTTGCTTTACCCAAGTCTCTCTTTCCATTGTACTCCTGCCTTGCATAGAGTCAAGTGCTAGCAAATGCACTTGAAAATTTCGTATAAAAAAAGTTCCAAAAATATAGATTCCCACGGATTAAAGTTTACACACAAATACTTGGCAGGTTTTTCCATTTTTTCTTTCGTAGAAGTCACATAGCACATGGGATCAAAGAACCTCGCACAAATTAGGTGTAAACTACATTTCGGTCAAACTTTTTCAAATTTTGGCAAATGATAGTTTAAGTCATTCTAAAGAAAAGTTCCCTTAGTCACAAGTCATGAAAATGACAGGATTTCATGTTATAGCTAAATTAAAGTTGGAAAATATACTTATTTGTATAATATATGCCTATGTGTGTATAGGCAAATACACATACAGATATGTATAACTACATGCATACGTGTGTTTTTTAATGTAAGGGTGTTGTTTTTTAATTCTTGTTTTTTTGAAGAATATGTAACGAAATTCAAAGAAGAAGCAGTGTTAAATGTTCAGTGGATCAATAATATGAATTGTTAAAATCAATATTTTCAGCTACATGACTTTTGACAGATAAATTACAATATTTTTTTTTATATAAATGAGTACATTTTCCAATTTTAATTTAGCGGTAACTTGAAATCCTGTCATTTTCATGACTTGTGACCGTGGGAACTTTTATTCAGAATGACTTGAACTATCATCCCCCAAAATTTGAAAAAGTTTGACCGAAATGCAGATTACATATAACTTGTGCGAGGTCTTTTTCAACTTTTTTAAACAACTGACAAAATTTTACTTGTTTTGAATTACAATTGCCCGACATAATTAAAAACTGAAAGTAAATTTATTGTAACAGGCCTAAATTTACAGATACAGCGATCCGTAAAAAAATTGAAAAAAGGACAAAAAACATCGATTAATCAATTTGTATAAATTAAAAGCATTACAAATTTTAACATAATGACATTAATTTTAAATTTTCTACTATTAGCGACTATTTTGAGCTAAAAGAAACAGGTCTAATTTGAATAGCAACTTTTCTTTTGCCTTTTGTGTGACGTTGAATCTTTGTTTTTGAAGAACCCACAAAAATCTGCCATCATAGGTGGATCCCACTGTGTTTGGTATCTTATTTCTATTCTTCGCACATCTGAATGAAACCTCTCTCCTTGTTCATCACTCAACGCACCAAGATTATGTGGAAAAAAGTCGAAATGAGAGTGTAGAAAATGGATTTTGAGCGACATTATATGAGTCGCGACGCTGATGGCAAAGATATTTTATTTTATTCTCATTCTTCTTGAGTATACGGAGACACTTATCGCTCTATCTATCATTTACATGATTGGAAGAATCTCGCTACAACATAGGAACTGCAAAAGGCATTTTCTATTGTTTTAAAAGTCCCATTTCACAGGAAAACAACACAAGCTTTCGATTATAGCGTTAAATTAAATTTTGGGAACAACGGATCCCTTTGTTTTTCACCTCTGGTCCTAATTTTTCCAACTTTATTTGCTCGTAAATTTTTTTCATAATATTTATTTGTTATCTACACCTGCAGCTTTTAAGAACTACTCTGTTTGGCAGTGCCCTTTTACACAATATATGATGATTTATTCATAATCAGACTCCTCCGTCGACGATTAAAAAAATTCATTAGGTTTAGGTGTTCGGCGCCTTTTTGCTGTTCGTGTTTAAAGTTTTATTTATGAATTATTCAAGTGTAAATCAAAGAATTATAAAAAAATCACTTATATATTGTAAGTATGCGGGAAAAAAATTCATTTTATGCAAAATCTGATTCAAGTTTTAAAATAATTATGCAACCTTGTGAGACATGAATGCTATTAAGTTGTCTGAACTGAATAGTTATGATTGATTTGATGGGTTGATTGTTTTCTCGAAATCATATCATTACAAAATACTTATGTGTTATTGAAACTTTTCTAATGAGGTTTTATATGGAAAAATGTTACCTCAAAGTTTAAGAGAATAAATGAAAGTTCAACTTTTGTTTATATTTTTTTTGCAATTGGATTATTGATTTTTTAAATATATTAATACATTATTAAATTGTGAGTATTTTTAAACGGACTATAAATTTAAACAAGTGAAAAAAACAATTGAGTTAATGGTTTAAATACTATGTATAGAAATTTTTGAATGTCAGTGTTTGCATTATTTTTAATAAATTAGAAAAGTATAAGAAACCAACACTAGAGTTAAATTTTGGGAGGTCAAAGACACTGAAATCTAGATTTATACTGGTTAGAACCGTGGACTTTTTTTGTGATTTTGTGTGAAGGCCTTACCTAAAAATTTCTTTTTATTTAGTTTTTTTACCCTTATTAAGTATATTAAGTTTAATCCCAAGTTTGTAACGCTTCCATATAAAACCCATTGATGCTACATACAAAATTCTGATATAGGTATTCAAAAAATTAACATTATTCGTCCATTTCAAACAACAACTTTTGTTTGAAACATTTTTTTCGTAAATAATTTTGTTTTCCTGTGAGAATCTAAATTAGGGTTAACAATTTTGTTCCCTTTTTCTCAAAAACTATAAAAGATGGTTAGTTGAAAATTTATAGGTAGCTTGATTGATTCCAATTTCATACTAAACCCATCCGATAACGGAAATTTTGAATTCAGTAGAATTTTACTTTTTTTAAGCAAGTGGGTTCTTTGAGCCCACCCAATTGAGCTTGTTGCATATTTACGAACTGAAACTCACTTTTTACGTCTTGAGCACGCTTTAAAAATTTCAGTTTGATATCTCTTTTCGTTTTTGGGTCATCGTGTTTACAGACGGGTAAAAGGGCAGACTAACAGAAGGGCCGCCAGATATATGGAAATGGACTGATTAGGTGATTTTTATAACATCTACAAAAATTTTGTTCGTAGCATCAATATATTTAAGCGTTACAAACTTGGGACTAAAATTAGTTTACCTTGATATATATTCCATATGTACAGAGTATGAAAATAGAATGAAAGGAAGCTATAATTTAACAATAATTTGATTATAATTTATCAATAATTTGATTTTCGAATATAAACAATTAAAAATATACAATGCAAAATTAAACAATTCAAAATATAAGGTGGCCTTTTAAGAAACTCACTAAATAAAAACAAATAAATCGTACTTCATCAAAAAACTTTGGTCTATGGTCAAAAATCTTATCATTTTCGAGTTATTTAATCATAAAGAGAATGAAAATTTTTCGAGCATACGTCGTTGTGTAAGGAATCACTATAATTTACTTACCATTCTAATATTTTTATTTAAGTTAGTTTAATATAAGTCGTACTCAGTAAATTAAAAAAACTAGTGATAGAAATATGGTGAAATAAGGTAAAATGAATTTTATTATTTACATTATTTCTCTGCTGTAATATTTTCACTCTCAAATATCATTCAATAATCACGCAATCAAAATATTTTTAATTAGCTAATTTTTCCAAGCCAAAAATTAGCTTGGTCCAGATTGAAACCAAATGTATTTACATATATGTCAATATAGGTTCAGTCTTAAAAAAGTCTGATAAAACGACATATCGGTTATAGTGACCAATTATCATTAGCCTAAGTCGTCTATAACATCCAACCAAAGTATTCACTACATTTTGAAACAGAGAAGCCTTCTTAACTATAAGGTTAACTGAAAATTCAAATTTGTTACTACAATTTAGTTAACATCAGTCTTTTTAATAATTAATTTCTCGTAAACCGTCCAGAGAATCGACTTGAAACTTATACCCCACATTTTTTAAAATATTTATTCGAGAGATAATACTTTTCAAATCAAATCTTTTTACCGCATAGTTCACAAGATATAATAAATTAAAGTTTTGTAAAAACATATGTCGTCTTATAAGTATTCTTGTTCAATAACTCCGGAAATCGAGAATTTATAAAACTTTTAATAAAGCGGCAAACTTGAGCTTCCAAGAAAAAGTTTTTAATAGACAGAACGAAGTCTCAAACGTAGATTAGAAAAAATTCAACACAAATTTACCGTATACTTCCTTAATTAACTGTTTAATATTATCACCAGGCTTCTAACTCTGTTACTTATCGAAAACATTAAAACGTATTCTGCGCGCAAATTTGAACTGTAAAAATTCCTTAGATTATATATAACGCGTTCATGAATGATATCATAATTAAATAAACCGAAACCGACCTTGATGTTTCAGCTTATCTTTTTGCGAACGAGCTTTCATTTTTCTTCGGAGAAGGGTGATTTTTAATGAAATATTCCCCATATTAGTTGCTAGTAACATCTGCCACTAAAACATAATTATTCCATCATATGTATATTTAACAAAACTTTCCATCCAAATGTTAAATATAGGATGACCCATTATGTTTAGAAATAGATCTGTAGGCTAAAAAATTAGGCTAAAATACAGCAAAATAACAATTAATATACGTACCTATAACCACTAAAAAAGTTAAGGTAGTACAAGCAGAAAAGAAATTTTAAATTTAGAGTTGAAATTATTTGTACCTTATTTTCAACTTTGATGATGACGAAGTTAACAAAAAAATTTATTAATTTATGAAAATTTTTACTTTATCGAGGTTCTACTGTACAACAATATTTAGACGCAGAAACATAAAGGTTGTCCAAGGTGGAGTAGGTGCCTTCCCCTTGCACCCTTTCGCTGCCATGAACGATGTCGTTATAGGAGATTTTGACTGTATAATCAAAAAGTGAAAACAAACAATTGACTGAGTTAATTGTTGGAATACCCTGTATAGAAAGTGTTGAATGTCAGTGATTGCATTATTTTAAATACATTAGCAAAGTTTAAATAACCAACATAATTATCGTAGCCTTTCGGTCGCCATTTGTGAAAAATTTCGAAAATATTCGAACTTTGAACGTATTTTCTAAATTTTTTTTTCGTTTTTCAAAACACTTTCATAAGACCACTAGTTAAAGTTGCGAGCAAATTTTCAACTGCCTGTCTTTTATAGTTTTGGAGAAAATTGACACCAAAATTTTGTCCTAATTTGCACCCTCACGGGTAAACAATGATGTTTAAGAAAAGATGTTTCAAAAAAAAGTTGTTTATTTTTTCTAAGAAACATTTTTTATACTGAAACTTTTGTTCTATCTCTAACGATTTACAAGATTGGACCTACGAACCCAAGACTCAGTTGACCTATCTTGCTCATTTAAGAACTCAAACACAATTTCTACGTCCTGAACACGCTTCAAATTTCAGCTTGATACCTTTTTTTCGTTTTCGAATAATCGTGTTCACGGACACATACACGGAAATGAACAAATTAAGTTATTTTATGAACACCTATAACAAAATTGTGTTATCAATATTTCTAACAAATTTTTACTAAAATTAGTATACCATGATATAAATTTCATATACACAAGGTATAAAAATGTTGAAAAACTGATTAGCAAATTAAAATCGCTGTTTATTTTGAATTTATATTCCGGGAATTAATTTTCAATAAATAATAATTTTAAAATATTATTTGAAATACTTCAGTTACATTTAATTTAAAATATTATTCTCACGGAATTCAATCGATAATATCTTTCCATTTTTGGTATAATCAATTGTATTTTATATTTGAGTGAAATTAAATATTCAAAATATTTCATCTTATACGTTTTTTAGTAAATCTTCGAATTTTTTTTGTAACTTTTCATCTTTTCAAATATTGTGGCGCGATTGTGACTCAGCTTAAACGGTCTTGACTCAAATCGTCATTGTTTTTTCTACCTGACACGGTAAGTTAGTTTTTTATAAAAATTTTTATACCGAATTTCAAAAATAATTCCCACAAAAAGTAAAACGCTAAAACATGAGCGTCGCCAAGAGAAGCAAGTAGGAGAAGCTGCCCCCCTCTAGAGATTCACAAAAATGGTTCAAAAAACTCACTTGCTTGAAAAAAAAGTAAAATTATATTGAATTCAAAATTTCAGTTATCGGATGAGTTTAGTATGAAATTAGAATCAATCAAGGTATACCTACAAATTTTAAACTCACCATTTTTTATAGTTGTGGAGAAAAAAGGAACTAAATTGTTGACCCTAATTTAGACTCTCACGGGAAAATGAAGTTATTTACGAAAAAAAGTTTCAAACAAAAATTGTTTACTTTTTTTATATAAAGCAATATTACATTTAAACTGTTGTTCTTCTTCTTGCATTACGATTTACAAGACCCAATGGACAATAGTAGAAAAAAAAATTTTTAAACTAAAGCCCCCACACCAAAAGACAAAAAAATTCCACGATTCTCACCAATATAGATCGGGATTCCTGTATCTGTGACCCCACAAAATTTAACTCTAGATCCACGCCTGTTTTCAGGTAAATTAATGGTAAAATAGGTCTAATTATACCATGTATATATGAAATATATCATAGTATATTAAGTTTAGTCCCAAGTTTGTAACGCTTAAAAATAATGATGCTAGGAAAAAAATTTTGTCATAGGTGTTCATAAAATCCCCTAATTAGTCCATTTCTGATTGTCCGTCCGTCGGTCTGTGGACACGATAATTCAAAAACGAAAAAAGATTTCGAAATTTTTACAGCGTACTCAGGACGTAAAAATTGAGGTCAAGTTCGTAAATGAGCATCATAGGTCAATTGGGTCTTGGGTCCGTAGGACCCATATTGTAAACCGTTAGAGATAGAACAAAAGTTTAAATGTAAAAAATTAAACAACTTTTGTTTGAAACATTTTTCCGTAAACATCACTGTTTACCCGTTAAGGCGTCAATTAGGCGGAAATTTTATAATATGTACTATACTTGATTATCAGTTATGTATCTGTCACATGTTTGTATGTGTAATGTGATAAAGAAATCAACACTGACTATGCATGGTATTTCAACAATTAACTCAGTCAATTGTTTGTTTTCACTTGTTTTAAAATTAAAATAAATTTTCGCATTTATCTCCTATATTTTTACCTGTATCTACCTACAATTCATAATTTTGTCATCTTCCATAAAAGAACTTATTGATCCATAATTTTGCCATCTTCCATAAAGGAACTTATTGATCCCAAATAAAAGATTCTAGTTTAGACCAGGCATGGGCAAACGTGGCTTACAGAAGTCCCTCAGACTTCTGTAACTAACATACGAGTAAGACAGTGATAACCTAACCAGTGACAACCAAAAATACGAGTAAGACAGAGAGATACAATTTTTTTCTACCTATCTCATTACTATTAGAGAAACTGAGATAGGTAGTAGAGTCGTATACCCGTCTCGCTTTCTCCTCTATGAGCAGTGAGGACTTGGATAAACAGACACACAATAAAGCTATAACAATGGTGACTACGACTTAAAATAACTCGCCCATGCCTGATTTAGACCTTGAAATAAAATATTGATTCCAAACTCGATAAGGATTAGGTACTAAAAAGAATGGTCAAACTTTTATTGTATGAATTCTTCGAATCGCAATAATAAATTATATCGAAGTGAATATTAAATATCAAATAATTCTAACAATTATAAATATTGAACAGTAATAATCTTTTTATTAACCTTAAAAATAAATTAATTCATTTTACAACCTTATACAACAAATATTTATACAAATTAAACAGTTTTTATTTTATATTAATATTAATTTAATATTTTATGAGAGAAAATTAAATACATTATTTTATATTAAACAAAAGAAATTAATTATTTAATTATATTCACTTGACGTAATTAATTTTCAATAATTAATATAATAAAAAAATATTAAGCATAATAAAGTGAATTTTTTTTAAAACAAATGAAAACAAACAATTGACTGAGTTAACTGTTCAAATATCCTGTATAGAACTGTTCAAATATCCTGTGGAATGCCAGCATCTTATCTTATATATTATTACTCTAGCAAGTTTTTTTCTGTCCCACGCTTATGCCTTTTTCCTTTATGAAATTCCATGATTCACTCGCCTTTTTTTAAGCTTATTATGTCTAGGTTTAACGAAAAATATATTCACGGTCTAAAAATGTACCGCTTAGGAAAGAACAGGCTAGACAAATAATTTGAACGAACAAATATAATATTAAATAATAAGATTATTAGGCAAACATGTTAGTTTTTACAAATGCTCTCCTAATACTCTAGACATATAATACTATTTTTAATACATGTTCTTCTAATAATAATTTAAGGACTTTCAATTTTTTTCACCACTTTTCAACGAAATTTGTTGGTTTTTGTTTTTAGCCACGGGTACAGGGTAGCCACAGGTTACGGTAACTACGGGAGCGGAATTCCTCACGGGCCGAGCTAGTTCTTTGTTATTATTATATTTTTAATAAATTAAAAAAGTTTATAAAACCACAATTATGGCAGCCGCAAGATTTTGTTTTGATTTTCGAAAATTTTTAATCGATCCGTGACGCTTTCCTTTGCATAGAATAATATAAAATACGTTGTTACCCATTTCTTATGCCGTTATACAACGGCCGTGTCGACTCATTTTGCTATAACACTGTTCATGTGCGTGTACAACATATACGTTAGACAATTCGTATGTCTATCTTACACTTGCACCCATTACCAAAGTTTTGTCCTACTTTACACCCTAACTGGTAAACAGTGATGTTTACGAAAAAACGTTTCAAATAAAAGTTGTTTATTTGTTTATAAAGATCACTTTTTACATTTAAACTTTTGTTCTACGTCTAACTATCTATGGTTTATAAGATCAGTCCTACGGACCCAAGACCCAATTTACTTATGTTACTCATTTACGACCTCAAACTTTTTTTTTATTCCTGAGCACGCTGTAAAAATTTCAGCTTAATATATGTTTTCGATTTTGAGCTATCGTGTCCACGGACGGATAGGCAGACAACCATCTGGACTAAATCAATCTGAAAAGAACTAATTTGGTGATTTTATGAACACCTATACCAAAGTTTTTTTCGTAGTATGAATATTTGGCTGTAAATTATCGAACTTTTATATCAAAATGAGCAGAAGTGTATTATCCGTAAGGCACGATCCTAGGGGCGCGATGTTACACAGAAGCGTGTGCCTGGAAGTTTTTAAATAAACAGTAAATAAATCAAATCCAGCGTCAATAAATCCAATTAAAGCTGTTTGTTTTTCGATCAAGAGCATTTTTTATCAAATTGAATGAACAAACGTACAAAAAGCTAGATTAATGTCTAAACTATTCGATTTACAAAAAAATGTTTCAAACAAAAAATTTGTGCATATTTATAAAGAACAACTTTCTAATTTTAAGTGTTCATCTAATGTTTGTCAGTTATGAATTAGAGTGAGATTTTAATTAAATTTGAAAACTTAGATCGAATTCGATGTCGGTATAAGATGTGTCCCTTTTAAACTAATATTTTCGTTTGAAGCATTTTCCTCGATTTAAATTATTTTTCTAGTTTCAACCATATGCCAACTTAAAAAAAGCATCCTGTATTTCATAAGTTTAAAGTTCCATCATTTTAAATGAAAATATTTTTACATATAAACGTCAGGTGATTTACTTACGCCAAACAATTTTTATTTTCTCAAATACAATAAATAAACCAACTTGATTTAATTTATATGGTTTAAGTAATTATAAATTTAACAAAAATATAAACAAAATCATTTCTTATCAATGTTTACCCTAATAAGGTAAATGAATATAATTGTCCAGTCGTCTCAAAATGGAAATCATGTTATTTGGTTCTGCTGTACTTTGTAACAGCATAAAATTTATTGTATAATATTTGTTCTAAGTAAACATGCGTTCAATGACGGTAGCACGCAAGTAACAATGAAAAAGCAACAATTGAATCAATGCCAATTTCATACAGGGGGCACCATTTATATTGCAAAAAAAATATTAATGTACAAGATGTGACACGATATTTTGCTGATTTGAAGTTTGAGCCCTTCTGCCAAATAGCAGAAGTCTCAAACGAGCATGAAAATGGCTTAATTCGAAAGAGCAATTCTTAAAATTTTGTTTGTTTGTGGGAAGTTTTTTTCTCTTTAAGATCTATTTTCCAAAAATCGAAAAGCTGACATTTCGCACTCTTTCGATTCTGCCCGATTAGTTCTTGTATTGAGCTGGCTATAAATTAATTCTCAGATGCAGCCCCGGGTCTAAGGGGGTGGTGGGAGATAAAACCGGTGCACTTGAATATAAAAAAAAAAAACTTTTAAACTAAAAAGTAAAAAATAACGATAATGTAACTACATTTATTGTTATTTTTGAAGTCGGTATTATCCAAGGAAACAACTGTGTCAGGACAGTTTGCTACATTAACTTGACTGACACCGACTCCAAAAATAACCATAAATGTAGCATATTAATTTGTTTTGGAATAGTTTTTTTTTTTAGTCGATTTTTTATTTTATTTTTTATTTTTTTATTTTAAAAGTTTTTTTATTTTGTGAATCTGAAGTACACTTACTAATTTGTCACTAAAAAAAGAATCATCGAAATCGGTTGGCGTGATATTGAATTATTCGTCCATTTGCCGCGCACATACTTAATGCAAATTTAAGACTTATTTGGTTCTCTCGTGTATGCTATTGTCAGAACAGCCAGAATTGAAATGGGACCAAATAAAAAAATAATCATAAAAAATTTAAAAAATTCGAATTCTTCTCCTTCTCCTTTTTTGAAGTCGATTAAAAAATAATACTCTATTTTCTTTGGTCAAAAAGCATCAAAAAATTTTAACCGGAGATTACGGGATATTCAACGAAAAGAAAATGAATAATTTCCATTTTTACGAGGAGTAGAAGAAATTATTATAAGGAACATTGAATCAGAAATGAATTACCTGAATCTGAGGTAAAATGCTTTATTTACTAGACTATTTATGTGATTCTTTTTTATGAGGTTATCTGAAAATCATTGTGTACACCGGCCAAAGACCTTGAATCAACTTAAGAGTATACGGAATTTTCATAAAAAATTTGGTGTCCTTGAACACATGCTAATGAATTTATTAAGCCCGCTATTACACAATAAGAATACCACTAAATGACAAGACAGGATGTTACAGGAGATATTATCATGGCTAAACAATTTTTGATTTGTATCTTCAAGACCAAAGATTCCTACCCTCCATTTGGGCCAAAAGGTATATTATGGTCTTGTCTCGTAGTAATACTATAGCAAAAAAATTTAAGCAACTCAAAAAATAAAATCAAAGCTAATAATTTCCATCGATGAAAAATGTGACAAAAATATTTTTTTATTAGATTTTATTACCAATTAGCTGTTAGTAATTAAGGAATTAAAATGCGAAAGCTATAAATAATTCCACAAAAGTTTTATTCCTGATCAACTAAATAATTTAGTTGACTATTTACGGATTCAAATTTTATTTAAACAAGTGAAAAAAAAAAAACAATTGTTTGAGTTAATTGTTGAAATACCATGTATAGAAAGTGTTGATTACACAATCGTATGTTTTTTTTTTACGCCATGAAAGTAAAACAAGATAGCCACTCTTAGGGAACCACATGTACATACATATCATACCCGCATAACTGATATAATACATGCTATAATATAATTTGCGCCTAATTTACGCTCTCACGGGTAAACAGTGATGTTTACGAAAAAATGTTTCAAGTTTTTTATTTTTTTATAAGGACCATTTTTTATATTTAAACTCTTGTTCTCTCTAACGGATAACAAGATAGATTATACAGACCCAAGACCCACTTGACCTATGTTGCTCATTTACGAACACGGCCTCACTTTTTACGTCTTGAGTACACTGTAAAAATTTCAGGTTGATATTTTTTTTCATTTTTGAGTTATCGTGTTGTCAGACAGACGGACGGACGGACAGACGAACGGGCAGACAACAGGAAATGGACTCTATTGATGGACTCTAATTTTGTTAGTACCACCAATATTTTTAAGCGTTACAAACTTTAGACTAAACTTAGTATACCTTGATATACAGAATGTTCCATTTACATCTAGGCATATAAATATCACGAGTATGACAGAATACATGCGTTAAGCAATGCATCTAAGTGGAAGGTATTATATACATGTGTTAAAGCTTCAGTATGCGTTGAGTTAGTTGTAAGATGCTTGGAGAGTGGGTGTTTCTTAGTTGAATAGATGAGCTACAACAGATAAGCCACGATACAAGTAACTTTTGCAATTGCATATAACACCTATAATACCTCTTACTTAGATGCATTGCTTAACGCATGTATTCTGTCATCCCCGTGATATTTATATGCCTAGATTTAAATCGAACATTCTGTATATTATATAGATAAAACTGTAAACAATACTTGCAGTTAAAACTACGTTGCTCTTGATTCGATTACAATAGTTTATTACAAATTGTTTTCTTAAAAATAATAAACTATAAGGTACGCAATTAAAAGACTTAAGTAATGTTGATCAACTTGTGACGATGAAAATTTGTGTCAAATACTGAAAGAATCAATGTTAACAATATATCTAAATAATTCACTTTCAAATTTTTATTTTTATTTCAATATTACCTTTAAATAAAATTCATTACAGTTGTATTCTAAATATTTCCGGAGATGGTCCTAGCAAAATTTAAGCGTACAGTAAAAAAAATTACTGGATTGAACTTAGGGTTGCCAGAGAAAATCGAGACATAGTAGTTTTGGATCCCATAATTAAAATTTTAAATAATAGGGTATTCTACTATATTTGAAAAAGTACGTCAAAATATTGATTTTGCTAATAAAAAGCCACCAAAAATTTATTTCGGAAAAATAAACACGCTTTCTTGCCAAAAACTTAAATTCTATTTTAAAACTTTTTTAAACTGTCAAAAACGCGGGCATTCAATTTGATGACGTAATATGGGTATCACTATAATTTTAATAGATATATTCTTAGACATCTGATTATAATATAAATATAAATACTTATCTATGCATATATTATACCCAACTGTCTACACTGAACTAACTGATGGTCTATGACTCATTCCGCAATGACATCACATCAGGGATTACCCGCGTTTTAAGTCACGTGATATACAGTTTTAATTACGATTTTTAATTTTAATATTATAAAAGAAAAATGTATGACTCGAAATCAGAAAATTTAAGTCTATTTTTACATAAATATTAACTTTTTTCAAATTTCATAATTTTATTTTTGACTAACGATAATACCCTTTTATCCTTCAAACATTTCTTCAAATACTTCACAGTAGTGTTGCATTTACCTGAATATGGAACAAACAATCAAAAATACAATTTTTGGAGTCTCCCGATCAAATATGGAGAAGTGGCTACCTTAATAGGCCTTTGTCCTGATGTCGATTTCAAGGTATCTTTCGTTAAAATTTGAAAATGTGCGAGAATAGATGACAAGATCTGAAATCAAAATTAAAATTAATTGATAAAATGAAAGATATAAGCTATTAAGGTAGTCCGGCCGTCACATGACTAGTCAACTATTCAACTAGGCAACTAGGCAATTTGTATGGCGTAAATGTAATAAAATGCTCTAAAAATATCGTAAAAGATTCAATAAAAGTTTTTTGTTTTCTTTCATAAACAGAATCTTTGATAAATTTTCTTTATGATGAAAACTTTTTTGAAGCTCAATCACCGATTAATTTTTGTACAATTAACATTATTTTTAGTTCTTCCATAAGGTACTGTGTTAAAAATCACAATTATAAAATAAAATAATTCACAATTTTCCTCTTAAGAGACTCCAAAATTGTGTTTATTGTGATCAAAGGATTTACCGCAAAAAAAGACTTCCATCGTACTGACTCAATCAGAACCAATTTTCTTGCTCTTGGGTGAGATTTTTTCAGTCGTTTCAGTCGCCCGATTAGCTCAGATGGTTAAGGCGTAACCAGCGGGTTCGATTCCCGCCGTCGCAACAAAATTAATTTAATATATGGGTAATGGGCTGGTGTAGTGCATGGTATATGCATGAAGGAGGTGCACTCAACCTCTGAAATTGAGGAACTGATAAATGAAATTATCAGCGGAAAGGTGGTAAAGCACATATATGGTATCACAATGGGCTCTATAGCCTAAGTGTGTCCTTCGTGGGCAGCCAATATAACCTAACCTAACCTAACCTAACCTAACCTAACCTAACCTTACCTAACCTAACCTAACCTATGCGATCAACTCCTAATTCACAATGAACTTCTTGTAATTAAGTTTATTTAAGCGTTAATAAATAAAATAAAATATAAAAAAATTGGAAAATACAATGTATTTTCAGTGCCTCCTTATGGCGCGTGGCGTAAGGATACCACTCGCTTGGCAACCACCCTATGACTGCCTCTGTGATCATGAATCATGAATATTCATGAACTTGCAATAAAATGTGTTATTCATATTTGAAAAAAAATGCTTAATATGTAAAAATATGCAAGCAAAAATTACAATTTTACATTCTTTATACAGATTTATTAATTAAATTAATAAAAAAATTAATACTTTGCACCGAATTAAATATTATCATTTCGCTAATATAAACAAACAGTTGTTTAACCAATAAAATTTTTTTTTTAATTTGCCTTCAAATTTTGTATTAAACGTCTAAAAAAAATTTATTCTTTACATTGAATATTTCTAATCGTTACAAACTTTAAAAACATTGAATAAAATCATAAAACAACCCCCCGCGCCATTGCGGTCAAGGGGGTTCCTTTATTCATCTTTAAAGGCTTAAACTAGGAAAAAAACGGTCTATTTCATTATGACAGCTACCCCCTTCACCCCAATGGTGCGGGAGGTAAAACTAAAAAGTTCCGCTTTAAACCATATTTAGACCAGGCATGGGCGAGTTATTTTAGGTCGAAGTCACCATTGTTATAACTTTATTGTGTGCCATAAACTTTATTGTGCGTCTCTTTATCCAAGTCCTCACTGCTCATAGAGGAAGAAGCGAGACGGGTATACGACTCTTTTACCTATCTCAGTTTCTCTAATAGTAATGAAATAGGTAGAAAAAAAAATTTTCTCTCTCTGTCTTACTTATATTTTTGGTTGTAACTGGTTAGGTTATCACTGTCTCACTCGTATGTTAGTTACATAAGTCTGAGGGACTTCTCTAAGCCACGTTTGTCCATGCCTGATTTAGACTCTTTTCAAAATTTTTGTATAGGTAGACTTTTACTCAAAGAATATGTGGTTAAAATTTCAGCTTAGCTGCCCATGTAAATTTTTAAGAAAAATATCATTGAAAATTGATATAAAATACATTGATTGCTGTTATGGGAAAATCTCAAAAACGACATATTTTGAAATTTTTTGATAATTTTCACTTGGAACGAATGAAAACAAATTTAAAAAAAAAATTGTTTAATATAAAGTAAACATATTAGCAATGACATAGAAAAGAAAAAAAAC
The DNA here is from genome assembly GCF_905475395.1 of Chrysoperla carnea. Taxonomy (NCBI): domain Eukaryota; kingdom Metazoa; phylum Arthropoda; class Insecta; order Neuroptera; family Chrysopidae; genus Chrysoperla; species Chrysoperla carnea. The sequence goes on along the minus strand of NC_058342.1, from coordinate 23,311,503 downwards.
AAGTGTCTCCATCTATAAAAAGGATGTACGTGCAGGGTAGTAGATTTGGGGTTGAAATTATTTGTATGTTATTTTCAACTTTGATGATGAATTATGTTATAACTTCATGGATAAATAATTAAACAAAATTTTCGATATTTTGAAAAATACGCCAGATATCGAAATATTGTATTCTTACTTTTCGTCTTATTTCAAGTTATAACATAATTCACAATCAAAATTGATAATATCAATTTTTTTAATTTGTGCCCCAACTACCGTGCTCATACATCCTTAATGGTTCACTTAAAACAACGAGGGATCATTTTGTAACACTTTCCCCTAAGATACTTTAAGTTTTTTTTTTGCAAATCTAAATGAGAAAGTCCCTTTAAATAAAAGCTTGACCAGTGAGTGTAATGTTGTAAACTGTAAAACTGAAATAAAAGTAATAAGAACTCAATTGTATTTTGGTATCGACTAAAAATTGAATGAAGAGTGGGGAAACACGAACTCGTGTGTACGATCAATTCTAAATCTAAAAACGGGTTGTAGTATGTTTATAAAATATCATAATTTTTTGATGAAAACATTTTATATTTATTTTTTTTCAATAAATTTTATTCTAAAAAAACATGTTGATAAAAGTCCACTCATTTTGACCTCTGAATAAAACCTTCCTCAATGTCATGCCAGATAACAAATTTTCTAAAAACCGATTAATTTTTTGAAATTGGGCAGTAATTTTATAGTTTAGTTGTAAGTGTGTTTTTGGTGTGATTTTTTCGCTCAAGTGTTTAAGTGAATTGTTGTTTTTTTTTTTTAACAGAAAAATGTCTGATATTTATACAACAAAAATTGATGGTCGAGTGCGTGTTCGAACCGATTTGGATGATAAAATACCCGTACGCACAGTGCCTCAATTGTTGGATGAAGCTGTTAATTTATATGGTGAAAATGTTGCGCTTTCCTGGCGTCAAGGTGATGAAAAAGTTTGGAGACAATTAACTTACGAGTAAGTTTTGAAACTTTTTTTAATTTATTTCTGGATTATAAACAAACGGTTTTTTTTCTGGATGGGAACAGGCAATACCAAAATGAAGTACGCACTTGTGCAAAAGCATTTTTGAAATTGGGATTGGAACGACATCATTGTGTTTGTATTTTGGGATTCAATTCACCTGAATGGTTTATTTCGGATTTAGCTGCAATTCATGCTGGGTATGAAATTTTTCAAAACTTTTTACAGGGTATTCCAAAACTATTCCAAGAAATGCAAACCAAAAATTGTCCATCATTTCTATCCAAAATTTATGGACAATCTTTGAGAACAATAGATTTGGAACGTCCTTAAATACTCTATGGACTGAAATTGTGTAATCAAAAATTTTAGAGGAATTGCCGCGGGTATTTACACAACAAATTCACCGGAAGCATGTTATCATTGTTGCTCAACATCCAGAGCGAATATTGTGGTTGTCGAAGATGAAAAACAATTAGAGAAAATTCTGGAAATTCGTGATCGATTGCCCGATTTAAAAGCAATCGTTCAGTATTCTGGTACTGTGGAAAATCATCCAAATGTTTACAGTGTAAGTAAATTTAGATATTATCTAATTAGCTTCTCTGATATGATATAAATATCGATACAGTGTGTTCAAGGAAAATAGTGCAAAAAAAATTAAACAAGTGATAAAGATTTTCAAAATAAGAAAATATATGTGAAGCAAAAATTTTGTGTTTTCAAGAAATAATGGCAAAAAAAATTATTATTTTTTGAATAAAAATGCATTAAGGAAGTTCCCTCACCAGTAATAGAAAAAAATAAATTAGTAGAAAATGATCCAAATTTTTAGTATGTTGTAGTTAACGATACATATTATTAAATCAAAAAAAAATTTGGGTATCTTATCGATCAATTAAGAGAGTAATTAATTAATTAAAAATACACTAAATAACATAGCATGATATGAGGATGGTATGTTATTTAGTGTATTTTTAATTAATAAAAACTCTCTTAATTGATCGATAAGATACCCAAATTTTTTTTGATTTAATATTATGTATCGTTAACTACAACATACTAAAAATTCGGATCCTTATCTACTAATTTATTTTTTTCTATTACTGGCGAGGGAACATCCTTAAATGCTTTTTAGCGTATTTCAAATAATTAGTAGAGCAATAAAAAATTATTTCCTAGTGAAAAACTGATAAAATTCATTTTAATTTTATTCCAAAATGAACTTTTCAATACGAAAAATGTTGGTTCTTCGCTTCATAATTTTCCCCGAGACTTTTCCGAGAAAATTTTATAAGATAAAAATTCTGGAAAAACCAGTGAGCTACCAATAATCTGGATCGTATCAAACGTAAAGCTATCCTTAGAATGGGTTATTAAGCACAAATCTGAGGTAAGAGGGAGTGAAATCACCATGGGTCCAGAAGTTTTTGTGTGATAATTGTAGAATCTTCTGGGGTAATTCAAGTAATAAGCAAGTAATAAGTAGAAATGGATGCAAGTAATAAGTAGAAATGGATGAAGTAGCCCGTGTATCCCTCCCTCCAGGTTCTAATTTAATATGTACAGTCTTACGACCCCAATTAAGATAATTTATTTTCGAAAAATATCCTTCTCCCAAGAAATAATTTGGAAATTAAATTGAATTTTCTAACTAAAAAAAAAAGTTTTGTATAAAGTGAAGTAGGGTTATTGAGGATCCAGGACAAATGACAGGCACTAAAACTAAATGATGGAGGTCAACGGAGGTCAAACATGCAGGATATCTTTAATTAGCTATAATCCTGGCCTTCTGGAGACCTTCTTTTCCATTTTGGAGATTTAAGTGGGGTTTTATTCATGTGTATTTTTGAAAAATTATTGTAAACAAGCAATAATTAACAGTAAAATGGTTTCAATTAAACCACCCTTTTTAGCCCACTATTCTTGTAAGACACTGTACGTCATAAGAGATAATTTTTATTAACATTTAATTAAATTTTTTTTTTTAGTGGCAACAAGTGCTGGAACTTGGAAAATCCTTACCTGATAACGATTTGGATGCAGTGATTAAAACTGTTACCGCAAACGAATGTTGTACTTTGGTTTATACTGTAAGTTGCAGATTTTTTATTCTGATAAATCTTCAAGGAATTTTATCTTTTTTTTATTTACAGATACAATTGTCTTGATTAATTGTTTTCCATCACGCGATTTTAGAACTTTAATATTTACTTAAGGTAGTTTGTTACCCAAATCACTTAAACTTGACCCCACATTTTTTAAATATTTTTTCGAAAGATTATACTTTTCAAATCAAATCTTTTTACCGTATAGTTCACAAGATATAATAAATTAAAGTTTTGTAAAAACATATGTCGTCTTATGAGTATTCTTATTCAATAACTCCGGAAATCGAGGATTTATAAAACTTTTATTAAAGCGGCAAACTTGAGCTTCCAAGAAAAAGTTTTTAATAGACAGAACGAAATCTCAAACGTAAATTAGAAAAAATTCAACACAAATTTACCGTATACTTCCTTAATTAATTGTTTAATATTATCACCAGGCTTCCTACTCTCTTGCTTATCGAAAACATTAAAACGTATTCTGTGCGCAAATTTGAATTGTAAAAATTCCTTAGATTATATATAACGCGTTCATGAATGATATCATAATTAAATACCAACATATTTTAATAAAAATATTAATAATATATAATATAAGTCTTATTTCATTATGTTTATGAATTTAAACAACTGATAATTGATTTTGACTTAATTTTAGTCAACTCAATTTAAAAAAATGTTTTTATGACTTTTAATAATTCTTTTATATGCCTCTTGTGAAAAATTCATAACGATTCTCTGTATGGTTTGGGAGAAATTAACAATCAAAGTCAGTGTTTTTACCAAAAAAATTTTGTCATTTTTATGTACAGTTCTTAATTTTAGTATGATTTTAAAGCTTAAAACTTGAGGAATATTGATAAAAGTTTTTTATGTAAATGATAAAACATTTTTAAAAGCACTTATAGACTAAAAAACCAACATGTATTACGACTTCTTCGTATAGCACCATGTAAAAAGGGCTGTTTTTAATAATTAATTTCTCGTAAACCGTATAGAAAATCGATTTGAAATTTATAAATTTTTATTAATTGAACCGCAAAATTTCAGTTTTTTGGTAATACTTTCGTTTTGGTATCGAAACACCTTAAATTTGATCAATAAAATATTATATCGTGATATTTTAACTTATTATAAATTTTTTTTGCATCATTAGTTGTAAAAAGATAATTCAAAAATGATTTCTGGTTTGATTAAGTGATTCGTATAACAACTACCTTAACTATTCATGGCCTAATTTTGCTCATTAATATTAAACATGATCAAAACATTTACAATGCAATCTCTTTACCTACAGGGCAAAGGTTTACAGTGGCGTGTACAGTTCGTTTCTCTGACACGTCCGATAATCGAAATGACTTCATGAATTTTGATAAATGAGACATTATTGATTCCTGTTTGTCTTGAAATGATATAAGATATACAATTTTTTTGATAGATTAGATAAGTTCATTTAAGTTTACTTCCAATAACGGGATTTACGATTATTTTCTTGATACAATTATGTTTACAATGTTTTGATTGGTAATCGGGAAAAATAGACCCGGAAAAAATAGAGTGAAAATTTTATATATCCGGAGTATTGTTGTTATTACGAGTTGGTTGGGTTAAGTTTGTCGACTAAAGAGAAGTTGGTTTGGTTCTGAAGTTTTTAGCCATTGCGTTCAAAAATGGGACACTATTACAGGAAATTTTTTTCGGTCTTTTTTTTTCCAAAACGAGTATGTTTACCCACGATAACATTTGAGGAAAGTGGTATATATTGATCCCTCAGGGTAAAATGATCCCTCTTTGTTTTAAGTGAACGATTAGAGCCATCTAGTATATTTATCGATAGATTAATCATTGAACAAAAACTTATGGCGATGTTTAAGCTATTTTGTGTAGCAAAAATATTAATTCTACTGCTTATGACAAGACAAATTGGTAAGACAAATTTCAACGCAAAATTTCTTTTTTTGTGTTAGTCTTAAAATTTGTTTTACTCTGTTGACTTTAAATAACATTATAACACATTTTAATAGCATATAATAACTTTTAAGGTCAGTATTTATGACGATATTCAAATATGTCGTTACGGCTTAAATGATCCCCTTTACATACGTTAAAATGATCCCTATTTTGTGCGTAAAATTATAATAGGTAAAATAATCCCCCATCATTGAATGTGTTGATTTAGATGATTTTACCAGTGATTTTTGTTTTTATACTAATCGTTGATACAATGTAAAAGGACACTTGATATTTTATGTGAACTGTTGGGTAAAAATGCAATAGGATCATTTATACCTTTTCTTACAAGGTCAATAAAACGATCCCTTTTGAGAAATATTGAATAGTTTTAAAAATTTGAACAAATCTTGAATAAAGAAATCAAAAATATTTCGACGTTATACATATCTCGAATAGTTAGAGGGATGATTATAGACCACCTTCTCATATCTACAATGCAACAGCCGCCATGAAATATCTTGGCATGAAATTCAAAGATTCAAATCTTTGAACCTTTAAAAACACCTTTTATTTCTTTTGATAAAAATTTTCCATAAATGTTTACATGTTTTCTTTTTACAGAGTGGTACCGTTGGTAATCCCAAAGCGGTTATGCTTAGCCACGATAACATTATCTACAATGCAACAGCCGCAATGAAATATCTCGGCATGAAATGCGACGGACACGATGTAATTGTCAGCTATTTACCATTAAGTCATGTGGCCGCACAGGTAGGTAACAATAAAACAATATGTTCACTTATAATTTAATTCAAATGCATCATAATTTACAATCATTACTTTGTAACAAAATAAATCGCGTTCAACCTCTATTAGGTCTATTATTACAATTTTATACAAATAATAATTAAACTTTGACATTTTTTTCAAATAAATTTATATGTCATGCGATTTATATACAATTATTTTTTCCATAGTATGTACTTATGTATTCAAGCAACCTTCATTATTATTTGATATTGACCTTGAAACGCAATCATTTATCAATCACGATATACACAAACCGCACCAAAAGTTTTTTTTTAATCCTTCGTATATGTAACTAAGTAACTACAATTACGAGTTGTCCTGGGTCTCATTGAAAACATGCTCCTGAACCTAAAGGTGCAAGTTGCCGGTGGATAACCCGGTAGGATATTGTTTAAACTAATTTTTTTTTAAATAAATAAGTGTTATTGACCAAATCGCTTCGGGGAAAATTTATTTTATCATGTAATTGGGATCAAAACTAACAAAAAATGTTCTTAGACATTTTTTTCCAACCCCTCCAGTTTTCGAGTTAAAAATCTTAAGCCGCACTTAACTCTCCATTGACTCTCCAAGATTTCAATCGAGGTTTGTGAATACTTCGAGGAAATGAATCGCTGAGATTAGAATAACATACTCACCTGGAGGACGATGAAACCTCCACGCATGTTTTTTACACTTGTATAAGCCTTCAAGAAGTCAGATATAAAACGTTTATGTTCTAAATTTTGAATCAACCGATTTTGGGAGCAATTTCGACAGAGTGGGCTGCCTGTTTTTTGTCTCTTCAGAAACTTAGCTTCAATTACCTAAAACAAAATTTCAATCTGAAGACGCTTCGCGCCCAAGTGACGAGCTATTCTCAAAGAGGTCACAGAGATCAAGTTACTAAAGACCCATTTGCGGTATACCTCATATTGTTATAAACTTCTTGACGAGTTTGTACCCAACTTGCCTAAAACTAAGGAATAGGCTTGTCGCTTCAAAAGATAACATACTTAGAAGTATTCAAGACAAATTAATGTATGAAAAATTTGTTTAGGCTGTGGATATTTATGCATCAATACAGATGAAAGCTCAATGTTATTTTGCTGACAAAAATGCCTTAAAAGGATCTTTGGTGAAGACCTTAATTGAAGTACAACCAACCCAATTTTTGGCTGTACCACGTGTATGGGAAAAAATTTATGATAAAATGCAAGAAGTTGCTGCACAAAATGGTTACCTGAAAAAGATGTTATCGTCGTGGGCAAAAGCTCAAGGCATGGCACATAATCAAGATCGAATTAATGGGTAAGTTCACTCTGGTACTTAAAGAGACGGTCGTCTATTAATTTGAGAATTTCTATTTTAGATGTCCATCACATACGTGGGGATACAGTTTGGCAAGTGCGATTGTGTTTAAACGTGTGAAACAGGCTTTAGGTTTTGGTCGATGTGAAAATTTCTTATCGTCAGCTGCCCCATTGTCAGTTGATGTTAAAAAATATTTCTTATCATTGGATATATGTATTTTAGAAGTAAGTTTTTCAAATTTTATTTTCATCCGGAAACAGCTTACGAAAATTTAAGAGCAATGTCCATGAAAATGGATTAATATCAAAAATTTCACCATCAAAAGGGCCATAGGGAAATTTAGGAGCAAGCAAAACTGGATAAACTTATTTATTTGCCCTAAATAGACTTATTTCGAAGATGGGGAATTTCTCGAAAGACCTTGAGAAAGGGGAAAGGGGTAAAGGATGTTTAATATCGAATAAAATTAAACTCGACCGACTTTTATTAATAATCCAAGTAAACTTAAACTTCAAGGCTTCAAAAAACATAATTTTGACACTTTTACAACAAGGAACTTGAAATATTTCACCCACGTGAGCACAGAGTCCACCCCACGATATCTAAAATGGGGAGCAATCACAATTCAAGGTTTTTAATACCCCTAGACTTGTTTAACTAGATTTTTGTACAATTTTTTAGTGTTTTGGAATGAGTGAAGCATCTGGAGCGCATACAACAAACACAAACGCTGCCTTCCGTATCGATGGAATTGGAAGAACAATTCCTGGTACTCGAACCAAAATTGATAATCCAGATGAGGAAGGAAATGGTGAAGTAAGTTAATAATCATCGCCAAAAAAATGAATACTTGAAATAAAAGTAAACAAATTTTTTCAGATTTGTATGATGGGACGTCATATTCTTATGGGTTATCTAAACGATTTGGAAAAGACCAAAGAAGCTGTGGATGAAGAAGGTTGGTTACATTCTGGTGATATTGGACGGATCGATGATGATGGTTTTGTACATATTACGGGGAGAATTAAGGTAAGTTTAAAGAACTGAATCCACGCTAAGTCATAATCTTCGTTGCTTCTAAAATTACGCGATGAATTGTCGCGTTTTAGCCAGTTGGTTGACATACAATCACATACGTGCGAATAGCTTTCGTAGATCTAGTAATTTTCCCGAAATGTTTTAATAGAAGCCGATCCTATTTGTAGATTAAATGAATGAAATTTATTTTCTAGGAATTGTTAATTACTGCTGGCGGTGAAAATATCCCACCTGTACTCATCGAACATAATCTCAAAGCTGAATTACCTTTCATAAGCAATGCTGTTTTGATTGGTGATAAGAGAAAATTCTTATCAATATTGTTATCACTCAAAGTAAGTTAAACGCACTCACTAACTTCCCTTTTCAACACCTTCCTAGTTATCTTATCCCCGAAATAGAATCTTTGCTTTTCCTTGCTCCTTTGATATTGAAGCAGAAATTATGCTAAAAGTGTTTTTTGAATTTGTTCATTTAGTCTGAAGTCGATCCAGATGGAACACCTTTGGATACTCTTGCTCCAGAAACTATTAGATGGTTAAAAGACTTAGGATGTGAAGCAACAACTGTAACCGAAGTGTTAAAAGAACAAAATCCAAAGGTAAGTTAAAAAAAATTACTTTATCAAAAAAGTAACTTGCGTAAAAAACAAATTCGACGTTGTTCCCTGGCCGCAACTTTTTACAAGTGGGTCAAGGGACGGAGATCTATCTAAAGTGGGGATTTATTGACCTAAAATAAACCAAAATATACGTCTTACTCATGGTTTTTTCAAGCAGAAACTTTCGCCATTTTGCAATGTGTCTGAATATGTAACACGGCAGGTTACAGGGGAACACATTTCATCGTTTTCTAAGTCAGTCAGGTCGCATCTGGCCATTGAGAGTCCAAGATTTCAATCAAGGTTTGTGAATACTTCGAGGAACTGAACCACCTGGCTTATACTATCCCAGTCCGGGTAATCTGGGTACCAGGCCATTCTGATAAAAATGGGAACGGGACTGCCGACTCACTGAAGAAGAATAGTATAGCATAGTAGTGGCCGTTCCAAACGCTCTACTGACCTGGACCGCGATCAAACCACCATGCATATCAAACGCGATCAAACCACCATGCCTTCAAGGAGTCAGATATAGAATTTTGGGATCTATGCTTTGGGCCGTTAATTCTGGGAATAATCTTGGCATAGATGCTGTGGGCTTTCTGCACTACCTCTAGCCTCGAAAGAATCCTGTAGCTAAATTTGCTTAAAAAACACGTTCCGAGAGATACGCTTCACCTCCAGATGACGAATTATTTTCAGTGAGGGAACAGATGGACTTTAGATCTAAGTACTAGTAGACCCGTTATTATTAATTTGGTGTTGTTGCAGATGTTAGCTGCCATTCAAGCGGGTATCGACGAGGTCAACAAAAAAGCAATTTCCAATGCACAACGTATTCAAAAATTCGCCATCTTACCTACAGACTTTTCAATTGCTACTGGAGAATTAGGACCAACTTTAAAGATCAAACGTTCCGTTGTTGTTAAAAAATACGCGGATCTAATAGAAAATTTCTATAAAGAATAAAAAAAAAGCATATCCAAAAAAAAATTATTATACAAATTTTATACTTAATTATGGTTTTAACTTTCAATAAAGATCAAATCAAATATCGCCTTTTCTTTTATTTCAAAAATTTGTACAGTCAAAGCTGCTAACTTGGCGGTTTTGGACCGAATTATCCCGTTTTCGAGGTGTGCCTTCGGTCTCCGATTTTAGAGTAACAATCTACGGATTTTTGCCATTATTATTTAAAAAAAATTAATCATTTATAAATAAAAATTTATTTTCATGGATACCGCTACTGACTTTATTCTAAAACAATTTTTACTTGCGCTATATCTACTGATATTTTATATGACAATCTAGTGTATCAAGTAAACATAAAAAAAGGATTGTCGAATAAAAAGGATCTAAACATGGGCGTCGCCAAGGGAATGGGGAGGCAGGTAGGGCCAGCTGAATCAATCAAGCTACATCCAATTTTTAACTAACCATCTTTTATAGTTTTTGAGAAAAAGGGAACTCAATTTTTGCCCTAATTTAGACTCTCACGTGAAAACAAAGTTATTTACAAAAAAATGTTTCAAACAAAAGTTGTTTACTTTTTTATATGAAACAATTTTACATTTAAACTTTTTTGGTCCGGAGTTTTTGAATTATCGTATTAACGGACAGGCAAACGGGAATGGACTAATTACGTTAATTTTATGAACACCTATATCAAAATTTTGTTTCTAGCATCAATATTTCTAAACGTTACAAACTTGGAATAAAACTGAATATACTCTGATATATTTCATATTTAGGGTACAAAAACTAAATAAAATCATTTTTGACAACAAGTTTTTAGGAAAAGTGCGCTCATACGATGAAAGGGAGGAAAAAGGAATAGTAGAAAAAGAAATTTTTAGGTAAGGCCCCCACACGAAAACACAAGAAAAAGTTCTTGATTCTCACCAGTATAAATCCGGATTCCAGTGTCTGTGACCCCCCAAAATTTAACTCTAGATCCACGCCCGTTTTCAGGTAAATTAATGGTAAAATAGGTCTAACTTTAAAATAAAAATACAATTTATACTTTTCCCATTCTCATAAAGCAACTTGTACCCCTCTTTGCCATCAGCTGACGATGCCCTTGGATCTGAAATGTGTTATTTTCATCACAACGCAAGATAAATAGTTGATTGGAAGAAGGTATAAGAACAGGTAAGTCAGTGGCGGATTTAGAGATTTGCCGCCCGTAGGCTATTCAATTTTTGCCGCCTCTAAATTTTGATATCTTAGTTCACAATCACATCAATTATCTATCAATAAAATTGCAACTTTATGATTTGTGCTCCATTATCCTCATTACATCAACTTTTCCCGTATGGTTAGTATCATCGAGAACTATGGTACCGTGTTAGATCCTTGATTATTTTTACAGCAAAGAATTATCAAAAAACAATATTTTATGCAAAAAATATCTCAAACATGTACCAATTTTAAAGTAAGTTAAGGTATGTGTTAAAACTATACAATACTTATGTAATAGGAATAAAGCTTACACAAAAAATATAGATTTGGCGAACGTTGATAAATATTTATTATTACACTTACAGTTACAAAACAACACAATAAATATATCCTTTCTTAATTATTTGTTAGTATTATAATTCAAGTCAAATTATAAAAGCATTACAATACTATTTTGCGACACTTTGAATTCGCAAAATCATTTATTATATCGTCGTACGAAATCTTACGAACTAGTTTTTTATTTAATAAAAATTAGTCAGTATTTTTTACGCATAAAGAAATAACTTTCTGGAATAGAATTTGACAATTTGCAAACTTGCTGCAGCAATCATGATTAGACCATCGATATTGTATCAAGATTGAATTGTGTAAGGAGATCTCATAATTATTAGGTACACGGAGAAAAAATTATAGTAATTATCAGTGAAGAAAATATGTAAAAATAACTAAATTTCGACTATAATATGGAATCGCTATTGCGATATTCTAAAAATTCATGATCATTACATTATAATCAAAAGCGTTTAGCAATTGTTTATGCAGAGATTTTGAGATATTTATTATTTAGCACTGTATATAGGACTATATTTCGGTTTTTGTTGAATATTTTAATTCCTCTATAATTTTTGAAATTCGTATTTTGTGTATGTATTATAATTTTTTCTAAATTTTGTCAATCGAAATAAAAAATTTATGAACTAAATTTGCCGCCCCTTAAAATTTGCCGCCCTAGGCTCCAGCCTACTCAGCCTGCTGGTAAATCCGCCACTGAGGTAAGTACAGGTAAGTACAGTAAAAATGAAACACAAACATTAAATTATTTTTTTTTAATGAACAGATACATATATGTATTTTAAAGATATCACTCAAAATAATTTAAGACTAATGATTTACATATAAATAAAATTCGACTATAGAGCCCCCTGCTGTCTGTCACTGTCATAAGTGTCATCTCACACAGTTTTGTTTTGTTTTTTTTGTCAACATTGTTATGTTTGTTTGTTTGTTTTCTTATTTATCATTTTTTATTACTTAAATTCAATAAAATTAATAATAATAAATTCTAGAAATATTGATTATCGATCTCCTATTATTTTTTATTTTGTAAATATATTTTTTTTGATTTTATTTAAATACAAAAACAATTGCACATCATTTTTTATTTTGTTTTTTGAAACAAAAGAAATAGTATCAGTTGTTAATTTTGTTCGAAATCTTTTTCGATTGCTAAAAATGAGGGAAATCCAAGTTTAATACCACGATCAAACCTGAGTATACATGTTGTTGTTCAATAATTTCTTACATTTCTCAGATTTCCATAATAATTTCCAATTCCCTCTTTTTTAGCTAACAAAAAAGAAACACATTTCAAAAAAAATCATCCAACCATACTAAAAAATCTATTTACCTGGTTTTGATTTTTTTCTTTTAGTGTGTTTTGTTTGTCAAAGCACAAATATTGCTTGTAAATTAGTGCACACATTTTTTTTATTCTACAGGGTGTTTCATGGAATTATGTGTGTATGTGTGTGTGTGTGTGTGTGTTTGTGTGGGTGTGTTATGTGTGTGGGGTATAAAAAGCAAATGTTTACAGACTTGGATGAAATATTTACAAATTTTTTTTTTATTAAGTACATAAAATATTTTTTTTTTATTAGGTTACTTTTTTTTTTGTATTTTTTTTTTCAAATTTAAATGAGATTTTCGTTAAAAAACGAATTGATAAGTAGAGTAATTCTTTTTTAATTGGCAACAATTTCTCACTGGTTTATGGTACATGATCGAGTAAACAACTTTTTGACGAGCTAGGAATAAGAGTGGGAATAGCCGCTTATGGTCTCCTAAACCTTCATCAAACTTATTTGTTTCATTATATGTAGAAATTATCGGAAACGGCCCAAACGATTTTCATGAAAATTAGTAAGCAGGGGGTTTATGGAGCGAAAAATCGATCTAGCTAGGTTTCATTTTTAGAAACTTCGTTTTATCAGTGTTTTCAGGAAAAAACTGACACATTGACTGCAAAATATGACTCTTCTGACATCTATTGGCGACGAAATAAAGTTCATTTCCGGGACATTCAAATTGGTATTTGTATGGAGACATTTCAAATGGTTGTTATATTAGTGAAATAAATTCGAATCGTCTAGGTTTCCGACATATTACCTCTCTCAGAGGCACTATAACCCTATGGTAGGCTGATTAATGCCGCCATGTTTAGCTAAAAGTATCTACAAGATATATTTGTATACCTCTCCAATGCGGTGACTAAAAATGGCAACTAGACTCCGTGTCCAAGGTCTGAACACGGCGTATATCTCGCCATTTTCATCCTAAGTATTAGCGATATGTATTAAATTCCAGTCCGTTCACTTTGTTGGACAACTTCAAGTATGTAGTGCGCCCTAAAATGATCAATGAACATTCCAAACAAATTAAAATGAGCCGCATCGGCATGGACACGAAATGAGTAGATTAATGTACAAAGTTAAACCGAATTTTATCACACACTACTAAAACTATTTGAGAAATGACAAAATACAACGCGAAAAACCAGGGACATGGACTGATGATAAGTGTTCCATCGGGAACTTATCGAAGGGTCGACCTAACGCACCCCTATAACAAGGACGTGAAACTCGCACCCATATACCAAGGACGTGAACGGAGTAGCAGGAACTCCTGATTGGCCAACAAAGATAATTTTTACGTCTAAATACGTTAAAAAAAAACTTACATGATTTAAGTTCAATAAGTAATATTTCGATTTTAACTTAGGTGTTCCCAGGTAATTTATTTCCTCGATAATTTTCACGATAAATATCTCACCATTTTAACAACCTTTGATTGTAGTGAATTCTCAACTTTGATGAAACCATGAGTCAGTTTTCTGAGCCCTTTAAATGGCTATCTCCACCGGAAAATGTTTACAAGACCATGATTTTTTTTTAGTATACAATCAAAATTAACTTAAAAATTAATAAAACAGAGAAAAATTAAACTAAATATTCAGTTCGTTTCGTAACAATTTTTAGGAATGGTTTTACACAAAAAAAATTCGGCAAGAAATTTTTTTTTTACAAAAAAAAAAACTCAAAAAAAAATTTTTCCTCAAAAGCTCTAAAGGAGATCAACTTAAATGCAATCAATGTGAAACTACTTACGAATTATTAACCAATTTACTTAGACTATACATGAAATTAGCTAATATTATGTTTTTTTTTTTTTGTTTATTGTAAGCAATTTTTTGTTTTTATACAATCAAAATCGGTTGTAGCGACATTGCTTATTACGATAAATCGTTAGCCAGGGAGTAAATAACAGCTGTTCTTTTTTTTAATAAATTATGTTAACAAATAGTGGCTCAATTACCTCAAGTTTTCCATGAAAATAGCCCATCTTCCAGGAAAAATGAAAATTCAGTCCACAAAAAAAAACTGGAATGTCAAAGCGTTGGCTTGAGATGTTTCCGACAATTTAACGTAGAAAATCGATTGAGTTCTCGAACTTACAACTAACGGTTCTCCGTGGCCGGTTCTCCGTGGTTCTCAGTAATCGTTTTTATTGATTACTTCGTTAATATTGATAGAATCGGAATTTGACAACAAACACTTGTATTGTCGAAGATCGATTTTCGAATGGACGCGTAATAATTTCGAAAAGGGTTTTAGAATGCGGCATTCAAGAACAATTATTTTATTGTTTACGGAAGCCCAGGTCGCGAAGATACCTATCGGGAGCATTTTATCATCTTCTTTACTACAAGGGCATCATGTAGTTTTAGGCTACCCACCCCAACTTTTTAATGTTCCAACTTGTCTTTTGACGATCGGATTTCCATTTTTCTTCGAAGAAAAATTTCTGGTGAGGCACCAAATTAGCCCCTAATGATATTTCTCTCATGACGACTATCAAATAAAACGAGCCTTAATTTCAATCCTTTCAATGTCGTCATAACCGATTTTGACTTCATTTTTTTTTTTTTAACTTAGTTTTTTTCCTAAATCTAATTTTGTTTTTCTTTTGTTTATTTAGGTAACGTTCTTTTTTTAAACATGATTTCCTTTTTTTGTAAATGAAAAATATTAAACATGTAGCACCCTAAAATATTTTTTTTATTTTTTGTTAATTATAATTATTGGTGGAAAAATTTACATATATATATTTATATTTTATAATAATTTAATCAAGCCATGCGCTTATTAATGCAAAAAATTTGCGTCTCATACAAAGGAAATCCTCCCTCAAATTTTATGTAACACGGGTTCTTTACCGAATCGTCTAATAATTTGAGCGAATAGAAGTCTTATATAGCCCCTCTCGTGAGTTCGGCGCCAAAAGTTCAATACAACGAAGTTTGGTTTTCCTATTTTTATTAGTTTCAGTTTTCCGAGACCTTTCTCTTATTTCAAAAGAGCCGTTATGATTTTCTATCAATTTATTTACGATAAAAGCACTTTCTCCGCCTGTTAGGTTGGTTACACTGCTCTAAAATATTGATTTATCCTGATTTTGGAAGGAATTAACCAATTTAAAAAAAAAAAAAACCTATAGCCGGTTTTTGGACTTGTTAATCAACTTCGTTAAATATATTTTGCCGTTTCAAGTGATAAAAGGCTACGGTGAAACTTCTTAAATTAGGACTCTTTCGTTTTCATGATTTGAAATTAGAAAGATACGACGATTTAAAATAAAAAGGAAGGATCTCATTTGCATACATTTTGTTTTCATGTAGAATTTTAGATTAATTATTTTGATTCTTAATTAGGCTTTCTTTGAAAAAAAAAAGTTATCAGTCGACAAATTCTTGACGTATTTTTGAAGCATTAATGATATTCTACATGAAAATACACTCCGCAACAAAAATAAACGACACTTTTGTATTTATTAAAAATATACAATATTTGCCAGGCATGCCAGGCAACTTTAATGTCCTAGATCCTTTTGGATTCTACCGGGACTCATTTTAAAGGTAAAGAAGAAAATGAATTTGATTATGCATTCCAATATACTCTTAAGACGTGAAATTTTATGATGAAAATCGAAAATTCAAGACTCTTTGTAAAATGAAAAATGATTCAAAGTGTGCCCCTGACGCGCCTCTTTTTATGAAAATTATTAAACTCTTTAGAAAGATCTATTTTTATACCCACCCGCTTCGCCACAGAGTAAAGATCATCGCGTTATAGCCTTCACCTCCCTTGCTCTCACATTGCCCCCGTTTTTCATCCCCTTAGAGTTAGAATTGCGGAAAATTCTTTCGTATCGGATGCCTATGTCATAAAAAGAACACACCCTGCAAGTTTCAGGTTTCTACAATCAGCGGTTTAGGCTGTGCGTTGGTCCGTCAGTCAGTCAGTGAAGACAAAGCAAAGCAGTTGTCGTTATATAAGAGATTTTGTAAAATGGCTAGCTTGATGCCCACTCTCTTCGCCATAAAGTAAAGACCACCGCGTTATAGCCTTCATTTCTCTTACTCTCACTTTGTCCCCGTTTTTCACACTTTTAGAGTTAGAATTTCGGAAAATCCTTTCTTATCGGAAGCCTATGTCATAAAAAGAACACGCCTTCCAACTTTCAGCTTTCTATCAGCGATTTAGTATGTGCGTTGATCCGCCAGTCAGCCAGGACAAAGCATTTTATATGTATAGATTGTTGATTACAAAATATATGCTCATATTTTGAGACCGAAAAAGCCCTAGCAACAGCATAACAACGAACCCCAAAACTCGTACATATGACAAGTTTGGAAGCGAAAGCTTGAAGGAAATATTGACTCCGGGACATTGGTTGCACCATGACGTTTACCGACTAAGCCTCAAAAATATTACAAGTGGTAGCAAAGCGTGGTAACAGGATTTTTCACGATTTAACACGTTCGCAAAAAATTTGCGAATACGCGAGATGATATATTTGGATAATTCAAACCAAAAAAGGGTACAGTTGTACGTCCTTTTTGAGGGAAAACACTTCCGATCTTAGAATTATTTCTTTACTTTTAAAATAAATCTTAAAAGAGCCCAAAAAAAATCAAGTACACCAAAGTTACAAGTATGAAAATGTTGTAAGATTTCAACGAAAAAATAGTGTTGCGTTTTTTTTTTTTTGGTTGTTGAGTGTATTAAAAAAACTCAAATATTTATACACACGGCAATGACTTACTTGAAATATGTTTTCTCTAAAAAATAAAACGAATCGAGATCAAATCGGCACCTTGATTGATCGTTTTTTGTATTTTTTTTTTATGTTTAAGTACAAACAATATAATTTTAAAATTCACTTTCATTCAAAAATTTTGTTTTTCATTCAGGCAATTTGGAATAATTTCCTTATTTTTTTTCGGTTTCGAAGAAACCACGAGAACACTGAAAAGCCACAATAATTTGTTTGTTTTGTTTTTCTTAGAGAAAGAAATCATCATTTTTATTCATCAGATTGAGTATAATTTGAGTTTTTTTTTTGAGTATTTCTGGAGGACTTCTGATTTAATTTTTAAAAAATTTCTAATAAAAATGATGATTTGTTTTTTTTTTTGGAATATTTACAAACAGTTCTGTTTTTGTAAACATTGTTTCATTAATTTTTTTAATTGGTCAATTATTTACACTTTGTCCTGCTGGTGCAATCATAGCTCGTGACCCTGATAAAAAATTTCCAATACATTTCAATTGAAATTTCCAATTAAATCTCATTCATTAATTGGAATCAATTGGAAATTTCCTATTAGTTCTACTGGAATGAATCAGAAAATTTTTCCAATTATTGAATCCTATTCATTCCGATTGGTTGAAATGTAAATTTCCGATTCATGAATCGGATTTTTCTATCAGCAGAGCTAGTAACACCGGAATGCTATCATTGAAATATGTTGTAGATCAGAACAGAACAAAACTTTTCCATACGATTTTAAATTACCCCAGTGGTACTGACGACATTCAGATGTTATTAGTTCATTCAAAGTTTCGAGAGAAGTTATTCGACCAATTGTGGAAAACTGACTACACACAGAACTA
Organism: Chrysoperla carnea; assembly: GCF_905475395.1. Taxonomy (NCBI): domain Eukaryota; kingdom Metazoa; phylum Arthropoda; class Insecta; order Neuroptera; family Chrysopidae; genus Chrysoperla; species Chrysoperla carnea. The sequence continues at coordinate 23,293,224 of NC_058342.1, read as the reverse complement.
TTTGGAAAATATTGGGAGGGGAAAAAGAAAAATTGAAAAGAACATATTGACCTCAAATCGACAAATAACGTACACATTTTTACAAATATTTTATCTCAAATTTGAGAGAGAGACAACTGAACGGTTATCTTTTTTCAAAATAACTATAAATATTTTTTTATTTCAATATCGCTTAACAATATTTAATATTAACAATTAAAAATATGGGCGAATATATTGGACAGAATTTGGGATGGGTTCACTTCATTTTTTTTTTTATAAATTTTTATATACTGAGCAATTAATGTGTTTACACTTATTTTTAAAGGTTTTTCTGGAATGTTTTTTCAAAAAAAACATCTTATAAAAAATTTGGATCAGAAATTTCATTCTGGTTTGAGTTTGGACTAATTTGTTTGCTTTTTACAATCTTATTTTAAAAAATCATGACCACGTTTAGGTATTTCTTTGCAAATTGCTTAACATACATCTTTTTTCCTTTTCGATTTTATTTTTCTTTACAAATACTTTCATACTTAAAATTTAATAAAAGGTACACTTAGAAAATATAACAAATAAAATTTTTCTTAAAAATTTGCATTTTTTTTAACATAATATAAAATTCTTGACGTCATTATTGGCGCTTTAATAAATTCTAACGACGTGAATTATTGTAAAATTTTCCTGAAATCAAACTTAAAAATGATTTTATTTTGTACTTCGTTAAGTTCTTTTTTATATCACCCACTTGTTTCTTTTTTTGTACAAGTTTTCGAAGTTTCGTTTCTTAGAAACTTCGATCAAATAATTTTGACATGCTTCGTCCGTTTTCGTTTGTCTGTCACAGCCACACAGTTTCGACACTTAAAAATGAAGATAGAAGAATTTTTGAAAAAAAATTTTCTAACATAATTATGAATTTTTGAAGTTAAACACTGAAGCCACACAAGCGTCGATTTTAACGCATTTTCTCTCATTACAAAAGTAATGATTGTGGTAGGAAAGACGACCAGCCTGAAGGCTTAAATAAATCTTTAGCATGCGTTGAAATTAACGTCCGTAAGAACGTCTGCGCACGTGTGACCTTAGTCGTAGATAGTTTAAAATTTGGTAAATACCTTCAAAAATTTATAACTCTAATGTTAGAACTAGAGTCAAGCGTAGTAATTGTCATTTCAAAACAGCTGAAAATTTTAAGAGACTGACGCCAAGGTCTTGCCAAAATCTCCAAAACCAGGGTTTTTCAATCATAAGCCTTGAAAAATTTATAATTTTCCAATCCGTTTGCAAAGTTCATTAAATCACAGAGGCTCAGATGGTTCAGACATGTGCAAAGAATGCCCAAGAAAGAGCGCCACACGAAGAATAGGATGGTCTCGACTCAGATGGTTGGACGACTTGTAGGTGATGCAAGTCACTGAATGGAGATACGCTGTCAAGGACCGAGCCATCTGAAGGAGAGTGGTCGAAAAGGCCAAAGCCGATCTCAGGCTGTAGCGTCTATTGGATTACAGTCCATATCCAGCTATGAAAATTTTTGTAGAGATTTCAGTTGTGCTGAAATAATTGCCTTGTCCCCTAGGCCTATATGAAATGGGAGGTTTATGCGATTCGTTTAAAGGAGTTTTTGTTTCACTTAAACGTATAAAATAAACAAAAAATTCAGGAAAATTTTCAATAAGGAAAAATTCGTTAAAATTTATACAATAAGTTAAAAAATTGTAAACTAGTGTCCAAAAAATTGAATTTTTGAATGCATGGCCGTTAGAATGGCAGTGGAAATTTTTATACACACACAATAAAATGCACAAACAAAAACTTTGTTTTTCATAAAAAAATAATACTTTTCTTTTTAGTTAAAAATCAGTCTTTAAAAAAGTCTAATGAAACGAAGATTATATTATGTTAAAAAATAATCGTAAATACAATCAAAATCGGAACTAGAATCTTACTAGAAACTCATTTGGCGGGTCTTTCACAAAAATCATCATCAAAAGACATCAAAGATGTCTTTGATATTCCAACTTGGGTTTTGACAACCAGGCCTTTCATTTTTCTTCAGACAAGGGTCATTTTTAATAAAAGAACCACCAAATTAGCTCCAAGTGCCATCCCAGAAGATAACTGTAGGGATAAAATGTACAACCATAATTTTAGTATCCCTACAATACGTTAAAACCGATTTTGACTTTATTTTAAAAAATACAAAACACCGAAATCTCCCCGAATATTACCAATATTAACCGATTATAATATAATTAAAATTTATTTTGGGAACTTGTCACAATAAAAACGATTAAATTTTATTTACATCCAATCACACTATTGCTCGAAATTTTTATTTTTTTAAATTTTTAAGTAATAAAATAAGTTATTATTTTTATATTTGGATGGATTGGATTAAATATTGTTCGGAAGTCCTAAAAGTCAAAGACGGAATGTTTCTTGATAATTAGAACTAATTATTGTTCAAAAGTTTGCCAATTTATTTTATTACAAGCAAGCGAAATTATTCATATGAAATTTATTTTTTCTTTTTGGGTTTATCATTTATTTTTCTTCGGCCTGAACAATTTTTGAGATGACCCTTCTTCTCTGTTCGCTATGAGAAGATTGACAGAGTTAAAACATCTATCGACGTTTAATCTATGAGGTTTTAAGGCAGGCAGTCTTTGAAAACCTCTCGGATCTGCAATATTTTCTGTTCTTAAACAGCTCTAAATAGTTCAAGAAATAAGGAATCTTCTTGGACGATCCTTCTTTAGGTATCACAGGCAGACAATCGTTGCAATCTAGCCTAATGATTTTTGAAATTTCCTTATGCAACTGTTTTCAGAATTCCAGCAATCAAGAACTCGGGAATTCTATACACACTATCTTGGGCTTAATATTGATTGTCTGATCAATCTAACGAATCGGTCAAAGCTGATTTATCGCCAAATCCACCCATAGTGAATGGTCTCTAAATGGAATAGAAATCTGTAAAAAATTAACAGAACTATCTATTTTCGGAAGTCAAGAAAATGGAGACTTTATCCATCTCAGCTCCAAAATTAGCCAATTCTTCTAAGAATCTTTTCATAAGAATTGCTCAGTTTTTTTCGATTATCTGATTGGATAGAATCTCTTGATCACATATTAAATATTCTCAATTTACCTGATTTATAAAATAATCAGCTTGTTTTTAAACCTAAATAACCAACTTTGTTTTTGAGACTAAATTGGGCACTCTGGGCAGTGATTTCCTAATCCAATCGCGAAACGAGGCGCAGAATATGCATTTTTCGATTTTGTTTGATATTTGAACGAGAATATTTAAAATTCTCTTTTCCCAAAAATATATAACGTGTTTTTTTATCTAAATTGGGAAGTCCTGGGAATCGGCTTGGCCAGCCGTGAAAAGACGCTGAAAGTATGCACTTTTCGATTTTGTTTGATATTTGAACGAGAATATTTAAAATTCTTTTTTCCCGAAAATATATAACGTATTTTTTGGATTAAAATCTGATATTTGGGCGGGAATAAACTCCTTTTCCAATATGTAACTTTGTTTTTTAAGCTTGGACTGGAAAGTCCTGGGCAACGGCTTGTCCAAATTTATATGTATACAATAGCCAAAGTACTGTGTGTTACAAGATCGTTCTTTTATGTGTGTAACCCAAAAAAAAAAAAAAAAAAAAAAAAAAAGATAAACCCAAATGAAAAAACAACGTAAAATAAATCAAAAATACATTGAATTCAAGAAGGGCGCTCATATTATGAATATTTTTGTTGTTTGCACATGCGTATTATTGCAACTTTGAAAAAAGCGTTTATCAAATACAAATACTGGTTTTTTTTGTTTTGTTTAAATCTCACCTACAAATACAAATAACTCAAAAATTTACATTTTTGTGACATTTAAAAAACAAATGAAAACTAATTAATATTTACAAAATGAACAATAGCCAATTGATTATTTAGTCCAGGCGCTCTATACACTTATTTTGTTTGGAAAATTCAATAGACCAATAATTTAAGTCCGTGGTAAATTTTAGTTCTAGGACTAATGCGTTTGACAATTATCTCAAAACGTTTTTAATTTTTCTTTCAGAAAATCTGAAAAATTCTTAAATGCGTGGTAAAAAATAACTGTCTGGTCGTAGATCTATCTAGAATCTGGATGTGCTCCAAAAGCTTGTTATAATTAATTTTTGATGATATGTTATACCTCGAAACAAAATTATGTCATAGAACGCCTGCTCTAATTAGCAGCCTTTGAAAAAACTATACACAAAAAGTAAAAAGAAAACGAGACATTGGTATGTTCATTGTGCCTTTTCCTAGAAAAAACAACTAAATACGATTGTCAACTACGATAATAAATAAAAAAAATTCATCTACAAACTAGCTTGGAAAGCTGCCTTGTTTTATTATTTTATAATTTTTTTAAATTATTTTCAGGATCATCTTAATTACAGGACTAAATGGGCTATAAACCCCAGGGCACCGGAAATCGAAAATTTCTATTTATGATATAGTCAGCACCAGTAAGAATTAGTTACCAATGAATGTTGTGTTATTCGAGACTCATTTGATGCTTCTTTTACTAAAATCATACTTCTCCAAGGAAAAATGAAATCAAGGTCTTTAAGAGGTAAGCTGGAACCCCAAAGACTCAAGTTGGAGCGTCCAAACATGGTTAAATCGTCTCTGTATGCCAGCGCCGATTTTAAACTTCAATTTAAATTGTAAATTCCACTTTGAGCATTTTGTGAAAGAACCAACAAATCCGCTCCTTAACGTATCAACTTCTCTCCGCTAACTTAGCTTTGATGGTCCAGTTTGTCTTTTAACAACTGAGTTTTCATTTTTTCTTCACGAAAGGATGATTTTTAGTGCATGACTCAAGAAAATAGCTCTCTCGAAGGATAATTTACTCCAGTAGCTAATTCATACTAATTATGGACTACATAGTAGATGGAAATACGGGCCTAGTTAGTTAAAAAAAGGTGCAATAACCCACAGGCGTCGAATATCTTAAGACGATCCTCAATTATTTTATTAAAGCAAGGCTTTTACACTCATTTTCACCACAAGTAACTACAAAAATTAATTTTATCTTTGATTTATTTATTTATTAATTTTTTTTTTTTGTAATTTTCTTTAAGTTTATCCATTTTTTTTTAATAATATTATATTTATTTGATATCTATTTACAAGAGGCTTACAAGAAAAATCACAACATAGCATTAAAATGTAAAAACGCGTGTAAAATTATTATTTTTTACTTTTTAGTATTTAAATTTATATTCGGTATTAAAAAAATTATTTTTTTAAATAAAAAAAAAAAATATAATTTATTTTGATTTATTTATAATAAAAACATTTTTAGTACAAGAGACAATTGTATCGATTTCGGTACGAATTCAAAACACATGTTTCAAGATGGTCACAGTAGTCGTAAATAAGAAAAAAACCATCGAAAAACTACTCATCTATTGGTCGAATGAACCGAATTTGTATAATTTTAGGTCTTCTCTACCCTAGATATTCTATTGATAAATCGCTATATTGCTTACGAGGGGACTTGAAAGGTTATCAAAAACCATTTTCCTTAGCACACTTTAAAATATTTCGTTATTCAACTATCTACACGCATAAAAACTACCTCAAAACTTGTAATAAATACAAAATTCGGACAATGGCCGAATTTGTTTATTCCCAAATTTGAGTTACATATACTTTTTTTCCAAAATATGTGTGAATTAAAGTGAGAGATTCTCCTCACTTTGAGTTATTACATCGAAAATATTTCTTTGATTTCGATTTTTTTAAATCAAGTTCAATTTTTTTTACTGTGCGGCGAGTTTATTTCACTTTTCCTACGTGGACTATTCGTAATTGATCGTGTCTCAATGACCAAGATTGTTTTTAATGTATTTTAATCATAAGAAATCGATAAAATTGGCTCCTGGACTATTATTTATATCTACAACGCAAAATGTTGTTATAAAAAAAATATATCATTTAAATTTCAATGATTATTTCAAAAGAAAATCGAAATTTTCCAAGGAATGTGGCGAAAAATTCGATAAATTTTACACACTTAAAATTTATTAATTGACTGAAGAAAATTTTTCGATGATACTTGAATATTGCAAAAAATATCTCCCATCACTTGATTACCCAAATCAAGCCACATTTTAAATAGTCTGAAGAGCTGTTATATCCAAAATCTACGACATTTCCAAAAGACTGGGAGTTCGTTTAAGCAAACGTTTTGTCTGATTTTTTTTCCTCTTGCAAGCAATTGCAATTGCTTGGAATTTTGCTTTGGCAGCTCTTAGACTGTAACCACCTCCATATAGAGGAAACTTAAACGATATACTTTTTTTTTAAAACGGCAGTTTGCGTAAAATAATAAATTCAACAATAATTGTTTTGCTTTTTAAAAACGAAATAACATTTTTTTTTTCCTAAAAAGAACCTAAAAAATTAAACTATAGCAAAAAATATTTAAAATTACGTTTCCTCCTATGCCAAAGAAAATTATTTTAAAATTAATTATAATAAATTTCAAGCAAATTATTTCCAAAAAATTTGCTCTTTTCTCACAAGACTAGTATAATATTATTGTAAATACAGTCAAAAATCGGTTATAACGACATCGCTTATAACGACAAATCGGTTGTTATGACGAATTTTGGCAAGATCCAAACTGAATACAAATACATATGTGAATAAAAACATCGAATTAAACGACATATCGCTTATAGCAACGAACCATCATTTAAATTAATCGTATATAACGACCAAAATTTACTATTTTGAACTTTAATTTCGAATTTTATTCACTTTATTTTGAACTTTTAATCACTTTTTGTAAGGAACAACTTTACCAATTAAGTACCAGTAATAATTATGTTACTGGGGGCTCATTTGGTGGTTCATCATCTTTCTTCGAAGAAAAATGAAAACCTTTTCGTGAAAAGATCCACGAAAATTTGGTTTCTTAAACGTATCGGGGGATTTTTATCTTCTTTCCCTTCTTCCCGACCTGTTGATGTTCCATATTGTCTTTTGACGATCGATCGTTCATTTTTCTTCGAAAAAGGATGATTTTTTTTTATCACGAACCTTTGTCACGGTCTCTTCAATGATGTCATTATAACCGGTTTTAACTGTGTAGGCTAAAATTAGTTTTATTTTTTGCTTAAACATTATTTTGGAATGCGAAGTTTTTTATTTTAAGGTAATGTTCGTTGCGGTGCTCTGCCATCTATGTTGACGATCTCGAACGAACGATTACAATGTGTTTCAGAAAAAATTGTCGATATATAAATTGGTTTTTTTTGAAATATCACCACAGATATTTATTTTGTTTACTGATATTTATATCTATATATATATAATTTTTGTTGAATGAGTTGATTGAGTTGATCCTATTTGGCACGTGTATTGGGTGCCATAGACCGTGTATCAATTGAATTTAAATTTTCACCTCGACTACGTGATCGATGAATTGTGGATAATCCTTCACCTATTTTTTTTACAATTGAAAAAACTTTCAGTTCAAAGAATCGTCTTTAAACAAAAATCAAATAAATACGGAGTGATCCATAAAAATTAGTACAATCTTAATATAAAAATATATAAAAATCTCGTATTATTATATTCATTTATGCTAATCTCCGAAACTACTTAACCGATTTCAATGAAATTTAGTAAATGTGTATTTTATGGTCCAACTTAAAATTGCGCAATTCAGATTTTTTTATAGAGGAAGGGTTGAATTCACTTCTAAATTCTGTAAATTTTCAATAGATGGTAGTGAGAATTATACATCTTAAACAATCCTTTTTTCATTTAATATAAGTATTAAACAGAGGGCGATGTGTTTCAATTTCTTTTTTTAGAGACAGGGTTGAATTCTCTTCTAAATTATACAAATTTTCAACTGATGAGAATGAAAGTCATACATTCCCTCAAAAAAATATTATTATTAATTAATTAAAATATTTAACAGAGGGCGATGTGTTTCAATTGCTTTTTCTAGAGAAAGGTTTTAATTCATTTAAGTTCTATAAATTTCCAATAGATGGCGATGAGAGTTATACAATTTCCCTCAAACAATCTTTTTTTTTTGTGTAACACAAATGCATTATTAACAACATCCGTTTTAGACATACAGCAACGCGTGGCTAGATCAGGGGCTAGTTTTTTAATAAAATATAATACAGTGCTTTGAAATTTCCATCTTCACCCTGTCAACGGTATATAAAGTTGTGTGAACACTGACAAAGTTCAAATAGGCATAAAAAAAACTAAGGTCATATTCTCCCTTCATTAATTGCTTTTTATTGAAATGGGATTTTGTAATTTCATATTTTAGAAAACATGAAATATGTCCACATACAGGCGAGAAGAGAATTGACAATACTAAAAATCACTTTCTAAACATTCATTAAAATGGCGCATAAAGTTTCAACCTTCTAATTCAATTTGGAGAGGCTATGGAAGTGCGCAAAACCTTAAAATCCGCGAATAATATGATATTTCAATGTCAAAAGAAGAGTTGGCACTTCCAAAAGACATTTCTTTTAAGGAAGGGCTGTAAAGTTCTGTAGAGCCTTACTAGCCCTAAAAAGCTAGATATTTCGACATAAAAAGGAGGAAGGGGCTGAGAAGTTGACAATAGTGAACCCTGGAGTATAACGCAAAACCAACCAGATAAGACATCAAAAAAATAATGAATTTCGATAAAATCTACAATTTCCCTCAGCAATTTTAACGAGAGTTATTTTTTATTTTAAGCGTATCTTTTTTATGGAACACTCTGTAAACTTGTTGAAACAAAATTGTACATACCACGACTTTGACTACGCTTCATACCAGATGATGAATTTCGATTGTTATTTTGAGCAACTTCATTCTTGTAAGTGCGCATTGCTCGCCCACGACGATCCTGTATTAATTTATCCGAACGTACAAATATTCCATGCTTTTGACGACATGTAAAATATTGGACACCTTGTACACTTCCATCATTTTTACCTAAAAATCACAATAAAAATAGTTTTAGCAAAAAAATTACATGGCGTATTTAAAGAATTAACCATGTTAGTTGTTAATTATATATTTTGATGAATTTATTACCTGTTGGTGCATCTAATTCCACACCGATCCATGTACCAGCCGCAAAATCAGTGTTACCAACATACGCAATCACTCCAGCCCAATTATAGGGTCGAATTAATACACTTTCACCAACTACAACCCAATCTGGTATTGGTTCTGTTATTCGATTCAAGTCTGGTCTTGAACCAAAGCTATTTGCATCATGGTCTTCTAAACAAATAAAAAACAATTTCCATTAAAAAACTTTCCCAACATTTCACTAAAAGGGGTAAATTATAATAAAACTAGGCTTGATGTGAGCCTATTCCTGGAGATAGATTTCCCTACCACGATCTTGTTTTCAATTTTAGAAAAAGTCGTTTTATCCGTGTTTTCGAGAAAACCTGAAACATTGACTGCAAAATATGACTCTTCCTGACATCTATTGGCGGCGAGTTAAAGTATATTACCGGGACATTCAAATTGATATTTGTGTGGAGACATTTTAAATGGTTCTTATCTTAATCATAAAATTTTTGTGTTTTTAACTCAAAAAATACCGAGTAAAGCTCGGTCATCCAGATACTTGTATTTCTAAACTGTGCCCTAACTACGAAATAAATACGATAAATTCTATAATACAAAAAAAGAACAAACCTTCAAGTCGTTCAGCTGAAGAATCTAAATCACTGTTATGTGTCTCGTTCGCCATATCGGAAAATTGTTCCATACGTTGTGCAGCTACCTTACTTTCATATACATGTGCTCGTGAAAATGGGAAAGATGCTCGTTGTGTGGGGGCAGCTGTTGATGTTTTAGTAACTGATTTACGTCTTCGTACAACCTACGGGTGATTTTATTAGTCAATTTACTAGATTTACTCAACTAAACTCAAATGTTTACAATCTAAAAAAATTTATCATTCAATCGTGCAATTATTTTTAGTCATTAATTATATATACAGGGCCAAAAAATGGGCCATAAGAATTAACTTTCAAAATTTCCCGATAATTTCCGACCTCCCAGAATAAATTCACAGATAAAAGTATTAGAGGGTAGAAGTTTTAACAAAATAAACTTAATCGTTAGCAATTGTTTTTAAGTGTTATTCAAATATTAAAAGCTGGCAGTTGCAACTCCGCCAACTGACGATAGTAATTTGTACAAATTAAAACAGAAAGCTGTCCTATTTAGTTCCAATTTAGGCTACCAGATGACAGTACCTGTACATACAATTTATTTTAGGTAACTGGGAGTTGCAACCCTGCCAGCTAGCGATAATAATTCGTACTAATTAAAACAGAAAGTTGACCTGTTTGGAGTAGTTTCAATTTAGAATTCCAGGTTACTTACTATTTATCAATATACAAGATGTTTTAGAATTATTGCATTAAAACAGCAGAGTGATAATTTGTCTTACTTTTTGGATGTTCCAATATTAACGCAAGATTTTGATGTTTGCCTATTTGAAAAGCAAAGACAGACAACTGGCAGTTTACGGTTTTTAAAAATGGAAGATTCGACGAAAAAAGAACTCGTTTTCACTGAGCGAAGTTTTAAAAATAATAAGTTTAAGCAGCTACAGCTCACGATTTTGGTATAAACTATGGTATGGTAGAAATAGTGATTTAGCTTCATCAAATGTGAAAAGATTAATAGAGATTAGACAGACCATGATTTACCGTCCAAATTATGAGTCTTAAAATGATTGGATTTTTCCATAGTTTTTTGAAATCTGAGGTTTCCGGTAACAAGTCTAAGAGCTACAAAAGTTTTAAGTTTTTTTAAAACAGACAGATTAATTAAGACGAACTGAAATTGTAAGAATTTCGTTTTGACCAATTAGCTACGAAATTCTAAAAAAATTCTGTTTTTTTACCACCACTTCTTTGACCACCCTATCTATCTACTGCATTTACATAATAAAATCTGATAAAAATTTCGAAAAATTTCGCTTCCTAATAATTTCGGAAGAAATTTTCGAGACCATGTCAGAAAACTTAGCTGAAACCGATAATGATTGGAATTCTTCAAGAAATGATTATATCTACATTGGATTCTTTCCTTTCAAAAGAAAGAATCCAATATAATACTTATCAAACGGCAGAAATTTTAATTTAGATTGTTCCCAAAAAAACACCCCTGTATATTTAATCTACCAAATTATCCTAAAAATCTAAGCATGCAATTTTCTAAAATAATTCCGAATTTTACTTACTTTTCCTGGTGGTAATTTAGTTTTAACAACTGAACTTCCTTCTGAAGTTGAATCATAATCACGATTATCTGAACCAGAATCACCACTTTGTGATTTATTCAAATCACCGGTGATCTCTGAAGATGATTTGCTCATTGAATTATCATCGGCTGATTGATCATTTTTGTCGTTTTCAATACCATCGTCAACGATTATGTCGTTCTCATTTAATGTACAATCGGTTACAAGTTCCGTTACCGGTTGTAAGTCTGTCGGTGGCGGAGTTTCATCCACACTAATGCTGCGTATTGATAGTGAATCTTCAAGTGTTAAATTACTCGATGAAACAGCCTAAAAAAATACAAATATTTGTTACTTTCAAGATAACAAAAATCGAGTTTTGAAGGGTACACTGAGTGTCACAAAAAATGCACGGATTGCACATAGTACTATATATAGTCCGTGTTTTTTTGTGACACTGAGTGTACGTTTAATAATCGATTCGAGAAATCGGTCTCTGTATTGGATTTTGGAGGATATCTCAGACTATGCATGCAATCAGCAAACGAATAGGATTTTTGTATGTTTTGGATCAAATTACCTTATTTCCTGAGCTTTCTCGAAATTGAACACAAAAAATTACACCGAAAAGCGATGTATCGTAAAATACTCGTTCAATCGTTAAGTTTTGAATTTGAAAAACGTGATTTTTGAATTTTTATACCATGTATATATGAAATATATCAAGGTAAACTAAGTTTAGTCCCAAGATAGGTGTTTATAGAATCACATAATTCTCCCATTTTCGGTTGTCTGTCCGTCTGTCTGTTTGTCTGTTGACACAATAACTCAAAAACGAAGACATATCAAGCTGAAATTTGTGTAGCGTGTTTAGAACGTTAAAAGTGAGGTTTAGAATTCATATACGAGCAATATAGGCCGATTGGATCTTGGGTCCGTAAGACCCATTTTGTAAAACCGTTAGAGATAGAACAAAAGTTTAAGTGTAAATAATGTTCCTTATAAAAAAAACAAAGAACTTTTGTTTGAAACATTTTTTCGTAAACATCAGTGTTTACCCGTGAGGGCGCAAATATATTTTGAATTTATACGTTTCATATATTATGTTACATTGAAGAAGTGAGAGGAAAGATAACTTTGTATGTAAGAGTGATTATCTTTCGTTACTTACATGACGTAAAAAATACAAACGATTGCGTAATCGACACTGTCTATAGATAGTATTGCAACAATTAACTTAGTCAAACAAAATTGTTTCTTTGTCAATGCGATATCCATGAATGAATGGGATTTTTGGGTTATTTGTGTCTAAAATATCCTTAGAACCCAAAATTTTATCGAATATTTTCTACATTATCGCCCGAAATCATATTTGAAATAATGGAAATACCTGAGATCCATAACCACTGGATGTGACTGAAGGTGAACCAGATGTCTTACTTTCTTGAAGTTCTCGCAATGAATCGAGAGTTCTAGATGATGGCATGCTCATTTTTACTTGCTGTTTAGCCTTTGTTGTCATGCCCTAGAACAGAAAAAAACAATTAATATAGAAAATGTACCCTTCGGTTAAAGCTAGTTAACATCGAAATATTATTTACCTGATATGATTCGAACTCAGAAAATTCTGGTTCACTATGACTATCTTCCATATTTCGTTTATCATCGACGTCTTTATCAAAGTCCATATTTGATATTGATTCAGACAACGAAACCGGCGGATGAATTGTTTGCTCTTCATGAAGTGTTGTCATGCGTAAGCCCATTTTAACACCAGCTGGTGACGCTATTTTTGATCAAAAACAGAAAACAAAAGTTAAAATTTTTATTTCAAAAACTATACAATCTACGTGAACTTTTTTTAAATAACAAAGCTTAAAAAATTTGTGCTTTAAAAAAAAATTAAAATTTCACATTCGAACTACAGTTTTTTTTTTATGATGAAGTTCTACTGTAAAAAAAAAAGTACGGTTCCTCGCCTGCAAAAAAAATTACAGTTACGATCCATTCCGAAATAAAGCAAGTGAAAACTGACTCCCCAAAAATTCAATCTAACCCCTGGGTGTCGCCGAATAAACATCATTGATTTTTGAATTTCTTGGGAAGTAGATTACGAATTTTTTAGTCCTTTAGTCAAATATTTGGGCTTTCGTTAGCTACGACCATATTTTGGCCAATTTACCCCCCAAAAATTACAAATAATAATGGAATCACTCTCTATGATTATATTTTAACCAAAAAAGGTCTGAAAATTCGCCCAGAGCCCTAAAATATATAAAAGTCGATAGTCTCCCCGAATCAAGTATGAATTAAATAGGGGTTTTATGGACAATCTTTATAAAATTGACTTTGAGCCTTACAATTTTTATAGAAATCGAATATAGAATGTGTTCCTTAACTTCAAGCTTTACTTCAAAATGAACCGTATTTCTAGCTAAGAAACCGCACTGTAAGAAAAATAACTGGAATTAAAAAATCAAAAAATTATTATTCCAAAAAAATAAAAATTTTAAAGCGTTCGGTGTGTAAACCTGTTAAATATTATCGAGCATGCGCATAAGTATAATTATATATAACTGCACATGCGCAATTATCGATGAATAAAAAAAAACATACAAAAAATTATTATGCAACAAAAATTATTCTAAAAAAAAATAATGACAACGAAAAAAAATCGCTGACTAGGAAATTTTTTTTGATAGCAGCGTGCGTTGACAGAATTATTTTGAAGTAGAATTTTTATAGACGTACGTTTTGCCGCGCCAGGTGGTTGCTGAAGCCTCAAAGAATTGAGATTTAAATTCAGATTTAGGAAAGTCGGACGAGCTGAAAACCAACGCCCAGTACCATATTTTAGACAATATTATTTAAAATAAATTTTAAGTTAAAAATATTTTTTTTAAGTAAATATATAAAAACACTTTATTTTTAAAGCAATCACACACATTACACCACACAGCTACAAACATTACAACCACGCAGACGCAGATCACACTTAATATATATATATATATACCTATTGTCTGTCAGATATATATCGTTTTATTTGACTTAAATACTAAAATTATTTAATGTTGGATTCGATAATTTTGATTCTGGAATTAAATTCCTAGAATTGAATTCATTAAAATAAAATCATCTTTCGATTCATTCAATTTCCAAGGCGCAATATGATTTGTTGTCGTTCACATTTTCCTCGAAATGATAGACTTATGCAGCTCAATGAAAAAGAGTTTGGGGTGCATTTTAAAAGCGTGAGTAGATTTTAATAATTTTGAATTGATATTCTCGAATGAAAAACCGTTTTTTTTTCGCAGTTTTTTAATGATTTGCGCACCACCATAACCCCTGAGTGTTGACAATCTAAGTTTCGATTTCCCAACATCCGTTTCTCCTTTAGTATCGAAGTTTTTATTGAAGAACTTCTTTAGGCGCGTTATGAACAAATGATGAAAGATAATTTTATAATGCGTGCGCATAAGATGGCATAAAAATTACATGTTGAAGTTAGTTACAATTTTTGAATATCATGAAGTTAGGCGATGTCACTCATAATAGACAAGGATAGTTAGATGACAGATTAAGTGTCAGCTAAGAACACAATAGGTTATAGGTTAACTGGAGTATGTATTATTTATTTACTTTATTTATAAATTATTATATTTGTAATTATGTAAGAAGTATAACTTCTTACGTGCGTTGCATAAGTAAACACATAATTTTTTCGAAATACAATGTTTTTTGTGGTTTGTAAGGCTTCAAACACTTCCTTAGCCACTCAAAATTGACCTAGCAGTAAATTTACAATTTAGTGTTAATTCACCAATTTACCCTTTTTTTATATTGAAATATCTTGTTTTTTCGCCATTTTTAATAAAGAATAGATCTTCTTTCGTAGAATCAAAGAAAAATCTCATTTTCAATAAATTTAATTCGAAACAAATTCCTGAATCAAAATTTCCCAATCCAAACATCTACCAAATATCCTACATAAATACATATTTTCGTTATAAAATATTTATAAGAGCACTTGCTACAGAAAATTTTTGAATTTTCAATATTCAAAAATTGCAAATTACATGCAAAGAGTTGTGAAGATGTTTCGTTTTAAGAAAATTGTTTAAGAGAAAATTTCTTTATAGTCAAAAATGCCAATTACAAAATTTAGAACTTTACGCTTCGTATTATCCTGAGAAATATATTTCGGTTTTTCCGTTCATAATCGTATTGTTTTTCTAAAATTCAACTGCTGAAGTTAATCACGGAAACTCAGGGAAAAGCTTCAAAGTAACTTTTTGAAGCCTGTGAATGATGAATTATTCCAACTTCAGAGTAGAAAATTTCTTACACGAAAGCAACATCCCAAATAATTTAAAGCTCCGGGTTAAAACCACCATTTCGAAGGTCCTCCGACTTTTCAAAAAATTTGCAACTGTTGTTGATTCCCAATTAAAAATTTTTTAGTTTATTGTTTGAAAGTGTGCAGAGTAAAATTTGGTCATTTGGTTCTTTTCTGAACGGTTCGATTAGCTAATTCATACTGATGATGACTACATGTTAGTCGAAATATTTAGGAAATTTCGGGGAAATCGAAATTTAAGTTATTATCTGTTTTTTTTCTCCGTATTTTCTCTTAAATTTTCAAAAATGATCTAGAATATTCAAAATTTTTAGAAGAAATTTTACAATATTTCAAGAAGATCCGGAATTTACAACAATGATTTAGAATATTACAGATTTTTCGTGAATGGTTCCATACAACCCTGAGCATTGCAGCATGCATTGAATCTAAGAAAAACAATAGAATTTTCTCACGATCTGTTTAAATAGCGCAAAGTTCTTACAGTAAATATTAAACGTTTTCATGCGAATTTTTTTATAAAATTTTTGTTTCTACTGTGATTTTAATATTAGAAATTATAATTAAAAAATAAATCCATCAAGTTTTTGAAGTAAATATGATTTTTCCAAAATATGGATCGGATCTGATGATTTCAAAGTCAAAATTTCTTTGGAAAAGTTTTTTAATTAAACAAACACACATTAGGGAGGAAAACGTCCGGGGATTCCCCTAAAAAGTTAAATTTCAAATGTTTTTTATATGAAACATCGACTTTTCTAAAGAAAATTTATATTGAATTATCGTCAAGATCACTTAGTAAACTTTCGGAGGAAATTTATTATGATCCATATGTGGTCATCGTGGAAAACTTTTGTAACTTTTTTTTTTTAAGTAATATAAGTTATTGTTTTGATGTTACAGTTGAAATGAAATTTCGAAATGTAAAAATTTGATTTAATCTAACATGTATCAGAGCATAACTTTTTCTTGAATTTTCAAGAAAAATCATCGAAATATTAATCCAGTCTAAAAGTTGGAAAAAGTGAAGTTAAGTGGAAAAACATCGGGAGTTAATAAAACTTTGGGATGTTGTCCACGGACGGTTAACTAACATTTTCTCAAATGTTAGAAAAAAGTTATTGAGAAAAAACCGGAGGAAGATTGAAAATTTTGCAATGTCCCCTCCTCCTCTTTTTGCACAGGGTTCTCGAGGTCTGAAACTTGATAAAATGTTAATTAACAATCCCTGAACAACATACTCATTTAACTTTTTCATTAACTTCCGACCCTTTTCAATTTAAAACTACCTGTCGACTGTACTATATGCTAATACCTAAGTCGGTAGAATGCTAATTCTACCTAAAATACATAATTTCTGTTCAAGGATCGGACTAAATGGATTATTTTACTCTTCCAAAAGCAGGAGCGTGTTCAGCCCAGTATTTTTCAGCCGCTGACATACGCTTTCGTATGTTTCGATGACCTTTCTTAGAGACCCAAATATAAAATTTTTTAGAGAAATATCGTTTTTAATCATGTGCCAAGACGTGTTGTGCCAAGACGAGTGAATCACAAATATTTAAAACAGTTTTTATCAGAAATGTTGAAAATGAAAGTGAGAATAAGCGTGGAAAATGATCAGTGAAAAACATGTCACTTTGGTTTTCGGTAGCAATAAATTAATAGGAATGGGACTACTCGAAATTATATGAAACTTTTCTAAACGATACTTTTATAATTTGAAACGTTCGAAATCTGAAATGGATGCAAAAGCTGGTTTCTATCAAACCTTCCTTGAAAAGAATTTGTCACCTGGAGTGAAAGAGTCTCCAGTTGGAAAATCCTATTTTAAGAAAATGAAGTTACAGGATTATATTAAGGCCAGAGGAAGCACAGAAAGCCCAAAGCTTCTCTTTGAGAAATGTTCTCATAATCGATGGGTCCAAACCTTTCTTGAAAAAAACTCGTCATTTGGAGACAAAACGTCTCGAGGTGGAAAGTGATATTTTAAGAAAATAAAGTTACATTATTCTATCAAGACCCGAGGCAACACAGAAAGCCCACAGCTTCTCTGCGAGGAATCGTCTCACAATCGATGGATCCAAACCTTCCTTGAAAACAACTCGTCACATCGAGACGAAACGTCATCGTCGATGCATCATCTCCTTCCATAGTAGCCTTGCAAGTAGTAACCTTCTGAGATCTCCAATCAATTTCAATCGACAATTTTTCTTACAAAAATCTACCATTTCAGATTTCTTACAGTTCTTACAGAATTTCGAACTCAATAAGGGTTTTTTGCTCTATTTTTTTCGTGGCAAGGGTTTATGAAAATTCGGAATTGTTAAATTTCTAAGCATAAAATTACAGCAGTATTTGTTTTTGTTTTTTTTTTTTGGATAATGTGTTTTGTTTTGGAGTTTTTTAAGGGTACACAAAAATAAAGTTAACGCAGGTGCTCTCTTGTGGTAAAACTTTGTACAATTAAAAACTTTTGTGTATGTTTGTCACAATTTTGAGTCAGTAAATAATAATTTAAAAAAAAAACGCATGCGTGGTAAGGTGAGAACAAAAAAAAACACGCAACTATTTTTTGTAAATCTACAGATGCTAAAATTTGTCAATTGAAGCTTACATAACAATTTTTATATCGATACTTTATGTGAAAAAATAATACATACACCTAGGCGGGACTCGAACCCAAGACCTATTGATTTTAGATCAGTACATTTCATGATGAGTAAAGTTAATTTACATTTATGATAAGTAAGGTTGCCCACAATGTTATGTTATACGTAGGCGAGGTGAGCCTCATTAATTTTCCAAATTATTTCGCGTAGTACAGCCATTTCATTTCAACGTTTAGAACGGACCCTGCACGATTAGATAGGAAAATGTCTTTCTGTGAAACCTTTTTAAACCAGATTTTTTAACGAGTTTTTTTCGAGCAAGGGGCGATCAAAGCTACACATATATTATAGTTTAGTTTATTATATGTTGTACGACGTATCATTATTAAGACGGTAGTCATATAATAAACTATAATATATGTGTAGCTTTGATCTATCGCAGCTAGAAAACTACTAATTAAAAAATTTTGTGGTTTTGAGAGCTTTTGATCAGAACGGTTCGAAGAACATTTTTGGGCGATTTGAAAAATTTTCACAGAAATTCATTTTCTTATCTAGTCGTGCGAGGTCCTTTAAGAGGTTATTGTCACGGCCAAGCAAATTTTTCCCCTACATAAATTTTCATTCCCTTAGACTTTCAGATGGCTCAATTGTAAGATTTAATAGGTTTTTAAGATTTTTGCTTCGAATTTATTTTGCATAATAAGTTTTATCTGAATAGAGAACGAAACTTTCCCGAGTTGAAGCCAAACAACTTGAAAATTAAACTCGTAAGACAACTTTTAGTATTTGAGTTTTATCTGGATAGGGAACAAAACTTTCCCGAGTAGAAGCTTCAATAATTTTACAGGCATTGCCATAAATTAACCCTTTTTTCCACGTTACGGCGTCCAAAATATGTAAGCATCAATTTACAAATTTTTTAATTTTGAATTCAAATATCTTTTTGCTAAATAAAAAACACAAATACATTCTGCCAAATCAAGCTATTTTACGGTTATAGTTTTATTTCTTTTTTTATAGAATTTTTTAGAATGATTTCGACATTAAAAAAAAATTTAGAATTTAGATAAATACAAATTTATATTTTACCCCATTCTAGAATTTTTGTTTTTACATTTTTTCTACATTTCGATTTTATGATTATCAATTTTTCAACAATTTTCCTTTCTAGAATGAGGGCAAACATAAGCTAGTTATTCTAGCTTGTTATAGTTTTACTAATTTAGAAAAAAACGGAAGACCCTTATATTACGAAAATTTATTCTAAAAAAGGTTTAAAATTTAGGAGTTACAAATTTAAATTTAAATCGACCAATTATTCGACCGATTATTTCAATTAACGTCGAATTTATTCGATATTTAAAAAAAATGATTATTAAGAAAATTGTTCAGTATTTTATAAAGAACAACTTTTGTTTGAAAAATTTTTTCAAAAAATGAATGAATTCGGCGTAAATTTATTTTTATATTTTCTCGTAAAGTAAGGGTCTCATACAAAAAAAAAAAATTATAATACTCGAATTATTTGTAAAAATTCGAAAATTTTGAAAAAAAAAAGAAATTATAAAAAAAACATAAGACATTGTGTGGCAATCTCAAAATGCAAGCCTC
Source organism: Chrysoperla carnea (assembly GCF_905475395.1). NCBI lineage: Eukaryota > Metazoa > Arthropoda > Insecta > Neuroptera > Chrysopidae > Chrysoperla > Chrysoperla carnea. Next base: position 23,273,342 of record NC_058342.1, on the reverse strand, counting down.
CATTTTACCTGAGAGAATGGAGCCTTGATGTGGCACAAGAACAAAACAAATAAAATTAGTTAGAAGCAAACAGAGCTTTTGTGGAAAATGAAAAACATGAATTGAACAATAAATTATTTTCGTTTTGGAATTTTTTTTTGATATGAAAAATGTCCCTTCCCAAAAGTATTTTTGTTCAAAAATAAAAAATGTTTTGAAACATTCAAGATGCTTTTCATTGGGGTTGAAAATTTGCACAAATAGCGGATAATTTTTTAATATTACAAATACGAGTCAAAACCATTCAATTAACTAGGAATTTTATTATAATACCATCCGTTATCCGTTCACTTCAGTGGACAAATCCAACTTAATAAGAAAATACCCGCACACAACATTTCCGTTATCCTCTTAATCCCGTTAAGGCTTCCTTGCCCTTCTTCCTATCTTATACATTAAATTAGGCTTTCGACTTGACTTCGGTCTTCGGAATTATAGTCTCAGAATTTCGATATAATCTCCCCTCCTGAAGTAATTCGTCCCGCTAGTCCAAAATTGCAATATCCCCGCCTCTCCGGGGGGCAGGGGAGGGTAGTTACACAAAGTTTATATAAGTTATTCATTTTGGATGTTATATTGTTTTTAGTATTATATTTAATCAGAAGGGGAAGGAAGGCGAACTACTCCAGGAGGGGGAGTATATCCCCATTCTAACGTCGGAATCGTGATCAGTGACCTCAAAAACTCCCGAGTATACGTTTCTGACCCATTGTTGAATATTTACAAAGTTTTAAAATTTTCAAAAATCACCTCAGAGATGGATTCTAATAATTCGCCTATTTGGCCCATAGCAAAGGCCAAACTATCTAGATTTTGATATATGGACCTTCCTGAAGATTTAAAAAAAAAACTTCTCTTTGAAATGCTAAAATGCAAAGATTAAAATGGCTTCCGATGATGTGATCCATCGCCGACCAGCGCGATTGCGTAATTGTTACTGACAATCACAAAGGCGACAAGTTTTTGCCTGTACGCAAATAAACGTATAAAATATAATGCAATAGCAACAAAAGGGTTGCCGAAGATCATCTGGCTCTGCCTTGGGAACAACTATCCACCTGGAGGTGAAGCATCCCGGCTGGAAGATACTATTTAAGGCTAAAGCTATAAGATTCTAAACAATCCAGAGGCGACGCAAGCAGTCCACAGTAAGTTCTCAATTGGAATTTGCTCCTAATATTGATGGGTTCAAAGTTTCGGATCCAAAAATTCTATATCTGACTCCCTGTAGGTTTCTACAGGTTCACAACCGATTGAATGGTTTTAAAAATGAAAATTTAATATTGTCAATGAAAATCATCTTACGTTTCAATTTTCTTTTTAAAAATTTTATAACCAATAATATTGTCAATTCATTAGAAAAACAAAAAATTATTCCAATGAATTTCTTTAATTAAAAACAAAAGATAAAAAATTCGAAAAATTTTATACATTTAGAAAAATATTCATGATTTTATATTTTTTAATAAAAAATCAATACACGTTCTAAGCTTCCTGGAAAATTTTGTAGTTTTTGTTAATATCTTTTCAAAACAATATTTTCATAAAATGAAGTCAAGATGAGTTGACAAGTGTTTCTAAAATCTATCGAGTTTTAACATTCGCTCAAAAATAAGAGATTTTTCAAAACGACTGTTAAAGTCTTAAACTAGTGGATTTGTTTTTTGAAGAAATCGATTTTTTTTTGTGCATATGTTGACATGATATCTCAAGTTCTACTGGATCGATTTCTTTGAAAGGTGGGAATCATCCTTATTAAGCTCTCTATCGTCTGAACCTTGGATTTAAAAAATTTCAATTCTTTAAATTTCAAGCATTTTCAAATAAATTCGAACCCACAGTTTCTTCTCCACCCACTTCTCCATCGGGATCTCTTCAAGGATTGATTTCAAATACCTATTATCCATTTAATGATGAGGTACCGCAAGTGGGTCCCTAGCACCTAGACCAAGAGTCCTCTGTGCACTCCTTGAGACCAACCAGCTTCCCGAAGACGAGACGTCTTTGGTAGAAGGCGTTATTGAAATCGGATGAAACTAAAGGATTTTGTAGAGGCCAGACGCCACGCAGAAAACCCACAGTTCTCCGTCGGGATCATTTTCCAGGATTGATTTCAAATACCTATTATCTATTCAATGATATCCCACTTAACACTTCGTTGATTTTCATTTTGTTCTTTTTCACAAAAGTGAATTTTCATTACTACCATGTGACACTCGCAAGATTAAGGCAAATCTATTGACGTAAGAATCATCGACCCACGCGTTTGGTCTCTATGGTGCCGCAAAGAAACGAACATACATACATACATATGCTGAGAAAAACCACTGCTTTACGTCGAGCAGTCGGGTAAAAATTAGACACTGTCAACTCTCCTAGAGAAGAAAATGAATCATCTCCTTAAAGTTTTATACTAATTACCAAAATTTTCTCTGAAAGCTTACAACAAATTGGGTACTTTGAGAGAAAAATAAAACCAAAAGAGTTAAATAAAAAATAAAAACGCTCGCAAATTCATTGCAAACAAAACATTTCAGAATTTGATTGAAAGAAATTTGATTTTTCAGGTAGATTTCATAAAGAAAAACATTACTTGAAACATTTTAACTGAAATTTTACTGAAAAAATTATGAAATCTACCTGAAATCTTTGCGGCTGCGCCGGAAAGTATAAATATATTTTTTTTATTGAAATATGTAACAAGAAAATAAAAAAAACGAGCAGTTTATTTTGTGAAATTAAAACACATTAGCAGTTTACTGGTTATAAAAAACTCAACTGTGGACATCAAAGCATATAGAATAAAAATTAAAAAAACATGGATAGCCACCCGGTATTGAATTAGTATCAAAGCCGAATGGCTTACCACAGTAATATAAACAAAGAATTCAACACGCGATTTAAAATACATCGTATACTTAAAAATATTTAAATTTTCTCCCCCCAAAAAAGGGATTTGTTACAGAATACGGCCCTGATCTTTAAGTATACAGTAAAAATAAATATGTGAAAATTTCTTTGTTTACGATTACGAAATTCTTTTTGGTATGATGATATCAAAAAATCACGGAAGCCTAAAAGAAAAAAGCCAATGCCTAGAGATGAGCTTGGCGGAAAATAAATGTTCTGTTTCAAAAAAAGATATTACTCCAATCATCTTAGGATTTCATCTCGGCATCTAACGGAATAAGCTGAACTTTTTTACAAACCTTTATTTTGATAGTACAAACACAAATGGTCACGCGTGCGCGTTCTTAGATTTTCAAGTCAACGATCGCGAAATTCTACTGAATTCAATATTTCCGTTATCAGATGGATTTTGTATGAAATTAGAATCAATCAAGCAAGCCCCCACATGAAATCACAAAAAAAAGTCCACGGTTCTCACCAGTGTAAATTCGGATTCCAGTGTCTGTGCCCCCCCCCCCAATTTAACTCTAGATCCACGCCTGTTTTCTGGTAAATTAATAGTAAAATAAGTCTAATTTTAAAATTAAAATAAATTTTCGCGTTTTATCCTTTATATTTTACTTGTATTTTGTAATAATAAAAAAAGTTTCAGGCAAAATGAAGAAAATTTTATCCTCTAAAACTTTTATAATAAGTGTTAATACGACTGAAAACAAAAAAAACGAGATATTCGCAAAAATTTGATTTTCGCGACCTTTGACCTTGAATATCTAAGGACGCGCACATATGACCATATGTGACTTTTGAGGCAGCATTTGTACTATCAAAATTGGGTTTGTACAGTGGTTAGATTCCTTGGTTTACCTTTATTTTGCCTTAGATGATCGAATTATATATCCAAGAAAAAAAAGAAACAAGATTTTGAAAAATAAATACAAACTTACCAATGCCAAATGGTTTGGGTGGTGATGTCACGTCGGCTGTATCCAACGGGGCGGATCGTATACGACTCGACGATGAATTTGATATCATTTCGCCATTTAAATCGGTTACACTCTCCGATCGTGCCATACTCGTTAACGATTCCATGCTTGTATCGAATCGCATTAACTGGAAAAATTTTATTTCATTAGAATGATTTTTATATTTTTATTAGAAATCTACTTTCATTAAGGATGTACGAGCGCCAGACCAATTTTGGATAAATAGGTTTGATCTAACCGATGAAAATTAAAAAAAAAAAACTATTTAAATTAAACTTAAAACCTTAATAGGTTATTGAAAACAAAAAATTAAAACCCGTTGTACCCGACTAATTAAGGATGAATGAGCACGATAGTGGGGACACTTTAAAAAATATATATTTTCAATTTTTATGGTGAATTATACAAGACGAAAAGTAGGAATAAAGTTTTAGAACTAAACTTGCCTTGACGCTTGTACTACCTTAAATTTTGTTCAACTCATCCAAAGAATCAATTCAGATTTAATAGAGGAAGACGCATGCACAATAATCTTTCAAAATTCCGATTATTCTCAATTTTACCGAATCAAGAAATGGCTACGACAAGCCCATCTGAAACTCACTAGAGCACAGATGAGAACGTTGGTGAGACTCTAGACAGGATACCGCCGATTGAACTATAACCTTCGAAATATGGAGATCTCTAATTATCCCACTTGTGGATGATCCCATGGAGGATGACGAAAGCTCAATATATGTTATTTGCACCTGCAGAAATCTGCAGAGCGTCAGGTTTATAATGTTTGGGTTCGAAACCTTGGATCCATCAATCCTGAGAGAAATCCCGGCGGAGAAGCTATGGGCTTTTTGCGTGGCGTATGGCCTTGATAGAATCCTATAGCTTCATCTGCTTAAAATAGCAAATTTTACCCGGAGACGTCTCGCCTTCGGGTAACAGGTTGTTCTCAAAGAAGGTACAGAGGAGCCCTAGGGACCCATCTACGGTACCCCTCTTATGTATTATTATTATTATTATTGGATCCGTAAAGAAATTAAAGGTATAAAACATTTATTAACCATGCGCCTTCTCCCCTTTTACTCTACAAAATAAAATATCCAAAAAATTTATTTCGATCCTGAATCAAAAGATGATAAAGCATAAATTTCTAATCGATATTTAATAAAAAAAAATAAATAAAAAATTTCCCCCCTTAAATAAATCATGCTTAAAAATAATTAAGACACTCGTGCGAAATATAAACAAATATATATATAAGGGGATAATACAGGTCCTAAATTTCAAAATACTCAGGAGAATATAGAGACTCCATGCCAAAGACATATTGTTACTTACAACATTGTTCTTTTGTTCCAAAACCTGTGCGGTGGCGTGGATCGCATTTAAGAAAATTATACCCACATAAGAAAAATAATCGTGTGTTTGAAAAAAATAATATAATATGTGTAAATACACACCTGAGAGAAATTTGGAACACTTGCAGTTTTTCGCATTAATGGTTGACCTTGAGCTTGGAGTAATTCCTTCACAGCCACACTTTGACGTAATCGATCTAGGGTTAATATACTCTCAACAGCGCTTACTCCACGTGTATATTTTTCTGAAAATAAATCGATATTCAATTAAATTTAGATTAGGAAACAGAATGCCGAATAGACGATGGGTCTAATAGAGAGACGATCTAATTATCAAACGAATCCGATTCTTGAAATTTTTAGATCAGAATTACTATCGAGACTATGGAGTGTAGAGTAAAAGGAGAATCATCTCTTATGACTGTTTGACCAAAAAAGTGTCCACAAAAAGCTGTTAGATTATAGTTCCAAAACCAACTAAAAAGGCGCTGATGATCACTGATGATTCGATGTGTATATACTATGTGTATATACTTTCTTTCAAATGCCGTCATCAGCTTACGGCAGCGCCACCACAATTTCACATGACTTTATGGACACTTTTTATATACAGAGATGATTCTCCTTTTACTCTACACTCCATAATCGAGACTGATTTTTATCAATATTTTTCTCGATTTTTGGCAATTTTATTAAGTAAAATCAATACTCTTAGGAAAAAACGATAAAATCGCTGACAAATTTTGTTCCAGAATTTGAAAAAATTCGGTATATAGTATAATTTTGATCTATCAAATAAAAAAATCGTTCATTTGACGATTGGTCGTTTATGCAAGCCAGTATTTTAAAAAATTTCGAAGATATCTCCATAACTTAATTCATAGACTCGAATTTTTTATTTCTCAGTAATTTGTATCGGTGTTTCGATTTTTTGCAGTAAATAAAACAAAAAATCACGAAAATTCAATCCATGTGACTATTATATAAATATTTTCTAAGAAATTTTCTGAAATCGATCTTAGAAATCGCTTTTCACAAGGGATTTTAGACAATATCTCGGATACTGTCGGATACGTCAAATGCACCCAATCATCAAATGCAACCCTTAGCGAAAATCGATAAAATCACAAACAATTTTTTTTTTTTCAGAATTTGATAAAATTCGATATATGGGATATTTTGATCCAAGAAATACAGAAATCGGGTGCATTTGACGATTGATCGAATAGTTTCTATGATAACGCACAAAATCTCATATAAAAGCCTGAATTTTGGAAAGATTTTCAGCGACATTTCGAGAACTACTTATTTGGTTGATAAGTGAACTTGATTTCTGTGTTTGAGTATGTTGACTTTTACTTTAAAATGAGTGGTGGAGTTTCCAAAGATGATCAAGAAGAGAAGGCACTTGTCGGCAAATATTATGTATTTTTAGCGAAATAAAAAGTGCCGCATTTTAATTTTTGTAGAGTTTATTTCTCGACCAATCATATTCCCTGATAATTTTCAAATTCCGAGCTTGTGGCCATCATTCTGACGGTATAAAAACCTTAAAAACTTACCGATATATGTTTCTCCATCACTTAACGATGTATCTTCACCGGTGGCAGCAATTTGTGCTAGTGATTCACGATCCTCTAATTCTTCACTAGCTTTTGGAATGTTTGAAACAACTTCATATGTAACACCTGATTCCGTTAAATAATCAGTGCGCACAATACGTCGTTTTATTCGATCCGTTAAACTTTGTCGTTTATAAATATTTAACGTTAAACGTTTTCGTAATACTAAATCCATTTGGGCGGGATGTGATAATCGTACCGTTGTTTTTAATATCAAATATACTCGTTCATTTGCTGTGAAAACGAAAAAACCAAATTATAATTTCAGTAAAAACCGGCTATTGAAGGGACATAATTGCTAGGCTATTTCAACTTTAAAACAAAGACTACCATTATAGCCTTCACTTCCTTTGCTCTACTTACTCCCCCCTCCCTTTTTATCACAATAACATGAGTCTTATTTTTTTGGTGCGGAACCGTAGCTTTATATTGGTGAAATATAAACTTCTCAACTGTGCTTTGATGAGTTTTAGGCGAACATAGTCAAATGGCTTAGCTGTGTCACAGTCATTCCTTGATTCGATAAATTACGGTTGGAGGGACCTACTAAGCACTTTTCGAACAGTGCAGCAATCGAATTTCTGTTTTTGAAGTATTATCATTCCCTGATCGATATTAAAATTTTCCGACTTTCCCAGTATTTAAAATTTATCTGACATTTCTAGATTTTCCTGGTCGATTGCCACTCTGACAATTAGACTACTGGTAGAAAATCGATATTTGTACTTACGATCTGTGATACGATTAAGATGAACACTATCGTGAATCGATGAATCCCATGATGCAACCGCACAAACATCCTTCTCTAAATGATGAATAACATGTAAATTATAAAATTTATTGCCATGTTCCTTCGATAAAATTGAATTTAAACCGCTGATTGGAATTTCTTCACCCGATGGATGAGTTGATAAATCATCCGCATTGAGATCAAGGAATAATACAGGAACATATGGTTCCATTCCTGCTGGTGGTTCTAATACAGCCGGTGCACCAGGTATACCAGATCCTGGTGATGGTACTAATACTGCATTCCGTTCTTCCGTTAAACTAACCCATTGATCTACAAGACTTTGTTCCCGTTCTTTATCCTGTTCGGTTTTATCTACAAATAAGGATTAAAAAATTTATTTAAATAATACAGAAAAGGTAAAGTGTGTCTCAGAATTTATTTGAGAAGGTAAATTTAATCTTTACAGAGGCATAATACGGCAGCAGTGTGTTGACCAAATTTGGAATTGTGCTGGGAATGCTATGGCTCTTCTATGAATGAGTTTGAAAGTATATTTGATTCGAGCTAACTTTTTTTGAAATTCAATCAAATCCTTTCTTTTCTCAAGGAAATCGACTTTGATAAGATTGTCTAAAACGGAATCCTTTCCTTTTCAGGCTAGAAATCAAGATTAAGATAGTCCATGGTAGCCATAATATTGAGTAAAAGCATCCGACAATCAGTTGAGATTATCTAATATGGTGCCGGAGCCGAGCAAGATATTACATCACTTAAAAATTTAAAATAGATCTAGCTTTTCATAAAAAAGAAGCCACATGATGGGTTTGACTTAAGCTGCGACAATCGTGTATCGTTTTACTTATGCAATCCGTGAATCTTACATTTATTGCAGGAGCCTGTAAATTTTTTACTCATTTAATAGTTAAGGCAATATGGCAGTATCGAAGTCATACTACTCTAGTCAAATCAGCACTAATTTGTATATATAAGTATCCTAAGTTTTTGTTCATAAAATCACCTAATTAGTTCATTTCCTCTTGTCTGTTCGACTGTACATTCATCAACACGATAGCATAAAAACGAAGAGACATCAAGCCGAAATTTTTATAGCGTGCTTAGGACATAGAAAGTGCGTTTGAGTTCATAAATGAGCAACATAATTCAGGTTCATCAACGTCAGTTGAGTCATCTTGTAAACCGTTAGAGATTGAACAAAAGTTTAAATATAAAAAAATGTTCCTTATAACATAATTAACAACTTTTGTTTGAAAAACTAATTAACTATGACCCTCGATACTGTCATACTACCTTAAGGAAATAATGCCTGTTATCTTAATTGTAGAGGGGATACCATATTTCATTTGAATACATTATTATAGACCTAAAACTTAAAAATTTTAAACATAAAAACGTACCTTGTTTATCAATTAAGCTTTTAATCTGTTGATCTAAATATTTTCTACGTCGCATTAAAGCTTTACTCCATTTCTCACGTAATACCGTTAAATCTTCCTCTTGATATGAATCCAAAGCTTTTTGTAGTCGAGATCGTATCACAACACTCCCCACAGCAATATTCACGATTGACGAACATATAATCGGTAGTGTACCCGAATTTTGTACCGGTTTTACACGCACTTGAATACGTCGTTGTTGTCCTTGTCGTAACTGATACACTCCACCGGTTAGCACATCTGGTTTCGGGCACACTTCAACTGGAGTGTATTCACCTTGTTCATTTAATTCTTGAATTTCGACCCATAGCTCAATTTTTCTAGTTAATTCACTCCATCGATCAGCCAAGGAGCGGGCTTTTGCTAATTGTTGTTCAATTTCCCAACCAGGTTTCGTACGTGAAAAGCCAGCACTTCGATGTCCCCAAACCTCAATAGACAAAGCTCCTTCGGAACAATGTTCCAGAAATTCTTCAGTAATAGGTACAACGAAATCTTTAGTATGATTAAATTTGAAGGTCATCGAATCTCGATGCACAATTTGATGATTATGATCAGTATCCACTATTGGAGGCACAGCTACGGGATCTGGATGATTCCAAAACGTGTACTGACAGAAAACGAAATGTGATAGTGATGGAGGTAGACCGGATGCTTGTTTGATAACAACACGACACTCAACATTCCGTTTCTCTGATCCAGTTGGTGAGTCATCTTCATGACCACTATCTCCTGAACTATCCGATCCCGCTTCACAAGTACGATCTTGTGGAAATTGTCCGGACACACGTGATATTTCAACTTGTAATCGACCAGCGACCTCACCTTGTTGACTTATAATCGGGGTATGATAATCTAATCGTACGTCGTGGAACAATGCTTCCAAAAATATGTTGGCAACACCAATTAAGTTATGACTCTCTTGTGACTCGTAAAATGGATCCATTCCCTTAGAAATTTCATCTTTAAGTGTGTTCTTATCTTTACGCTCACCATACATTTCGCGCATGTCAATTAACTTATTCTCTAGCTTCTCCATACTCCATACCTGACTCGCCGAATTAAAACGCTTCACAAGTATAGCAGGTTCACTCACAAATGCGCCGCGTTTACGATTTGGACTTAAATTTGCTGGTGGAATTTGCAGTGTGACACTAAATTTTGTTTGGCGTCCCATTTCCTCAGCTAGAAAATTCGCTTCTTGCACCAAAGAATTTGCTTTCATTATATCCTCCTTTAGTTTACCTAAACTACTCTTAAACATTTTATCCCGTTCTTGCGCCCATTTTTCAACACGCATTTGAGTAGTAGGTGTACATGGGGTTATTTTACCGAGACGTAGCGGATCACATGGTAACGTGTATGGAGGATACGGTGTCGATGGCGATAGAATGTTTCGTAGCTGTTGAAATTGTCGTTCGTATTCTTGACGCTGTTTTTCGAGTGCCACCTGCTTATCTTCTTCGTGTTGTTTTTCTAAACGTGATATGGCCGTTTGGATTGGATCGTTACTTAATTCGTTAAGCATTAATTCTTCACGAGCGAAATTGTAGTCAAACGTTTGCGCTGGAGTTTGAGGTTCTGATGTTGTTGCTAAAATTAAAATAGAAAAAATTTATAGAAAAGTTTTTAAACTGTTTTAAAAAGTTTAAAGTGGCTTTACACATTTGAATCTACGATATTCTGATTCCGAAGAATTATCTATAAATAGTTCGAGAAAAAATTCGTGACAAGCGAAACACTTTTCTCCCATCGAATTCTTTTTATTATAAGACGATTTGGAACAAACTACAAAGATGCGCAAAGCTTTTTAACCCGTTAGCATTCGCGTTATGAACATTTTCCTTACGCTCGATTTAAAACAAAAATAGCTTTTATTTTTCAAATGGTATATGTGGTTGAAACTTTTTATACCTTCAAGCTTTTTTATTCAAATTCTTCAGAAATTGTGATAATTTTTCTGGTGAGAATAAAGGTGTAAGCAAAAAATATAACTTCGAAAATTTTCGAGCCTGTTCGTGTACTTTCGTTAGTTTAATAGAAGTCGTACTCAGTAAATTGAAAAAACTTGTGATAGAAATATGGTGAAATTAGTTAAAATGAATTATTTTGACATAAAAAGGGGGAAATAAGAGTTGAAAAGTTAAAATTCCTGAAAAAACCGTTTTTAGGTTCTGTAGAAATGCACAAAACCTTAAAAGCCTTTAAAAAATCGTTTCCCCCTGAAAATCCCCTTCATATTATTGAAATTTATCGCTCCTTTTACAATATTTTTCCACCCGAAATAGACCAGGTTATTTGAACGACAATAGGAACGCGGACGATGCCCAAATCTATCGAGAATCAAATAGATATATAGATATATATTGCCTTTCTCGCAGTTGAAATTCGATGCAGTCTAAAAAAAATACTCCTCGATTCTAGGACGTTTCGATAAAAAGTCACCTTAAAACGAATTTCTAAAATATACTTACAAAGTGATTTTGGACAATTTACACGAAAAATATGATGATATCCCAATAGAATACGATATCCATGATAAATAGGTGTCCGTTCAGTAACCGCTGATCCATTCACATACGATCTTGCATTATCAATTGGTTCCATATACAATTCACCATTCTCCAAAATAATTAAACAATGTTCAGGTTGTATACCTAGGCCTGATAATTGTATATCTGCATCCCTACTACCGACAAGTGTTCGATCCTGTTACCAACAAAATTTTTCAACATTAATAAATACATTTTGAAAAAATTACCAATCGTTAACATTAAAGGCTGCCGGGTGGCGATCGAATTGTTCTTACGAAATTCCCTGACTTTTCTATTATTATACCCCTAACGAATTGTCATGCCGTTTTAAAAATCCATTAAAAAAAAGATGAACAAGTGAAAACAAACAATTGGATGAGTTAATTGTTGAAAGACCATGTATAGACAATGTTGTTGACGCAATCGTTTGTTTTTTTACGTCACGTAAGTCAAGAAAAATATCCACTCTTAGATAGCTACAGACACATAACTGATATTTCCATGTATTCAAATTTGCACCTAATTTGTTTCCTCGCGGGTAAAGAGTAATGTTTACGAAAAAATGTTTCGAACAAAAGTTGTTTATTTTTTTATAAGGAACATTTTTTTACATTTAAAGTTTTGTTCCATCTTTAACGGTTTACAAGATGGATCCTACGGACCTATGTTGCTCATTTAAGAACTTGACCTCATTTTTTACGTCCTTCACACGCTATAAAAATTTCAGCTTGATATGAATTCGTTTTTCAGTTATCGTGTTAACAGACAGACAGATAGGCAGACGGACAGATAACCGGAAATGGATTTTATGAACACCTAATATAAAAAGATTCACTAAAGTTAATTAAACCCAAAACCGAAGATTTTCTGGTTAAAATTAATGCGATGTGATTCATATGTACATTCTGAGATGTTGATGAAGAATCAGGTTTTAAGAATTTATGGTGAAGACTCGAGAGTATTATTTTCCTTAATCGAAACTAAAATCCCCTAACTATTCTAGAATTTCGAAATTCTTTCTCCGAGTTTTTCAGGTCGATCGACACCCTGACACCAAAGGCTCGGTCAAACAGCAAGTAATCCTCGATTTTCTTACCTTCAAATAATAGACTAATAGTTCGTTCAACGAAGGATCCGCATTTAAATTTACTAAATAATACTTATATTTTTCCACTTTAATACCAGAATCTTGTACACTAATACCCATTTTTTCTAACGCCTGTTGACGTTCATTTTGTATACGCTCAGTTTTGACTAGTTTTTCCTCCCATGTTTGTGACATTTCTTTCATTAATTTCTCACTTTCACTTAATTTTTCATGTATATCAACACGTTGATTTTCACCAGCAACTGAACCCTAAAACAATACAAACAATAAAATCAATAAAAATCTCTTAATTAATAAACAGGCAAGGGATTGGAAAGTTGACACACAATTAGACCTTCTAGCTCGATTTGGAAGGACTTAAGAGGTGTGCAAAGCTTAAAAAACATCGAGAAAATCAATTGTTTTCTTGGAAATATATTCCAAATTACTTTTATCTATTCCCGTCTCAACAATAAACTTTACATATCGAATTTCAACCCATATGAGATCGTTCGAGTTGCTCAAATGTCGCGGGAAGCACCCCCAAAATCCCATAAATGCTTCAAGCAAAAAATGTTATATGTGTAGATTGGAGATTGCCAAACCTCTTCTTTAACCCCTCTTATAGTGCATATAATTCTATATTTTTAGGGAAAATATTACAAAAAAAAAACTTACCGTAGCATATTTAAGCATTTCCTTCAAAGCTTCGACCTCTTGACGCAACTCACGAATAATACGTGCATTTGGATCTTCATTAACCACAGCATGATTGACAATACGTTTAGCACGATCCGCATACCGTAACGTTGATAAAGTTTCCTCATAATTATCGGCTGCCGGTGACAGTGTTGCCACCATAACAGTTTTACTATTACCACCTAAATTATCTTTTAATAGCCATGTTAATACAGAATCACGATATGGTACAAATTTATCCTTAATTTTACCACTGGACGATTGGTCGGCTAATTTTGATATAACTAAACCTAAGGTTGTTAATGATTTATTGATATTGGAGCCCTCTTTTAATCGTTCACCAACAGCGCCTGTTTTTACAGCACGTTCGCTACCGGCTAAATCCACTAATGACATACGACTCACTTTCTCACCGCTAACACCCGTTTGTATATCGATTAAGGTTTGTGTGAGCACAACAGAAAATACGGCATGCGAACGTGATGATTCACTGTTCATGTTTGTCGCAGCAACGGTTCGTGATTTGTTGCCTTCAGCCATTAATGTATCAATATCCTAAAACAGAAAGGAAATTTCCAAAATTAAACTCAATCAAGAATCAAAAATTACTCAGTCAAACAAATTTTCATAGTAAAGCTTTCGGCCGATTCAAGCTACTTTAATTGAAATCCAAAAAACTACATATTTCTAAAAAATTAGACGGCTAAATTGAAGTCAAACATTTCGGAAATCGAGTTAATGTGATGATTGGAGGGCGATTTTCCTAGATACGCTATTTTCGAATTACAATTTCTGAGAATATACATTCTTCGGATTCGATTTTTAGGGATATCTTGTAATCCACATTCCAAATTTAACCCAAAACAATTTCAGAAGATAAACCTTCTTCGGATTAGATTTCTAAGGAAATATTGTAAGCCGCTTACTAAATCGTCAAGAATGTATTTTTTAAAATTCCCTTCCAGATTTGAATACTTTTTAACATTTTCAGTAATGGAAAATAACAGAACGTGAAAATATATTCTTTCAAAAACAATTGTTTAAATATTATGCTAATTAAAAATAAATACAATGTGCTCACCTGAAATGACGTAACCGCCAATTGTGATAAACCATCTACATATGGACCCAAAACATTGTGTTCGCGTACTTTTAATGATTGTTTATTGGTTTTTGGATCAAGTAAATCATGAACTTTCTCATTATAAATTTCCATATAGCTCACTTCAACTTTATATGTTAATTCAGAGCTTTGTTTCTTTGCAATCTGATCAAACAGTGAGTCACATAATCTGGGTATTATACCTTTATTGTCTTGGCTACCCATCATGGTATATGATTTTCCAGAACCTAAGAAAAAAAGACACAATTTGAATTAATTCAAAAACTCATTGTCATTCATTGTTGTTTAACGGTAATTCTTTGGAGGGGAAAAGAAAAGCTCCTTAAGTTGTTCTTTTGCCAAACAATTATTTTCCTATAAGGATAAATTTTTGTTGATTAGGCCCAAATAAATTTTAGGACAATTCGAGCAAGAAATTTGATAGATACCCGATTTCTGTGCGTCCGGATTTCGATCCTTGGTTTGACACAAGACATGTTGTAATTTCTGAGATTTAAAACCAACTTTAATCCCCGACTTGTACAAATTTCGATCTATCTTGTTATTACAAGGATGATTAAATATAACTGTAGCCCACTCATTCTTTTCGGAAACTTTCTCAAAGGAGGCTGTATCCCCAATTCCTTTACGCCATTGGCATTTTCGGAGGATAGAATTTACAATATCGTTTGAGTAACCATTAAATCATTTTCCTGTTCATTTCGTGGTTAAAATTTATGCAAAATATGTACATTCCGAGATATCAATGAAGAATTAGATCTTCGGAATTCAATTCTAAATCTCAGAGTTTTTAGACTTTTTTTTTTAGAATTTCGTGACTATCCACCAGTTATTCCAGGATTAAACTCTGTAATCTTAAAAGTTTTTCGGCCTAAATTCTGGATGTTTGAGCTTACTTGAACAATAAACAAAATTTGATCCTTTGGATTTTTAGGAATAGGTATTTAAAAAAATTTTCGAGGTTTAACTCTCCCGTAGCCAAGAAATTTGTTACTTTGGTTTGTCACAAAATTTCAAAATTTCGAAATTGTTGGAATATTGAAAAAATTCTTGGTGATTTAACAATTCTCATCTAGTCAAGGTTTGACCTGATTTTCCATCAGTATTAAAATTTCTACTTCACCCCAAAGTTGCCAGTTTTTCCTAAGACTTATACTTAAAAATAATCAATAATTTTTCAAAAAGACCCCATGAGAAAAAATTCAATTCGTAATTTCTATTTATTTTCGAAGTATGAAATATTTAGTCCAAGGTTACGAGCAACGTTAGGCGACAGAAATATTAAAATATTTATCGAAATCTATCTAGTACTCAAATTAATATAGAAAGGAAAAAACAAATTATAAACGTTTGATAGATTACATAACTTGCGGCAATTAAAAAGAAAAATGAAAATTCTATTGATAAAATGCATTTCTCATTTTCAAGGTAAAATATATAGTTTCTTTTTTAATCAGAATGAAAATATGTTTCATACAATAAAATCGATTAAGTGTGTATTTGATTCCACCTACATTCATGGTTCAGAAGGTAAAATGTTTAATTTTACGATAAATTGTAATTTATTAATTTCGAAATGAATTTTTTATTTCCAGGTGGTAAACTTGAGACCTTTTATTTTTAGGGAAGGGGGTGATAAAACATGCAAAATTTTCCCAATAATTTCCGAGTTTTTCGCAACTTCAATTGCTCCAAGCCTAGACTTTAGATAGTTTAGCATGTTGTATTCACGCCAAAAACTAAATCTGTGGGTATCATAGTTCTTTATCTGAGTTGAGAATGGGCATTAGGGACATTTCTACCTCATAAAAATAAGAAACCCATTGTGTTCAGATTGAGTCCACATCCAAAAGTCAATAAAAAGATATACGAATTCCTAAATTCTATGTTTTTCACTACCCCTTGTGCCCGATGGACTGACGATTTCAACGATGATCATTTTCGACGTCTATCACACAATTTTCATTGAAATTTAAAGATTTCATAGTTTTAAAAATAATTAAAACATAATTTTAGAAATACAGGGTGGACTACTTTAATTTATTATGGTTAAAAGTCCGTTTTGTAGTCGATCAATCAAAAAGAAACTTAAACAAAAGTTGCAGAGTTTGATGGGAGACATCATATTCTGATATCAGATTCGATTTAATTCTCCGGGTCAGGTAAAGTTATGTTAGATTATATTGGCTGTTCACGAAGGAACATTCAATCATTTAATTGAATGAAAACTCGATGGACATTCTCCCAAGAAAATATTTCTAAGAAATTGAGGAAATTATTTGTCTCATTTTAGTATAACCGTTACTATATTGAGAGAGTTCGAAGTAAAAACATACGGAATCAAAAACGTCATGGGGATAAAGTTTCAAAAGAATTCAGCTGATTTCTGAGGATTAATTTTACTAATATCCTGAATCTTGACAACTCAATAATAGTTTGAAAATACCTTAATAATTTGGTACAGGATCCTAATCGAGATATTCAATGACGTGTTTTCATAAAAACAACAAAAAAAGAGCTTACATGAAAACAAGCTTTCTTATAAATCATATGGAATATGATTCATACATAATTAATAAGATGTCGTTGTATGTCATTGATTTAAAAACGAATGTAGAACTTCTTACATAAATAATTATACACTATTCGATATAACACGAACACCTTATTATGTAATGTTATGCAATATATGCGTCGTCGAATTCAGCAAGGACTTTACATCCTAAAAAAATGTTCAAGGCTTTCAATTAAAACTTTTCACATAATTAATTTTACCCTGACCTGACCTTGAGCTTTTTTTCCCCTGGCCATTCGAATAGTTTTTATTCCCTAAATTCCATCGTCATACTTAGAGGGCAAGTAAAACACAAGAATTAAGGTATTTCTTGACACTAAACATGAGACTAAAATAAGTTTTGCAAGAAATTTCGTCGCCGACTCTGTTATCTGCTATAAATTTTCAAATTTGGCGATATTTAAGGAAGTACGAGCACAAAGGTCCATAAATCAACTTAGGATGTGTTCGAAAACCAACTAAAAGTTTTAAAATCTTTTTTTCCAACACATTATAGAAGTGGCTCGATTAGCACCCCCCTCCAGATCCGGGGCTGTTAAAAGAAATGTTTCCCCTCCAAAGAATGTTCAAACTACATGAAATATAAAATAAAATAATTACCTGTTTGGCCATATGCAAATATACAAGCGTTATATCCTTGGAAAGCATTTTCAAGTATATCGCGTCCAAGACAATCGAAAACATCCTCTTGTGATGCATAATTTGTCTTTGTACAGTCAAGTGAGTAGAAACAATGATCAAAAGCAAATGTTTTTGGTTGCTTTCTAAAAACAGAACAAAAATATCCAAAAAAAATTTTATTAAAATTATTTTTATTTAAAAATGGTTTTTTTTGATCTAATATCTAATTTTCGACAAAAATAAACATTTTTTTGTGGGTTTTGTAAAATATGTATTTTTTTTATGTTTTGGAACATATAGCAGAGAGTAAAGACAACTAAAAAAGGAGATACTATCATAAATTTTTAGCTTAATTAATTACGTAGGTGAATTATGATGGTATGTTTTTTAAAACGGTCGTCCGAATGAGCATACCATTATTTAAAATTACTGAAAATGTACATACATGAACATTTAACAGCATTTTACATTTCTTCTTAGAAAATTTTATTTTTCCAATAATATATAATATTATTTATAATAAATTATTATTTATAATAAAATTATTATAATATTATTTTTATTATAAATAACAAAATAGGGTATTCTACTATATTTGAAAAAGTACTTCAAAATGTTGATTTTGCTAATAAAAAGCCACCAAAAATTTATTTCGGAAATATACACACGCTTTTTCTTGCCAAAAATTAAAATTTAAACCTTTTTAAACTGTCAAAAACGCGGGCATCCAATTTGATGACGTAATATCACCGTGCGTGAATTTTATTGAAGGCGTTTCCATGATAACGATACACTACTTTAATTATAAAATTGTATGGATGCATATATAATTTATGACTTACATTGAAAATTTAATATTATTGTCTCATAAAATTAAATAAATAATTATGATAATTTACATTTAAAAAATAATATTTGTGCAATTTGATTTCTTATTTTCACAATTTTTAATGCATTAAGATTAATTAATTAGTGTTTTTCAATAATTTTAATTTGACATTTTCTATAACATTAACAAGTAAAGAATTGCAAATTAATCATAACAGCCTCCGATATCGCCAAAATTTTTTACTAGAAGCGCTGGCATCGATTTTTTTGTCCCTACCACGACCACGCACCCAATGAATATCCAAAATTTATGATAGTATGTCCAAGAAAAACAAAAAAAAAACATCTACATAGCAACAAATTGTTAGCCAAAATAAGAAAATTAAAAACAAAAATTTATTTTGATTAGTACTCAAAATTCACACAAACCTGTCAATTTTATCCAAACTATTTGGATTTTGTAAGATTGTCTGATGACCGTCCATTTCCACAACGCATTGCGTGCCTAAATCTATTTCTAAAAAATTTTATTAAAAAGAAAAACAGAAAAATTATTACACATGTAAAATAAAATTCGAGTTTTTTTTTTAAATATTTATTTTAATAAAAAATAATAATAATAATAAAGAAAAATTTAATTATTTTAAGGGGTTTATTTTTTATTATTTTTTTTTACCGGGTTGTTCTTTTTTCAAAATGTTACGTAATATTATTTGAGAAACAAAAATTTGTAGATTTAACTATCCCAATAGGGTAGTATTCTACTATTTTTGAAAAAGTACCTCAAAATGTTGATTTTGCTAATAAAAAGCCACCAAAATTTATTTCTGAAAAATACACACGCTTTCTTGCCAAAAACTTAAATTAAATTTTAAACCTTTTTTAAACTGTCAAAAACGCGGGCATCCAATTTGATGACGTAATATTGGTATCTTTATACGAAATACCACAAATAAGTTTGACAGATATAG
Organism: Chrysoperla carnea; assembly: GCF_905475395.1. Taxonomy (NCBI): domain Eukaryota; kingdom Metazoa; phylum Arthropoda; class Insecta; order Neuroptera; family Chrysopidae; genus Chrysoperla; species Chrysoperla carnea. Next base: position 23,253,808 of record NC_058342.1, on the reverse strand, counting down.
ACATCTGATTTTTATATAAATATTAATACTTATCTATGTATATATTATACCCAACTGTCTAAACTGAACTAATTGAAGGTCTATGGCTCATACCGATATGACATCCCAGCAGGGCTTGCCCGCGCTTTAGGTCACGTGATATACAGTTTAAAAATTACGATTTTTAATTTTAATATTTTAAAACAAAAATGTGCTTTTATGACTCGAAATGAGAATATTTAAGTATATTTTTACATAAATTTTAACTTTTTTCAAATTTAATAATTTATTTTTGACTAACGATAATACCCTATTAACGAATCTAATGATTATAGGGTGACAATCGAGTTATTCTCATAGAATTCTCTGAAATTATTTTATTCGAAAAATATAGAAGTTTTTATTTGCGTTGTATTCTGATTTAAAAAAAATTATCACAAAATATCTTGTAAACCGCTGATTGAATTGTCAAATAAGTATCATTTTTGTATTATTTGGGTCCAATTTACCCTTAAGTAGTGAGTTTCATTCAAGTCAGATGCAAAAAAAAATGTTTGTGATTTTTTCCAAGGGTACTTTAAATAAATCAGGAAAAATCGCGCACAATTTTTTGTTCCTGATTTAGATGAATCGCACTATATTAGGTAAATTGTTCCCAAAAAACACGAAAATTTCGTTTATTTGACATTCACAGGGACAGTTTCTGAGTTATACACTCTGGGTAAAATTTCTATATTATTGTGATTTTCCCAATTTTTTCCTACACATTTTTCTAAACTTCTAGCTAAATATATCGAAAATAAAGAGCTTTTAAGCTTCATAGCCATTGAATTTATAGTTTGATGAACATTTCTCAAATTTTCAAAACATTAAAACCGAGATCATTGTTAATATCTATTCGAAATTAGGTTAGGTTAGAGTGGCTATCTTAGGGTGGGACACAGTTGGAGGGTCCGTTGTGATACCGAAAAAGGGTTGGCCCATCCCCGGCCACTACTCCATGAACCATTTGGAGCTGTTTGAAAACAGCAGGAGTGCTTTGACGTTGACGAACTTTAGGTCGTCAAAGAGAGGCTGGTTCAAGTAAGTCCATCTCCTCATGGCAAGAGCTGAGCTTTGACAGAGGAGACATTGTCTCTCCCTCCTTCCCACTGTGACAGCTCAGCATGCCTGCCGTCCAACCAATATTCTGTAATAGCCGCAAAAACTTTGCTAACAGAATCCCTTGCAAGAGATATAAGATCTTCGCAACGCCTATGATTGAAATCAAACCATATCTGTCTTGTAGTGCCACAAGTACGTTCCTCTCTCCATCTAAGATTGGCTCTTTTTAAGATATTATCTTTAAGGATTAGCCGCGAACGAAATTTCCGGATGCCTAATGATGCTTGTGGCTTCTAAATTTCCTGGAATATCTCTATGCCCCGGTATCTATACCAGGTTTACATTCATCTGTTTCGCCAGATCATGTAAGGGCGTACGGCAGTCCTGTGCTACCTTTGAGGTTAAATAGACTAAGCTGAAGGATTTAAGGACTGCTTGGCTGTCGGTTATTATAGCAATGTCACTGCACCTGATAGTGTTCAGCCTTATACATACACATACCGCGTGAATAGTAATCACTTCCGCTTGATACACGCTACAGTGATTCGGCAGCCGAAATGATAGACGCAGATCGAGATTTTCAGAGAAGCTCCCACAACCTATTCTCCTCTCTAACTTAGATCATCCCAATCCTATCTGGAGGTTCGAAATTAGAAAATAACATTTTTATAACGCATAAACCTTACATTCTTTGATTCTTTACTAGATGGCGGGAATGCACGCTTAATATGGTAAATAATTTAAATATAGGTTTTTTTTTTTCAAAAAAATATTGATTTGAAATTGTCAAAATAAGTTGAAATGTCTTTGAAAATTGAAAATCGAGAAAATATCATTAACACTCTTAATAATTGAATTATTTTATTTTATTAAAAGTTTTTTTCGAAAATATTTTGTTTCTTAGATAACAAAATATACGTAACATTTTTCAATAAGGAACACACCGTATAAATAAAACTTGTTAAGATTGTAGAAAAAATTGTTCGAAGAGAACGTGACGAAGAAACAAATCTACTTAAAATGTTCGGTTAATGAGAGATAGTTTTCAGTAATTACGGACAATGAACCTTTTTTTTTCTATTTTCTTTTTTCGAGTATTTTTATTCGAGTATCTTAATTAACTTTTTTTGTTTTGTTATATCTTGTTGTCCTAATACGAAAGTTGGATTATTTATGCTTTTTAAACTTTTTTGAAAAGCTTGAAAATAATGACGAATATACAACTTTTTGGTGTGAAATAATTAATTTTAATAAATTTAAAAATTATTGGATATATAAAATGCGAGTCGAATTACCCATAATTTGGGTACCCGAAGGTAATTTTTCTAAATTTGGTGTCCTTTCTCGGGTGAAAATAAGTTAACCACTTCTCCAAATTTGATCGGGAGACTCCAAAAAACGTGTAATTTCTCCATGGGCGTCGCCAAGAAGAGGCAGCTGCCTTCGTAAGAGGCATGTAGGGGCAGCTGCCTCCGTCTAGAGATTCACTAAAATGGGTCAAAGCTCCCATTTGCTTTAGAAAAAAAAGTAAAATTCTTAATTCAAAATTAGAGTTAGCGGATGAGTTAAGTATGAAATTCGAATCAATCAAGCCACCTACAAATTTTTAACTAACCATCTTTTATAGTTTTTGAGAAAAAGGGAACTAAATTTTTGCTCTAATCTATACTATCGGGAAAACATAGTTATTTACGAAGAAATGTTTCAAACAAAAGTTGTTAACTTTTTTATATGAAACAATTTTACATTTAAACTTTTATCTTCTTCTTGTGGTTTCAAAAAGACCCATGTTGCCAATTTTTAATTTTTTCGCAATTTTGGTCCACACTCTTGAATTATTATAAGTTTATTAAAATATTTGAATACATAACAATATTAAATTATCAATTTGTCCAATTTTTACATTCCATAGCATACTAGTTATAAAATTATAATTTTTATAACTAGTGTGCTATGGAATGTGAAAACTGGCCAAATCGATAATTTAATATTGTTATCTATTCAAATATTTTAATAAACTCGTAATAATTATGAGTAAAGACCAAAATAATGCAAAAATTAAAAATGCGAATTTTGTCATGAAAATCGGTATAAAAATATATTCTAAGCAACTTTTTCTAATAGTTTTTTTTCGATATGTCAAAGCATTTATGACGCTAGGCAAAATTTTAAGAACCGATCCTATTTGTCAATTTGTAGTAGGCTGAGTTTTAAGTTCAGACCCTTTTTCGGTATCACACCGGACCCTATGGCCTAAGTGTGTCCCACCTCAGGACAGCCACTCTAACCTAACCTAAGTTCAGATTTAAGTTAAATAACTTTAAAAATGTGACCTATCACCCTGTATGACTGTGCAAAATTTCAAATCGATATTCCTATAAATAACGAAAATATGATGGTGTCTTCATCTTAAATGCGACACACTAAAGAATGGTTGAATTCGAAACTTTGGACCTATCGATCCTGGGAGCAATCCCGACAGAGAACTTGTGGGTATTCCGTGCACAACAAAATCCTACAGCTTTATTTGCTACTTTGAAATACATCGTCTCCATGTGACGGGATATTCTCAAAAAGAGGACCTTTAGGTCTAGATGTTAGCGATCTTTTTTGGGCATTCTTCTGTTTGATCTATTATAACTTAATTTTAAGGTACCATCAATGAGGGTATATTTGGTTGGGTGAAAATTTAGATAGTTTGAATATCGTTGAATGTCGAACAGCCAAATTTTCTAGGAAGCACGAATTTTATATATCCAAAAAAAATTATACAAATTCAAATTAAATTTTTCACACTAGACAAAATTTTTGATCCTTCGAACGCCAAATTTTTCCAATCGATTTAAGGTCCAAAAACTAAAGGTAGTAAATTTTTTTATTTATATTTAGTAGTTTGCAAATTTAAATTGAGTGTCCTATAAAGATTATTTTATTAATAAGGCTAGGATGAAAATTTTTGAGACTTCAGTATATAAATTGGTCCCCAGTCAAGTTTCAAGTAATTATTTGTCGATTTCAATGCGATTTGAAAACTGAAGAAGCAGTTATTTGAAGATAATCAAATTTTTTCCTAGATTTATGGGGCTCCGGTGATTTTAACGAAGCGCCGGGGAGAATAAAATATTTGAAAAGTTTGAAAGTAATAGTAATTTAAAAATATACCATTTCCCTTAGCTTTCATTTGATTATGTTCGATTGAATTTGATTAGAATACAGTTAAGAAGGAAATTTTTTACGGTAAATTTTCGGTTGTACAGCCATCTTAATAATTCAGGAATCTTAGACGTTCCCACTTCTAGGGTTATGAAACGCATATTATTTTCGCCCGTAAAAGCCCACAGATAATTCGATAAGGAATATTTGGATTCGAAATTTTGAACCCATCAATCCTGTAGGCTTTCTGCGTTTCCTCTAACCTCAACAGAATCTCGTAGCTTTCCTTGTCTAAAATAGCATCTTCAACCTGGTTTCACCTCCAGGTGATGAGTTATTCTCAAGGAGAGCACAGAGGTCCTAGGGATTCATTTCGGAGCCATTTCGGAGAAGAAGGCGTGGGTTTTCTGCATGTCCTCTGGCTTCGATATAATTTTGTAGTTTTCTTTGCCTAAAATAGCATCTTCAACCTGGAGACGCTTCACCTCTAGAGGTCCTAAGAACTTATTGGGAGCAATTCCGGGGAAGAAGCTGTGAGCTTTCTGCGTTTCCTCTGACTTCGACCGAATCCTGTAGATTTCTTTGCCTAAAACAGCATCTTCAACCTGGAGATATTTCACCACCAGGTGATGAGTTGCTCTTAAGGAGAGCACAGAGGACCTAGGAACTCATTGAGAGCAATTTCGGAGAAGAAGCTGTGAGTTTTTTGCGTTTCTCTGGCTTCGAGAGAATCATATAGTTTTCTTTGCCTAAAATAGCATCTTCAACCTGGATATATTTCACCATCAGGTGGTGAGTTGTTCTCAAGGAGAGCACAGAGGACCTAAAAACTCATTGAGAGCAATTCCAGGGAAGAAGCTATGAGTTTTCTGCTTTTCCCCTGGCTTCGAGAGAATTGTGTAGTTTTCTTTGCCTAAAATAGTATCTCCAACCTGGAACCGCCTCACCACCAGGTGATGAGTTGTTCTCAAAGAGAGCACAGAAGTCCTAAGAAACTCATTTGCGATACCTGTTTTGTTACTATTGATATTACGGGGTGGTCTAAATTTTAAAAATTTCACTTTTCACAGAGTTTTGAAAAATACATTGAAGGTTCACTTTTAATTAATTTGGCGCCCAATAAATCATAAATTTTCAAAAAGTGGGAGGGCTCTCTCTAAAATAATTAAATTTTGTGTATACCTAATATAAAAAAACTAAAATTTCTAATTACTAGGACTAAAAACTCAAAAATACGAAATAAAAAGACTAATTGTTTTGCAACAGGTCTATTAAAAAAAACTGATTACAGTAAAACCTAATAACAAGAATATTTCATAATCAAAATGTAAACAATTCGGGAAAATTTTAATAATATAGACACAAAGCTTCTTATCAGAAATGAATAGTACTTGAGTTTATACGATAATTAAAATTATCATTTTTAATATTAAAAAAAAATTAATATAAAAAATACAGAGGGAAAAGAAATCAAGCAAGAACGCATTTCTAATTTCATCAGAAGGGAAATTACACATAAAAGCGTCCTTGTACCAAATTTTTCAAAAACATTGGAATCTCATTTGACAGGTGTCAACAAATAAACACAGAAAAAAAATATGAAAATTAATAAAATTAATTAATTGCCAAGTTATCCACAAATTGAGATTAAAAAGGAGTGTATTTGAACATTGCATGACACAAAAATTAATTAAACTAATGGGTAAAAATATTCTAAACATGTGGAAATACACATAACATATCCAAAGGGATGGGTAATAAGAAGACATTTTGACAGTAAATATCCTGGAAATGCAGAAAAAAACTAAGGGGGTACATACCTCGTCGATTAAACGGTCGTACACGTACGGCAACCTTTATTTTATCCGTTGTCGCCATTTCGTTCCCCGAAAAAAAATTTACAAAAATTTTCTACAAATATTTTTTGAATAATAACACTAAAAAGATGTATGGACTTTTTTTTTTGTGGTTGAATGTGTGGTGTTGTTAGAACCTCCCAAAGTAAAAATTTTGTATGTTTATCAACAAACTGTAACCATTTTGATTTAATAATACACTAAACATTGTTTTAGTTGAAACATTTTTGGTTGTTTTTGTTAATTCACGTCTTTTTTTAAATAATTGTTATTTTAAATACATTTTTCTAACACTCACAACAAGTAACACAGTTTTCGCCATATTGGTATTTTTGTGTGTGTGTGTGTGTGTGTGTGTTCTCTGTGCAGTAATTTTACTACAGTGCTGTCAAATTATTGTGAGTGTTTTTTTCCCAATGTTGTGTATACTCCAAAAATATTCTGTATACTCTCAAATGTAACTAGTACTGCTTTTGTGAATCTACTATACAGTCATCGAATAGTATTACGTCATATACTATCATTTTCTTATAGCGTTTTCTTTGTAGGTGAGCACCTTTATGGTGCACACATTTTGAAAGTTTTCGTCACGTATTTTTTTATGAAAGGACCCCAGACAAAAGATAGTTTTGTAAAGGTAGTGTATTGTGTCCGGGGTCCTTTGTCTTTTACTATCAGATATTGTGTTGCTGCTACACCAAACTATTGTGAGTCAGATGTTTAAAAACCAAGCTCCTTCATTCTTCAATTGCAAGCAGTACCGTTAATGAATTTCTAACACTTCATCCATTTCCTAGCTCCTTCAGAACAACTCCTCGCCTAGAAACGAACCGTCTCTAGATGGAAGATACTATTTTAGGAAAATAAAACCACATTTTCCTTTCATAAGACCAAAGTCAGAGCAAAAATCTCACAGCTTCTCTGCCAGGAATGCTCCCAGGATTGATGAATCTATATTTTCGGACCCGAAATTCTGTAACTGGTTTACTTCGTAGACTTTTATAAATTCAAGGGGATGCATAGAGGTTTCATAATGCTCCATACAAGCCCTACAAAGGGAATTATCTGAGATCTCCAAATTATGAAGATGATTGTTCAACCGATGATTCCTGTCAAAAGATCCACTATCCTTCTCAACAGTATTCTAGTCAGTTTCAACCGAAGGCAGTCACATAGCCTAGCTGTTTTTATACACAACTTAGCCAGTAGAATATTCTCTGAGCAAAATTTCAGTAATCAAAGTGGGGCCGCTGTAAGCCCTTTTTGATTCACTAAATTAAGAAAGTATCTTGCTATAAGATTGACAATTTTAGATGAGAAGGGTGACCCCCTCCGTGTCGTGCGTCAGAGTGGTCCCGTAACCGTGATTACGTTAGTCACGTGCCAGGTGGTTTATTTCCTCGAGGCATTCATATACAATCCTCGATTGGAATCTTGGTGCATCAAGGGCTTAAAGTGCGGCATGATTATCTGAGAAAATGCTGATATCTATCCCATTTTAACCTATAGTGCTACAGATTTGGGCTTCTATCAGCAAAGTGAAGATTTTTGCTTGGAAAACCGTCACGTATTGACCTATAGAAATCGCTTCTTTTATTCTAGGTTCATAAACCTCGATAGTATTCGATAAAGAAGCTAGTAAGAATTTTCGTTTAATTCAGCTTATCGTTCTTTTTAGTATTTTGATGTTTTCCCATAGAAATCTTTGGAAACATTTATTAAATGTACGTCACGCTAAAAATGTAACATTTTCAACGCCCCCTCGTATATTCTCTAGCTTTAATTACATCACGCTACTCTCATATAGATTTTCTGTACTATGACGTCACGTTTATTCATAAATGAGATCAAGACGTCATACTCAGGTGATTCAATCTTCGTATCGATGATAGAAAAAAGAGTATTCAGTAGAATTTTGTGAATCGACTATATCTATTTTCACTGACAACCTTAAATATTTATCATAGACAATGAATCATATAAAATTCATAGAGGCCACATTATGTCTATTTCAATGGAACACAACCTACGCAATAATCAATGATTAGAAAACAATTGAATGTTGTAGAATAACACCGTCAATAGGAAACGCTGTAAAATTTGAAGAAAAAAAACGATATTCAATTTTTTTTAACAGAGATTTAAAATTACTTTATTTTTTTGAAATAATGTACAAGATGCTACACATATTGGCTAAAATTTTATGGATAAATTAATACGTTTAATCTTTGTCGAATTGTTCACGTTCTAAACGTTCCTTGACTACTTCTTGTAAATACGGTTGCAAATATTTTTGATCTTCTTCATATTTTGTCCACTGTTCTTTTGGCAATGTTTGTTTCACTAACGATAATTGTGCAGCTCGAATCAATCGAAATGTTCGTTCATCTTGCAACTGTTGTGGTAATCGACGTAATGCTTCTTTCACATCCTCATTTTCATACAAACAATCGTCTGCATGTAAACCTACGGAATGCACCAAAAATTAGTCAACTGTTAAACACAAAAACAAAAGATAAACGACTTACCATATTTATTGAATCCAGATAAATTGTACGCCCATCGTCGGATACCATGACCTGTTTCAATCAAAAAATTGACATTGTTATGTAAGAATATAGGTTATAAAATTTCGATAGGATTTTGTTTTTGGAAAAATTATTTACATACCAAAGAAACCAGCTGCTTTTTGAACACCAGCCATTTGGATCGATTTTCTTTCTATCAACGTACTATTTACAAAATTTGTTTTCTAGGTGAACACCAGCAGAAATCTGCAATCGACTTCAAGATTTTCTTAGACTACCATAGAATATGATATTTGTCAAATTTATTTTACTTGATAATTTAGTGACATCTAACGAATAAATATTCAACTAATTTTCGAATATCTAGTTCATTGTTTCAATTGATTTTTCAATTTTCATGGAAATGACCATGATTATTTCTACGAAATGTTATGTAATTATTCATTTCATTCATTTCTTTTGTGAAAATGTATAATTAAATTTAATTCTCTAATAATAAATTTTCACTCATAAATATACTGATCGATATCAAAAATGAGACAATGAAACAAAATACTCAATTGACTATTTATTTATTTTTTATGAGGTTCATTTATAACCGAAAAAATTTTTGTTTCAAAATTTAAAAAATACCTATTGTAAATTATTTTAAAAGAATTTTATTCTTCTAGAATTGTCGCTTCACATCACGCCATGGTTTCTTTAAATCAAACGCGGGTCCAGAAAATTCTTTGGAGGGGGGCAATATGAACTTTTCATAAGGATTTTTTGAGTAATAATTAATTTTACACTTTTCATGTTCCTAAATTAGTTTTAAATTTGTTTCGTTGTTTACTAACTTTAGTCCTTAGGTCTATTTCCCGAAAATCTGGTTCATTTTGCAATTGAACGGCAAGTTTTTGTAATATCGAATGAAATTTCGTTGAAATATCACCTTTCGTAAACGATTTCTGGTGACATCTCATTAACTACACGTCCAATCATCTTATGAACCATATTTTTCATTTTCTGGGTAAAAATTATTACGGAAAATGATATTTATCCAAATAGGGTAATTTTGATCTAAAAAATACAGACCCTCAAGTTCATTTAACGATTAGGCTAGTTTTAGAGATTTCACCTAAAATCTCGGACCAAAAGCCTTTATTTTTGAGCGAATGTGGAGATACCCTGAAAATTACTTATCTAATCGTCAAATTAGTTGAATTTTGAGATAACGGCGAAAGAAAATGTTTCTGGATTTTATCTTTCGTATAGAGTGATGATATCTCAGAAATTACCAGAGAGAAAATACCATAAAGCTTTATAGATATAGGAAATGCAACTAGTGATTTCTTGACCACAGTGACAAGCTAGGTAGAAAGAGACCGAAATTGTAGGCGTATAAGAGAGACGAAAACAGATATGCGTGCCTACTTTGCCTGTCTCTCTCTACTGCGATTAACCGTTTGACCGGCGACTTTGCGTCTCTATAGTATTATCCCTAATTATGATTTACTTCTGGTAACCTCCTGGGTTACGATGAAAAGTTCACTTTTAAGTGATTAAAGTACCCGTATAAATTATTTTTCAGAGAATTTAAAACGAAAAGTTTCAAGGAAACCACAACAGATATTCAAGCGAAAATCATTCTTTAGTTACTGGTAATTTAGATTGTTTCATTTTCTGTACCTCTCAGCAGATTTTAAATAAATTATTTATTGCTAAATTTCGCTAGTTTTGAAAAAGGTTATTGTCTTATTTGGAATTTTTTTAATTAATAAAATTTTTATAAAACTCCTAAGGCAATTTTATTACTCACCTCACTAATTTTATACTTCTGTTTTAAACCTGTTATGATGTATTCCAAAAAATTTCGATGAAACCAATTCTTAACTCCAAAAAAACGAAAAATACCTACCTATAAATTTTTTTTTGTTTATCCAAATACTCAAAAATTACTTTTTGGATAAAATTGAAGAAATCACTAAAAATTTAGTTTCGGAATTATATGAAACTTAATTGATATGTAGCAGAAATTTGACCCAAAATATACTACATTGGTGAATTCATTTGTATTTCGAAGGTGGATTCATTTGTATACCCTGTATATATGAAATATATATCAAGGTATATTAATTTTAGTCCCAAGTTTGTAACGCTTAGAAATGTTGATGGCGAACAAAATTTTGGTATAGGTGTTCATGAAATCACCTAATCATTTTCTATTCGTTTGTCCGCCCATCTGTCAATCTGTCTCTCTGGAAACACGATAACTCAAAAACGAAAAGAGATATCATGCTGAAATGTTTATGTGAGTTTCAGTTCGTAAATGAGCAAGATAGGTCAATTGGATCTTTGTAAACATAGGTCATTGGGTTTTTGTAAGAGAACAAAAGTTTTTATGTCAAAAATGTTTCTTATAAAAAAATAAACAACTTTTATTTGAAACATATTTTTGTAAACGTCACTGTTTACCCGAGAAGGCGCAAATTAGGAGAAAACTTTTATGTCGTTTCCTCCAAAACTGTAGAAAATGGGAGTTGAAAGTTTCCATCAGGTAGCTTCAACTAGTGGTTTTGTGAAACACTCTCGAAAACCGAAAAAAATTCTATAAAATATTTGCGAAAATTTTCGAAAACCAAATAAATGGCGTCATAAATATGTTTTTGTTGTTGAAATTTCACTTTCGAAACAGGGTATTTCAATAATTAACTCCGCCATTAAATATTTGATAAATATGCAGTGGCGGATTTACAAACTTGTCATAAGTAAGTTATTCAAATAAGGACACTCCTTCCGAAAACTGGTCTGGTTGCTTACCTTAATTTTTAGCCAACAAGTATTTTACCACCGTTTCTTTATGTTCGAAAATTCCCCGCCTCTAAAATCTGGCTCCAGCCTAAGGTACTCAGCCTAATGCTAAATCCAATCCATCAATGCCAATATGTTAAGAACAAAGACAAAAGAACGAATTTTTAACGATTATTTTGTTTGTTTTTTTATTCAAAAAATTTATATTTTTACTATGTAACAAAATTTGTTTATATTACACTATATATGTTTTTCTATTCAAAGAAGAAAATTAAAAAGGAAAAAATGTGAAAAATCATATTATTATATAATCCTAAGTCCGTGGTTTAGCGCACAATTTTTTAACTACCTTAAGGCTAGGAGAAAAATTCTCTTTTTTTAGTTTTATTAGCAAATATTTTACAATGAAAAATTTGATTAAATAGATAAGTTAATTTTTTGCTTGTGGTTCAGTAATTTTAGATTTTCATGGAAATGTAAGCAATTTTCATAGAATTGTAGCTAAAATATCTTTTTTTTTAAACATTGAGGCTTTTAATCACAATTTGTGAGGGATGCGTAAGCATTGGAATTTACAATTTGCGAATTTTAATTGTTTTGTGTAAAGTACGGACAAAAACAGTTATTTTTAACTTTCAGGCTCATTCTGTGTATCTCAAGGGAAGAGAACGAAAAGTAACTCTTCTAATTTCCACTTCTGAAAGCTATTTTTCAAACAAAATCGAAAATGTCTCATAGTCTGTGATGTATTCTTAGAATTTTTGAAAGAGAAACAAAAACTAATCATAACGAACAGTTCTAAGAATATTAACTTGTTCGGAGCTCAAATCATAGATGCTACACTAGGAGATCGAACTCAAGCGGGAGTATTGACCAAATTTGCCCCCAAAATTGCATAAAGTGTACCACTAGCGTCGCTAGAATTTGTTTTGCATCGAAGTGATTGCACGAAATAAATACGAACACATACGAATGAAATACTACATAAATGCGTCCTAATTTTAATAGCTCAGTCCCCCTATCAGCCAAAAAATCACCCTACCAGCCTTTGTGACCAATGGGGATGGGTTCTTAATGTTATCAAAAACTAAAATTCAAAAAAGTTGCACAAAAATTTGCCCTATTAATTTTCGCTGTGAAGCAGAGTATTTCTCCTTTAGTTACACTATCAAGCCCTTCTTTCCCACTGTGAACACGGGCCCAGAGCTGCGCTATCCATGGGGCCTTCTAATTGCTTGGTATATGGACTCCATGAATCAAAATTGCTCTGGGCTTCCAATAGATAAACGACGGCCCTGTATTTGTATTTTTAAGTACACCATCTTGATTCATTTAATCCAAAAATTGACTATTTTTCTTCTAATATCCATAAAATCTAAAGCTGATTTCATTTTATGCTAGATCTTTAAAATCTAAAATAACTGAACCATTTTAATTAAGTTTTTCTTTTTAAAGTTTTTTTTATACATAATAAACATCAAATGCTGAAAATTTTACATGAATTAAGAATAAAATATACCAAATGATTCTTGCAAGTGTATCCCCTCTCTTTCTTCTCGTATACAATAAATATTGATTTTTTTTTAAATAATTCTCACAAAAATTATTTTGAATATAATTCAATGCTAAAAGTCCTTTGGCAGTGAACTAGGACCACTTGAAATATTACATTCTGAGATCATTCTAAATTTGAATATCTATCTTCTCGAATAATATTCTCAATTCTAGAATGGTTTCTTCTAGAACTACTTGTTTTTACACCGATGGAACTTTGGCATTGAATTATGGTAAACTATTTTTTAAGGAAATGTGCACACACTAATTGTAAAATTTTGGGACTCAATAAAATGGTTTTGGGAATCGTCTGTACGAAATTCTTCCAATATTTTAACACTAGATGTTATTAAATTACAAATAGATATAACATCTTGAAAGCAAATTACGAACACAGCCAGAAAAATGGACCACTTATTAAAATCAATTTTATTTCGCAATTTTTCTTGGCGCATCGAAGAAATTGATGTAACAGAGGTTTTTCTCGAAACAACGTTTTCAAAGTCGGTGAGCAAGATTTCTCCGAAACGGCTTGATCGATCAGTTTCTTATTTTTACATAATCTTCTTAAATATTTGTGATTGTAATCAACGGCTACACTGAAATTTCCAAGGTTAAATTTCAAACGTTCAAACTTCTCTTTATAAAATCGAAAAACAGTATATTTCTTAGAAATTAGACATTATAATTGAAGCTAAACAACGCGGAAATTGAGTTAAAGTGATAATTGAGTGGTTAGCTTTTGAGAAACATTATGTTCGAGTACAATTTCTGAGAATTTGTCGTCTTCGGACTGAATTTACCGTTTATAACTGGATTTGACAGTATATCCTGACATGAACTACTTTGATTGTTGTGTTATACATAAACCGAAGAATTTCAAGACCGTCAACTAAAATTTATGCGTACTATTTCGAATAATTCCGTTCATGATTTCGTACAATCGATTCAACTACGTTTAGAGAATAAGAAAGAAAAAAATAAATAGAAAAAAATTATGATATTTCCAGCTTTTATTAACCAATATTAAATTCATTAAATAACAATTTATTAAAAGTGACTTCATTCATTTGTTTTTCTTCTTTTATTTCATTACAAGAAAGTTATTCTTTTGTTTAAAAAATAAAAAATAAAAATAATAATAAAAATTATTTCAAAATACACAACATAATTTCTTGTAATTCACTTGTATTTTGTTGGTGGGGAGGTACAACAAAAACAACTCTCTGGTACCCCCATTTTTTTTTTCTTAAGTGTCTTTATGAGAAAAAAAGAACAATATATTTCACGACTAAAATAAAATAAAAAAAACGACATGCAGCTAAATTATCCGTCATCGGGTATTTTGTATATTAATCAAATAATCCCTCTTTCCTCCTGCTCTTCCGGTGGATTTTTGTTCAACGAACACAGAATAAAACACGAAATCGGAATAAATTAAAACAGGCCCCACCTGTGGTGCCTTCTATAAAATAGGCCATCTATAAAATTAATCCAGAGCCAGACGTAATGTTTGACAGTCATTTCAAGACGGGTGAAAATTGAGAATTAAGGTTTTTTCGAAAAAATTTTCCTATATAAAAATCTTTCTTCCAAGAGTTCGGAAAATTTTTAGCCCTTCAGAACGGTTGCGTAAAGAGATTCTCTCACGCTTATTTAAAACGTTTTTTTTTTTTTCAAAATTTCAAATGGAATAACCTTCACTTCAGTCGATTAAAAAACCGCAATTCGGATGATTTCGTTATACTTCGGCTATTTCCGTAGATAAATGTTCAGAATATAGGCTAGGAAATTTAATATACTATTCTTTCATATGAATTAATGTATTTTCACTTGTAATTAACCTAAAAATTTCTAGTTGTTCTGAAATGACTGTCAAATACTAAACTTTGTCCTAGATCTAAATTTACAACAATTTGTTGCCGCCTTTTTTTCTCATATCCCCAACGCCACGAAAACTCTGGTTTCTCCCTAAAAGTATACTTTTACTTTAAACAATCATAATGCATGGTTTATTGACTCCATAATTTTCGTTAACCACTAATAAATCTCGATGGGGTAAGTACCCCATGGATCAGAAGGGTTGGATGATTTCATTAACATAACAAATCCCCGATGGTGAATATTTAGCCCTTAAATAGTTTTTAAAAAAGTTGAAAAAAAACGATTTTTTTTAAAAATTTTTTAATTTTTTTTTTTTAAATTAAATTTTCTTTTATTTTAAAAATCTAACAATTAACATTTTCTTTCAAAATAAGAATGTGCCTCAAAATGTTTTTTTTAAATGTCTTTGAAATATTTTTAGCAATGAATTATATGCAGCGTAAAATTTGTTTATAAATAAAAACTTTTTTTAAATGATTTTTTGTAGTTATGATTTTTCGAAAATGGGACTAGGGAGTGAGATATACATATATTTAATGAAAAAGGAGTGGGAAGAAAGGGAAAAACAATTAATAAAATATATTTTAAAAAGTATTTCCATGATTCAGGTCGAGCACAAATTGAGACGCAGCTTGGTGAAGTGACTTGATGTAGTTTTATGTAGATGAAGGACAGTGGGTAGATTTTGCATAGTGTAGTAACGCACTTTGTACGCAGAGGCAGATTTAGGTACAAATTTTTATGAAAAGGACGTCACGTTAATTTACGAAGATTAAATAAAAACAACAACGTCTAATATGGTTAGGACCATCCTGTATTTTGTTAAGAAAAGGCGCCTAGCGATGCTTTAGGCCTAGGACGCCATCATCATCAAAACTGCCACTGTTACCTTACTATACAGAATCCATCATACATACGTTACCCACTAACTTCCATCTACATAAAAATACGATGCGTCACCCTACCAAGTTGCGTCTCAATTTGTGTTCAGCCTCATAATATAAAAATAATTATTAATTATAATAAAAAAAATAAAAAGCGATGATTTCACCTTAATAATTCTAATAAAAGCTTCGAGACCATATTCGGGGAGCGGTCTCTTGTTGAAATTCACTGGTATCATATCTAGATTTGTTTAAAAATGCTCTAAAATGATTTTTTAAATTCTCAGAAAAATCGAGAATTATTTAAAATTATAAAACTTGATCACTAAATCGTTAACTTTGCTTAGGATAAGCTTTGGCAATTTGTGCTGCACATGAACTTTTGAAAATGCAAAATTCGAATCATGAAAATCATTCATAAATTATTTAATTCCTTAAACATTACTTTCTGTGAAGGTGACATTGAATTTTCACACTTCCATCAATTTACCTAACTTAGAAAAGTAATAAAAGACTGAACACAAACAAGCTTCTTCAAACCTTTTTTACTTCATTCAAACTATTTCTAAGAGGAAGTTAGTAAATGATTTCCTCGGAGAATCTTTTAGAGAAAAAGAGATTCTTTTTTTATGCTCAGTCTCGCGCTTGAAATTCGAACCATAAAATAGTTCTCTGGTAGTGAAACTGAATTTTCACACTCCTTTTCGATTTAGCTAATCTAGCAAAGTAATAAGAAACTGAACACGATGCTTCTTCAAACCTTTTTTACTCCATTCGAACTACTTCTAAGAGGAAGTTAATGAAAGACTTCCCCGGAGGATTTTATTCTGAGTAAAAAAAAATTTGTTTTGATCATGCTCAGTCTCGTGCTTAAAATTCGAACCATGAAAATACTCGTAATTATTTCGTGTGGTTAAAGTTTTAAAAAAATATACACCAAATATGATTAACAAATTAAAATGGAGGGGAGGGGAACATGATAAGATGAGGAATTATTGTATATATTGGTATACAGTTTTCTGCGGTTTTTTTTTATTGGAACGAGGAAAATTATATATACGCTGCAGCAAAGAATTAGCGTGTACTTTCCTCTCCAAAGAAAATTGCGATAAATACTTTTATATAGCATTCATTTTTTTTATTTTGTATTTTTTTTTTTTTTTGACTAATAAAATATATATATATATTTTTTTTTGTTTAATAATGACCAATCAGGCAAATCAACTCAAGCACCCAAAATATATAAATTATAAACTTTTTTTTTCTTTATAATACACCTAGCAAAAATAAAACGCCACACTTTTTGTTTAGTAAAAAATACACAATTTTTTAGCAGGCATGTAAATTTATTATCTCTGATCAAATTTGGCTCAACCAAAACTCACTATAAGTGTCAAAAAGAGGTCTCAATTTACTCTAAGGTTCCAAGTGTTGTCATGTCAACCGGAAATTCAAGACCACTTGTAAAAAGAAAATAAGTTCAATGTTTGTGCATGTTTCAGGTCTAGAGAGTCCCTTTTTTCCCTCCAATCTGATGTTTCAAAGCCGTACAATTTTTCGTCATGCTAGGACAAACATTGATCTTTTATTCCTTTTACAAATGGTTTTTCATTTCTCATGACCATGACCAAGTCTTAGTGTAATTTCCCTTAACTCGGCGTCATTGTTCCCGGGTATCTAATACTTGATGGTTTTTAAAACCCTTATAACTTTAAAACAAAATCTGCGCAGTATTTGCCGCTCACAGTGGCTGCAGTCGTTGACCTCTTTGAGCGTAGGAGTGCGGTGGAGTTTACACGTCTGTGAAGAGCGCGCAGTTAAGTTATACCCGACCACAATGATCACGTAACATTTCTAATGTGCATAATTACCTATTTCTCTCACATAGAAAACTAATATTGATCTAAGATTGATTCATTGTACACTCACTGTCAGAAAAAGTGCCACAGTTAAAACATTCTAAGCGTACGCATCATATGTTATGTTATAATAGTAACACTTAGAATGTTTTAAAACGAGCATTTTTTGTGACATTGAGTATACATACATGGGTAAAATATACCCAACCACAATGGCTATGTTCTATTTGGTCGCCACAATGATGCCGGGGATCCAAAACGCCCAAGCATAAGAAAGTTAAATGGCTGAAAATTTAGTGTATTTTTAACTAAATAAAAAGAGTTTTTATTTTTGCGAAGTTTACATGCATACAATGACTTTGAAAATTGTTTTTCCTCAATTTGCGAAAAATGCCAATAGTAAATAATTATGTTTTTTTTTATGAAATGTGATTAATAAATTTTTTTTTATTTAAATATTTAAGTTTTTTTTTTTAGTATTTTTTTTTTTAATATTATGTTTTTTTGTTTAAAGTTGGTAATGGTGACTGTTTTTTGTTTGTTTGAATATCGACGATTGTGTGGTTCATACACGACTCTGAAATTTCATCTGTTCTGAATTTGAAAAGACATACGTTCTTCACGCCAAATCTATAAAGGTATGTCTTGGTATTATAATTAGTCCGAATTGCAATTTTGTGAGAGTGGAGGGGGATTTAGAGTTAGTACGGTTTTTTGATTTGATTTTGTGGTTTTTTTTTTAATTGAAATACATACCGCCTCCCGTTGTTACTGATTGCTGTTGCGACGACTCAGATACCGATTTATTTGAATTGATCGTATCTTCGTTTATAAGCACGTCTACACTAGCTGGATTTGCATTACTACTAATGTGCTGTTCAAATCTGTAAGAAAAAAAATTTCGATAAAATTAAATATCAACAAAACTTGTTCCCCTCGACATTGAAAAGATCGTACAATTTTATCTCTTCAATAATAATTTTCTTGATAAGAATGTCATTAGCTGATTTAGTGACATTTTCACTAAAAACCAAGAAAAATGAAAGTCCGATCGTAAAAAGATTAGTTAGAGAAGGATAATTTTACCGAAAGAGCCATCAAACTAGCCTGTTTTTTCCTGTCTCTGTGTTATCTTCCTTATTCCTTTATTAAATTCCGTGAGTACTTGGAGGACCGAACTTTACTCGGTATTTTTTAGGTTAAAAAGACACAAATTTAACATTAATATAAGAACTATTTAAAATGTCTTCTCACAAGTAATAATTTGAATGTACCGCTAATGTACTTTATTTCGCCCCCATTAGATGTCAGGAAGTTATATTTTGCAGTCAATGTTTCAGTTTCTAAAAATACGGATAAAACGACTTTTTCTAAAAATGAAACCTTACTAGATCGATTTTCGCCCCAAAATCCCCTGCTTACTAACTTTCAGGAAAATCGTTGGAGCCGTTTCTGAGATTACTGAAAATTTATATAAGATTTACCCCTCATTTCCAAGCTTATCGTGCGACATGAAAGAGACTCACGATCTAAAAATGTACCGCATAGGGAAAAACAGGCTAGACAAATAATTTGGGCGGCGCTAAGGTTAAATCCGGCTCTGTTCAGAGGGTGAAATATATGAAGTAAAAAAAAAAAAAAAACTTACATATGAACTACATTGCTACCATTTAAAGGCACCTTACTGGTAGCCAAACTAGGTTGTTCCACAACAGAATTAAATTCGCCATCGACAGACAATTGTCGTGTATTAATAATAGGCGTCTGCATCGGATGATCACCAGATTGCAATTGAACTTCTCTAAGAACATTATTTGTATTATTATCATTGTTGAATTGTTTAGTTAATTGTT
This sequence comes from Chrysoperla carnea, assembly GCF_905475395.1. Taxonomy (NCBI): domain Eukaryota; kingdom Metazoa; phylum Arthropoda; class Insecta; order Neuroptera; family Chrysopidae; genus Chrysoperla; species Chrysoperla carnea. Next base: position 23,234,361 of record NC_058342.1, on the reverse strand, counting down.
GTTTGTCCTGCGTGATTGTTGTACCATTTCGTACAATATTATTCTCTTCGCCGCCACTTTGATTGTTACCACTTTGTGTATTCTGTTGCGATTGTTGATTATCTGAATCGTTATTTGATTGTATTGCACTATTATTTGCGGATGCCCCACGTGTACGTGACATAATTGCCTCGACACGTTTACGTCGTGCTTCACGTTCACGTTCCTCTTTTTCAAGTTTCGCAGCTAATTCAATACGTTGTTTTTCAGCTTCTTCACGAGCTTTACGTTCTTGTTCCTCTTTTTCAGCTTTTTGTTTTTCTTCTTCGATTTTTCGTTGACGCTCCTCTTCTTCACGACGTTGTGCCTAAAAATATGAAAAAATTGTGATCAATGGTTTGAAGAAAACAGGAAAAATTTCAAAGAACCCGTGAGCAATTGAGCTCCATTATTAAGGTCATATTTCCCCCTCATTAAATGCTTTTTATTGAAATGGAATTTTTGTCTTTTCCAGTTATTGAAAGCATGAATGGGCTGGGAAATTGATGCATCCAAAAGACATTTCTTTGACACTATCTCAGTTTACATAAACATTTTAATGGAAGAGCTGGAGAAATGTGACTGAAAAATTATTCTGGAAAAAAAATTAATTAAATTCTTTACCTCTTCGATTGCTTGACGTAAACGTAATTCTTCGGCTTCACGTTGTTGTTGTGCTAATCGTAAAGTTTCTTCCTCTAATCGACGTTGTTCCTCCTCTTCGGCACGTTCTTTTTCCGCTTGAATTCGTGCAATTTCCTCTAAACGTTGTCGTTCGAGCTCAGCTTGTCGTTCGGCTTCTTCACGAGCCAATCGACGTCGTTCAGCTAATGCAGCTTTCGCTTCTTCTTCTGTGGTAATTCGAATTTTTGCTATCATAGAAGCACTCATATCGACTTGTTCTAAATTATCGAATTGAGTTTGTGGGGGCGGCTGACTGACGCTCATTATATTTGGAGTTGATGTTTCTGAAACTAAATCGACAAGATTCTGTTGATCTGAATCAACATCTATTAAATTATCAACGACTTGATTGCTTTCAACATTTGCACTAGATGATTCCGATACGATGGTTTCGTTTACACTTTCACTTGTAACATGTTCCTGTTGATTGACTTGAGTTGTGGTGGTATCTATTTGTGCTTCAACAACTTCCGCCTTCACGCTTTCTGGAGGATTGACTTTATCAGTTTTATTATTATTGTCTTTATCGGTTACATTTTTCGATTTCTGTTTTGCTGGTGTTTTGTTTGTCTGATGATGATCGCCATTTGTTATCGGTTGTTGTTGATTTGTGGACGAACTCTCTTGACGTGAACCTTTTCGCTTTGGTGTATTCGGTATTGATTTATGATGATCACCAATTAAACCGACATTCTCAGTTGTGGGTGATTGTAAAGGAGTTGTTTTTGCTGAATTTCGTGCAGACGATGTTCCCTGCGGATTCAATAATAATCGAATTACAAATAATTTTCTTGCTAGACAAAATAAAAAACTTATTTTCGCAAGGTTGAGAATTTCCTGCTTTATAGACTTTTTGGAGAAAGATAAGAAACTTTCACATATTTCGTAGATTTTATAAGCAGGTTTTGACAAATTCTCAATTTTTCGAAAATGTATGTCATGTATGAACAGAGTTCTTGAAAACATACCTTTAAGCCTAAGTTTGATTTGGATGGAATTCTATCGACTTTACCACTGAAAGATTTTGTACTCGAATGAGGAATTGGTGGTTTCGAATGATCTGATCCGACATTTTTAACATCATTATTAGAAATACCTTCAACAAAAAACACAATTTTGTTTTTTAAAAGCAGAAATATTTAGAAAGAATATTGAAGCGGAGAAAATTTAAGATTTATTCCACAAAAATAACGATTATTTTAACCTCAGAAAGTGGAGAAGGAGAAATTATAATCCGCAAAAAATCTTCCTTAAATTTTCTCCCAGCATATTATTTCAGAAATATTAAGAGACATACTATTCTTTTTGGTGTAATCAGAAGAAAGTCCTGTACCAGCAATGGATGCAGGCCTAGGTTTTCTAGGTGGAGTATGTACTGCAGACGTTGGCCTGCGCATTGTAACTCCTGATGCAACACTACTTGTGCCACTCATAGCACTACCAGGTCGAGATGGGGTTGCTTCACCGCTACGCACACCTAAATTATTTCCAAGAAGAAAAAAAAATTTTTTTGAAAAATTAAAATCTATTAGCGCTTGATCAAAACTCAAAAACCAAATTATTATTTATTTTTAAACTGAAAATTAATACTATTATTAAAATTTTAACAGGTGTACCAACATATAAATACAAAAAATAAAATAAAAACACACAGAATAAATAATAGGCGCAAATAAAAATTTTAAAGGAGCGTATTAGTTTTAAAGCCAGTTTCTAAGATCCAATTCGTCGATTTTTTTTTAGGTATTCGAAGTGAAATGTCTTTATTGCTCACTTTTACAATCCAATAAATGACGAATATTTCGGTGAGTTACCCCATTTGTGGCCATAAAACCGAGCCCATTTGATAAATGAGCGAGTATGTTATGTGAAAAATGATATCTCTGATTAGTTTTTGACGTTTTCAGTATCGTTAGATGAATTCGATTTTCGCGTTTTTTAGAGGGCAAAAACATACGTACATCTCGGAAATAAAGAAAATTTGATTCAAAAAAAATTCACAAACCGTTCATTTGATGATAAGACGAGTAATTTCTGAGAAAAACGATATCTCGGATCGGTTTTTTTCAGAAATCTACTCGTTCTTATAGTTATATCAATTCTATTTTCGTGTTTTTTGGGTTCAAAAACAAATTTAAAACAATTTCCAACATCTCGAAAATTAAAATTTATAACAAAACACTTCAGCCATCAAAAAGATTGCAAATTAGATGATAAAAACTGACTCTTAAACCTATATAGAGAGTTAAATTTACCTAAATACGTCCCTACTTTATTATTTAATCTGTGAATATGTAAATTGTCCCAAATATATAAACCAATAACCATTATTTTTTTACTTACATGCATGAGAAGAAAATTTTTTACTTGATGTAAATACTTAAAAAAAAAATTCATGCAAATTTACCCTTAAAAAAAATATAAACTAACCCCATTTTTTTTCCGTCACCTGTTGTATGTATATTTGAGTTGTATGTATCCTCTCACCTTTCAGAGCATGTTAATTAAGCGTTGTTGTTCGAGCAATTCGAGAGCAAAATTGAGATTAACAAGTTGTGTAAAAGGATTCAGAGGTAAGGATATATATTGGATTTCAGAGACGAAAAGATAGTAGAATACGTTATAAGTAAAACGTTTCTGACAGTTTGAGTAACTGCCAGCTAATTTTTCAGAGTAACGATCGAATTTTTCTTATGAAATTTCGTGATTGTAGCAAAAATTCCTTGAGTCTTTGACGTGAAGGAAGAATTTGTATTATTTTCTCTGACCGATACTCTAATTCCCTGACTTTTCCAGAATTTCAAAATTCTCTAACATTTCTAAATTTTCGAGGTCGATTACTAGTGAATTTGAAGATAGCTGCGAATTTTGAACTTCCTATCTTTTACAGTTTTAGAGAAAAAGGACACCAAAGTTTTGTCCTAATTTGCACCCTCGCGGTTAAACATTGATGTTTACGAAAAAATGTATCAAACTAAAGTTGTTTATTTTTTTATAAGGAAAAATATTTTTAACTTTTGTTATTAATTGATTTCAGCTTGATATCTCCTTTCGTTTTTGAGTTATCGTGTCGACAGGTAGACGGACAACCGGAAATGGGCTAATTAGATAGTCAATATTTCTAAGTGTTACAAACTTGAGACAAAAATTAGAGACTAATATTATTTGAGTTACCTCGACGGAGGCATCCACGAAAAACCACTAACGTACCGAAAAAATATTCGGAATCCAATATCTCCAATAGCCCGAAGACATTTACCCCGAATAGCCCGAAGTCCCCAATTTGTTCCAAACGATTCGGGGATATTTGATCAGGAACAAATATTTTGATTATCCCGAAATTTAAACACGTATTCTGCATGAAACTAGGAATGGATCTTGTTATCACTTTTTAAGTAAAAAATATAGAATGTAACAAAAAAAATTGGTACCAAATTATATAGTCAAATTTATCAAAATAGAAAAAAGGTTATACTATAAGAGTGTTACTATAAACTTTGGAAAATGAATTATTTTTAGGATATAGCACAAAAAAACCTTAGCAAGATAAGTTTATAATAGCAGATAAAATCACCTTTTCAAAATATTCATTCAAAAGTATCGCGAAATAACAAAAAGAACTTCAAAGTATGAATTTTAATATCAGATTCAATTAATATTAAATTGATTGTTGAGCCCGTTTACAAGTTTATGAATACAAATTCATTGTCGGTCGATGTAAAGATCGATATTTCGAAAGAAAATTTTTTTTTTTTCACATCCATGATTTAATGAACTATTTGATTTGTATAAACGAAAAATTAGGTACCATTTTTTTTGTAACACCTTGTAAATTTTTGAATGCATGTGTACCACCCTTTTATTTGTAATTTACAAAGCGACGCCAGTGCCAATGGAAGAGTAAGTTTGTTTTTAATTACAAATCGTCAAGAAACTGAAGAAAATGATTATGAAGAAGTTTAAAAAAACTATTTATAAAAAAAAAAAGTTGAGACATGCGCTTACCTGGTGCTAAATTGTCTGTATTATTTGCATTCAACAGACGTTGTCTACGCATGCGCTCCGTTTTATTCATGCGAGGCGTGACCATAGGGCGACTAAAATTCAAATGTGACATGCTTGTGCTGGTATCAGACTTCCGCAGAGGTTTACTACCGGCCAAATGACTCATACTACGCGATAATTGATTACTGGTATCTACAACATCGGACTTTTTACTTGGATATGAACGGGTCATGGAGACGGGTCGATGCTCCATAACCACGTCCAGTTCGGGTGTAGGAACTCGCCGTTGTCTAGGCTGGGCTAATTGATCTAGTCGCGTCATGCTATAAGCCCTACCTGGTGACCTGGTGAATGGTTTTGTATGTTGAACCGATGTGCCACGCGGTGACGGTATTGTAGGCATCAAATCAGTACGTCGTCTTGCCACACGATTGTTGTATCCAATCGGTGTTTGAACATTGTTTGAATCAGCATCATCTACATGGAGATAAAAAATTTTTTCTGGTTTACCAAAATTTTTCACTTCGAGTAATTAATTTTTTTTAGTCATTCTCAAAAAAAATTTGTTAGGTCTTCAATTTTTTTTTTTGCGAGAGTACAGTCGAACCATCTTCAAACATTAATCCATTCAAAATTTATACTGTACGATATACCGAGTGTTCCTTATTCAGTCAATTGGCGTTGTATTTCCCTAAATGTTTTATCTAGAGAAAAAATGTCTTATTTAGAAAAGTTCACAAAATTATCTAGTTTTCTATTTATTCGATCAGATCTTTGATGATATTTTCAAGAGGGCGTATCAAGGAGAGGTGGGAATCTACCCCACCTTAGATCTGGAATCTCTATACACTTTCACTAATTAAGTATGAATAAATATAATAGTAATTATGAAATTTTTAAGCAAAAACTATTGATTTGCTACCCCCCTCCCCTATCCTTGGGACAAAACATGGGTTCACCCATGGCAATTTAAATTTCTTTAAAAATTATATCTCGAAAGTTGGTAGTACTGTTGAACGGACCCCAAAAACATTACGGAAGAAAAAAACATTACAAAGTAGATTAGACCCAAAAGTCGTAAAATATCATCATAGCTAGGTCGTCATAGAGGAATATTTCCCTTATACAAAATAAAATGTTTTCAAAAGATGAAAAATACAGTTTTTCGATCCGGTTAAGAATAATAATAACAATAATACATGAGAGGGGAATCGCAAATGAGTCCTAGGTCGAGACTCCTTTGCGATTTCCTTGAGAACAAGCTGTCATCCGAGGGCAATGTGTTTGCGGTTTGATTTCATCGTCCTCCATACAGATCCACAAGTGAGATCATCAGATATCCCCATCTTATGAAGGTGGCTTCTCAATCGACAACTGTGCTCTAAAACTTCTCAACTGTGCTCTAGTGAGTTTCTGGCGAGCACAGTCGAATAGTCTAGCTGTGGTTACACACAATTTCGCCTGTCGTATGCGCTCTGCGCAAAGTCCCAGTAATCAAGATGGGCTTGTGTAGCCATTCCTCGATTCAGTAAATTACGAAGCATCATGTTATGAGAATGATGGGCTCAGGTGAATAGGACGTTTAAGATGACCTCCCTCATGCCAACGCGTTCGTTGCTTCATTTCCTTTAACGCCAGAATAGCGCTGTACCCGTATCAGCCTGACTATAATATTCATCCGATTAAGAAACAAGATCCCCTTTGAAAATTTCAAAATTAACCTTTTGCCATCAAATATCGGGCAGAATAAAATAAAAGTATACTATTTTCTGAATGAATTCAAATAAAAATCCATTTTCTTCTAGATATAACAATTCAAGAAAAAAATAATCGCCTGTTGAATACAAAATTTTGGAACACACTGTATTCTCTTAAGTACACATTACATATATTAAAAATGTTAAATCTCATTTTTGGAGCATGCGTGTTTTTATAGTAAAATCAAAAATTAAAACTGCTGTAATTAAAAAATGAGGAAAATCACACACAAAAAAACTAGGAAAAACACAAGTTATGAAAACCGAAACTAAATTTTAAAATAAATACAACTAAGTATTGTTAAAAAACAGAAACTAAACAACGCATGCGTGTTAAAATTATTATTAAATATAATGATGTTATTCAAACAAATTTAAAAGAAAAACAAAATTCAATTCAAAATCATGTTGACAGTTAAAAAAAAAAAAACAGTCAAAATTGGTTATAGCGACATTGAAAGGGTATACAATTATGGTCATCATATCCGATAGGCGATATGTTCATTTTATCTTTCTTATGAGAGCAGGCATATTTAACATTGATTTAAATTAGAGTTAAAACTTTAATAAATTAATGAAAACAAAAAAAAAATCCGTTGAGCTCGATTAATTAAGGATGTATGAGTACCGCGGTGGGGACACTAATTTAAAAAAAAATATTTATTTTCAATTTTGATGGTGAATTTTGTTATAACTTGACGATTAAAGACGAAAAGTAAGAAAAAAACATTCAAAGATTTTAATTATTTAGCATTCGATATTTCGAAAACTACGGCAGATATCAAAAAATTTTATTCTTTTTCTTCATCTTCATACATGGAAGTTATAACAAAATTCATCGTCAAAGTTGAAAATAAGATAAAAATAATTTCAACCCTAAGTCTAAAATTGCTCTGGCGCTCGTACTACCTTAATTTGATGACTCTTTCAATAAAAATTCATCAATGTCGTCAAATAACGAAGAATAAGAATAAAATTTTTAGATATCTGACTTGGTTTTCGAAATATCGAAAGCTAAATAATTAAACAAAATTTTCAATATTTTGAAAATTACTCCAGGTACCGAAAAATTTTATTCATATTGCTTACAACGACTGTAATTTCTTCTATATAGAATATAATAATGGGGTTTAACCTCCGTTTTCTGATACACATCTATAACAGAGGCCACCCACATCATTATTTGTTAATTTTTATTTATTAAATTACATTCATATATTACAATTACATTTATGATGTGTGTGGAATCGGTTACTTCATTCTTATTCAAGCGACGACAATGTGATCAATTCTACCGCCCCGATTAATTATAATTGTTCACACTGTCGCTGTCTGGATTCGAATCAGCAACCTTAGTCTAAGTAGTCAAACGGTCAAAGACTAACGCCTTAGACTGTTCGACTATTTAGGCATTTCTTCAATATCATTATAGTTGATTTTGACTGTAGTTGTAAAATGAAACCTCAATGAAAAATGTGAAAAATCAAAACATAAAAAACCAAAAAAGAAAAAATTAAGCGATAGTTAGTTATGATTAGTTCAGAAATAAAACACCACCCAAATGATTTTGAATTGTAACTTCTTGTTATATAAAATATATGTGCAAGTTAAGGCCATTTACCCTGAGCTGGCCTAGAGCCAGTAGAGGGGCTAGGAGTGTGCCAATGAAAAACTTCATACATTGATGTAGACATTCGAAAATCTGGAAAAATCAAGAGTGTTGTGTATGTGTTAGTGATGTTTTTATATATCAGTTTTCCCCCATAACCTTAAAGATTTCCCATTTCAGCTATTAGTCGTTTAATTACCCATAAACCATCTGTACATTATGTTCAAATTCAACAAAATCATGAAACAATTAAATCAATGTACTAAGTTCGAGAAAATTTTTGTCCGATTAAAAGAAGGGTTATGTTTTTCAATTTTATTGTAAGATCCAATTGAAACAAATTTTGTTGAATTGAATTAGAAAGTTCGAAAATGTTTTGGGAAAAAAATAAAGGTGAATGATATTTTTTAAATAGAAAATTAAAAAATTCGTGCAATAAAAAGCGAAAATAAATTTTTTAAATTACAAAATATTCCGTCTATACAAATTGAGGTACGTTCCAACATATGCTGTAAATGATGCCAAAATTTTTAGACATGGTAAAACTTATTTAGAGGTTATTTTAACCCAAGTGAAAAAGTGAAATGGCCATGGAAGATATCGGTTGAGACCGTAAAATGGGTCTAAATACCATGGTCACCGAGTATGCATCCTTCTATATGATTGGAGAACTGTCATCAAAATACTTGCCAATTAGTTTGTAAAACTCCAGGAAAGTTAATGCCAACATAAATCGATAAGCGTGAACAGTTACGGATTAAGTCTTCGTAAATCACATTAGCGCCCCCTTGTGTGTATCCCTTCTCATAAAAATTTGCCTGTTCCCTTTTTTTCAATTTTTTAGTCTTCGTAAATCAACTTAAGGCCCCCTTTTGTGCAGCCCATTGGGATCATCCATTAATTACGTCACACGTTGAGGTGGAGGGAGACAATGAAATGTGACATTGTAGGGGAGATCAGAAGATTTGTGACGTCACTTGTTCTGTTTTATTTTAATTATATATATTAAATTATTAAATTTGTAACGCCATAACAAGAGAGGGGCTTCAAAAAAAGGCGACCATATGTAACAAGAGAGGGGAGAAAGGTGTTAAAAATCGTAATTGGCGTGACGTAATTTATGGATGGTCCCTTCTCATAAAAAATTTGTCTTTCCTGTCCTTTTTTGATTTCATCTTCGTAAATCAACTTGGTATCCAATTGTGGCGCCCTTCTTGTACAGATTTCTCTTTTGGCCTTCCCCGGAGAACCTATTCAGTTGCCTAATCCGCCTAATGGTTAATCCGTCACTGAGGGTGAATCCAAATCGAATTGGATCAAGCTAAGTTCCAATGACCTTTTTTTTTATCAAGTATAACATGTTTGAGGCTCCAATTTCCGAAATTATAAAAACATGTTTTCAATAATCGTTTTTGTAAGTTTGAGCTACAGTTTCAGTGAATCCAATCGCATTAAATTCCCTCGATATTACTCTTAACGGTAAAAAATGTACTACATTATCTCGACCTAAGAAAATTGGTTTTTTTATGCTCAAGTTTTGTGGCATTTTAGCCAAAACAAAGAACAAATCTCACAGCATATATTGGAAGGTAACCTTGAATTTTAGTCGAAGAGATATCATAAGACAGGGATGTCCTTCTCTAATGATGAGAGGATATGTGTTTTGTAACTTATCTTACGATATCTTTAATGCTACCTTTAAACGAACACTCTTTTTACATAAAAAAGTTTCAAAAAATCAAGTGTGGACTAAAATAAACTGGAAAAGCTTGGCGTGTACGAGAAAAAAAATATTTTCTCTACAGGCTTGGCGTGAAACATTCCATCTCATAAAAAGCGTGGAGTGAATTGAAGCATCACCATCGTCTGAGCCACATTCCTTATCCACAAAAAGCGTGGAGTATATCAATGTAAAAAAACAACCTCGCGCTTGGTATGTACTTGGCGCGTCTGAGTTTTTCTCCAAAAAAAAAAGTGTTCATGTATAGCTAGCTTTTAATTGTCAAGTGTCAAGCACGCTATTTGACGATTATTTAAGAATGAATAGGAATTCGAGAAGGTGTTGTATATGTCGTGCCGAGCAAGTTTGCCCTTTACGAAAATTTTCATAGCTAGGGAAAACTTGCGAACTGGCTATCAAAATGCTAACCATTTTAAAATGAATGCCAAATACTATGCCTGACTCTTGACCTATTACGGCAGATTTATGAAATAAAATAAAAAACAATTGAATGTGCAAAAAAAAAGATGTTTACCTTCTGGTGGATCCCTGTCTAATCCACCAGCAGAGGTGGCACGTTTTTTGCTGCCATCGACATCACGTTCAGAAGATCTTCGACTAATTGGAAGGCCAGCGAACATCATATTTGTCGTAGATGTAGCACGTCGATTTGTCCAAAATGATGAACCACCTGTATCGGCGGGCTCAAGCATACGTGGCGTAGACGAACCAAATGCGAATACGGGTGAACAACGTTCATTACGTTGTTTAGATTTGAGACGTTCTTCACGCTCTTGATTTTTACGCAATATATATTCTCGTCGATCACGTTCAACATCTTCAATTTGTTTTTTACGTTCTTCGACTAACGCACGTCGATCTTGATCACGTGCACGCATCTCCTCAATACGTCTACGTCGTTCTTCCTCTTTTTGTTCACGTATTTTTTGTGCTTGTAATGCTTGTTGTTTGATTTCATTTAATTTTCTAAGTCGTTCCTCATTTTGACGATCACGTACTTGACGTAAACGATCATCACGATCTGGAAAATTTTTTTTTTAATTAGTGAAATTAGAAACTTGCTACAACTTTCGATTTTTAATTACTAGAACTATGTTTCGATAAAAAAAACGAAAATTTATAAAAAGTATCATATTAAAAACAAGTGAAAACAAACAATTGACTGAGTTAATTGTTGAAATACCATGATTACACTGTCACATTTCACATGCATACATACCACACTTACACAGCTGATATTCCCATATAATACATACTAACAAATTTTTACTCGGATCACTTTTTTTCAAAGAAAGCTTCATTGTAGAAATATTCAACTACGTTATTTACAATTAGAGGGTTAACCACATAGAAATGTTTATTAATAACCTCCAGACACCAAATACAGAACCTTCTTTGGAAGCCCTGAACACTTTAGGATATTAGAGCCCTTATGACAGGCCATGAACATGACATAAAAAAAGCTAATAAATACGAACTATACAGGATGGCTCAAAAATATTTTGATAAACTTCGAGAATAAAATCAAAAAAAGCAAGAATTTCGTATTTGAGATTTTCAAAAATTCATTAAATTCGGGGGAAGCGATTTTCATTCAATAGAAATTTTCTTTAACTTGCAAGAGTAAACTTATAATAATATCCTTGGTATATTTACTAATTAATAAAATTAAGATGTATTTCCAGTGACCTTAATTGGTAATTTACATATGATAAAATTTTCACAAAGTGGTCTAAAAAAAGTTACATGGTAGAAAATAATTGAAAAAACACTATGAAGTTTCCTAACTGTTTCAGCTCAGTCTATCTAACGTCAAAGGTAGCACAGAACTGCCGTACGTCTTTAAAGGAGCTGGCGGAAGGAATGAATGTAGACCTGGCATGGGTACCGGGACACAGGGACATTCCAGGAAATTGTGAAGCCGACGAGCTTGCCAGAAATGGCACGATGCTGCCGGACACAAGCATCAATAAATACCCGGGAGTTCCATTTGCGAACTGCAAGTTACTCCTGAAAGAGGATATTCTGAAAAAGGCCAATCTTAGATGGAGGGAAGAACGTACTTGTGGTACTACAAGACAGATATGGTCTGAGTACAATCGCAGGCGTTCCGAAGTTCTCATATCACTTCCAAGGGCCTCTGTTCACAAAGTTGTTGCGGCTCATCACAGGACACTGGCTGGGCGGCAAGCATGCTGAACGCTTAGGCCTGGCAGTGTATCACGACTACTCTAGGAGCTGTCACAGTAGTGACGAGGAGGAGACAATGTCTCATCTTCTCTGTCACTGCCCAGCTCTTCTCATGAGGAGATGGACTTACTTGAACCAGCCTCTCTTTGACGACCTCTCCGACCTAAAGTCAGTCGACGTCAAAGCCCTCCTGCTGTTTTTAAACACCTCCAAAAGGTTTATGGAGTAGTGGTCGGGGATGGGCCAACCATTTTTCGGTATCACAACGGACCCTATGGTCTAAGTGTGTCCCACCCCAGGACAGCCACTCTAACCTATCCTTCCTTAATGTTACAATGGGTATATTTTTATTATAAAACCAAATTTTTTATCTTTTTTTCAAATTTTTGTGGGTACTTTATACAGGGTGGATTTAATCTATTATAGATAATAGCAAGTTTTCTAAAAAAGGCCATATAAGATGGTTCTTAATGTATTGTACATTTTTTTTCTGATTATTTTGACTTTGTAATCTTTCGCCATAGCTCAATTTTGATGTCGCAGATTAAACAAATTAAATTGTTAATTCTGGGCTCTGGTAAGATATAAATTTAAAAATTTGAAAAAATTATTTGTAAATTTTCTTTTAACCGTAAAGTAAGAATTTGTTCCTCGAGCCGTATGATGGGCTCAACGTTGGTTGAAAACCAAGACTTTCGTTAGCCCCAATCAAACTTGGAAGCTTTTTGGAAAGTTATTTTTTGATCGGTTAACTACAAAACGAGCTGTTAGCCATAATAGATTAAAGTGATACACTCTGTATAAATCAAAGTCCCTCATACAGTATACTCATCTTGAGTCGCTTACATAGAACAGAAGTGACGAAATTGGTTACGATCTAGACCGGATATCTGAAAAACCAGGGTTCGAGTCCCGGCATCTGTGTAATTTTTTGTCTGTTTTTTTTTTTCTTTTTGGTAAAATAGATATAATACTTTTAAGCGGGACTCCGAAGGAGATAATCGACGAAATTATTCTGTCCGAAAAGAAGGGTAAACTATTTTTAGAATAAAACACCCGAAATTTTTTCAATAAATGTTGCCCCCTCTTAAAAATTGGGCCCCATAAAATTCATTAACTGATATTTTCTGAACCACCCAGTAATTTGCAGTAAATATTGCTAAAAATCAATTTCTCTCATAAAAAATGACAATTTATAATTATTTGTTGTGATTAAAAAAAAAAATTTCCGCATTAAAGAGAAGAGGTCGCAGCATCCTAAACATCTTGAAAAGAATTATTGATGTTCCAACCATAAAAGTGAATATTTGTTTCAACTCAATTGCCTTGAAATATTTATCTGTTTAGAAATTTCAATTAAAATACTATTGATGATTTGTATACAAATAAATATTTTTATTTGTGTACAAAATGTACTTGCATTCAAATGTGTTATGTAATATTTTTATTTTTATTAGAAAGGTGTAACGATAAAATTAGTTATACGCCTCTCTCCGAGGGTCAAATCATATAATTAATAAGATCAGCTGGAAATTTAAGAGGTGGTTTTCAAAGAGTGTTTAACAAATTTTTCTTCTACGAAAATTTTCATAGCCGGAAACTGATCTTTCAAGGTGCTTGGAAAATGTTTAATTTCTCGGTAACTTAAAATTATAGACTATTATGGGACAATATTTCCTGACTGTTGCTAAAAAATGTATAAAAATTAATACAACAATCAAACAATCGAATGAGTTGATTGTTGAAATACCCCGTATTCGCACCGTGCGTGAGTTTTTTTGGAGGCGTTTCCATGGTAACGATACACTACTTTAATTATACAATTGTATGGATGCATATATAATTGTATGGATTGCATTTATCATTTACATTGAAAATTTAATATTTTTGTCTCACAAATTTAAATAAATAATTATGATAATTTAAATTTGAAAAATAATATTTGTGCAATTTGATTTCTTATTTTCACAATTTTTAATACATTAAGTTTAATTAATTAGTGTTTTTCAATAAATTTAATTTGACATTTTCTATAACATTAACATGTAAAGAATTGCAAATTAGTCATAACAGCCTCCCTTAACGCCAAAATTTTTCACTGGAAGCGTTGGCATCGATTTTAGAGTCCCTATCATGACTACGCACACAACGAATAGAAAGTATTAAATGGACATTATTGTTAATAAATTAGAAAAGTTACCAACCAAGGCAATTATGGCGGCCTTTCGGCCACTGTTTTGTTTATAAGTATTTTCTAGAAGTTTTTTTTCGTTTTTCGAGAATGTTTCAAAAGATTACTAGTTGGAGCTACCTAAAAATTTTCAACTGCCTATCTTTTATAGGTTTAGAAAAAAAGAACTCCCAAGTTTTGTCCTAATTTGCACCCTCGCGGGAAAAAAAAGATGTTTACGAAAAAATGTTTCAGGCAAAAGTTGTTTATTTTTAAAAGAAACATTTTTTACATTTAAACTTTTGTTCTACCTTTAACGATTTACAAGATGGGTCCTACGGGTGCAAGACCGAATTGACCTATGATTTTCATTTACGAACTCAAACTCACTTTTTACGTCCTTTTTTACGCACTTTTTACCGTGATAACGAACGGACAACCGGAAATGGACTAATTAAGTAATTTTATGAACATCTATACCAAAATTTTTCTCGTATCATCAATAATTTTAAGAGTTTGTTTTATTTAAATAAAAATTTTATAACGCTTTTTACTGAATCACTCGGTAATTTTCTATGAAATAAGCTACCCTTAAATCAACTTCGAACTTTCGCTAATGCGTCACGATTCAATTTCTTAGAATTAAGAGATTATTTTTTATCTACATACGAACGTGATCTGGGTAAACAAAAAAATTGAACAACGAAAAACGATTACTTATATAACATGCATTTCACAAAATCGGTCACGAACAAGTTATGAATCTAAGCTGATATCAAATAACGAGGTATGACTGTAGCAAAACAATTCATTGATAATAATCAATTGCGAATTTACAGACGAAGAAACACGAAGGAATAAAGTTCGACAAATTTGAACAGTAGATTGGATTTGAATTCGGTTTTCGACATTCGATTCATTAAAACGTCAGGAAATTTTGTGACCTAATTTGATTTATAAGAAATTAAAAATATGCAATTAGCATAATTAATATGCATTTTAAATTAACCGTAAATACAGCAAATTCATAATTCGGTTAATAGTGATGAAAATGATTTCAAATTTGTTATGCGGGAGTTTTTGGGGTCGCTGATCACCGTTCATTCTGGGAAACAGGTATCACTGAGACCAATTCTGTTACAATATTCGTGTTCAGCGACCCCAAAAACTCCCGTGTAACGAGATGGGACTGATAATATGACAAATTTTTTCAAAACTTCAGGAAGCGGTGGGGTTACCGTTCATCCTAGACAACAGGTATCTCTGAGACCAATTCTATCACGCTGTTCGTGTTCAGCGACCACAAAAGTCACCAAGAAATGAGTTTGGATTGATTATATGACGAATTTTTCCGAAACTCCGGAGGCGACGAGGATACCCTTCATCCTGGACAACAGGTACCTCTGAGACCAATGCTGTCACGATATTTGTGTTTAGCGATCCCATAAACTACCGAGTAACGAGTTTGAAATGAATTTAATATTTAAAATGCCAATTTAAAATGCAATTAAAAAATGCATATTAATTATGCTAATTGCATACTTTTAATTTCTTATTCGTTGTGTGCGTAGCCATGGTAGGGACAATAAAATCGATGCCAGTGCTTCCAGTGAAAAATTTTGGAGTTAAAGGGGGCTGTTATGACTAATTTGCAATTCTTTACATGTTAATGTTATAGAAATGTCAAATTAAAATTATTGAAAAACACGAATTAATTAAACTTAATGCATTAAAAATTGTGAAAATAAGAAATCAAATTGAACAAATATTATTTTTCAAATGTAAATTATCATAATTATTTATTTAAATTTGTGAGACAATAATATTAAATTTTAAATGTAAGTCATAAATGCAATCCATACAATTATATATGCATCCATACAATTCTATAATTAAGGTAGTGTATCGTTACCATGGAAACGAAACTCACGCACGGAGCGAATAGGTCAAATTAGTTCACAAAATTTTCTGACGCTCTACCTCCTAAAAAATCCCCCATCCCCTTAAGAAAAAAAGCTTTAGATGGATGACATGTATTCACATATTTCTTCAAAATTAGTCGGTGGAAATATTAAGAATATATGGAATGTATGAGTAAAGTAGTGGGGACACAAATTTAAAAAAAATATATATTTTCAATTTTGATGGTGATGAATTATGTTATAACTTGACGATATAAGACGGGTAGTAAGAATAAAATATTTCAATATCTAGAGAAATTTTCAAAATATCGAAAATTGAAAATTTTGTTTAATTATTTACCTTTCGATATTTCAAAAACCAAGGCAGATATCGAAAAATTGTATTTTTCGTCTACATTCATGAAGTTATAACAAAATTCATCATCAAAATTGAAAATAAGGTACAAATAATTTCAACCCTAAATCTAAAATTGCCTTGTTGCTCGTACTACCTTGAACGTAAGTAAAATATAAAAAAAAAAAAAAAAATTTTTAATAAAAAAAGAGAGCTAATTCTGAGAGAGAGGGTCTTAGTATTTGTTTGAATGGGGAAAATGGGGGATTATGACTCCTTCGAGGCTATTCATAAAATATGACTGTACCATAACAAATTGACAACCCAGTCACAACAAAAAATTTGATTACGACATTTTCTCTAATCAATAAAATATGTATAATAAGCTTAATAATAATTAATGTATAAGGCGTAACAAAATATACAATATTACGTAACAAGTTTTACGTAGATATTAGTTCAGTTCGTTAGTTCATCAATGAATAAGATTAAGATTTCAGGCGGTATCTCAAAAAAAACATACCCTATTGTCGAATGATCCGATTTTCGTATTTTTTGGATAGAAATTATAAATTTTTATCTGAATTCTTTTTCTGAAGACCTTCTTAAGAAAACTTCAAAAATCAAGATAAATTTTTATACCATGTATATGAAATATATATACAAGGTATATTAAATTTAGTCCTAAGTTCGTAATGCTTGAAAATATTGATGCTACGAACAAAATTTTGGTACACATATTTCACCTAATTAGTCCATTTTCGGTTGTCCGTCCGTCCGCCCGTCTGTCAACAAGATAACTCGAAAACGAACAAAGATATCAAGCTAAAATTATTACAGCTTACTCAGGACGTAAAAAGTCAAGTTCGTAAATTAGCAACATAGGTTAATTGGGTATTGAGTCCGTAGGACCCATCTTGTAAACAATTAGAGAACAAAAAATGAACAACTTTTGTTTGAAACATTCTTTCCTAAACATCACTGTTTACCCGCAAGGGAGCAAATTAGGCGTAAATTGTATAGTATGTATTATATGGAAATATCAGTTATGTATGTGTGAGATTTATATATGTGTAATGTGACAGCAACACTGTCTATACTTGGTATTTCAACATTTAACTCAGTCAATTGTTTGTTTTCACATGTTTAATTTCGATAAAACTCAGGAAATAAGACATGATTCAAAACATACAAAAATCGGATTCGTTTGTTGATTGCATGCATAGTCGGAGATATCCTCCAAAATCCAATACGGAGACCGATTATTTCTCGGATCGATTGTCAAACGTACCCTACAAAATTCACCTATACCAAATTTTTGTTCGTAGCATCAATATTTTTAAGCAATATAAACTTGGGACTAAACTTAGCATACCTTGATATATTTCATATATACATGGTATAAAAAAACATATACACGCACAAAAAATAAATTATAGAATACTACTCCACACCCACAAAATACACCTTACATCGTCCTTGATTTCGTCTACTTAAATTCACTCTCCCCACATCTAACATATAAAATAAAATCTACGCTACTGTTTACAAGATTACGTGCATAGTAGAGCTTTCATTTATTTAGAGCACATGAAGTTAACTTTTTTTAAAAATTTTATATTTAAAAAAAAAAACTATGTTAATGTTTAATTAAAAATTGTAATAATAATTTATAATAATAATAATAATTCTAGTATGAATAGAAATACTCTTCTATACATACGCCTTCTATTATGTAATAAAATATATTATTATGTCTTTTTACATATACGGGATGTACTGTATAAAACTATGTTATGTAACTAAAATCATTAAATCACGATAGACTCAAAACCGATTATAACTACATTGAAGGGAGCTTCTACAAAGAAAATGAAATCCGTTCGTCAAAAGACACGCTGAAAGGCCAAAGAATAGGTTTGGAGCATTCCGGCGCCGTGAACCTTCTGTTTATTTGCCGAGCATCACCCTTCGTGTACAATTTTCATAAAATTGTGTCAATATTGATAAAATTGGGTTCATTTAACGATTGGTTGAGTACTTTTCAAGATATCGCTCATTCGGTCTGTGTCTCGGAAGTTAGACGTCCAATTGTCAAATAAATATGATTTTTGAATTTTTTGGGTCATAATTATCTCTATCTTCTAGTTTTCTATGCTCAATGCACTATTTACCAAATTCTTTTCGCTTCATAATCCCTTTTACGGGTTAGACATATCAGGACGTCAGGTTTAGAATGTTTGGGTCCGAAATCTTGGAACTATCAATCCTAGTATTATTCCAGCAGAAAAGTTATGAGATTTTTGTGCAGTCTGGAATCTTACCCGGAGACGTCTCGCCGGGTGACAGATTTTTCACAAGGAAGCACAGAACACCTCTTGGCCTAGGGTCTCTTTTGTATTTTTATTGTTAGACTTACATGCAAAAGCAAAAATCAATATTTCTAGCCATTAAGGTCGAACGTAAATTGAAACGCAACTTGGTGAGATGAGGTGACGCAGTTTCATGTAGATGGAAGTCAATGGGTAATACTTGTTTATAAGTATTGAGGTCTGTATAGTGTAACCCACTGACCTCTATCTACATAAAACTGCGTCATATCATCGCATCAAGCTGCATGCTGCATCACAATTTTTTCTCGCGTTAACCATCAATTTAAGGTATAACAAGTGAAATTTACAAAATTAAAAGAATTTTAGGAAAATTTTTCATTTACGGAACCCTAAACTCGCCTTTTCCTTACAACCTTTTCCAAACTGAGCCGATTTTGAAGATCATCGTCAATTTTTTAGTTTTTTTGGGTACGGGACCTTAAACTCGCATTTGGAACATAGCTAAGAATACTCTCCATTAAACTACGTTTCAAATGAAACAAAAAAATCAAAATCGGTTCATCTGCTTAGACGCTACGATGCCACAGACAGGCAGACATACACCCCTAGCGGTCAAACTTAGAACAACCTTTTTTTAATTCGGGGGTGCAAAATTGACCTTTCAAACTTTATGGGGACAAAAAACAAACCAAAAATCATTTCACGGCAAAAATTGTTTTAGTATTCACAAAAAATCACTCCAAATATTAGTTGAAAAAACGCAACAACATTCAAATTTATACCTTGCGGATAAATATCCGGTAATTCTGGCCCAATATATGCAAACCAGTGTAATGTATTCACTATAACAACGTGGGCAATAAAAATTTAATTTTGAACATATGAGGTAAAGTCCTTATAGGCAAGGGCGAATTTTTTTGGAAAAGGTGCTTCGAAAAATCAAAAAGATTGCTTCAAGAAAGAAAGAGCATACAAAAAATCAAAGCTTTCTTGAAAGCTCATTCTATTTTTCCCCTTAAACATTCGCCTTCACCTTAGGATCACGATATATTATGAAGGTAATTCAATTCATGGCGGCCCAATTTCATGGGATAAGTGGTCAAATGGCGTGCCAAATTTGGTCTTTTCGATGATCGAATTGTTCCAACGAAATTTCCTGATAATCGACAAAAAACAAAAAAAAAGGAGATTTTGAGGTTAAAATTGATGTAGAATATACAGGGTGTTTTGTTTAAATTGATATATGCTTGAAACTCGATAAATAACTTTCGTCGATAAAAATACTTCAAGTGAAAAATGTTGGATTTGTAAACGCACATCTTACGCAGACATTAAACTTGATCTAAGTTTTCAAGCTCAATTAATAGCTCACTTTAGTCCATAACTGGTAATCGATAGATGAACACTTTAAATTAAAAAGTTGTTATTGATTAAAAAAGTAACATTTTTTGTTCGAAACATTTTTCCGCAAATCGTACAGTTTAGACAAAAACGGCCTAAAAAGTTCGGCCCAAAATTGTATTAGGTTTACAAAAAACTATTCGATTTATTTCTAAACTATTCGGTTTACAAAAAAAAGTTTGCGTATTTATAAAGAACAACTTTCTAATGTAAAGCGTTCATCTAATTTTTATCAGTAATGAATCAGAGTAAGGTTTGGATTGAACCTGAAAACTTCGATGCCGGTATAAGATGTGTGTGATGATGTGTTGAAACTAATATTTTTCATTGGAAGCATTTTCCTCGATTTTTATTTATCGAGTTTCAAGCATATGTCAACTTAAAAAAAGAACACCCTGTACATAAATTTCGAGATAACGATGAAGAATCATGTCTTCCAGATTCAATTCTAGATACTCGAACTATTTCATCATTTTCCCTGACCGATACTAAAATTTAATTAATTTTCCAACTTTTCCAGGTCGATTACCACTTTGACAGTACTGTCAGAAAAATAGACGACAGCTTTTCTTATCAACGCGTATCAGGCAAGAAAGATCATTTGGTTCGCGATATCGATCTTTTTTAAATTATCAAGGAATTGAATTGCCCAAATATATCGTGCTCAAAGCAAACAAAAAAAATCAAATTTTATGTACCTTTATTTACTGACGATGGTCTATTTGTGATATGTTGGTCTGTAGTGTTCTCATTTTGTTCTGGAAAACAAAAAAAAATAAAAACTCTATTAAAATCCAAAATTTAATCGATCAGAAATCATAAAAATTCATAACAACAGTGCTCAATTCCCAGAAATAGAGTTACCGTAACGGCAATCTTCCTTAGGTCGGAGAGATTTTGGTCATTTGTACATACAGAAGCCTGCCTTCATGAAGTCGGATATAGACTAAATACGCGGAGTCAGATAGAGAATGTTTGAATCGAAACCTTGGACCCATCGTTCTAAGAACAATCCTCTCAGAGAAGCCTGCAGGAGGTCAGATTGTCTGAATGTTTAGGCCCAAAATCTTAAACTCGTCGATTTTGGGAACAATCCTGGGAGAGAAACTGTAGAATTCCATTCACCTTTGGGTGAGAAGCTACTCTCAAGGAGAACAACGAAGACTCTTAGTCTGGGTGCTAGAGAATCTTTTGCGGTACCCTTCTTGTTATCTTGTTAGATTGTTCTTCGACTGAAACATTTCCCTGAAACTACAATTGGTGAACGCGTGGGCCTGACAGTGCACCACGACTACTGCAGGAGCTGTCACAGTGATGACGAGGAGGAGACAGTGTCTCATCTTCTCTGTCACTGCCCAGCTCTTGCCATGAGGGGGTGGACTTACTTGAGCCAGCCTCTTTTTGACGACCTCTCCGACTTAAAGTTCGTCGACGTCAAATCACTCCTGCTGTTCTTAAACAGCACCAAATGGTTCATGGAGTAGTGATCGGGGATGGGCCAACCCTTTTTCGGTATCATAACGGACCCTATAGTCTAATTGTGTCCCACCCCAGGACAGGCACTCTAACATAACCTAACCTAACTACAATTGGTTGACTTATCATTCTAGCGAATTATCCCTTTTAAGACGACTAATTTAAGCACGTGCTCGGTTAAGCGCAATCGTAAAATTTACAAATAAAAGTTTAAATTCGTAAATTTTTTGTAGACGTAGACATAAGTTATATGATTATAAAATATTTTTACATAGTCACCCTTAAAAGGATGTTATTGTCAAATTTGGAGTATGGTGGGTAGTCAAATTTGGGGAATTGCCAAAACCGGAAAAAATTGATTTTTTCGAGACATCTTAAGAAACTACGAATATCGCCATTCGTATAAGGGGGGAGGGGCATCAATAATTATTACGTGTTTATTTCCAAAACTGTCTATAGCTAATAGTCCGGGAGCGAACTGCAAAATCACGTTGTGGATAAAGTATGGCAACCTTTGAAGAAAAGTTGGTATTATTTCTTGAAAAAGTTGATTGAAAGCTATAACTTCACGTAAAAATTACCCAGTTACCGTAATGGGTAAAGTTGATATCCTAATATGGCATTACAAATTTATTCCCTGCTCCTCCGGGTTGGGTTGCCATAGCCCATTGTTTTTACGGGTTTGATTGCCGCTTTATTACAAAGTTTGAGCCGGTTACCGATGGGTCAAGTGATTTTGCAGTCCGCTCCCGGACCATAAAACAAATGAGTGCATATTATTTTTTAGCGAATTTTCTTTAAAGGAAATGGAGCTATTGTTTTACATTCAATGCGTCAAAGAAGCTTGTCACATTTCAAAAAAGGGTCAATACGGAAGGTTCTTATCACTATCGCTAAGATTTGCTTACAAGTTTGAGGATACCTTTCAAAAAGGCCTCGCAAAAATTATAGTCAATAAAACGTATCTAACGTTCTAGGATCCTAAAATCATCGAAAAAATTGCTTAACCTTTGTTTTTTTCTAAAAATTACGAGACTTAAATGAACATTTAAAAAATAATCTCGAAAATCAAATTTTATTTGGAAAAATTGTTTAACAAAATTCATTAACGGTTTTGTAAGCTTGTGGAATTACGTTCCATGGCCCTTAAAAAAATCATTCGAACATAATTTTTGGTTCCTAACAAACGTAAATATTAGGCAACCGAACTATGAAGACGCCACAATTCGAGTATTCAATATTAATTGCCTCAAAAATTTATATTAGCTCAAATAATTTACTCCAAAATCATATTTGTTTTGTAAACTTTAGAACTGCTCATTTATTATTAGTAAAAATGCCTACACGGTTGCCTACACTTTGACATTTGAGTAATATTCTAATAAGATTTTGTAATGAACAAATAATTTAATTAATCGATAAAAACTAACATGCCATTAGAATGGTTAAATTTGAAGAAAAAAACGGAGATAAAACCCTTTTACAAGCAAGCCACTGCAGATAGAAATGTAAAAAAATAAACGAAAAACTCATATCAATACGTCTCGACATGTTTATTGAAGTTTCACTGTAATAATTCGATATTATGTTCATTGACCTAACACGTTTCTAAATTATTCGAAATTTCAAATAAAAAAGAGTAAAATTTTCATGAAACATACGGTTTACCGAGGAGCAATATTTTTTCTTAAAAAAATTAAGTGAAATGAATCTAAAATTATAGATAAAAAATCTACAAACGTTAAAACTGGGGACAAACTACTTTTGCGACATACTGTCTGCAACCATAAAAAATTTCTTTGTAAAAAAAAATAAGAAAATTAAATTTTCATTACATAAAAATCGAATTTTAGTTAATCACCCAAAAATAATTGAATGACGTTCCGTCTGTCTATGAATCATAAAAAAAAAAAAAAAAAAAAAAAAAAACAAAAAAAAAAAAACAAATGAAAAACACATTTTCATAATTTTCAGACATTAAAACATAAAACACGTGATAAAAGAAAAATTATTCACGATTAATCAAGGTGTGAAGGTCGCTAATTAACTAATTAACAAAAAATTTTCACATGAATTTGACAAACAGTTGAAACACACTGAAATCACTGCGTTGGTCCTCCGCAATATTTTAACCAAAAAGCTCACACACACAAAAATATTTATCCAGGAAAAATTTTCAATGGCCACACAACATATTTGACATTCCAAAAGAAATTTCCAGACATTTAAAAATAGTCCCAAAAAAAAAAAAATTTCCTTTAGATTAAATTCTTTTAGTCAATTTAGCCTTGAATCTTTATTTTGACATTTTCAGCTAGAATTTTACATTTTGCATACACTAATTTGGGAAAAGTGTAAAAATTTTGGAAAAAAAACATTACAGATGGTTTCGGTATTTTTAAGTAGTACACTTGAAAAAAAAAATTAAAAAAAAAAAATCAATTATCTTGAATCATTGAGAAATGATTTTCGAAGTGATCGCGAGTCTAGACGTTAGTTTTTTCCCCGAAAATAAGAACAAAGAAACATATTTGATAAAACGTAAAATCAGTAGGATTTGATGAATTTTTGTATAAAATTTTTAGGTACCTTTATCATTTAAATTTACACTATAACTGTTTTCAGCCATTTTAAATTAATATTAAAACACTACATATCATGTCCGATTTCCAGGCCATACTGCTATATTACATGTATTTCAATATGATCTCGACTTTAACCGGTCAACTATCACACTCAGCACGAATGTGTTAGATAAAGATATGTATATTGTACAAATGTGGCAATTGTCACGTCATTTGACTAACGCCTTGCTTCATATAATATACCTTTTGCAATGACAGTCAATTTAGGCAACCATGTTTTTACCTCTATATAGAGGTTAGAACGTCGTATGGGCGACTATCTGCCCACCTAATTGGTTTAAATATCAATTTTATCTTCAGATTTTATCATCTTTACGTTGAAGACTCAAATATCAATTAACTGTATATGCTAAACAAGTGAAATTTAAAAAATTTAATTAGCTCCAGACAAATGCGTTTTTTTTCTTGTAGCTCTGTCCGAAC
Organism: Chrysoperla carnea; assembly: GCF_905475395.1. Classification (NCBI taxonomy): domain Eukaryota; kingdom Metazoa; phylum Arthropoda; class Insecta; order Neuroptera; family Chrysopidae; genus Chrysoperla; species Chrysoperla carnea. Next base: position 23,209,653 of record NC_058342.1, on the reverse strand, counting down.
TGAACCGATTTTCTTGAAACATTGCTAAGAACGCTCTCCATTAAACTAACTTTCAAACAAACAAATAAAAAATTAAAATCAGCTCATGCGTTTAGGAGCTACGATGCCATAGACAGACAGACACACACATATAACGGACAAACTTATAACATCCCTCTTTTTGCGTCGGGGGTTAAAAACCCTTGTGGAAATATTTCAAACAAATGACTTAAAAAGTCTTACTAATTCCGAAAGTCTTCTTTTGTATTTGTAAGGCATTTTAAGTTTTTTGTCCGAAATATTTCCACATAGGAAAGCATGCCACAATTAAGATTATTATATTTGGATCCAAAGGGGCGTCTCCCCCTAAAAATTAAGAAAGTCAAGTTTTTCTAATAATTAGCAAACCAATTATTACAAGCAAATTTCAAAAATCAGTAAAATTTGTTTCCTTCGATTTGTATAATTTTCTAGATTCAAAAATCGGGTTTCCTTAACGATATTGGACCAGTAATTTCTGACATATCGCCTTTTCATACAAAATTTAAGAGGGATATCTAAAAAACTATTCTCACAATTGTTAAAAGAATTTTTGAAGTTTTTGAGTAAAAATTACCCCATATAAAAAGTTTCGTCAAATTCTGAAACAAAATTTTTTTTTAATTTATTGATTTTTTCTAACGGGTTCGGGGGCTTAAAAATATTGCAAAAATTGAGAAGATTGGTTGTTCTCCTAATTTCGATAAAATTAAAAAATTGAGTCATTTTTATGATGGAGTGAGTGATTTCTACGATATCACATGAAAGCCTATACGACAATGAAATCTTGAAACGATATCACGTGATATCTCAAAAGCTATGAATCCAGTCATTGAATGAATCGAATTTTTGTGTTTTTAGTTTGGAATTATCCTAAAACAATCATAAAAAGATACCAAATTTTTTTAAAATTATTTAAGTTTTTCTGAAAATTGATACAATATATTTGGATAAAAAAAATTAATTTTATTTGCGATTTAGATAAATAAAATTGATCAAATAATTCTTAGACTTCATCCAATAGTTTATTATACATAAAAATCTGGTACAAAATGCCATAAAACATCTATGTACAGATTCTAGTTTGTGTATAGAGGATATGTGGAGTTTGCACTAGATTTTTTCAAATATCAGAATTTTTTCTACAAGTTTAATTTTTGTGTGAATCTGATCCATTTAAAATGAATCCCTCTAAAAAAGTTTAATTAATTCAAGATTTAATTTGTCTTTTACAATTGCTTTTTTTTCTTACTTAGGTAATTAAGGTGTGAGCTTTGACGTCACATGGAAAATAGAGATAGAAAGTATCCACAAAAAAAATTTTCATTTAATATTTAAAAAAAAAATTTAATCATTGTTTATGTTCGAACACTCGAACAACAAAGAAATTAAAAACAAATGAAGTAAAAGCTCACGTGATTAGTTATTATTAATGATTATATCATATAAGTTGCGTGAAAATTTTTTTGAAGAAAAATTTGACCTCAACTCAACCTAATTTTAAATGAAATGCGATTCAATGCGTATGAACAGCTGACTTTAATTATTGAAATTTCAAACTGATAAAAGTTTTTAATTTAACTGAAAAGTGTGTGGATTTTTATTTGGCGCTTTAATTTAAATCTTATTTTATTTTTATTTTAATAAAAAAACAAAAAGAAAATCGACTGAAATTTTAAAATTAATTCGTTAATAATTTCAAGATAATACTAGCGCCACATTGTGTTTGTGTATGGTACTAAGAATTAAAATTATTTTCAAAATTTTTATTGATGAAAAAAACTTTATATCTCTGTTTTTATTGTATTTGTGGTATTTTTATCGTATTCGGGATAAAAATTATCATTAATCACATATGATAATTTTCATAAAACTGCAGCTAATAAAAATTACGTTCAGGGTCGGATTAAAACTGTTTTGGTGTTCTAAATACTTGTTTAGTTCAGGATAGATGTCGGCACTGTATACAAAAAGTTACATAACATTGCATAACGGTAATTTATGCGATAATTACTAGTTTTCTATGAATGAATCCATATTGAATGAAAATTTTGTGGAAAGTTATTTAAAGCAATAAAAAAATATTTTATGAAAAACTGCTTAACCTGGGGAGCGTTCGAAATATCTGCGAAAATGTCAGTATTATGTTCAGTGTAAAGAACCCAGATGAATGTATTTGCATGTTTTAAAATACGTTTTTAATTACCTTATTTATTTGAGATATTTCTGAATAATTTGTTCACTATTCCCGAATAACCGGTGTGGTAAATTTTTTTTCTAAAGCTGGACCTGCTATTAGTTGTTTGTTGTCCCACTTCAATATTACACTAAGCTTAGATGATTCGATCGATTGTTTTCACTTACAGAATTTGAAAATTATTAATAAGATATTTTTTCCTGAAATATATATTTCAGCTCTCTTATTACGCGTCAAAACAATTTATAAACACGGTGAAAAAATCAATACTACTGATATCAAATTAATAAAATATGTGACAAGCAGTTCGAGGAAATAAAATTTTTAATAAATTTTTATCGACATATTTATAAGTAGGTACTACAAGTTGATGTAAATTGTTTGACAAAAATTATTATAATCAAAATCAGTTATTGCGACATTGCGTATAAAGCCGAATAGGGTTGCAAACTCCTTAGATTTGATCGGAAGACTTCAGAAATTGTGTAGTTTCTCTCGACTCCCGATATTAACATAAATCCAACAGAATTCAGTAAAGAGATTTTTTGATTATTTGTTTCATATTCAGGTAAATTCGACAGTTCTGAGCAACCTTTATTTTAAAGCACTTGAAGGATATTTACTTAAATTTTTGTGGAAGCAGACATAAATAACTCGGTATTTAATAACTCTGATCCAAATAAGTGGATCATTACAACTCCGGTAAAAAAATGGAGTCGAGTTAGCATGGGTCTACAGGTTTTTTGATCCTTGTGGTAACCTGTGATTGCATTCACTCACTGATTCAAGGGTTGGTCATGCCTTTAGTGGGGTCCAGTTAGCACAGGTCATGCCTTTAGTGGGGTGAACGCGGAAGTCGTTTATGTAATGAGTTGTTTTGGTATGTAACCAAATTTTTAACTATGGCAAAATTGGTCGAACAAAAAACACCAAAAATATCGTATTAAGATTCGGTCATATAATAGGATTAATTTCACTATCTCCCCATTTTGTGGAACTTTGAGGTGGCGACGAAGAATCGATTGTTATAACGAATTGGATAGGCCAAAACTGATTCCATATACCGTCGCACACACATGTGAAAATACAGTCTATAAGGATTTTCTATCAATAGTTCTAGAAACTAAACCACCTGGCACTGAATAACACAGCCCGGCTAATTTGAATATCGTATCGTTCTGGTGTAAAAAGCGAATCAGAGGGCGGTTACGAAAAGGCCACCGCAAGGCTATTTGACTGGATTTGGTTGAAACGGACTCGAACCCGGGTCCTCTTGATATCCGGTCTAGAATGTAGCCAACTCCGCCCTTTCTGTTCTATGTGAGTAACTCAAATTATATGTAACCTCTTCGTGCACTTATTCTATTTGTATGTTTATGTCTTTGACTTATATAAAGTACACAAAAATCTCGATGATTCCACTTGTAGGGCTTTTATGGAGGACGATGAAATCTCTACACATATTCATTATACTTGTAGAAGCCTAAAATTTCGGGTCAGTAATTTTGGACTCATTACTCTTGGGAATAATTCCGGTAGAGAATTAGAATAATGAGTTTTCTGGCGTCGGTAGGATCATGTAGTATCACTTGTCTTTGATAGGATTTTCCACCTGGAGATATTTCGCCTTCAGAAAATGGGTCGTACTCAAGAAGGACATAGAGAACTTTTACTTCTAGGTGCTAGGGCGGGGGCGGCGAACCATGTATCAATGTCCCATTTTTTTTGTCAGTGCTTTTGTTAAGACATAGCGGTATATAAAAGGAGAGGAGCTAATGACACTTTTTTGTTGGTCTGTTACATTTCCGACAAGTTTTAAAATTATTTCTTTTAATGTGATTCAAGATAGAGGAGTATTTTTGATGCGCAGAATCTTTGGTATCGAAATCATCAAAAAGTGAGAGCGCACATGCTAACCATAGACCTTCAAAAACTTCCCCTCTTGAAAAATGCTAGGTACTTATTTGCAGTACCCCTATTGTTGCTATTATTATTCACATCTATGACTATTGGCTAGGACTATTTATGATTCGAGAAAATCAATGAATAAAAATGACTGTGATGAGAAAAAATTCCCAATTTTCGAAAGTTTTACAGGATCAAGGATTTTTATTAAAGTACAATAAAAAAATGTATCTCTGGGTTTATTATTTTTTATTTACAAATAAACACAATATTTGACACCTGAGTTCACTAAGTATAGGTTTGTTTTTTTTTTTTTTTTAATAGTTTCTAGGTTCCTTGAAAAAGTGTAAAAAATTTATTACGTATAATACATGTTTTTAATTCTCAAGATTTTTTTTTTTTTTTTTCAAATATTTTTCAATATTATTCATCTTCTAAAATACTATAAATATCTCTCAAAATACGTTTCTTCAAATTTCCTAGAGTTTTCGAATAGTACGGTTTAGTATTATATAGAATTTTTAGTATAACTTCTTGAACAATATTTACAACAATTATTCTCAAACATTTCCAAATCGTTCTAGAAAAATTTGAAATATTCCGGAACATTCTAGTTTATTCTTAAAAATTTCAGACCATCCTAGAATGTTGTATAACCTTGAACATTTCAAATCATTCTCGAAAAATTTCGAAAAATCTGAAATATTTCAAATCATTCTTGGGCAATCTTAGTAACTTCTGGAAATTTTTGAACTTTCTTGGAAAATTCGAATACATCTCTGTTACATTTTTTCCATCGACGACCAACCTTCTTCACCCACCAGGACCAAAATCTCTATTATCGTATGTATAGTTGCTTTATTTTATGTTGGACCTCCCAAAGAGAATAAATAATATTATTTATTCTCTTTGTTTCTAAGGCCTAACATAAAATAAAACAACTCTATTCCTGTTGATTGAACCTGCAAAAGCCTATAGAAAGTTAAGTAACCAGCTTTTGGATCCGGAAAACTTGTATCAATACATTTTGAGAGAAGATGTTTTTGAATTTCGAAAAAATGTTTAAAACAAAAAGGAGACAATTGAGTAGAGGTCAGACCTCAGCGAACTGGTGAAGGACTAGAATCACACGGGAGCGTACACACGGAGTCCCGTCTATTACGGAGACGATGTACTTAACATAATTTTAAGATCGACGAAATCAAACTCTCCTTACAAAGTGATGCCACTCACCTTAAAGAAGGGGACGTTGGTCTCCGGCGGTGCTTCTAAAAATAATAATGTGGTGGGGGCGGGGCAAGGCTCCTCGGAAGTCGAAAGGTGTATAGTAGGGTTGTCGATGACTTGAAGACAAATGAATGATCAATTCGTAAAATTGTTTAAGAAGTTATACTATTTTGAGTATTGCAAAACGCATTCAATATGAGAGAATTCCGAAGTAGTTAAAGGTATGGTGATTGTTCGTAAATACTTGGCTGGTTAATTGAGATAAAAGCAACTAAAAAATATACAGGGTGTTTCAGTATGAAGCGAGCAAAAAAAAAACATATGTTTCTCTATTCTGTTTTATCATTGATGAATTATTTAATTATTTCCCTTTACCTGAAACACGCTGTAAGTATTACAAATGTCAAAAAGTTATCATACTACTATCGACAGTTTATTGGGTTAAATTTTTATATTAAAAAAAAAATTGTCGATTAACAGGAAACAATTTTTGAAGAGACCACATGCAATTTTTCTAACTTTTGAATTTCCAAAATGACGTGAAAATGGAATGTCAGAACAAAACCATTTTCCGCGATTTTTGATCAAAAATAGAAAAGAAAAATCAACTTTTTTTTTAAATAGTACGGGACCTAAGCTAACATTACGGATTAAAGAACCTGGCAGTTTTTATATGTAAATTGGGTTTTACTTAAAAAATTTTTGAGACTATGAAAGAACAAATCAAAATTCTTTACGAGACAGTCCTGAAAATATGAGTTTTTGAGACGGGAACAGGGTGACGATCGAATTGTCCTTTTGAAATTTTCTGTTTTTATTTTTTTTCTGTCTCCTAATATGAAATTTTTTAATTTAAAAATAATATATTTATATTCACTAAGGTAAATGGAACCCGAAAGCACGGGATTTTCAGGTTAAAATTGATGTAAGACATATAAATTCTAATATATCGATGAAGAATCAGGTTTTCAAAATTCAATCCTGGAAACACTCAAGAGTATCTTTTTATCATTTTCCCCGATATATACCGAAATTCCACGACTTCTCAAAATTCTCTGACATATCCACGTTTTGCAGACCGATCGTGACCCACATTTAGGTGAATATTACGATAGGAATACATACATTTCTAGTGCCTTTATTAGATTAGGTTAGGTTGTTCTAGGGTGGGATACATTTAGACCATGGGGTCCGTTATACTACCGAAAAACTTTGTTTTGACGCCAAATGACTTCAGGTCGTTCTTCGTGAGTTCTTCAAAGAAAAGCTGGCTCAAGTGAGTCTTTCTCTTCATAGCAAGAGCTGGACTGTCACGGAGAAGATGAGACATCGTTTCTACTCCCCCCTCCCTCACCTTGACAGCTCGTAGATTAATCACCCTGTAGATTTAATCTTTATCAAAAACTACCAGAATCCATGGTATCAGAAATTTTGAGTGATATCGAATTTACATACAAAAACCGTGTGCTCTATTCCAAGCTTTCTTCCGGAAATGAATAATCCCTTTCATCCGGAAGACGGGGTTTATTTCAGCAAAGGACCTATGTACTAAAAATGATTTATCTACATAAAATGTTTGTAAGTTTGCTAACTGGGATGATTCTTTTTGATAATAATTTTTTGAACATTTAAGTGGGTTACTTCCTGCCGTTGTGGTGGAACTGGCTCTTGACAAAATCGTTTAAACGCTTCTAATTCACGTTCTTCGGCATCGATACTATTATCTTCCAAGTCAATATCTTTTGGTGCAAATACATTATCGGTACCTGTAAAAAATATTATGTTACCATCCCAGACATACGTTTTAAAAAATATATATATAACAAAAAACAAAAAAGCATAGTGCGTTTTAATTTTTACGCATGTCTGTTACCAAAAATCAATGTTTCGAAAATCTTTTCCTAATTTTCGTTTTTAGACCTCTATATACAGCTATAATCTGGAAGTATAGAGGTGTTTTAATCTTTTATTTTTATTTATTTATTTTGAAGACGTCACACTTTGGTTTGCCAGCCAAGAAAATAACTCGTTTATGAGTTTTCACTAAATGAGTGTATTACCAATCGTTACCATTTATCGCATTATATTGCCTTTTCTGTTTGAGGATATCTTAGAAAATTCGAATTTACCCAACGCTGGTATAAGAATAATTATTATAGAATAAATTTCATTCAAATCCGACAAGAGATATTTCATTCAAATCGGATAAAATTTGACCAATTTATTCTAAAAACAAAAGTTTTGTATATTTATGTACGCGCGTGAGAAGTTATACTTCTTCGGTAATAACAAATATAATAATTTATAAATAATGTAAATAAATAATATATACTCCAGTTAATCTATCTATTGTATTCTTAGATGACACTTAATCTGTTATCTATATATCCTTGTCTATTATGAGTGACATTTCGTTTATCGACTAACTTTATGGTGTTAAAACATTATAACTAACTTCAACATATAGTTTTCGTGTCACCTTGTGCTCGCGCATCTTAAAAATTCACTCGCTTAATTTTTTCATAACACGTCTAAAGAAGTATGACTTTGGCACACGCCTATTTTATCCAATTTTAATTAATCAAAATACTAAATTTGGGTCATATTTTTCAAATTTTTGTTTAATTTTAATATATTTTGAATAAGTTTTTAGAATGCACAGGCGTAGTCCTGGTATTTTGTACAAGGGAAAATATTAGAGAATTAAAAATAATAAATAATATATCCTATGTGTCTTCCTTGAGAACAACCTGTCACCGGAAGGCAGGACGTCTTCGAATAAGAGATACTATTTTAAGCAGATATCGAGGCCAGACGCCACGCAGGAAGCTCACAACTTCCCCTGGATTGACGGATCTAAGGTTTCAACCCAAACATTTTAAACCTGACGCTCTGCAGATTTAAATCACATTTATGGAGGTTTCATCGTTTTCTATACAGGCTCAATAAGTGAGATCATCAGAGATCCCCATGTTATGAAGGTGGCAGTTTCACCACCCTTGTGCTTTAGTTAGTTTCAGGCTAGCACAGTTGAGCCCAGCTGTAGTTAATATTAAGGAATTACTAATAGTAAAATAAAAATATTTTCCTTAAAATATCCTTAAAAAATCGAGAAAAATTATTAATATGATTCCTTAATTGAGTTTGATTATACTTGTATATAGAGGTCTGTGAGTTTTACACAACTAGATTTTTAATTAAAAATTAAAATAAAATTAAGAAATTAAAAAATAAAAATTAATTTTATTAAAAAAAAAATTTTGTTTCGTTTCGAATACAAATCAAAATGGCTGCCGATAAAAAAAAAGTATAAGTATGTATAGGTGTGTGTGTATTTCTAAAAATTTTGTAAAGTGTGTTTTGTAAAAAGAATATTTAAATACATTAACCTGGCAACCACCAATCATTGCGTGACCAAAATGGTGGTATAGGGACATTTGGTGGGGAAACACCCATTTCTAAATCTTGACGTATCATTGTGATTGGATTCAATGGGGGTGTTGTTGATCGTGCCATTGGACTACGTATGATTATTCGGCCATCTGGTGCACGGATAAATTTTGCTGGGGCATCACATGCTCTTGGTACACCCGTACCAATCGGTGGCTGACGATTCTCTGGACGTATCTCAAAATCGGATTCTAATTGTTGTTGTTTCTCAATGATTAGATCCACGGATAAATCATTTCGAGGTGGTCGCTGTGGCTGTTGGTGTTGGGGTTCCGTACCAGCAAAATGGACACGTGATGTTTCAGCTAAAATAATTATAACATTTTAATTAAGCTTTATTACTTTATAAGACTCGCATTTGAGGGTGGTTTTAAACCACGGGAAGTATTCACGTGTGGAGACAAGCCACAAAGCAACTGATGAGTCATTTTAAAGATCCATCCAAACAAGTGAAAAAACTGTTTGGGATGGCGAGAATATCAACGTTAGGCAGTAAATTAAACGACTCGTCATAGGTTCTTCAATTCAATTTATCTGGCCACAGAATGATCTGATCCGAGTTATTCTTAGCGAACTTGTAGTACCGTCGAGACGAATCGGAATTGTGCCATCAGTGACCTTAGTAATCGCGTTCCTCAGATAAACACTTCCGGATTACGTTGAATATTGAACTATTGAACCAAGGATTGAACACTAACCATTAAATTGTGCAGATAGTAATTTGAACAGAGCCATTTAAATGTAATATTTTTTAAAATTTTAATTAGAAGTAAGACCCTTTTTGAACGCAGGCAAATAGAGAAAAGGGGAAAAATCCAAACAAATTACGAATAAACGACGGATTGAAAATAGTTTGCCAAATTTAACATACAGTGTTATTTTAATATTAAAACAATTTGCACGGAGAATTCCCCACGTCGGAAGAGAATTAATTTTTGGCACAATTCATTCTGTATATTACAACTTATCCTGAGCAAGACATCATATATCAAGGGCATAGCAAGCCATTCATAAAACACGTCACACAAACTAGGAAAGGGTATTGCTAAGTGTGCTCTATTGCTACAGGAAGAGGGAGGTGGTATTGAAAGAAATGTAACGTTCGCAGTTTATTACCAATTTTCATTTAAAAGGGGAAATTCTATACAACGAATTTAGGAAAGTAATGTTATACGGCGACTATTAGCATATTCATTAAGTATAAACTAAAAAATTACGACAGTAGTAGTACTCATACAAACCTCATACAAGAGGTTTTCTGTGGCGTCTTTGAGAAAAACCTGTCACGCGAAGGCGAGACGTTTTCGGGTAAGAGATGCATGTTATTTTGATGAAACAGATGAAGCCACAGGATTATATCTAAGCCAGACGCTACACAGCTTTTCCGTCGGGATTTCTTCCAGAATTGACGGATCCAAGGTTTCGGACCCAAACATTCTATACATGACACCCTGCAGGCTTCTGCAGGTGCAAAAAACATGTATAGAGCCTTAGCCTTAAGAGGGTGTTCATTAATTACGTAAGCGTTTTTAAGAGGGGGGTTAAAAATCTATACATGCCCTTATGAGGGGGGAGGGAGAGAAACCCATTCTTATGTAAGATTTTATTAGTTGAAATTTAATACAACCTAAATTATCTGTTAAATAAATAAAAATCTTTAATTTACGCCAAGCTGTGAGTTTTAGTTTTTGTATAACTGATCATTTTCTAAAAATTCGGAAAAACGAGATTGAATCTTACGTAAAAAGGGGGAGGTAGTGTTTGAGAAATCTTGTGTATGCTTACGTGGATGTAGGGGGAGGTGTAAAAAATCGTCAAGATCATGCTTACGTAATTACTGATCGGCACCTTACAAGTGGGATCATCAGAGATCCTCATGTTATGAAGGTGTTAGTTTTCAATCGACAGTGTCCTGTCAAAGGTCTCGCCATATTTCTCAACTGTGCTCTAGTAAGCTTCAGGCGAGCATAGTCGAATGGCCTAGCTGTGGTTATTCACAGTTTAGCCTGTCGCAAATCCTACGCAAAATCCCAGTAAACAAAAGGGGCTTGATTTCTGGGAATATGCAAAGGGCATGCCACACGCCAAACTGTGCGTATCGTATAGCCTTAAAATATAAGAAAATTCATATTTGCAGAAATAACATCGAAAAACATGGTCACGAAAGGAAAATACAAATTTTGGATTTGTTTGACAAATGTTATACGAATCGTAGTGGCTATTTAACCTTAACTATTATATATAGGATCGTTTAATATGAATTATAGTGTACTTACGTGTAATATCCAAATGATTTGTATTAAATTTTCTCTGTGTATCGTAAGCCATTTTTCGTGTATTACAATTGGGTGGTACTTTTGTGATCGTAATACCAGCAGGTAATCTTAAATTTTCCGGTATTAATTTATAATTATTTGAATTTGTATCATGGTAAATATCTGTACCATTCATTTGATGTGTGTTAATGGGAACAGATTTCTGTGTTTGATGTTGCTGCGTATTCGAATTCGATATATAAACTCTCTCGTTTTTCTGATCTCTAACCATTTGATTCGAACTAACTGCAGTACGCGCTGTATTTAAGGATGATTGCGATACTCTTTTGTTTATGATTGTGGGTTTTGGTTCCACATGTTTGGAAATTGATTTTGGTTCTGGTTTTTGTTTGGCGTTTGGTACCGTGTTTGTTGTTGTAGTGGGTCGTGATGCGATCGTAGTTTGTTTTGGAAGTGGATTTGATGGTGTTGTTTTGCTAGTTTTTTTACTGGATTCTGAATTTATAGACGGTGGTTTATTGGTTGTTGCTGATTTTGTTGGAACGTCTGGTTTTGTTTTGCCGATTTGTTTTGATACCACTGGATTTACTTCGACAATCTTTTGTTTTTGCTTTGAATTTTGTTGCTTCATCGGTTTACTCGTTTTAATGGAATTACTGAAAAACAAAATAAAAAGTTGTAATTTGTATTTGAGAATGTATCAATTAAAGGAAAGGCAAGAAAAACCTATAAACCAAAAATTAAAACCTTAGTCATACCAAATTAGGGTTATTGCGCATCAGGCTGTCTAAGTGATTGAAAACTTTTGAAATTGTTCAATTTATTGAAAACAAACGCCCAGATGGACGTCTTTTTTCCTGCTACCCTCTCCACTCTAGTTTTACGGCCTTAAAATATATGTTCTTGATCTATTGTTTAAAACCGATGGACACAGCACACAATGTAGTTGTTATCCACCGACACAGAGTGATTAAGTAGCTACTCAACCTACGTACATCGTACTTCTTCGTATTTTTTCGGGTTGCAATATGTAAATTATACTACAAAGTACGTATAACAGACAAAGCATTTATTGCTTGAAGCTGACAATATGGACACGCACACGCTATACAACACTTAAGATGCAAACTCCATTCATTTGTCGGAGCTGACATACAATTATCGTAATCATTTTTCCTGACTCTTTCAGAATCTCAAAATTCTCTAGCATTTGCAGATTTTCTAAATCGACACCCTATTCGAAACGGTAAAATCAAGAAGAAAATAATAATTAAACTTACGTATTATCACAAGATGAAACAATATTTTCTATATTAGGACCATTTTTCTTTTTATTTTTCACTAAATTATTGCTTTTCGAATTCAATTCATTGCTACTCAATTCTATATTACAAGATTTTTTCGATTTTTTACTACTTTTTGTAGTATCATTCATCGTACTATTGTTATGCGTCTCCATGATCGTTGATTTCGTAACATGAATCATGTCTGTGTCATGTTTTGTGTCATTATAGTTAAAATTTTGTCCAACAGATGGAACACTTTCAATAGATAATTCATTATTACGTTTCATTTTTTTCTTTTGTTTTTTCGTTAATTGCACTAATGGTGTCACACTCGGTTCAGGTTTTTCTATATTGTTATTATTACTATTATTTACACTTTTCTTATTAAATACATTCTCCGCTAGATGTCCGTAATTCGCTTGACCATTAATAATACGATACAATACTTGATCCTGATCGGGTGTCGGACCTTTTAACGTAATTGTTACAGTTGGTTCGTCGGTATTTGCCTCGGTTATTCGTCGTATTGTTACCATTCTGGAACCACTATTTTCAACAACAACATTACCTCCCGTTCCGTTCGTATTGTTGGTATTTTTTAATACTGTATCTTTTGTTTCATTGTTCGTATTATTGCTATTTGATGTTGGAGTGGTTGGAATATTTCTTGGAGTTTGTTGAGGTTGTTGTTGAATTGTTGGAATTGGTGGTTTTGGTTGTGGAATATTTCGAGCTGTGAATTAAACAAAAAAACAAATGAAAATAACAACAACGACCACCGAAAGTTAATTGTTTAAGAATTCTGATCATAGTTTTGAATGCGTACGTTTAATTAACAGCCTATTTTTTTTTTACTAAACAGCACCGTTCAACCAGCGGCCTGAGCAATATTCAGCCATTCAATCAAACAGTTAGACTAATGACTTGGATCTATAACGTTTAATTACTTGCCTAGCCTAGTTATTTGTCAATATGGCGTCGGTAAGGAACAATATTGTTAAAAATTACAATGGGGAAGTTAAGTGACAAAAAGTTTGAACTAAATATAATACTATTAAAATTACCCTGGAGATACCAGCGGCTGGTAGATCTACCAGCCAGAGTAGTAAAATAATGGAAATTTTTCTCTTTTGGTTTTCGAAAATGTACTTGTTTCTCGAAATGAACATCAGAGACCCAGATGATTGGACAGACGAACTCGACCTTTAAGAAAGGTTTGAAGTCTCTTGACATTGAATAAACCTGTGGAATTCGATTTTTCTGCCATTAAAGTTAATGGAAATTTTTACTTCTGCTTTTCTTGGTAAATACTGGTTTCTCGAAATGAACAGAAGAGGTCCAGATGATTGGACAGACGAATTCGACCTTTAAGAAAGGTCTGGAGTCTCTTCAATTTGAATATACCGGTGAAATTCGACTTTTCTGTCTGTCAAGTTAATAGGAATATTGTTTTTCTGGTTTCTTGGAATGTATTTGTTCCTCAAAACGAAAAGACGAGGTCTAGATGATTGAACAAACGGACTCAATCTTTAAAAAAGGTTTGTAGTCTCTTGACCTTGAATAAACCGATGAAAGTCGACTTTTCTGCCTTTCAAATTAATGGGAATTGTTTTCTTCAAAACTTTTGGAGGGTCGAGTTTGGCCCATGACTAGTTTGATGACAGTTGCTTTAAAATATAAAAATATACTTACCATTGTTATTGGGTGAATTATTCCCATTGGATCGTACCATCGTAATAGTAACACCTGGTGAACGTTTTATTAACTGCGCAACTTGATCCTCTTCCAATAAACTTTGCATCTTTTTCAAACGTTGTTTTTCTTTTTTCTGTTTCTTACGACGTCGTTTATTCTCACACTCAATAATATCAATATTCTTTTCGTTGATGTTTAAACCTTCTACGAACGCAACTAGCGCATCGACGTCACGATTATCAACGCTCATTGAAGGTGCAAATTTTTTTAACGGTGATGTGGGTGGTGTTGGTGACGCTGGCGGAGGTGGTAAAAGTTTCTTTTTTGATTTTTCACGTATTGTACTTTCACCGGCAATTGTTTTTGGCATAAATTCACCCGGATCCAAATACTCAGAATGATTGTTTGTTTGAGTGCTTGCACAACTTGGAAAAATATCTTCATTAATACACAAAACATTAATTTATCACATTCTAGATATGGATTTAGGATCATGGATTTTAGATTTAGGATTTCTAGGAAAGAAAAATAGTGTTAAGAAACGAAAAATGTTAGTTTCAAAGGGACATATCTTATACCGGCATCGAATTCGATTTAAGTTTTCCTGCTCAATTGAAATCTTACTCTGGTTTATAACTCAAAACATAAGATGAACGCTTTAAATTACAAAGTTGTTCTTTATAAATACGCAAAAATTTATTGTTTGAAACGCTTTTTTGTAAACCGAATAGTTTAGACAGAAATTGATAGTAAAAATTTTTTTTTGTGCATTGGTTCATTCAATTTGAACAAAAATGATCCCTATAGAAAAAAAACCACTTTTAATGGATTTATTGGAAAATTTTTTTCGAAAAGTGCCTAGATTTCGCAGAAAAAATTATACGAAATAACAATTTTGATAAGAAAAAACAAATTTGGGTAAAACTTTTCAGTCTGTTTCTGCTTCAACTATACGGTTTGCGGGGAAATGTTTCGAACAAACAATGTTACTTTTTTAATCAATTACAACTTTCTATTTTAAAGTGTTCATCTATCAATTACCAGTTATGGAGTAGAGTGAGCTTTTCATTGAGCTTGAAAACCTAGGTCAAGTTTAATGTCTGTGTAAGATGTGCGCTCGCTGCACACACAATATTTTTTGCTTGAATCATTTTTGATCATATTATTTGTATCACCATGTATGATCACATTATTCTGCTTTGGCTGCGAATGAAAAATGACTACTCTATAATAGAGTATGTGTGTACACTATCCAGTGTGCCGGGTGCAGTCACCTAAAAGTCGTCGAATGTTGAATCAACAAACCTTACCCCCCCACCCCCATAAAAATGTCAAAATTTGACAGAATAACATTTTAAAAATTACTTACTTCTGATGAGTTTGACAATCTGCATCTGTGACTCGAGGCGGAGCTGGTGGAGGCATTAAATCCGCCGATGGTTGTCGACTATGATCACCTTTCATTTTACGACGAGCTTTTTTTGCTTGTGATTTCGTTAATGTAGTATTATTCTCAAAAATATTGGAATTTTGGTTTAGCTGAATTGTTTTATTATTGATTTTCGAATCAATATTCATTTTTTTATTGCTAATAAGATCTTGCCTAAAAAAATATTTAATAGTTTTCATAAAAGTCAATCGTATTATCGATAGAAGTGGTTCTAAAAATTAGATTTCGGAAAATAAATTATATCTCAGTAGATTGAATTTTAAAATTGAAGAAAATGAAATATTTCTTTCATAAATTATTTTCGATACGAGAACCTATTTTTTTAAGAAAAATAGATCCGGGCTCTGATCGCGATCTAACTTAATATCAACTGTTGTTGATGCCTAAAGAAAAATGAAGTACTTACGAATTTCGATTGTCTTGTAGAAATTTATTTGATTTTTTATTCACATTAAAATTTTGCCAAGTATCGTTTAATAAATGTTGACAATTTTTGTAAACTTGTTTTGATTCCCTATAAAAAAAAGGTCGGAAATTAGGCTAGAAAAGATTATAGTCTGTATTAAAAAGAAACTCGGGAGCAGCGGAGCTCCTTCCCTAATAACAGAAATCTCCAAAACCCTATAAATTTTGTTCTAAGGTTTAAATATAAGCCTATATTTTGGGGGGAAATAGCACTGAATATTACACATATCAGGCGGATCTGGGCACTAGGCCACTCTGACATTAAAGGAAATGAAGCAGCAGACCCGTTAGCACGAGATAGGTCGTCTCAAACGCTCTTTCCACCTGAGCTTATCTATCATTCCCATAACAAGATGCTCTGTAATTTACCGCATCAAGGAATGGCTTCGACAAGCCCATCTTGATTACTGAAGGACAAACTTTGTTTAACCACAGTTAGGTTGTACACAAGAACACAGTTGGTAAGATTTTTAACAGGACACTATCGATTTAACTACCACCTTTTTAACATGAGGATATCTGATGATCCCAGTGTAGGGCCTGCATTGAGGACGAAGAAATTTTCATGCATTTTATTTGCACCTGCAGATCTCTGCAGGGTGTCAGGTATACAATGTTTGGGTCCGAAATCTCGGATACAATCGTTAGAGCAGAATCCTATAACTTCATCTGCTTAAAGTAGCACCTCTTATCAGGAGACGTCTCTCTTTCGGGTGATAGATTGTTCTCAAGGAACTCATTTGCGGAATCCCTTTTTGTATTATTATTATTATTTATTATTCGGGGCGATTCGAATTCGTGACAGAGAAAAATTATATATGAAAATAATTAACATACCTAAATTTTTGTATTTTCATCATAGATTCGTCCCATTGTTTTGATAGAGCACCAAATGCTTCATTAAATTGTGAAAATTTTAGAATTGTTTCCGTAAATGCAGGTATTTCCATATCTGATAGTAAAAGTAATTTTGCTTTTTTCGCTCGTATTTGACATCGACGATCTTCTAAATAATGTATACGAAATAAATTCTGATGTAATAATATCCAACATATATTAAATTTTTTCAAATGTGTTTCTAAATTCTTTAACATTGGTAACATTTTTCTAGCCGCAAACAAAAAATTATCGCAATCCGTTATTATATCTGAAATAGGAAAATTATTTTATTAGGCTCTCTATGAGCTAAAAATTGGACCTTGAAATTAAACTTTTGGTTCTGTTGAAACTTACTTTCCAAATAATTGTACGCAATTGTTGTATTACGTATTTCATTTAAAAAAATACGTTCGACACTCTCTAAACAGTCTCTAACAACTTCCTTAGCCAAAAGTTCAAGCCTTATAAACAATTGATGCGTATCTTTTGAACATAATCTAAAAAAAATCAAAACTTTACAAGACCTAATTTTAGATATGAAAGCCTAAAATTCGTTAATTCGTGCCTTTTAGGTTTTTTTTTTGGTATTCTGACTACAGATATTACGGGGAGAGATTTTTTTGGATAGTTTTTGGTTCGTAATCTAGCTTACAAATCCTCGATTAAGGATGATTTTTCCTTGCAAAATTTTAGACCTCGTAAGAGGTATTTTTTGATGTTTAACTTGACTCTCTGAGCCCTGTAAAGTGTACTGGTGATTTTTTTTAAATAATGGATGTTCCATTTTCGATGTTATTAGGTTGTTTCAAAAGTTTTATCCGTTTTAATATCATGTATTTTATAGCTCCATATTCCAATAAATATTTATTATACTGTGTCGTTCGACCTTGATAATATCAAATATTTGTTGCCTCTTTTCGGCTTATTACTAAATGATATCGTTAAGCAATTTTCGGCCAATTTTTCTGTTCGAATTCAAATTAAATCAAAGCGCTACTGAAACAGTCTCAAACAATGATAATGTTAATGAATCGACGTTGATTTGCGAAATTTCGTTCTGGATTTTAGCTTCGAAGATGATGCCCGAAGTGGCAGACCTAGAGTAATCCAACGCGAGGATTTGAGGACCCTGGTGAAGACTGATCTATCACAAACTGTGCGTCAGCTCCCATGCTATTTTTGATGGTTTAAAAAGATTAACTATAACTTTATGCAATCGGGCCAAATCATCACAGCAAAGCCTTATTGTGAGGAAATCGACGAAATGTACCGAAAATTAAGTTAGCTACAGCCGGTGCTGGTCAACAACGGTATGATTCTGCTCCACTAAAACGCCCGTCCGCGCGTTTCACGAATCACCGTCCGTAATTAAACGAATTAAGCGTCGAAGTCCTGCCTCACTCACCATACTCCTCAGACCTCTTGCCACTCGACTATCACCTTTTCAAGCACTTCGACAACTTTCATAACATGGACATGGAACAAAAATAACGTGCATATGTAACACATTATACATGTAGAGATCTTTGCTGGTCAGAATACCAACGAAAAAAACCTTGACTCGAATTAAAGAATTTCAGTGGTTGATAACTTACGCATCAACTAAATATCTCACTCGATCCACAATTGTAGGTCCTAGATTTTGATCCCTACCAATTTTATACATATACAAAACATGTCCCCGCAACTCAGACCATAATAATTGATTTTCTGCTAAGTAGACTAAATTAATTTCCCTAAAAATATATTTATCATCGAAACGTGTTCAAATTAAATTATGAAGCCTCTCCTCCACTGAAAGCTACAACGTTGATTTTTTATGACTATCATGAATTTCTAACAAAAGGAAGGAGTAATTATTTTTTTGCTACATATTAAAAAGCAATTTCTCGCCTTTTTCAGTTTTTTGGTCAAATGCTTTTGCAACTTTTCTCAAAAATGTTCCTAGAGATCAGGAAAAAAAAAATTAAAGCATTTTTTACGCAAATTACGAATCCGTTAACGGGGATGTTGAAAAATTAACAATTTTTCTTTAATTAACGAAAATTTCATATATTTGCACGTAAGGATAAAAACACGCAGACCCGTGCTTAGAGGCATGGTCCATCTGTGAATCAGAGGATGGATGCACTCATAGCATAAATTCAATTAATTTACATCCTACTTTTAATTAACCCTTTTATTCGTTTTTAGGAACGAAAAATAACTTTTATTGATAATGAAAATTCGTAACTTTAATCTACCAAAAAAAATCCTTTAATTTGGTTTTTATCTGACGTTCTAGGAGCACTTTTTTAGAAAAATCGCTTAAGCGGAAATTTAATAGCTTTTGAAGTTTACTCCTTAAGAATAGATTTTCATACAAGGCACCCGGTATGAAAAAAGTATGAAGAGTAAAAACTAGTGATCGAATGACCTCGTTACGGATTTGATGCGCAACCTATCGTGCGCTCCTTTCACTTTTTCGTAATGCGAGTGAATAACTGACAATAACCCGACGGACACAGCATATAGTGTAGTTGTTACCCACCGATAGAGAATGACTACATAGCAACTCAGCCAACGTACATCGTACGTCTTCCGGTTTTTTCGGGTTACCATATATAAATAATACTGCATAGTACGTATTGCCTGCATAATTTTTCAGACAAAGCATCTATTGTTTCTAACTGATAATAATCTGATGGGCACTGCATAATATAAATCACTTAAAGGGTAAACTCCGGTCGTGCGTCGAAACTTTCACACACAATTTTTTCAAATAAATGATTATTCCTACCATATATATTTAATTTTTGCAATTTATATATCACGTTGTAGCTTCTGGCAAACGAAAGATCTTAGAACATACTGTACCTTTCATCTAAACAATGTGTACAATCATTTGTTCCAACACATTCGGATTTATTTTGGATTCGCTGTAGGGAAAATTAATTTGATTTTATTTAAATATTTCAACTAGTTACAAAACACAATTTAATCTATACAAATTTCAGGGCCGGATTTTGGGTTTAAGACCATGAGGAGTCTAAATACGGCCAATATTAAGATGGCAGTTAGCTAAAATCCAGCCTTAAATGATGAATAATCGTGTTTAAATAGTATGCGACAAATTTCAAAGAAATGTTTTATGAGTAATTCCCATCGAATATTAGAGGGGAAAACGCCCACCTTGTATAACAAAGAAATTTTTTTAAATATTCAATTATTAATATTAATAATTTAGTAACTATTTAATAACAATCCGGGTGTAAATCCCAAATAGTTTCAACATTATGTTCGTATTAATAAAATTGATTTATTGGATTTTCGCCCCATTATTTTTAATCAGAAAGGCAAGTATTAACGAAATTTATTCGAAAAATTGTTTTTTTAAATAAAATACATAACTCGCGTAAAGTCAATATTACTTGTGAGTAGTTTCTTGTAATATTGAAATCGGATTTCTTAGAATTTCCTTGTTGAATGGGAATTCCATTCGATAAAGTTGGGTTTTTTGAGATTTCCGCCCTATTATTGATGAATGACATTTCTAAAAAAAGTTTTTGTTTTTAAATGTTAGAAATTCTTAAGATCTCCGAAACGAAATGAAATTGGTAAAAACGTTAAATATCTAAAAGCTTCATCCAAGACAGGGCTGAATTTAAAAAACTTTGAAGTTTATCGCATTACCCAAATAAAAATCCCACATATTTTCACATACCGTTTTCTTTTTATTTTTCTTGTTATTTGAAAGTAATTGCTCCTCAGTTGACATATTCCTAAAATTGTCTTCACTTTCATTCGAACGTATAACACCATTCAAATTTGTCATTTTGACATTTTGTCCACTTTTTTTTTGTCGTGTAGAATTCATGATTTGTGTGTGGTTCTTTTGTTTTTTGTTCACTTGTTTCTCTTTTATTTTTATATTTTGACTTGTATTTTAAAAATTATTTATTTTAAAATTCAATGAAAGCACTTGTTTAATTAAAAAAAAATTTAATTCGTATTGGAGAAAAATTTAATAGACAAAATATTTATTAATCACAAAGTTTCATTCATTTGTTTGCTTTTATTTATTATTTTGGTAAGACTGGCACAAAACGTGTTAGACTCACTGAACTAAATTTTTAAAGGCTGCTATACATGATACAATTGACTCGTATTCGCTTCGTGCATGAGTTTTATTTCAGGCAGTTAGCATAGAAACGACAAACTACTTGATTTATTATTTGTGTTGTTTATTTTAATAATGTATACAATATTTATTTAACGTTAAAGTCTCTCGACCATAATTGAGGATTTTATTATGATACAAACAGCGTAAACATAGGCAAATATTTTATCGAGTTATTTTATTTAAAGAGAATTGAAAAAAATACAGTCGCGCCAGGACTACTTGGATTCACGCCAAGCACCTTAGCCAATTGGACTATACCAGCTCTAGACACTCTTGCAATTTTTTCAACTCATCGAATTTTTTTTTTATTTGTGTCAACATTAACTTGTCTTTATTTATTACTTGCGACACACTTCGTTAATATATATCTATGGACATCTAGATCCGTGTACTATGGCCATGGTACGAAAAATCTTATGATTTAGGACCGATTATCTCGAAATACAAAAGTCACCTTTTTAAAAAAAAATTAGCCTAAAAAATAATTTTTACTAAAATCAGGAACAAAAAAATTGTTTCTTTTTTTCGGAATTTTTCAAAGAAAATCGTAAAAATTCGAGAAAAATATTTATTCTCTAATTGTGACAAAAACTTCGTTTTAGACTAATTTAAGTGCACCGAAAGCGATCCCGCCAGTTAAAATGCGATTATATTTATGGTTTTCAAGATATCAGCCCCATGGCACCGAAACTAAAAATATTGTAAATTGAGAACGGAATATTTTGAACCACAAAGTTCGGACATTTAAATGGACTAGATTTTCGTAATTTCCGGGTCAAAATTACCCTAGTACATCATTTTTACTAAAATCGGAAACAAGAGATTGTTTTGTTTTTTTCGGAATTTTAAGGCGTATTCCTTAAAAAATTGTGACAAACATTTCGTTTTAGACTTATTTGATAGTGCCGAAAGTGATCCTGACAGTTGAAATACGATCAGATTAATGGTTTTCAAGGTGCCACCACTACGGCATTGAAACTGAAAATCCGTTTTACCAAAATTTTAAAATCCGAAGATTTGATATCGTATTATCTTGAAATTCAATGGACCTGATTTTCGTTATTTTTGGGTCAAGTTTAATCTTTTTACTGAAATCGAAAACAACAAATTTTTCAAACGTGTTATAAAAACAATAATGAATTTCAGGAAACATGACAACTCAAGGCAGTCATATTGTACCAAATCAAGGATACGTGGACAGAAAATGCTCCTCTTTCAAGTGTAATTTAATTAATTTATACTCACCTACTTAATCTTCAGTGGCAGATTGGATAGTAATAGCGCCCGAGGCCCATGGCATCAGTAATGGGCCCGAGTGACCCTTAAATATTGTTGCCCTGGCCCAAACCTCACGGAACTAAGCCTAAACCCGTCTTTCATACTTACCTATACTTTATATCTGTTTTTTTTTTTTTTAATTTTTCGATCATCGGCTAGAGTTAAAGTCAAAATTACAGTTACCACTCGAGAGCAGTGGGGCAAAAGCTAAATTTCATGTGGGCAAAGTACATTTTGCAAGGCCCCTTATAGGCAAACGACGACAATTTTCATTAAAAAAATTATACATAAACAAACGAAAGTGATGTGCGTGCGACCAATTCAACATATTTTTCGCGTGATATGAGACATCCCCAATTTTGACAGGCAAGGATTTCCCGCAACAAAAGTTGCTGGACTAAATAAAAACAGTTTAGAGGACAAAAAAAAAACTAAACGAAAATCTTGTCAAACACTTGTTTTGCAGTGTTAGTGGTGACATCTATTGAAGTAGATTAAAATTACAATAGAGTTGACAGTTCAATCCATTCACTTGTCCACGAAGTACAGATACAAGAAATCCGAACGATTAGGTTTTTCCATGCTATTCATGTACACAATAATAAACCCAGACCATAGTTCTCTTTTCTGCTACTGGCTGCGCAAGAATTCAGGGCGTACCGATACTTGTACACGATAATTAACCCAGAGCACAGTTCTCTATTCTACCACTGGCGCTGCGTAAGAATTTAGGACGTACCGATGCTATTATTATCTGTCCCCAAAATTGAGACAATTACGTTCGGACTCGTTGTATCTATATTTCGTGCACTTGTCTATGAATTGACAGTTACGTTCACGCCTTACGCCTCTACTTCTCGAGAGAGATTCTCCACTCGAACCCATACGATTCTGCCGTTCTTGGTTAGCCTTAGACTGGATGTAGGAACAAATTAAACGACACAAACACATTTTAAATAAAAATTTGTACTTACAAATAATTAATAACAAAAAAAAAAATGAAGGATAAAAAATAAAAATAAAATTAGGAACACATTTTGTAAAGTTTTTAGTTCTGTTTTTATTGTAATATAAAATATAATAAGTTAGATTTTAAGAAATCTGTAATTGGTAGGTTTTTTTGTTTTTTATTTTAGTATTTTCATTTAAATGTTTTAAATGATTTTCTTTTATTTTTTTAGAATCAATCGTTTACTGTTCAAAATCAATTGTTTTTTCCTTTTTCAATGTACAGAGCAAAATATATATAATTGATAAAATTTTTTTAAATATAATTTTTCTTTTTTTTTTTAACATAAATCGACACCATTTTGTTTTGAGTAGGTACAGGCAAAATGTACGCTAAACAATGTCCCATAACTTAGTTCACGGTTTTCTATACGAAGGGTATACTAAATTGTAGAGAGTACCAGATTTTAACGCTAAGATGTCAGCGCCACGAGTAAAAAAAATGCAAACCATACTTGCTAGCTGATTTTTTCATTGAATGAAAAGAGAAAAGATATCTATTTTATAATAAAATTTAATATGCTGTGTCAATATTTTATATACATGCCAAGTTTTTGGCGTACATCCAGAAAGTGTAGGAAACGGACTATCCCTGGTTAATTTTTTTTTGTTCCATGATTTTCAATAACTTTTTCTCCTCAATCAATTGAAAGTGATTGAAAACAATTTAAATTGTGTAAACATCGCTTTCTCTCTCGTTCAAGAGAAAAACAGCCTGATGCGCGGTACAAAGTATGCAACGACCGATGACTAGACTCCGCCCTGATAGGCAGCCACGGGCGCATAGGAGTTTCACGTCCTTGTTATATGGGTGTTACTATGTTTAGAATCCAACCTACCCCCAAATTGCGACTTTATTTTCCAGGGCTAGATAATCACGAAATTCAAACTTATCTAAAATCCATTCACATCAAATAAACGCAAAAAGTTTCAAGTTTTTCACTGTCGCGAGCTCAATATAAGTTTCAAAGCTTTATTAATGACCAGAATAAAGCCTTGATTCATGGAACTTAAAATCAAAATTTCCGACTTACTGATTCCAGCTTTGACAAATCGAGTCTAATATAAACTTTGGATGTAAATATGGCGTCAAATTTTTTTTCTATCACAAACAAGTTTTATAAAAAATACATTTTATCGGTTTCCCTTTCTAAACTAAAAACATTTATACAAGAAAACTAAATTCTGGGACATGATTACAGATTGTATTTTTAAAAACTGTTTATAGGAAGTACGAATGTAAATCTTATCTTCTAGTAAAATGTTTGTTAGTCTATGTTTTTTAACAAGTTATTGAAAATTAGCATTCCTTCTTCAACTATTTTTAAAGCGTATATCCAGTTTTAAAAAATACAATCCGTATAACGTACAATATTTTCGATGTTTTGTAGATCAATCATGTTTACAAAACGAAATTGAAACTGTAGCCATTATTTTTGATGTGACCTTTTTTTTCTGCTCAACATAGCGTTACCATGTTATAAAACACTCGCCAGCTTTGTGATTTTTTTTCGATGTCGATTTATATCGTTTACATAAATAAAAATTAACAAAAATATTTTTGTTTCTTGAACTGTACATATTTGATTTTTTGTTGTTTCTTTTTGTACGTTCTAAACGAATTTGAAACAAATTCGTTTGTACACCAGTTAATAAAAAATTACGATTCTCAAAAAGAAGTTACGTTAAAATTTAGGTTTGGATCAAAATATTTCATTTTTTCATTTCTAAATTTGTCTTGTTTTTAGATTCGAATTTTGTATGAAAAAACTGGGGGAAAATGTATAACGAATTTTCAAGGATCTCTATTAAATTGAAATAGATCCAATTATCTGATTGCAGTTTTCCCTTTTATTTAAATTTTTAAAGATTCTTTTTCTTCAAATTTCAATAATAAAGAAGTCTTTTTGAAGAAAATTTTGTTATTTTCCAATTTTTATTCTCAATTCAGTGTTCTAGGTACTGAAAAACTTTTTATTACACAGCTTGGATAAAGTATAAAACGTTTCTCAAAATATTCCCATAAAATTAAATTTCAAGACGCAGTTTTTGAATTTGCCCAATACTCGTTAAGATTTTCGCGATATGATCAAGTTTGGAAACTAACGCAGCATATAACGGAGCGTACCAAATTAAAAAATTGGGAAAAATAGATAAAAATTATCTAGCTGGAAAAAGAGGAAATTGCTGATCGCCGGACAGAGCTGATCGCGTTTCAGTGATGTGCCGTATTTTTACAGCGTTGTCACATAAACAAATATTTTGATTAATTTCTTAAAATTTCGTAGAAATAATTTATAAATCATAAATAAAAACATAAAGTAATTTGATAATCTATATCTCAAAGTAAATTTATAATAAAAATCAAACATATTTACAAATCATAAATAAATATAGTTAAAATAATAAAACATAGATGGACCTACGGTTAGCTGAACGCCTGGGTCAGATAGTGTATCACGACTATTGCATGAGTTGCTACAGTGAGGAGGAGGAAGAGATGATGTCTCATCTTCTCTGTCACTGTCCAGCTCTTGCTATAAGGAGATGGACTTATTTGAGTCAACCACTCTTTAACGATTTCTCCGACCTAAAATCCGTTGACGTCAAAGCATCCCTGCTCTTTTTAAACAGCTCCAAATGATTCATGGAGTAGTGGTCTGGGATGGGCCAACTCTTTTTCGGTATCACAACGGACCCTATGGTCTAAGTGTGTCCCACCCCAGGATCACCAACCTAACTTAAACTAAGTTCTAGAAAAATAATTGGAACGAAATTGAAAAAAAAAAATACTTTTAAATATGATGGACTAAGAGTTAAATATTCCAAAAAGTCTAAGTTCTGAAGTTACTATAAAGTTTTGGTATATATCTGCTCTCAACTTAAATTAGGAATGACTAAATGAAACACTTTGTTCTCAAATCAAAATTTGGGTACAACTTTTGGATGCACCGATTTTTTATTAACTGGATTGGTACAAATAATATTTAATAGATGATATATAATCGTAATTAACAGGATGGTTGTGTTGTGGGGGGGAATCAAGGGGGAATAGAGAACTTATCAACTAGTATTTACAACTGGAAATTTTTCGAAAAACTTATGCTTAAATATAATATCTGTACAAGAAAAAAAAAAGAAAGGAAAATTATTCTCTGACAAAAAGCAAAATTTTCTTGCAATTAATTATTTTTCTAAACTTTTTTTTCTGGTTTTGAAAACTAGGAGACGTAAAAGATTTTTTCTTTTTATTTGAGTAAATTACGCCTGAAAAATGCACACACTTTTTTTTTGAGACTGATCTGTCTGCACTAATTTAAATAAAAACGTTTCTGTTCGGCCCCAAAAAAAAATTATTTTTTTCACACGTTTCAAAATCTGTACAACACTTGCGCAGTACCAATTTATATAATTTTTTTTAATCTACACACGATGATGAAAATTTTGATGAATAATTTTTAGGAAAATTCCTTTTTTTTTTTAAAGAAAAAAAAAAACACTAACATCTCACACTTTTCCGTAAGTTTTTCACAGTAAAATATTTTTTTTTTAAGTATGAGGTAATTTTTTGCTTGTTTTTTAAATTAAAAGAAATTTGTTTTTGTAGTTAAGGTAAAGGTAAATTCTTTAAGGTGGTTCACGACGATTGTAATCTTTTCGATAGTCACGTTCATTTCGCCAATCATTTGTACCGGAGAAACGATCACGTGGAAACATACCAGGTGGACCACTTGATGAATATTGAACACTTACATAATGACTATTGTAACTGCCTCCGCCGCCCCCACCACCTGGATGGAATCTGAAACAAAATATTTAAAACTAATTAGAAAAATAATTAACTCAGAATGGCAATCGAATTGTTCTTCTGAAATTTCTTATCCATGATTATAGAATCAGTCCCAAACATGGAGATTTCTGGATAAAACTGATATAGAATAGACACATTTCGAAATATCGATGAAGAATCGGGTCTACAGAATTATATTCTTAAAACTAAGAAACTCTTTTTTTGTCAGGATGGGACACACTTAGACCATAGTCTGTTGTGATACCGAAAAAGGATTAGAGCTGTTTAAGAAAAGCAGGAGTGCAAATGCACCGTTTTTAGGGGGTTTTAAAAAGTTGATAAAAGGAAAAATAAGATATTTTCATGATCTTACCGTCGTTTATCGTTAATTCTAGGTTGATTACGATCACCACGATGATAACCCGCACTCACTGGCCCTCTTGAATAACCATCAAAACGTTCTCCACCTCTTTTATGATCATTACTTGTACTTCCAGTAAATCTACAGAACAAAACGGATATATTAGTGAACTTTTAAAACTAGTTAGAAAAACTCCGAAAGCAGTTCGTTTTACCTCTCCCTAGAGTGTGGACCATTTGATGATTGCCAACGATCAATTGCTTGATCACCATAAAGAGCTCGTGTATCACCTGGATTTACATCGTGCCTATTGTATGGTGGTATATTTGTTCTTTGTGGTGTTGAGGCTGCCGCAGCCACTGGACCAATATTACCAGACCAAGAAGATCGATCATTCGATGTGTCTAAATCTCGAGATCTGTAAAAATTTATAACAGAAAATTTTATTTATAACATTCCCAAGGTTTTAGCAAGGCATATTTCAAAGTGTCCTGAAAAATCGGAATACTTAAATAACACAGAATCTTTGTGTACAACAAAGCGAGTGAGTACTCAATCTAGTAAAAAATGATTCGGTCTAGCTTGGCAGGTAAATTTCGCAAATAATTCTGATCACGGAATAATAAAATATAAGAGGGGTACCGCAAGTGGATCCCTAACATGTAGACCAACGGGTTCTCTGTGCCCTGATCATGGGATAATAATAATAATAAAACATAAGATGGGTACCGTAAATTTGTCGGTAACACCTAGACTAAGGGTTTTTCTTTGAACTTCTTGAGAACATCCCGTCACTCGAAGGTGAGACGTCTTCGGATAAGACATGCTATTAAAATCAGATATAGGAAAGCCCACAGCTTCTCCACCGGGATCTCTACCAGGATTGGTGGATTCGAGGTTCCGGATCCAAACATTCTGAATCTGACGTCCTGCAGATTTCATGAATGGAGATGCAAATAACAGGATCATCAGAGATCCCTATATTACGAAGGTGGTAGATAAATCGACAGTTTACTACCCTTCGACAGAGTCCCAATGGGCTTGTCGTAAGACATTCCCTGGTTCGGTAAATTACGGACCATCTTGCTAGGGGAATGACAAATTTAGGTGAAAGAGGCGTTTGATACAGCCCCTTTCATCCCAACAAGTCCCTTGGTTCATTCCCTTTAACGAAGTGGTTCGGTACCCAGATTAGTCTGACTGTGTTATTCAGTGCCAGGCGATTCAGTTCCTCGAAACATTCATATACTATCCTTGATTGGATCTTGACCCCTCAACGGCTGATCATGGGATTGAATGTCCTAGAGGTACGACTTAAAAAGAATAGCATTCAGGATACATATTTATTTACCTGTCAGATCGATCACTGTGATGTATTCGTTTATTATCTTTATGTGAATCGTCCTTATCATCTAATCGCCGTTTATTTGTTGAATGTGATGATGACGTATCCATATCATTCGTTCTAGAATCCTTGCTATCCTTGTGATGATGATGGTGATCCTTATCTTTTGATTTCTTCTTCTTTTCTTTCTCCTTATCGGTATGTTTATCTTTTGTAGGCTTTTCCTCTTTACCTTCTTTTGCGTTCGCTTTTTTCACAGCATGTTTATAAATTTTATACAATTTTTTCGCATCAAATACCGTAAATTTTGATACAAAATACCATAAATTACTGTGGAAAATAGAAAAAACAAATCGTGAATAACAGAGCTCCGACACTATGGTCATATTTCTCCCTTATTGAAATAAGATTTTTGGTATTTCATGTTATTGAACACAGAAATTCGATATTAAAAACGAGAAAAGAAGCTAGGATTTTTTCACCTTCAAAAAAGCACTTTTTTTATACAAATTAAATTTATAAACAAATTTTCAAGGCTCAAACATAATTTTGATAGTCTGTAGAGGGGTGTAAAGAATCTGAAAAGACACAAAATCTAATTTTCAACCCTCTTAATTAGTAAAGACTGTAGAAGTACGCGAAGCTTTAAAAACTATGATATTTCCACCAAAAAAAGGGGATAGGGAGCTGATAAGTTAATGTATTTGATTTAGACTTACCTTCGCCATTCTTTTGCCTTTTCGGGATCTTTTTCATATTCCGTTAAACACTTATTAATTTGATTACCAATCTGTAACAGACATTCACGTGTGTGATTCACTTGAGCAGTTTCATCTAACGATTGATCTGGATTATCTAGTGCTTTTAATGCTTTCTTTACAGGACGCATCAATTCTTTACATTGATTAAATATGGATGGATCTAAATCACCCAGTACATCAAGCGCACGTGGTTCATTGTTCGCTGTAAAATGCATTGGACCAACTTGTTTCTTTTTCTTTGATTCTTTATCCTTCTTCGCTTTCTTTTCACGACCTTTGTCTAATGATTCATCTTTACTTTCATCTTCTGATTTCGCTTTCACCTAAAATAATTCAATTAATTAATCATATACCAAAAATAAAATGCCTCGAAATTTTAGAAACTTTGTAGGTTTTGATGAAACATTATTATAAACAGAAAATTTACCTTATGAGTTTTTTCTTGAGATCTAGATTGTTTCTTTCCGGATGGAGTATGTGACATACTATGACTATCATTATCTGAACTAATTTCATCATGTTCCCCTGTTGTCTCTTTTGACTTCACTTCTTTGGCTCTTCGTTGTTTTTTCGGTTTCGGCTGTAAACAAAACAAACAAACAAAATTAATTTCTAATGTACAATTAGAAAGAAATTGCTTTAATTTTCGGATTAATGGGTATTACAAATTCTTAATATTCGATTGTGTGAAAAAATAAAAAAGTTTTGAACAAATTCACGTGTTTGAAGCTTTTACGTACGTTTAACAGACAAAGTATCTATTGTTTGAAACTGAAAATAGCTTGACGGATATAGCATCCTGTACAACACTTAAGGAGTAAATTCCAGTCGTGCGTCGGAGCTGACCCACATAATTTTTTAATCATAAATTTAAAAAAAAAAAAGATCCTAAAAATTGAAGCAACTTCGAGTTATTGGATAAAATATATGTTTTCAAAAAAAAAAAAGAGAAATACAATAAATACTAACCAAACCTTGTTTCAAATCAATATTCTTTCGTAATATTCGTAACAAATATTCACATCTAGATTGTAAATGTTTGGCTTGAGGTTTCTTATCACCATTTGCTAATATTTTATCACCAATCGCTAATGATGGATCCATTTTAATCGCTTCCCATGATCCCATACCATATTGATAAATACCAATCAATAATTTTGAATCTTCTGGTGCGTCCCATTCCACATCGAAGTGTGCTGGTTTTGTTTTAATTTCTAACATCCATTTGAGTCTTTCATTCGCATCGGATGGTAAAATCGTGTCTAATGGTTCTAATTCTTTCTCACATTGCATCATTGTTTTTGCATTGACAGATACACCACCTAATTTAAATGATGGTCCACGGGCTCGTTGTTTACGACCGTTTGCATCTGTAAACAAATTAAATATGAAAATATTTATCCATTATTTTTTAGATTTTTCAAAATCATAATTTTGAATATTAAGAATGTACGAGCACCAAGGCAATTTTAAATAAAAAGTTTTATTTCTTTTAATATGAAGTTGGTTTAAGTCTAAATCAATTCTGAATACTTTAAAGGGGGGGGGGGTATGGGCAGGTGCCACCATGTGAAAATTTCTTAGGAAATCTTTTGACTTACCTTTACCATCGGCACCAGTAGTAGCATCATCATTTTCATTTGGTGTCATATACGCCAGACACCGTTCTCGTAACATTTCACCAAGTTTACGAAGTTCGGCTAACGGTTTCTCCTGTAATTCGGCATCACATGCCACCGCTTCTAAACGTTTTAAAGGTGCACTGAATTTTTTATAGCTCTTGACAAATTTACGAATTTCAGCGTCTGTGAATCCTTTGATGCGTTCTCGAGCACCAGTTGGTGGACGACCACGTTTCTTCGGTCTGTCATCGTCTGAACCACCTTCACCGTCCGATGATGATGTGTCCTCGTTACCAGCTGCTCGTCTACGTTTACGGCTCCCTCTTTCACCATCACCTAAAAGTCATGACAAATTATCACAAAAATGTCTAATTACCGGTTTCTATGAGTAAAGCAAAGATTTTTAGATTGTTTTTGAAGTATTATTATTCGAAATTCTTCTAATTCCACTGAACTAAAATAAATCGAATCCAAAAACGGAGATTTTATGGTTAAAATTAATGCAAAATACACACATTTCAAGATATCGATGAAGATCTTCAGAATTTAGAGCAGGGCCGCCCGGAAAAAATTTATCTTTCACTTGACGCCTCCTTCTACAAATTTGTCTTTTTCTCTTTTAACCTTTCGCCGGGGCCCCTAGGAAGATACCTACTTCACCTAATTAAATTTTAAATCTTACCTTCACTATCGGATTGATTAATCTGTTGAAGGGTTTTCCTGCTCCGTGGCGGTAAATATAAATCTTCCATTTCCTTACTACGCTCCTCTTCTTCAACACGCTTCCGTAGCGTTTCTGGTATAATATCATCCCAATCTTTGCTCTCATCATCAACACCAGACACTTCCGGTTCTGGCTCCTTATCCTCATCAAATGCGGCAAAACTGGCTACCTTAAATGCACTTAATAATTCATCACCAGCCATTGTTGGACCTTCATCACGTGTTTCAGCACGCCGTAAAATTTCATCAATATCACACTGAAAACACACATTCAAAAATTTAATAATTTGTAAAAGAAACGCGTTTCACTGTAATATCTTACAGTAGGTTCTTCGTCTTTATCATCTTCATCTTTGAATAATTCTTCGGCACCAAATTTAAGTATAGCTGTCAAATCCTCTTTATTGAAGGGTGTATTGTTCGATGAACCTTTTTTATCGAGTACAGTACGACCTGTTGTGTCCATCCGTTGAATAACTAAATGATCTAACACCATTTTTTGTTTAGCACGCTCAACAATTTCTTCTTCGACACTACGCGCCGTTACCAATCTATAAATATTCACCTGTAACAAAATATATATTTAAAAATTTTCTAAAAAGCGAGAGTCTTCTTGATTTTCCGATTGAAAGAGAGGCTAGTGATGCCAACTTGGGAATTCGGGACGAAAACAAGGTCGGATAATCGTATACCCAAATAGAAAATTCTATATTTTTCAAATAAAGAATTTTAATTTATAATACTAACAGTCAGAGAAATAGAACTGTCAGGAAAATTGAGGAGGGGTACCGAAAATGAGTGCCAAGCACCTAGATCAAGTACTCTCCTTGAGAACAACCTATCACCTGAAGGCAAGACGCCTCCAGATCAGAGATGCTATTTTAAGCAGATGAAAGCCCACAGCTTATCTGGCGGGATTTATACCAGGACTGATTGATACAAGGTTTCGGCCCAAGCATTTTGAACCTCACGCCTTGCAAGTTTCTGCAGGTGCAAATAACATGTATAGAGGTTTCATCGTCCTCCATTCAGACTCTACAAATGTTATCATCAGAGGTGTAATGAAAATGATATCGACATGTGCAGCACCCTTCTCAACTGTGCTCTAATGAGTATCAGGCGAACACAGAAACTGGCCTAGCATGCCCTGCGCAAAGTTCCAGTAATCAAGATTGGTTTCCCGTAGTCATTTTTTGATTTAGTAAAAACATATAATTTTCACTACTAACAACCATTTTTATTGATGTGGCTGTGTCCAGGAGTGGATCATCGCAGAGACAAATATCTAGGATCGAGTCAAAATTGCTTTTTTAAAAAGATTTGTAACGATAGTTTACTAATATTACTAAACAAGGACCATAAAATGGGTTAACCCGGCCTTGGGCGAAATTACTAGATAACAACACTAACCTGATTCTTTTGCCCAATACGATGAGCTCTAGCTTGCGCTTGTAAGTCGTTTTGAGGATTCCAATCTGAATCAAAAATGATCACAGTATCGGCTGTTGCTAAATTAATACCTAATCCACCAGCTCTTGTTGATAATAAAAAACAAAAATCCTGGAAAAAAGACAATTGTAAGTAAATTAAAAATAAAAAATAAATAAAATTTTGATGATAAATTTGTATACATACTTGTGAACCTTCAGCATTAAAATGATCTAACGCTTGTCGACGTAATTCACCTTTTATACTACCATCTAAACGTTGGAATGGAAAATGCCTTTTTTGTAAATATTCACCTAGGATATCCAACATACGAACCATTTGTGAAAATATTAAAACACGATGTCCCGTTTCACGTAATCGTACTAATAATTTATCTAATAACACTAATTTTCCTGAACCACGTAATAATTGCTGCAAAAGAAAATTAATTGTTGAAAAAAACAATCGGAAACAAGGAAGCGGTAAGGCTAATTTGTTTAGGATAAAACTGATGTAAGTTTTACAGACGGAATTTTTATTTGTTTAAGGTATCTCTAACGAGATGTGACTAAAATATTTTTGCCCGAAAAATTCCAAAATAGTAGTTAAATAAACGCCATGAATCTATAAAAACGCCATGAAGCTGTTAGCTGCTATAAACTTTAAAAGTTGTCGATATTTAACATGTAAAGGATAGAAATTTAGAAGACATTCTTTTTAGTTCGCGGCTTTTGATATAGAAAATAATTTTGCAAAAAAAAAAACTTCATTACAGGCTGGACCATTTTAATTTATTATGGCTAATAGTTCAGTGTAATTAATCAACCAAAAAATAACTTGAACAAAAGTTACCGAGTTTCATGGAGGACATTATGTTCTGAAGTCGGACCCAGTTCTTCGGGTTGCTTTAATAGTCAAGTCAGATCCTAAAAGGTAAGAAATAGAATAACACTTTAAATTAGAAAAGTTGATCCTTATAAAAAAAAACTATCACTTTTTATTTTTTCGAAAATTATTTAATTTAATTGAAAGAAAACACACTAAAATGTTTTAGTCAATAATTGTCAATTGGCAATAAAGGACATTTACATGTGTCCATGACTTCGACCTAAAGTTCTAGTTTCAAGGACCTTGATCTTCAAATTATTTTGAAAATTTACCTGGACTTAAAAGTCATTGACACTTTTATTGTCTTGGGTAACTTTTGTCTAAAACATTTTTTCTAAAGCTAGCGTATTTTCTTACGATTAAATGCAAATTACAATAATTACATATTTTTAAGCCGCATTTCCTCCGAAAGCTAATGATTTTCGAAAAATAAGTTTTTTATGAGAATCACTTTCAAATTTAAAATGTTATATTTTAACTTTTAGCAGCCCAACGAACTAGGTCCCATCTGAAGTCAGAATAATAAACCCCCCCCCCCATCAAACTCTGCAAGTTCTCAATTATTATTTGTTGGTTGGTTAACTACAAAACGAGCTATAAGCCATAAATAGATTGAAATAGTCCACCCTGTATTGAAATGAACAAATTAAGGATGGTTTATGAGATGCTTGTACCTAGTATACACAGT
Source organism: Chrysoperla carnea (assembly GCF_905475395.1). Classification (NCBI taxonomy): domain Eukaryota; kingdom Metazoa; phylum Arthropoda; class Insecta; order Neuroptera; family Chrysopidae; genus Chrysoperla; species Chrysoperla carnea. Next base: position 23,174,751 of record NC_058342.1, on the reverse strand, counting down.
ATTCGTTGTAGCGTTGACAGATTTACTGAAGTAATACACTACTATTTAGATAAATATATTTTTTCTCTTTTAAAGATATCGCGTTCTCTCTTATGCCGCTAGAAATACCTTAAAGGTCATCGAACACTTCGCTAGAAATTCAATGACAACTTCTCTCATATGAAACAAAATTTCGTTCATAATTTTCGTCCAAAATGATTAAAGAAACGAATTCATGAAGTTTCATGAAGATTGATTTAATATTTTTTTGAAACGAAAATAAAAAAAAAGAATCTCAAATGCGTTGCTGTCGACACAAGGGTAGATTTTGGATTTTAAAAAGAAAAAAAAAACTGATTTACCTGAATGTGATCCTCTTGATTGGTTTGAGCTTCATATTCAGTGGGTTTTGTTAACAGCGCATGATTACAACATTTTTTTAATTCGATAACAATGTTTAAAAAAGTATTTGTTGAGCCTTTGACCCCTTTACGTAAGGCATTATAATTTTTTGTTAGGATCCATTTATAATATTGTTTTTGTATTGACGTCATTTCCACACGTAAAATTTGTTCAACTTTCGCTGGTAATGATTTTTCAACATCTTTTTTAACACGCCGTAATATAAATGGCTCGAGCTGTTTATGTAATTTTGAGTAGCCTTTTGTCGCAGCATTTTCATGATCTTTTTCAAAATCTTCCCATTGATCAAATTTCTGTGGCATTATGAAATGTAATAATGCCCATAATTCTTTTAAGCTATTTTGTAATGGGGTGCCTGTAATTAATAATCGATGATTCGTATCAAATTCCATTAAGGCTTTGTATAACAGTGAATCGTCATTTTTTAAACGATGCGCCTCGTCAACTAACAGTACAGCCCAACTATAGCTACCCAAAAATGCTTTATCTTTCAATACAATTTCGTATGTGGTTAAAACAGCATTGAATTTCAGTCGTTTTGAACTATTGTAACACCATTCAAATTGTCGAATCTGTTCATGGAAAATAGAATTGTGTGGTTTTTGGAATTTGTTTTGTTTTATAATTTTTGTTTTTTGATTATTTTTTGTTTTCGACATACATTTTTCGACCTCAAATGCTGCAAAAATTAAGGCTAAATAGAGCAAAATTGCAAGAAAACATTTTTGTATAGCGTTAAAATTTCTTACAAAATAATATTTAAACGATATTTTATTATCATAAATTTTGATGTGAAAGGTTAAATAATATTTTTTTTTTTTTAAATTACGTCGTTCAAAAGGCATTAGAGATATAAACTCGTTTACTTAGCAGAATATTCTTCAAGACAACCAATAATAATAAAACATAAGAGGGGTACCGCAAATGGGACCCTAGCACCTACACCAAAGGGTCTTCTGTACTCTTCTTGAAAACAACTTGTCACCCGAAGGCGAGGAGATTCCGGATAAGGCATACAATTTTAAGCAGATGATGTTATAGGATTTTGTCTAGATTAGACGCCACGAAGAAAGCCTACAGCTTCTCCGCCGGGATTTTACCCAACATTGATAACATTCTAAACCTTACGCAAATAACATGTATGAAGGTTTCATCGTCCTCCATACAGACCTAGACCTACAATTGGGATAATCAACGATCCCCATGTTATGAAGGTGGTAATTCAATCAACAGAGCCCTGACAGTCCCGCAATCCTTTTTAACTTTGCCCTAGTAAATTTCAGACGAACACAGTCGAATGATCTAGCTGTGGTTATTCACAGTTTGGCCTGTCTCATACCCCGCGCGAAGTCCCAGTTATCAAAGTTGACCATTTCGTAATCATTCCTTCATTCGGTAAATTACGGAACATCTTACTATGAGAATGACAGGCTCACGAGAAAGATGCGTTTGCGACGACCCCTCTCGTGCCAAGGAGTCCGCTGCTTCTCTGGTTTTTCGCGAATAATCGTAAGGTTATTCTTATTTAGAATATAATATCATGCGAATCCCTGAAAAAAGATTATTGGGAGGACCTTAAAACTGTTCCAGTACAGAGTTCAAGGCGTTTTTTCGCCTTGATAAGATTTCGATTAGTACTCATCAAGTATTATTCCGATATTCGACTTTTCCTTTACCATATTAACATATTGAGAAATAAAGTCCGATGATCTAAATGTAATCGAAAAGGGATATATTTACTGGAAATTCTGATAGAGATTTTTTAAGGTTACCATTTCACATCGAAAGTACTAAAAAAAAAAAAATATCGTTTTCGATAAAATTTTGCAGAAACATTTTTCTTTGAACAAAATAAATTAAAAAACTTTCTTGTAGGAAATTTTTATGTCACTACAAAAAAAGAAATCTTGTAATTTTTATTCAATCTAGCATCAATTTTCTTGATTTGAGCAGAATTTGAAATGGAAAAGTGTAGTAGATAATATTTTAGAAAATTGATCAAAAAGAAATACTTACCACATTACGTGAATTAACATCCCCTAGATATGTAACAATATTCATTTCGGGGGCCCATTGCTGAAATTCTCGTTGCCATGACGTCATCGTACTTAAGGGCACAACACACAAGAAAGGACCGTATAAATGATGAACATTGAATAAATAGTATAAAAAACATATTGTTTGGATCGTTTTACCCAAACCCATTTCATCGGCTAATATCACTGAATTCTCTTTACACCACGAATGGACTAACCAATTTAAACCGTCCATTTGATAATCACGTAGTATCAACGATGTGTTATCTTCCCCGCCAAAATATTCTGGTTGTGTTTTAATTTCATGAAATTTAGGCCGATATTTTAATACTTTACTATGGCGCGATGGTGTCCGTTTTGAGTCTTCGCGTTCACGAAATTCACGTATTTTATGTGGCCATTTTCTATCTAACAACGTTGAATCTTCCCATGTTGATTCTGCGTATGGTAAACTCTCCCATTTTACATAATAATCGATGCCGGTTTTTTCCGGTTTCTCATATTGTGCAATAATACGTTCCACATTATTGTAACTTTTTAATAATTCTTGTTGTAATTCGATTTGACATTCGTAATAATCTAAATCTTCTGGTGACGCATGATTTCGCCATATTTCTAAGTCAGTCTCTCGTTTTACAAAATTATCTAATTTTTTAATACCCTTTACCTACAAACAAAAATTTTATATTACAGTCTAACCTTCATTCCGGCTTGCTTTTTTAACGACCTTTTCATTTTTCGTCGGAGGATGATGGTTTTAGTGAAAGATTTTCAATTTCACCAAGAACCTCAAACCCGACTCTCAGGTAATCCGGTTTATTTTTTAACGATCTTTTCATTTTTCATCGAAGAAATACGATATTAATGAAAGAACCGTCAAATGAACGCGTCCTAATAACTTATTTTCAACTTCGCTAAGAAGTGAGTATCGAGCCATACTGGCATAAAAAATAATGAAACAATAGACTCTCTGGTAACTTAAAAACTGCCTCAAACGCTTCTTTCGCCAAAGCATAAGATTTCCGTAACAAGATATTTCGTAAAAACTTACTTTTTGTTCTTTTAATGATTCTTCAGATTCCCATGTATTATGAATATGGGCCCAACCTTTCCATTTAATTAAATACTGCATTTCTGTTTCGTCCAGTGGTAGATTTTCCGCACCTTCATTTGGATCACCGTTTTCTTCAACTTCATAAATAGTGGTAATATTTCCCGTAACTATAAACGCAAATCGAAAAAATGATTAAAATGTGCAAAAAATTAAAATATTTTTTGTGAAACAAACCTTTCTTTTTTCCACGTCGTTGTGCTAAAATTTTTTCTATAGTTTCACATTTTTCTTCCGCTTCTAGGGCAGCCTCTTCAGCTAATTGTTGTTCAGCGTCAATTTCAACTAAATCTTCACTACCAGTTGCGTCCTCTTCACTCTGTTCCTTATAACTAATTGCATTTGCGCCACGTACATTACGCCGTGACGCTTGTCGACTAATTTTTTCATCATCGGAATCAACACTAGATTCTTCTGAGCTATACGAGTTCGATTTATGTACACTTTTATTTGTTGAACGGCGTGAATGATGGCTACTATTTGAATTTATTGCTGGTTTTTGTGGAACGCGTCGTAAATTTGCGCCAACACGTTTACTTGGTGGAGGACGTTCTCGTTCTACATCACTCTCGGAATCTGAACTGTCGGAATTCCATGACGATGAACTGTAATTTTTCAAACAAAATTAACCAATATCTTGTTTATATTAATTACAATAAAATCAGTTCTTTTTAATTACAGAAATGTTCAAAAAGTGTCTGTTTCGGCTAACCTCCGAAACGGTTGGAGTAATTTTGACCTGACTTTCACTGGCGGATAGCTGACATTATAAGGAGTAACTTAGACAACTTTTATTTTAGTAAAATAATTAGGGTTCCGTAACATTCAAGCCAAGGTTCGGTTAAAGAGTCTATTTTTTTACTATGTTTCGGCTAATCCTCAAAACAGCTGGACTGATTTTGACGAGACTTTCACTGGTAGATAGCTGATATTATAAGGAGTGACTTAGGCTACCTATATTTTACTAAAATAATTAGGGTTCCGTAACATTCAAGCCAACGTTTGGTTGAAATGGATTGTTGTTTTTCGGCTTATCTACGAAACGGCTGGACTGGTTTTGACGGGACTTTCACTGGTAAATAGCTGATGTAACAAGGAGTAACTTAGGTTACTTTATTTTGTAAAATAATTAGGGTTCCGAAGCATTTAAACCAACGTTCGATAGATGTGTCTATTTTTTACTCTATTTTTTTCGGTTAATCTCTGAAACGGGTGGATTGGTTTTGATGGGACTTGTTATAAACAATAACTTTAGCTACTTTTATTTTAGAACAAAATAATAAGGGTTCCATGTAAGGTAATCTAACGTTCCAACATAACAAAGTCTAACGGGCCCATTAATTCCCTTACAAAAAAAGAAGGTTGTACTTACGCTTTAGATCTTCGACTGCTAGTTTTCGATTTCTTGTCATTTTCACTTTCCGCGCGTTCCGAAGTATCTTTTCGTGAACTTTTTGATTTTCGACCATCGTCAGAATCAGAATTTGAAACATCCTTTTCATTTTGTAAAGTTGACAAAAACAAAAAATTAAAAATTATTGAAAAAATTCAAACAAAATCATAATAAAATGAAACTTTTTATAAAGAGAAATATGTTTTGTTTTACTAGAAAAATATTATTTTTTTCTTGGTAAAATACCGTTTTCTACAACAAAAAAAAACGTATTTTAATTTCATAAAATAAAAGAAATTTTTTTTTTTGAAAAATTAGAAAATTTTTAAGCTAAATTTTGATCAATAAAAAGCTTTGGATAAAATTTAATTTTAAAATCGAATAATGGCCTATAAAAAAGGCAAGAAAGAGCAATAAAAATTGGGATTAAGAAGGTGCTAACAGAAGAAAAGCGATTAAAAAAAAAATCAAAAAATACCTCATCATCGTGATTTATCTTATTATGATCGGAGGCAGCTGGAGATGGCGGTGCAGTTGCATTGTTTTCGTTAGTTTTGGCAGGCGATGCAGTACGTGAATTTTCTTCATTTTCATTCCCGGAATCGGAATCATTTCCTTTACTAGATCTTGATGAACTGGAACTCGATGATCCAGAATCACTGTGAATTTCAATAGAATTAAAAAATTACCCAATTTTGTGGGAATCAAATATTTGAAATTCTTTTTTTGCGCTTACAAAATACGAAATATTTAGAAAAAAAAGTGCATAATTGCACTATTTATAACGTAAATATATTAATCTAAGATTTCAGATGTTTTGGAAATTCATTAAAATGCAACTAAATCTCCATGAAAAAAAGTGTCTAAGGGTCACTGTCTATTGTGAAAGGTACAGCGAGGTAGCCTTTTTGACACCTGCATCAAGACTATAATATCTGCACAGGTAGATAAACAATTTAACCTTTCTTTTTTTTTTTCAAGAAACGGATTCCTAAAAAATTCCGAATTATAATTTATACATTGAGATGTTTTAGGAAAATTATCAAATATTTTTGACAACTATAGAATTATATTAATGGCAAATTTCATGTTTTGGAAATTTATGAAAACGAAAAAAAAAGTTCAATAAAAAAAGTGTCGGGTCAGGTCAGTGCCAAAAAGTCAACTTCGTTTTACCTTTTACAATTGTAAAAGGTAAAACAAGGTTGACTTTTTAGCACCTGCATCAAGCGTATAATTTCTACACAGGTAGAAAATTTTCTTTCAAGAAACGGAATCCTAAAAATTTCCAAAACATAATTTATATGTTGAGATATTTTCAAAATAATTTGTAATTTAGGAGAATTATCAAATATTAATTTCTATAATATGGGAAATTCTTGAATATTCAATACTTTCCGATGATCAAAGTCCGCTATCAAATTTTTTAAAGTTATGTAAGACGAAGCGTCAAAAAATTAACGCTCATATTCATAAAATGATGTATACAAAAATTTTTTTTCTATAAAAATGTCCACCAGACACCAAATTTTCATTAAATTATTTAAAGAGGGTTCCTATAAATTTTCAAAATAATGAACAGATAAAGTTTAGTAAAATTCAAATAGATTGGAAAATATCAAAGAAAATATAATTTGAAATTTTTAAGTCTCCTTAAACTTTTAGGAATCAGACCTCAGACTCATTTCCATGAAAATCACCATGAAATAACGAATTTGTATGACTAATATCATTTTAAGAAACGGATTCCTAAAACAATTCATGCTGGGTAATAATTTATAAAGGTCGGTAAGCATGAATCGAAATTTTGAAATCTCTACATACTTTTAAGAATCTAAAACCTGTACAGAAAGAAATTAAAGCCTCTTATCAGCAGTCATTCCCCTGAAAATGATCTCAAGACACTAAATTTTCATTAATAAAATCATTTTCAGAAACGGATTCCTAAAAAAATTTCAAGAAGGGTAATAATTTGTTTAAGTCGATAAGCATGAATCGGAACTTTGAAACCTCTAAATACTTTTAGGAATCAGACCCCGGGTAGAACGAAATTAAAGTTTCCGATCAGGTGTTATTCCCCTGAATTAACCATGAGACAATAAATTTCCATTGATAAAATTATTTTAAGAAACTGATTCCTAAAAAATTTCTATACGAGGCTCGTAAAAATCGATAAGCATGAAGTTACAAAGTCTCTATATGCTTTTACTAATGAGAACCCGGATGGAGAAAAACTAATGCTTTCGATCAGGTGTCATCCCCCTGAAATAGCCATGAGACAAAAGATAAGCATTCGATTATGTGTCATTCCTCTGAAATAACCATGAAACAATAAATTTTCTCTACTAAAATCATTCTAAAAAACGGATTCCTAAAACATTTCTATATAAAGCAACAATTCGTAAAAATCGATAAGCATAAAACAAAGTTTTGCAGCCTCCACCTAATTTTAGGAATCAGAAGTCGAAGAGAAAAAGGTTAAAGCCTCCCATCGGATGATTATCCCCTGAAATAATCTTGAAACAATAAATTTTCATTGCCAAAATTATTTTAATAAATGAATTTCAAAAAGAAATTCAAAACGATGGATCTATAAAGCTCTTGCTTCCGAATAAATTGACGAAAAATATATTTAAAAAACTCACTTAAATTTTGAAAATGTATATGAAAACATATTTATAATAATTTTAAAATATATTGGAAAACATGCACTGAAAATTCTTGAAAATCATCGATAAATGGCTTTTAAATGTGGAACCATCTGTCACAGTTCGTGAAAATCGATAAATACATTCTGTAAATATATGACAAATAGTTTTCGTTGTAACCATGGAAATGTTCCTACGGTAAATGTCAAGTGTACTGAGAAATATCCATGGAAAATCCTTGTCCACGGTTAGCGAAAATCGAAAAACGTAATTGAATGTCCTGGGCACATAAATCCTTTCCCAATTTGTAAAATCACTTAAATCTCGAAAAAATCAAAGAAAATCGCTTACCTATCAGACCCAGAGTTATCAGAAGAAGACCCACTTTTGCTATTATTTACATCACCATCAGATCCCGAGTTATCTGACTCCGAATCGGACATGGTCATCTATAAAATAAAACAAAATATCGTTAGCCCAATCGACCAAAAATCATTGAAAGCCTAAAAATTTATTAAAACATATCAAGCCCCACAAAATTTACCCGGTCGAGTTATCCAAAAACATTTGAAGCTAGTGTTTTTTCGGGTTTACCCGAAGTACAGTGAAACTGTATTCAATCAAACACATGTTAACGATAGCGAAAAATCGGCGAAAATTCAAGAATTCTAACAAAATGAAATTAACAAAATTGTCTGGCGAATCTTGGAAACGGTTGTTTAGAACGAAATGAACAAAATACACTGAAGGGGAATGAAATACGGGACATGGAGGATAATACAGTCAAAATAAAGGATAATATCCCCAAAATTAGGGATGAAACTATGTTTTTAAAGGAAAAAGCTATAATCTTCGCACAATTGAAAGGATTTTTGTATGTTACGTAACACATAGTTTTCATGGAAAATAAAGGGATGAAAATATGATAAAATTATACTTTTATGGATAACAGAATCGAAACTTTAAGTTAAAATAACAAAAAAGGGTCTATCGCGAAAATTAAAAATTTTTGGTGTATGATATTCCTCAAACATTGTAGAACATGAAAATACGATAAAATGAATGGAACACAAGATCCTTATATCGAAAATTTTCGAAAAACTTAAGTATAAACAATAAAAAGTTCAACAAATCCGAATAAAAAATTCTAAGTTGTACGTTGACACACCCAAGAAATTATGATAAATCGTACATGAAAATGTTTGGAAAACATTGATAAATATAATAAACGATAAAATACAATGAAAAATAAATGAAAATTGATGAAAAACTCTCACCTCGGGCATTTATGTATGAGATAAAATTATAAGATAGCTGTGGCATCCGTCAAAATTAAATTTTAAAACGAAAATTTTAATAAATTTTATTTAAAACGTTAGCAAACACATTGATTTAAAGTTTATTTTTATTAAAAATTGAAACTAATTTGAATTTTTTAGTATAATAGTCAATTATGAAGTTCACTTAGTATTACAGTAAAATTTAATGAAAATGGCGTCGCCATTTTTAACATGATGACGAATTGACGATTATAGTCACTAAAAACTAAATGAAAAAATGCATAAATTTAAGAAAAAAATCAACAAATTTTAGTATTAAGTAACGTTTTGTTATTCATACAAATATTTATATTTGTTGAATAGAGAGGTTAACGATTTCTACACCACTGACAACTTTTAATAATTGACTCTAACACAGAACGTAGCGTTAAATCGAATGTCGGCCATCTTAGTTTTAAACTATCGACACATTCAATTATGAGAGGGATAGACGAGTGGCGCGACGAGGTGGCCAATATTAATATCACCGAACACCGATTGAGGTAGTAGTAGTAGTTAAAAAAAAGAGCAAAAAAACAACAACAAAAAAAACTGCATTGCAATGCGTTTGCGCATTCGGCCATCATCAATTTCAATTTTACTTTTGTGGTTCTTTCCTGTTTTATTACATATGAATCGGAAACTAAGGAATAAAATCGACTATCATTATTCAATTTTATTTTTCATCTTCTTATTTGATTTATTGCAAAGTTTATTTTCTTATATTGATTATACAAACTTTTTAAAGTTTTCCCAAAAAAATTTGCATATATTTATTTATATACATTTAGTTTCTAGATAAGTCTTATTAATGAAAATGATAAGAATATACAATTTAGACTAATTTTATTAATGTTCTTTAATATTAAATACGAAAAAATCACTTTTCAAATTGAATTATGGCCTAATACAATAATTTTCAAATAAAAATAACAAAAATTTAAAACAATGACGTAGCAATCTATAAAATTAGATTAAATTTGAAATCCATTTTTAGGTGATAAAAAGTAAATAAATTTTTACATGAAATAACTAAAGAAGTTCTTTTTAAGAAATTAAAATATTAACGCAACCTGCACGTAGGTGCGTTATATAATTCCGTTGTATAATCCTAAGAAAACGATTTATGGAAATTTGGAATAAATATATTTATTTTCCGCCATATTTTTTCATCTCAAGCAGTCCCATTTCATTCAAATATGAGAGATATGTAGAGTTTTATACTAGACTGGGCAATGTTATGATCCCTGAATCATAAATTTCCAATTCAAGTAATTGGAATTAATAGGATTCAATTGGGGAAAAAAATTTCCGATTCATTTCAATTGAACCCAATTAAAATTTTGAATCGAAAAAATTTCCAATTCATTCCAATTGAATTCCGATTCAATTTAATAAATCTAATCGGAAATTGCCAATTGGTTCTAATTCATGAATGGGAACGAATTTTAAATTTGATATTGGGTTCTACTGGATTGAATCGGAATTCAATCGGAATGAACTGGAAATTTTAATCGGAATTGAATAGGACTTTTTTATCAGAGATGTGGATTTCATAAACTTGGCAGGGATTCCTAGGGGGAAACCAGCTTTTTTCAACGTTTTTATGTATATATGAAATACATATCAAATCCCCCTCAATGACTCATGGAATAAGATAATAACGCTGATTATGTGTATTGTAATATTTAAAATGAATTCTCTAAAAAGAGAATTCCCCCTTAACCAAGCACAAAATGAGATAATAGTTTTTATACTAAATCAATTGCCAAATTTCAAAAGTACCAATTTTGGCGCTTCTTCAAATAAATTATCCACTTCCCTCCCTCTTAATGGGAAACATATCAGCCGTTATCTTAAATAAAGTCGGGCTGTGATCGGACTTGTTGTATTCGTCACCGTTCCGAGTAGCAGACAGAATTACTACCTATTAAAACGCCTCCCCCCGATTAAGGGGAAGGAGCTTTATGCACTACTTAACTTACTTTAAAAATTATTTCGCCTATTATAGAATGCTGCATTATCAGCAAATTGAACTATATACCTATTTTATTTTCTAAAAAATTAAAACCCATGAAATTGTAAACAAATGGGGAGACAAATAAGGGCAAGCGGAGATATTCATTGACTATTTTAGGCGGTACGACGTTCGCCAAGTAAGCTAGTTTTATATAAAAATGAACTAAAACTGCAAATTTTTGCTTAAAAAAAAAAATTATGCGATTTTCGACGTATATTTAAAAAAAAAAAAAAATTTGTATATTTTACGATCCTCCGAAAATAGATTTCCTTACCACCTCGAATGACGCATACAAGATCACCTGTTTTAATTTCAGAATACATAAAAATAAATAAACTGCCAAATTTAAAAAATGTTAAAAAAAGTTATTGACTATTAAACAAACAAAAAAATCATAGGTAGATTCCCCCCTTAAGGACATTCCTCGGGAAGGTTTTATTAGGAAATCACGTTTTATTAGGAAAATTTTTAAAACATGTATATATGCATTCATGGAATAATGCCCCTTATAAGCAGGTAAATTTTTTATATTTCATATTTCAAAAACTATGGTAAATGATGAAAAAATTGACTCTTAATTTTAATCTAATTTTCTAAGTTTTAACAGAGTCCACCCTCAAAATTTGAAACGTAAGTGTCAAATATTTGCATAAACTCATTTTTTTGGGAACTTCTTTAGAAATACAATTCTAAACGTTGAACGGAAAATTCAACTTAAATAGGTATACTTTTACTCAAAAATTTCTAAAATAAATTGAAAACAAGATATGAAAAAAAACTCGTAACATAAGAGCTACGTTAGCTAAACGAATTTCCACAGAGATTGAAAAAAAATAACACAGCCCGAATATTGCATTTTCAATTTTTCAAAAATTTGTATTTTGAAAACTAAGCGTCTATTCAAAAAAAATCATGAGTAGAAAATCTCGTTTCATCAGAAAAATTTTTAACTCGTGTACCTATATACATTCTCATTAATGTCCCCATTCTAAAAAATTTCGAAAACTAATATTCATTAATTATAAAAGCATGACAAATATTTTTCTGTAAAGAAAGTTATAACAAGCGGCATTCGTTTTTCTATAAAATAGCAATTGCGCGTTATTTCTTCTATATAGTCCCGCCAAAATCCGTCATTGAGCATGCTTAATTTTCGCATGGAAGTTTTGCAGGATCCCGTTTAAAACATGCCCCTGAACGTCAAAGTGCATATTGCCGCTGAATAACCCGGTATGATATTGTTTAAACTAATTTTTGGTATATGCTAGAAATATGATATTTTCACCGATCGACTCAAAATTAAAACGAAAAATTTCATTTTCCACAACGAAATCCCCCAGAAAATCGCAAAAACTGTTTTTTCAATTTTATGAGGGGTTTCGTTGTGGGAAAAATAAATTATTGTTGGGTGATTTTTCGTTCGCTTTCTTAACAATTAACAATCAGGCACTTAAAATGCAAGTAGCAAAAATTTTTTGTCGGATGTTCTTGAGTAAGCTTTACACTACAAATAAAAATTTTATACATATTAAAAATCTGATTTTTTAAGGGATGAAGATAAAAAAAATCCTGTTTTTCAAATTTTACGAATTTTTTACTCGATAACTGGAGGGTTTAGAGAAAAATGCCTAAGTACATTTTTTTAAAATCTTGACCCCAATTATATGATATATATTTCCGCAGCGATTCAGTCAATATTACACATTTGTTTAAAAAAATTTGTTTAAACAATATCCTACCGGGTTACCCACCGACAACCTGCACTTTTACGTGCCGGAGCATGCTTCAAATACGATCCAGAAAAAATTTTCCATCCGAAATTTAAGGATGCTCAATGATGGATTTTGCTGGAACTAATAGGAGATTTTCTCTATATCTTAGCCATCAATATTTTAAAACTTATAATTCGAAAAATTTTACTCTTAATTTTTCCAAGTTCCATCAGAATTTATTAACAAAATTTAAAACAGTATGATCATACATTCACTTTTCGAGAAACTACCTTTAAAATAGAATTGAAAAGAAAATTCTAAAATTAACTAAAATTAACTTTTAATCAAAAATTTTCCAAAACAAATTGAAAACAAAATATGAAAAAACTTACTTACCGTATCGAAATATTGAACCATCATAATCGCTAAACAATTTTTCGCAGGCGCTTCCATACTATGGAAACTTTCACTGGTAAATAATCGCATTTTCAAAAAGAAAAACTTAATGGACCGATTGAGCATAAACACTTAAACACTCAAATACAAAATAAACTTTTGTATTTATGAAAAAAGTTTTATTGAATTGTGGATTCGGCAAAAATTTTCAAATTTAAACAATATAATTATTAATTGCAGGTAAATCGTGGTCTCGCAGGTTGATTGCATTTATAAACTAAAAGTTATAAACTAAAAATTATAAATTGTTAGCCGATGTGAATTATTGTTAATTATAAATAATATACAAACAATATAGGTACAGTCAAAACTGGTTACATCGCTTGTGACGACCAATCGGTTACTACGACAAATTAGGGCTGTCCTCTTTTCAGATTTGATCGGGAGACAGAAATTGTGAAGTTTCCGCTGATTTACAATATTAATATAAATTCTTCAAAGTTCAATAAATATTTTTTGATTATTCAAATCAGACAAATCGATTGACGTAAGAATCGTTAAAATCGCCTCACCCGTTTGGTTTTTGGTGTAAAAAATAGAAAGGATTTTGTACCCCCAAAAGGCACATCTTTGAAAACTAATCCAGCCCACATACTAACTCTCTCTTTCCCTTGGGAATCCCCTACGAATTTTCGGAATTGAATCCCGCTTTTATAACACCAGCTCGCTTTAGACACAGCCCTACATATCAAATTTCAATTTAATTGAACTTAACAGGTTCGTTGGAGAAGCCCAAAAAAGCCCTTGTGGGAGATAACAAGGGTTAAACGGATTTTGGGAACACCCTCATTCCACAGTGGAGTATTTATACGAAATTTTTGGACAAAGTCAGAAAACTCTTTTGTTTTGCATTGAAAGTTGTTTTTTGGAGTAGTTAGATAACCACTGCGTCACAAACAGGCTATTTGCGTTACCTTAACTTCGCTTCCCGTGTCATTCAATTTATATTTGCTGTAAAAAAAGGTAACTTTTTTTCATTAAATTTATCAAACACAAAGCTTTTTGTCTATGTGCCCCTTTTTGCCCGGTAAAATTTTTTATAACAAGTCAAAGTTTAAATATTCTACAACATGTTTATGAAAAAAAATCTTACTCGATCTTGCGCCTTTTCTTTTAAGACTAAGATAAGGATACAGATTAAGATAGTTTAAGTAAAAATTCCAAAAAAGGAGCCAGCAGTTTTCCAGTGAAAATTTATTACTTATAATTCAAAAATAACCTTACGTGAAAACTAAAGCAAGCATAGATAAGAAAAAACATGGCTAAGAAGCAAAAAAAATTGAAGAAGAAAATGAAATAATTGGGTTTGAAGACGAATATGACTAAACAAATTTTTTTTATTGTTGCCAAATAAAAGATACTTTCGCATCTAAATAGTCTTTTGAATAAATTTTCAGCATAAAAATCCCTTCATTATATTTTGTCCGGAAATTTGTTATTCCACTGTGCATTCCTTCCCCGTTGACCTTAACTATTCCACATGTCAACTTTCAAAATTAACTGTTCATTTAAGTACAAAAAAAAAAAAAAACGTATATATATCGCTTATAATGACTCAGATATTCGCACCGTGCGTGAGTTTTATTGGAGGCGTTACCATGGTAACGATACACTTCTTTAATTATAGAATTGTATGGATGCATATATAATTGTATGGATTGCATTTATGACTTACATTGAAAATTTAATATTATTGTCTCACAAATTTAAATACATAATTATGATAATTTACATTTGAAAAATAATATTTGTGCAATTGTGATTTCTGTTTTTTACAATTTTTAATGCATTAAGTTTAATTAATTAGTGTTTTACAATAATTTTAATTTGACATTTTCTATAACATTAACATGTAAAGAATTGCAAATTAGTCATAACAGCGTCCTTTATCGCCAAAATTTTTACTGGTAGCGCTGGCATCGATTTTATTGTCCTTATCATGACTATGCACACAACGAATAACGATTACCATTTATAAGTCGTTATAACGAGTTTTGACTGTATGTGATAATAGTTTAGAATTTGAGCAAGTAATTTAAAACATTATTTTATAAATTTAAAATATATTCTTGTTTTCGATTTTGCGTTACTGCATTTGATTTCATAAATTATTTTAATTGTTTATTATAATTATTATTTTGATAACAATTCATTAAGAGTCTCATGTTACTAAATATTTATAATTATTTCTCTTCGTTATAATATTTTGTTTATATTAGATATAAAATTATCAATACATATAACACAATTAATTTATTAAAACGAACCAAAGTTTGTACACAAAATTTTATCTAATAATAATAATAATGGGGTTTAACCTCCGTTTCTCTGACATGTACGCCTATAACAGAGACCACCCACATCATTATTTGTTAATCTTTATTTATTTAACTACATACACATTTTACAATTACAATTTGATGTGGGTGGATTCGGTTACTTCGTTCTTATCCAAGCGACGACAATGTGATAAATTGTACACAAAATTTTACCTAAACAGCTGTATCCTTGCGAAAAATCATAGAATTTGCAACTTAAATAGCTCATTTGAAAACTTATACTTTCTAGTTTAGGAATCTATTGCTAAAAAATTTTTATCATCCCTTGCACGGAGCGTTAAAAGAGTGAAAAATATTATTCCGTAATTATATATGAAGTTTTAAAGCTTACCAAAATTTTAAAAATTATAAAATTCTCTATTCAACCATGATAAAAACAATGAAATCGATCCATTGGTTCATGGAGGTAGAGAGAAGGAGAATGATCGCTGTAGGAAATAGTGTCCCAGAAATACGGTCAAAATAAGTGAGGCGCTGGGATCGCTAAGTTGTCTTAATAAAAGCGGGTTGTTAAATTTGTATATTATGCAAATAACTTCATCTACTTATACTCATAAACAGCTAACTTCGCAAATACTACTTACCGACGAATTTTCAGGGACAAGCGCGCTAATGCTTTAGCGTGTAGCGATCGTTCTACTTCTCTCTAACCTCCATGGATTGGTTCTTAAAGGTCGTCCTTGTACTGGCTGGACGTAAATTGTGCATTTTTATACCATGCATATATGTAATATGCAAGGTATACTAGTCCCAAGTTTGTTACGCTTAAAAATATTGATGCTACGCACAAAATTTTGGTATAATTAGTCCATTTCCGGTTGTCCGTCCGTCCGTCTGTGGACACGATAACTCAAAAACGAAAAAATATATCGACCGTAGGACCCATCTTGTAAACCGTTAGAGATAGAACAAAAATTCCTCATAAAAAATAAATACCTTTTGTTTGAAACATTTTTTCGTAAACATCACGCGAGGGCGCCAATTAGGCGCAAATTTTATAGTATGTATTATATGGGAGTATCAGTTATATATGTGTGACATGTATGTATGTGTAATGTGATAAAGTAATCAATACTGTCTATGCATGGTATTTCAACAATTAACTCAGTCAATTGTTTGTTTTCACTTGTTTTAAATTAACATTGGCGGCGAAAGGGTCTTTACTTGCTACCTTAAGAACAAATTTTCCAGAAACCTGAATATTCCAAAAAAAAAATTTTCAATATTATTTTCTCGTAAGACTGTCAACAAATGTTAACATTTTTGAAAATTTTTGTTACAAAAATTTACACTGTAAAGTATGATTGAAACTTTACTAAACAATAGATAAAGATTTATAAAAACTATTATAAAAAAATTACTTTTGCTTGTAATCTAATATTTTTTAATTAACATTGGCGGCGAAAGGACCCCCTTAAGATGGACTACGCAAAAAATGGAAGTATCCACCCTTAATAACTCTGGACCTGATCTGATTGTTTTTATGAGTGAAAACACTTCGATTTAGATTAAAAATGGCACCTAGAGAAATTTAGGTTTTTAGATTTCAAATGAACACACTGTATATATATAGATTCAGATTTCAAAATTACCAACAACTGTATTTTACTGACTTCCGATATATAGTTTCAAAAATATTTTTTTAATATCTAAAACTAAAAATTTGTCAATTCCAAAATTGCATAGCTTTAATGTTTTTAATGAAACGACATCTGTGGAATCTCATTCAAAACATTTTACATGTACAAAAATACGCGGTATTCGAATTATTTAAACTTTGTAGCTCGAACGAAATGTTATTTCCCTGCGAGGTATTGAGAGTACATATTTATACTCTGTAACTGGAAATTAGGAAAATATAATCGCAGCTTTCTAAGTAGAAATTTTAGCAATTGATCTTCGTATCTTAAACTACTTGTTAAAGCCGAAAACGCATTAACTCGAATTTTTTGCATTTTCCTTGATGATCGAATTATCGAGATTCCACTCTATGTTAGATTAAACATATCTGGCACGCTATTTTTTTATGTAGCACCTGCTGTGTAAATAAAAATCCCAATTTGTTTTTTTAAATTACAATATTTCGATTTTATTAATTATTAAATTTGCAAATATTACAAAAATTAAAATTAGTACTTTGGTGTAAAAGTTACAAAAATTATTTAAGGCACTAGAAAAGAGATTCCCCTAAAAAGATCTAGATTTAAAATAATTCCCTTTTGGACGGACTTTTAAAAAAAGTACTTACGTTTTCTTTTTTTCACTTTGCAAAAAACGCTTTTTTTATATAAGGCACTAATACTTCAGTTCAAAATGTGGAAGACATTTTTTCTTGTAAAAAAATAAAATGTGAAACGTTATTAAAAAAAAAAAAAGTCTTAAATATATTCGAAGAAAAATATTCTAATTTTCCTTATTTAAACTCCACTTGGAGCTTGATTCGATAAACTTTGAAACCATGCTGTTTCTTTATATACAAACCATAAATCGGATGCCCATAAAAAGAAATTTAAGAATCCAAATATCTAGACAAAAATTTATCGTAAGAAAATTTAGAAGAAAAAATATACAAATTTCGAACTTACAATTGATATCGTTAAACGAGTAAATCCGGATCGACTTATTGTACAACAATCTAAACTCATTGTAGTTTTAATTGTTGTCGGATCTGTAACACTTTTTAAACCGGATACTCCATACGCCCAAGCAGCTGAACCTGATAACCAGAATACGGCTAAAATTACTGTTGCTCCAAAATCCTAGAATTTATACAGAAAATATTATTTATACTTCGTCCGATGCTAAGCTTATCTTTCAGATTTCAAAGAAATTTGTGATTGAAAATATTTAACTGCCCTTGAATGTTATAGGGTGTTCTATTTTCGATGCTATTTTTAAATGTTCCCCTATTTTGGTGTTTCGAACTAGAATGTCATGTTTTTTTGACAAGTGAAAACATCCCGATTAACAAAAATGACGAAATATTCCACCGATGGACGTGGGTGAATGAAAAGTGTTCCGTTTAGAATGTTATTTTTAATTAAAAAATTAAATTTCAACACATTTCAAATATCTCCAAAAAGTAAAGTGATGATTTAAGGGCCGGACATCTATCTAGTGCTATCTAGTGAGTTTATGGGCCTAGAATAAAAGGATCGATTCCTCTTGGTCAATAAGGGATGGTTTTTCAATTAAAAATCTTCGCCATGCTGATAGGTGCTCAGATCTGTAACACGAAAGTTTTCAGTTGGACACACATCAACATCTTCGCAAAATAAATGGTTAAGTTTCGAAAATCTAAAAAAAAGAGGAAGATGATAAAATTGAACCCCTCCAGGACGAAATCCAATCCCGAAAATTAAAAAAAAAAAAGGAAAATGATAAAATAATCCCCCACTCCCCTCCAGAGACGACATCCTGGATCCGACCAGCACTGCTGAATATGAAACAAATATGTAATCAAAAAATCTTTTTTACTGAACTCGGTAGAATTTATATTGATATCGATATTCGGGAGAGATTGCACGATTTCGGGAGTCAAACTACAGGACTGCATGTAAAAATACAGGACGTTCTAGTAAAAAAACATCAAAATGGCAGCACATTAAAAAATACCATCGAAAATGGAACACCTTCTAAATCCTGATAAATTAAATTCAATGGATGTGAGGAGATAGAGTTGGAGAACACCTGGAGCGATTGATGAGTGTTCATCTTTTATCAAATCTTGTGAGCTGTTTAAAACTTCGTAGGGAGATATATATTAAACAGACCACGATTTATTGTAAAAAAAATGATAAAATATTTGATAGGATCTTAGATAGAGTCTTCAAAATGAAATTGTCACATTCGCAGTTGATCCTTCAATTAATTTCAATTTTTAATACATAATGAAGAATTAATATTTAAGTGGAAAAAAATAAAGCGTAAAAAATATACTCACCAAAAATGGAAAACGTTTATCGTTTTTATAAACATCTTCAATTAACGCGTAAACAACAGAAATTCCAATCGCATACAAAATCGATAATAATCCAGTTATGAAGAAAAAGTGAGCTTCGAATGAAAAATCAGCATATAACTATGAAAAAAAAACCAAAAGTCGATGGAAAATCAAAGTTACCGTCATTTTTTTAAAAGAAAAACAAAACACTCACTGTAAATTTAGAATTAGCGCACACTTGACTCTGTGAAATTTTTACATCAAATGGATATTCAATTGGATACGCATACGATCCAATTGTACCATTTTCAGCTTTACAATTAAAATTTAACTCGTTCGTATAACTTGTGGTACATGAAAATGCCAAGAATGCAAATATCTACGGATGAAAAATTGGATTTTTATTTAAAAGCCGGACGTGCAAAAATTTTATAGTATAATAAAAAACGTACAAATTGAAATACTCGCATAATACCCAACGGTTCTTTAAATACTGATAAATCTAACATTTTGACAAAAAATGTGGAATTTTTTTAAAAAACTATCGTGGAAAAAAAACTTTTAACAAGCCACTCCTAATTAAAATATTATCTTTAAAATGTTGAGGACGTTTAAATAATTGTTATTGACAGTAGTTCTAAAACTGTTACGCAAATATTAATTAATTTCGTTTATAGTTTTAAGATGCAAATTATACACAAAATAAATGATTTTATCCACAATTTGTTAAGAATATTCAAAATATTCAAATGAAATTTTTATAAATTTTATTTGAAAATTTTTTAAATTCTTTAAGGTTAAATTGTGCTTAGGGGAATTTTATTCATATTAAATGTTACTAGAATATTTTCTGCCATACCCACATGCTATTATATACTTTAAAAAAATAACAAAACTTCTGTACGTATACCAAAGAGGTTATATACAACGTATACCCAATACCCACCATAGTTAATAATTATGCCGGTATTAGATGACCACTTATCGGCTTATCGAATCGTCAAACCAGCGAGCAGCAACTATGGGATGTTAGCAAATCATATTTGACAAAATAAACTCGAATACCCCAAAACAATACACCCACAAGTCGAATCCACTACAGACCGTTCAATTAACACCCCGTAGATCAGATAGTGGACGGAATCAATCAATTTTGATAATATTTGACTGTATTCCAAAAATAGAAAAATTCAAAAAATTTAATTTCTATCATCTCCAAATTATATCAAATTTTGATAAACCAAGTATGTAATCCAACTAAATTTTGGTCATACTTTTCAAATTTCTGCTCATATTTAACCTCACTGTAATAGGTTTCAAGCAAATAAGGTCCTGGTCCAACTTTTAGCACAAAGGTTACTTGTAGAAAAAAAATTATCATCACAGAAGAAAAGAGCACGGTTCCAACTATTAGCACAAAGGTTAATTGTAGCGAAAAACTAACGTCGCAGATGAAAAGATTAACCCAAAATTAGTGAATTTCGAAAAAAAATTCCATACAAATTGGATAATATTTGGCTTTGTTATCAAAAAATTAAATTTTTTTAACTTTACGACGTCATCAAAATTTTAAAAAAATTAATGTTGCTCCATCTTCTCCAAATTATATCCAATTTTGAAAAACCAAGTATGTAATAGAACTAAATTTGGGTCATACTTTTCAAATTTCTGGTCTAATTTTACCTCATTGTAATAGGTTTCAAGAATGTGAGGTCCTGGTCTCGACTATTAGCACAAAGGCTAATTGTAGCGAAGAACTAGCATCGTAGATGAAAAGAGTAACCTAAAATTGGTGGATTTCAAAAAAAATTTCATACAAATTGGATAATATTTGGCTGTGTTATCCAAAAATCGATTTTTTGAACTTTATGACGCCATCAAAATCCTAAAAATTAAATTTTGCTCTATCACCTCCGAATTATATCCAATTTTGATAAACTAAGTATGTAATCCAACTAAATTTGGATCATACTTTTCAAATTTATGGTCAAATTTAACCTCATTGTAATAGGTTTAAAGAATGTGGAGTGCTGGACCCGACTATTAGCACAAAGTTTAATTGTAGCGAAAAACTAACGTCGCAGATGAAAAGACTAACCCAAAATTAGTGGACTTCAAAAAAAAATTCCATACAAATTAAATAATATTTGGCTGTGTTATCAAAAAATTAATTTTTTAACTATTTGACGTCATAAAAATCCAAAAAATTAAATTTTGCTCTATCACCTCCAAATTATATCCAATTTTGATAAACCAAGTATGTCATCCAACTAAATTTGGGTCAAACTTTTCAAATTCCGGGTCTAATCTCACTGTAATATGTTTCAAGAATGTGCAGTGCTGGTCCCGACTATTAGCACAAAGTTTAATTGTAGCGAAAATTAGTCGGTCTCAAAAAAAATTCAATACAAACTGGATAATATTTGGCTGTTATCCAAAAACCGTTCTTTTTAACTTTATGACGTCACCAAATACAATTATTCCATCACTCCAAATTATATCCAATTTTGATAAACCAAGTATGTAAATAATTTTGGTAATAATGCATGTCAGATTCTTATAAGGAATCGAAATAAAATTTGACAAATTAATTTTAATTTTTATTAAAATTTATATTTTTGTTCATTTATAAAAATAATAAATTACTTTTCTTGTTTAGCTCAATAAACTATTAATCATAAATATTATTTACACTGTAAATTTTTTTACACATTTTTTCAGGACACACTGAGAAACTATCATTAAATCAAGTTTTTAAAGGTTCATTCGCACATCTATGACATATTACGTACGTAAATGAATTTCGTTTAAATAAAAATTTACGAAAGGCACAAGGGAACAATCTGGCTTATATTTATATATTTTTCAGTGGAAAGAATTAATTCTCGTTTGCTTATTACGAATAAATATCGAAAGTGAATATACAAAAAATGAATCTAAACGCAAACAAGGACATTTTTAAAGCCTTTTCTACATTTATATTACCTTTATTGTATAAAACGTCAAATGAGTGTCAAAATGGGTTAAAATATGCATGCGTCCAACATCCGACATAGAACGTAGTAATAAATATTTATTTACGTTTCCTAAAACACTAAGGTAGAAAGTGAAAGCATAAAAAAACGAATCTGGTGATTTTTAAAGCACATATTACGATTTCCATTTTGCCTTTTTATTGCCTCTGAATATAATGGATTCTCGTTTACTAAAACACGAATAAATGTCGAAAGCGAGTACCTAAACAGTAGATTTGACGCTTAGACACAAAAACAGTTAACGTGGCGTAAATATTACTGTTGTATATGATTATCGATTACGTTTATTTTAGCGTGAGCGAATTACGTACAAAAATGTGCGTCTAGAATATATGAATGAACCTTAATAATATGAAACAAAAGAATTGTTAGAAAAATTAATACTTAGCACCGTTTTAATGAAATTTAATTTGAAAATTTCTATCTATGAAGGGGAAAATCTCTCCATCTTTATTCGAAATTATAAATTGAATTAAAAAAAAAATTAAAAACAGTAAAAAGAAAACCGAGTATAGAATTAGTGTCAACAACACAGAGTAAAAAACTTTAACGTTACTGAGTAATAAAAAAACAGGTTGAAAAAAATCGTAAATCCGAAATCAATTGAAGTGTTTTATCTTTATAATTTCCAGTCGGTTTGTGAGTTAGATTTGATACCCATTTGACATTACAAAGATAAAACGCTTCATAAGAAACCCTTTCAAGCTTCCCAACAAAAGACTTGGGTTGGAGCGTCCAAACCCAACCCTATATTATTCCAGTTTGTCTCTTGACGATAGGATTTTCATTTTTCCTCGGAAAATTACAATATTTAGTTTAAGAGTCACCGAATTAGATTCAAGTGGTGATTTTAAACACCAACAAAAGTTAAATAATTCTTAATCGTTATATTAAGAGTTAATAATTCTATTATTCGTAAATACGTCCCCCCTTATTCAACTTAAATGTGATATGAAGAAATTTTAACAAATTATTTTGATATAAAAATTAAAAAGAGTCCATATTGGAATAATAAAATTATTTGATCAAAATTAACAAATTATTTGATTGAAATTAACTTGTCTTTTGACGATAGGGTTTTCATTTTTCCTCGGAAAAGCATAATATTCAATTGCCGAGTCACCGAATTAGATCCAAGTGGTGATTTTAAACACAAAAAAAAATTTATCTAACTCTTAGTCGTTATATTAGGGGTTAATCATTCTATTATTCGTAAATACGCCCCTTATTTAACATAAATGTGATATGAAGAAATTTTAACAAACTATCTTAGTGAAATTAACTTTTCTTTTGACGATAGGGTTTTGACGGAAAAAGACAATATTTAGTTTAAAAGTCTCCGAATTAGATCCAAGTGGTGATTTTAAATACAAAATAATGTTAACTAATTCTTATTCGTTATAATAAGAGTTAATCGTTCTATTATTCGTAAATAAGTCCCTTATTTAACATAAATGTGATATGAAGAAATTTTAAGAAATTATTTTGATATAAACATTAAAAAAAGTACATATTGGAATAATAAAACAAATAAATCTTTCATTAAATCTTTTTCCACTCCATCCTATACTCTTTGGGATTGAAAACAAATGTAATAATATATTTTTCATCATTTCAATATTGTTACATTTGTTCTGCAGGGATTTTGTAAATTAAGAGATGGGGAGGGGGGAGGTTGGCTTAGAAGATATGTCTTTAAAAACATTGGCCGAGTTCAGGAAAGAAACTAAATAAATAAATAACAAAGTTTTACATTTAAACACATTACGTAAGAAATGAATTATTTCTGATTCGAGAATTTATGGATTCAGAATCTATAAATTCTACGAGATTGATTACAATTTTCTTTAGATGTTGAATCAAGTTCTTCTTATTTTGTTCTTGCGTATTATTTTTAAAAACGATTTTGAGAAAAAAATTGTAATCGTTAATTTTGGTATGTGGAAATTGTCGATAAACTTATCTTGTTGAGTTTTGGAGCTGGTTCAAGTATTTCTAAATGAGATTTGAAATAATCCACTTATGCTTGTGCGAATGTGACTTAATCTGTATTCTTAAGTGGATCACTTTAATCCTAATTGCCTAACTGGATTACTTTAAACCACTGATTTACTTGAAAAAAAAAAGAAATGAAAACTTGTTCATTTTATGACTGAACGACAAGCTCAGATATCAACGTAAAATTACTTCAGAATATCGCCATTTACGATTTTGAGGGATATCTCAGGAAGTACACGCCCAATCGTCAAATGGATCCGATTTTCATTTTTTTTTTTATATTCAAAAAATTATTCCGTTTTTTGTGGATCCTGGTGGAAAAAATATGGAAAATCTAAAAAATCATAGGAAAAGTTTCTAAGACTTAATCTTTTTTCGAATATTTTTTCCAGCGGGGGAATTTTCTTGATCGATGTATTTGAATATGAATACAATCTTCGTGTTGGAAATTTTTTTCGTTAACATGAACTACGATTTCTTTACTTTTAAAGTGTTTCCACATGGGATTGAAGTAATCTTCTTATACCAACGGATTAAAGGGGATTTCATTTTAAACTCAAAATAATACGGCTATTGAATTACGCTGTAGTTAGATAAAAAAGATAAGGCCAAAAATTGTAAATACAGATATTTTGCTAAAATGTTACGATTTTTATGGTTTAAAATGTTTCTACATGGGAGTGAAATTTAAAATGATTTACTTATGTCTGCGAACGTCACTTGATCTGCAAACGAAAATGGATTGCTTCAATTCGATTTAGATTAATTGAAACTCAAAAGAACAAGGCTCTTAATACAAGCTGTACATGTCTCGAAGAAAATATACGACAATTAGTTAGAATTATTACCGCAAGAATCACATACCAAAATTATTGAAATTATTTTAATCACAGGTACCGACATTTTGTTTGCTATACATATTTAAAACTCTAACATAACATATCTAGCATTATAATTTTTTATCTTCATTGATTTTCCACAAAACCAGTTCCATACAAGCATTGGCATCCTCTGCACTGTCATGTCCTGATACTGTAAATAATAATTTTTGTTAAAATTTTCCTTAATCATGTACGAGCACCAAGGCAATTAATTTTAAATAAAAAGCTTGATTTTTTTAAAATGAAGTTGGACAAGTCTAAATAATCAATTCTGAAAATTTTAGGGGAGTTTCCTGATTAGTTAAATAAAAATTAACGACTTCAAAAGTAGGCATATTTAACATTGATCTTTTGGTAAAACGATAGATGAATGATATGTTTTCATAGATTTTTCTGGCTCCTTCCTAGCCACTACTCCATGAACTATTTGAATCTGTTTAAGAACAGCAAAAGTGTTTTGAAGTCAACGAACTTCAGATATGAGAGGACGTTAAAAAATGGCTAATCAAAGTGAGTAAAAATTATCTTGATACTCAAAAGCTAGGCAATGACAGAGAAGGTTTAATCATAGTCTCTTCTTCCCCATTTAGTAGCTCCTGCAATAGTCAAGACACACTGGAAAGCTCAGACGTTCAGTATGTATCGGGAAAAATTGATAAGACGAATATGATGAAATTATAATGATTTCGTTGTTTATTATTTGATAACGGGACCCTAAAAATAAGCCGCTTGGCATTATATGACACCGTCAGGCGCGTTTGGATAATGATTCATAAAGGAGAACGGAAACAGCAAGCTCGCTGACTAACGAATTTAAAATTTATATTCCTTAAAATTTATTTGTAATTTTTGGGATCTATTTTCGAGTGATTTACGTATAATTTAAGACTTACCTTGATTTTGAATAATTTTTGATAAACAATCAAATGCTATATTTTTTAAAGCTCGTTTATAAGGGAGACCTAAACGATGTGGGAACATAATACTGGTATCAACGACTGTGTTATGTATTAATTTTAACGCTTTAAAATCGCTCTCTAAACTGTGCCCAATTAATATTGTACGATTATTAAACATATGTAATAAATTCGCTTGAACATCTAGTAAAGTCGTTGTTACGCCTTCCATATGACGTTCTTCGATCCCTGAGAACCTAAAAATCATCAAAATATCAATTAATGTTAATTAAATAAACTGTAGGTTAGTGTTTCGCCCATCACAATTTCATCAATTTCCATCACATCTGCCTTATTTATACTAAAAATAAGGCAGAATAATTTATAATAATAATTAATACAGTGAAACATGGTTAAGTGAGACAACAGTGAAACCTTATTAAGTATGACATCAAAGGACTTCCAAATTTGTCTCACTTATAGAGATATTTCACTTACCCAGTGTCTCAGATATCCAGGTATAAATAAATATCTGTCTCATTTACAGAGTGTTCCATTAATAGAGGTCAGAATACAAGTTATTTAAGTTATATTAAATCAAATAACGTATCATCAATGTCATTGCTGCTACAAAAATCATGAATACCGAGCCTTTGCGTGAAATATTGTGTCTTTCTTTAATCATCGGCCCACTTACCGGAACGCTTTTGTTACGAAGTGGCTTGACCCATGTTAGTAAACACTGTTCAAATTCAGGATATCCTGATAAAAGTATAAGTTTTAGTTTTCCTTGTCCTTCAGAACATTGTGATTGAATTTTATCTTTATTCTGAATTATTCTACAAAGAGTAGATTATGGCACATTAAATTCGACATAGACTTCATCGCGTGTCTTCCAACTTTCATAAACGATTATTAACTTCAGTTTTTCACGTACTGATAACGGTTTGAGCCAAGTTCCACTGAATAATAATTTATAGTAATAATTAATAATTATTTATAAATCATAATTAGATGTTACAGTTCATATAATAAAACATAGATGGCCATACGGATAGCGTTGTTGAGTTGACTCGATCTGACAACACTGTACTCGAAATCAACCACCACACTTTGGTCGTGTATTTTAAAATGTCAATAAATATCATAGGAAAAATGTCTATATAAATGTTTTCCATTTTCCTATAATCTTAGTTTGAAAAGTGCCTAGAATTGAGGCTTCTAGACCAGAATGCCCTCTTAAATCCAAGCATATCGTTTTTCTGGTGACTCTGTATCTCACTGTCATATTAGAATCGGATTTACTTACCTCGTATTATAGTCAATAATCGGATGAAAAGGTTTCACAACTGTTTCATAGACTACCTCCAATTTTCGATCAATAACTGTGATACGTGTTAACTCAATACCAGCCGTTGTATATGACATTTCACAATCCAGCGCGAAAACACCATAATCCCGATTTGGATCATCATCTTCACCGTCAGTTAGGTCCATGGTCTCAACATATCCACGTAGATTATCGTAGTCAATATCATCAAATACATGTACCGGTGCTGATATACATCCTAATTCATCGGAACTACTACAGCAACCATATCGAGCCTCACCTAGAAAGAAACCAAATTAAACAAGTGAAAACAAACAATTGACTGAGTTAATTGTTGAAATACTCTATATAGAAAGTGTTGAATATCAAACAACATAAGTTGTTTATTTTTATATAAGGAACATTTTTTTTATTTAAACTTTTATTCTATCTCTAACGGTTTACAAGATGGTTCCTATGGACCCAAGGCCCAATTAACCTATGTTGCTCATTTACGAATTTAGCCTCACTTTTAATTAGGTGATTTTATGAACACCTATAAAAAATTTTTGTTCGTAGCATCAATATTTTTAGATGTTACAACCTTGGGACTAAACTAAGTATACCTTGATATATATTACATATATACAGGGTATAATAATTAACTTTACAGGTACGCAAAGTCTTAAAAATTCCCTCCAAATTGTTGAAATCTCACTTATGTAACATTGATCTGTTTAGTAAACTGCCCAACATACCAAATTTAACCTTATTTGAACTAAAGGGAGTCACTAGAAATAAAGTATCATAAATCGTGTTCTGGGGATTGTAAGACTCATTTCTACTCTTCTTCCTTGACGTTCAATACAATGCGTAAGTCTATATTTTCGAAGAAAAAGATTAATAAGAAAAAAAAATTACCTCGTATTCGATAACGTTTCTTATAATGATAAATGCATTCTTCTGGAAATAGTGGGTAGCCATCTTCGGTAATTTTATACACCTTTAAGAAAAGCAAACAAATTTCGTTAAATATTTAACAATAAAATTATGGAAACGTCCACCAAAAGAAAAAAAGTATGTATACTTATGTACGCGAGTGAGAAGTTATACTTTTTTTAGTAATAACAAATATAATAATTTATAAATAATGTAAATAAATAATACAAAGTCATGAGGCACTTACTATAGGAAATTGTAATTTCGATTAGCTTTTCCAAAATACAAGGATGAAAAATGGTTTTGAATTTATTAAGGGGTTATATCCAGTTTGAATTTTGAAAGAATCGATTTTTATTTTTTTAGTATTTCCGGAATGTACGTATATTTAAGTATATTCTATGAAAATTTCAAGTTGATCCGAGAAATATTCACGAAGATAAACGCATAAAAATAAAAATAAATTTTAACTGAGTGTAAACGTCTTTTGAAACTTCAAGCGAGTTTTTCTCGAAACAACATTTTCAAAGTTGGTAATCAAGATTTCTCCGAAACTGCTCAACCGATCGGTTTCGAATTCTTCTCCTATATGTATACGTTTTTTATATTTATGAAAAATAAATAGTCTTCACAAAAAAACGTGTTTTTGTACGTTCGCAACTGGATATAACCCCTTAACGGACAAGTCCATATTTTAAAAGTTTACGTACTTTATGACATCGGCAACAAGTTTTCTCAAATTCATTTTTATTCTCAGTCACTTTCTGCTTTTTGTTTATAATAGCAGCCCCATTTGTTGTAATCGTTGGATGTGGTCGTGGAAAACCATGTTCCCAAAGTTGTTCCTCCGTTAAAATATACTTTGAAAGTTGTAGATAAAGATTATCCTCATGTGTATTACGTCTAGATTCACTACAAAATAAAAAAAATTCATTGCAAAAACCGTGGTTTAAGATTTCTGGTCCATTGGGTTCTTGACCGATAGGTAAGGAACACTAAAATTAATGACAAACTTACATTTTTGATGTAGATGGTGCGTCGGGTATTGTATTATTTTCTAAGACACTTTGTTTGGCTAAGTTTTGTAGTCGATGTACACATAATTTTGCAGATTGTTTGTACACGGGTAACGATCGACATTTATCAAATACAGCAAATTCTTCACTACGGGCCTAAAAAACAAGAGAAACATATTACTTAAATTGTTCTTATCCTTAGGGATAAAAGTGAATAGAAAGATCAGCATAAACATGGCGATGTTCAATAAAAAACGAAATAAAATTCATAAAACTGACATTGGAGGTAAAATTTTTGAAGAGGAACTACCCCCGAAAAATTGAATATTGAATACAATAAATATCTTATTTTAACTTAATTTTCCGTGATTCCTTTCAAACTTCCAGAATTTGTTTACACAGGGTGGGTAATTTTAATCTATTATGGCTAATTACTGAATGTTTCCGATTATTGAGACTTTACTGGATCATGCCTATAATCCAGATGAATCGTAAGCATGGAACTCGCTTTATCTTTTAGTTGCACTATTTCTGGAAAGTCCAGTAATTGACGTCATACCAGCCTGTTATGTACATTTGCAGGTTTGTATTATTATTACAATCTTTAAGGTTCTACGACTACCAGCATTTCCATTAAGTATGTGCTAATTAAATTATTACAGTCAAGTTTGCGTTATTTACTTACCCGTTCGTATGCAGACATCGCATACGCGTACATGTCCAAGCAGGCATCAATCATATTATTCAAAAATACAGATCGTACATGAAGTGGAATTTTAGTATTTTCTGGATCTTTAACTGTTGGTCTATCTGCAAGATCAACTTTTGTTGGTGCGTGCATAGTACGCGATTTCCCTTTTGGTGTCGTTTGCGGTATAGTTTTTTTCACAGCCATATTTGGTATTTTTAATTTTGCATTCATTAAATTTGAAACGTTTGGTACATGAGCAATACGAACTTTTCCTACAAAAACAATTTAAATTCACATTATTATTCGTCAAAATTTAAAAATGTGCGAGAATAGATGACAAGATCAGAAATAAAAATTAAAATCGATTGGTAAATTTGAAAGATAAATGCAATTAAATAATTTTATCCGTCTTTTCTTGCAAAACAACTTTTGATCTGTAATCTCTGTGGCAACTATCACCTTCATAAGATGTGGATCTCCAATGATTCCACTTGTAGAGCCTGTATGGAGGATGACGAAACCTCCATACATGTTATTTGCACCTGCAGAAATCTGCAGGGCGTCAGACTTAGAATGTTCGAAACCTTGGATCCATCAATCCTGGGAGAGATCCCAACGGAAAAGCTGTGGGCAGAATTCTATAGCTTCATCCGATTTTAATAGCGCCTCTAACTCGAAGACGTCTCGTCTTTGACTAACTGGTCCTTCTCAATGAGGGCACAGACGACTCTTGGTCTAGGTGCTAGAGAGTCACTTGCGGTACCCCTCTTTTTGTTATTATTATTAGTCTCTATGACAGTCGAAAGTTTTAACGTCACTATGTACTATTTTTCTCTCTTTCTATTTGTACATTTAAATCGTTAATATTTTCGAACGTCAATTAAGGCAAAAGAAAATTCTAGACAAAAATATGAACGTTTAAAAAACTCCTAATTAAATAAAGAGGAAGATAATACATATAAAACTCTGTTTTGCAAGAAAGAGACGAGCAACAATCTTTGAATGCTTCTTTATTTTTTAGTCAATTTTAACTTTTTACTACTTTTACATTTTTATGGAGTAATGTGGCAAATTCGATATCAGTCATCTATCGAATTGTCCTAAAATTACCTGGAACATTTGGTGGAGCAGCCATAATTAGTTGAGTATTAGCAGGACGAATTAATTTTGGTTTATCTGGTATTGATGGCGTACTTTCCGGTATTGCTGGTGTATTTTCACTTGGTGGATTGAAAACCTGATTCATTTGGTGTACTTGTTGACTAATTTTATAACGTTCCAATAACAACTGAAAATCAAAATAATATAAAATTTTGAAATTAGTAATAGATTAAAATTTTTTTTACCCTTGATGATTCTGCCCGGAAATTTGGTTTTGCTGTTTTAATTTTTGTACATGGAGTCATGGCTGATGGATGCGCGATCCGTTGTTTTTTCAAAGGTGCCTCTTCTTCAACGTTCGGATGATCAGGAGGTCTTTTTTGGGCTTGAGGCTGAAAAAAAGATGTAATAAATATATATCATGGTACTTGATCAAAAAAAAAAGGTAAAAAATTTTGCTTACCACACTTGGCATATTTACACTATCTTCAAATATTCTACGACACTGTTCTTCGATATCATCGTCACTGGAAAAATCAACGTCATCTAGAAACAGACAAAAGCAGAGACGAATTAGACCCAAAATTTATTACGAAGTATAGATACAAGAAGCCCGAACGGTATAGGCATTTCCATGGTATTAATGTACACAATAATAAACCCAGATTATAGTTCTCTTTTCTACCACTGACTGCGCAAGAATTCAGGATGTACCGATGCTTGCACAAAATAATAAACTCAGATCATAGTTCTCTTTTCTGCCATTGGCTGCGCAAGAATTCAGGACGTACCGATACTATTATTATCTGTCCCCTAAATTGAGATCATTCGTTCAACATCCTTGTATCTATATTTATCCTTATATCCATCGTTCGGACTCCTTGTATCTATACTTCGTGAAGCTGACTGAATAACATAGTCAGACTAATTTAGGTATCGAGCCACTCTGGCGTTAAAAAGAACGAGGCATCAGACTCGTTGACACCAGAGGGCTTATCTTAAATGTCCCTTTCTTCTAAGTCTGCCATTCCTATAACAAGATACTTTGTAATTTACCGAATCAAGGAGTTGCTACGACAAGTCCATCTTGATTACAAGGATTTTCCTGAGAGGATTCTACACGCCAAACTGTACTTAGCCACAATTAAACCATTTGACTGTGTTCTCGAAACTCAGGAGAATACAGTTGAGAAAGGTGGTGGGACTCTTGCCAGGACACTGTCGATCGAACTACCATCTTCATAACTTGGGGATGTCAGATGATCCCACTTTGTAGTGCCTGTTTGGAGGACAATGAAATCTGCATATTCATGTTATTTGCACCTGCAGAAACCTTGGGTCCATCAATTCTGGGAACAATCTCGGCGGAAAAGCTGTGGAACTTTTTCTTCTTAAAATAACACCTCTTAGCCGGAAACGTTTCACCTCCAGGTGGCAAGCTATTCTCAAAGAAGGCATAGAGAACCCTTTGGTCTAAGTACTAGGGACCCATTTGCGGTATAACTCTTATCAGTATTATTATTATTATACTCACCAATATTCATATCCGCTGATGTTGCTGTTGACTTTTCACCCGAAACCGTTTCCGAATCATTAACATTTTTATCCGAACTACTACTTGTTTTACTCTTCGATGATGAAGAACTGCGACTTTTCGTTTTCGAGGATGAACTATGATGTGACGAGCTACTATGATGCGATGAACTTTTTGATTTATGTTTCGGTGACTTATCATGTTTACTTGGTTTCGAAGACGATGACGAGCTAGTTTTCGACGATTTCGATGAATGATGATGGCTTGAAGATTTCTTCTTGGACGATGATGACGACGACGAAGATTCTTTTTTATCTTTATGTGATGAAGAATGTTTTCGCTCCGAATCTTTCGATTCTTTTCGATCTGAATCTTTTTTATCATCTTTCTTTTTACTTACAGCATCGGATGATTCCCTTTTTGAATCAGACGATGATGTTTTCTTTTCATCAGTTCGTACTTCTGATGAGGTGGTTTTTTTATCATCAGAAGATCGAATCTCTGATGAAGATGTTTTCTTCTCATCTGAAATTCGACTGTCTGCTGATAAAGTTTTCTCTTTTTTCGAAGAGCTTTCTTTATCTTTCGAAGAACTTTCTTTATCTTTTGAAGAACTTTCTTTATCCTTCGATGAAATTTCTTTTGAAGAATTTTCTTTATCTTTCGAAGAGCTACTTTTTGAGCTACTCTTTGACGACGATTCTTTTTTAGAGGAACTTTCTTTTTTCGATGAATCTTTTTTCAAACTAGATGAAGATGATTTATCACGATCTTTCGATTTGGAACTAGATTTATCACGATGATCTTTCTCTTTCGATTTGGATCTGTGATGATGATGTGAAGATTTTGATTTATCTTTGGATTTCTTTTTATCACTGACATCTCCATCATCGTCATTTTTTACATCGTTCAAGATATCATTTATAAAATCCAGATCGGTATCTAATTCACTAATTTCAACATCATCCGTTTGATTCGTCACCTCAATTGTTGGCTCTTCCGTTGATAATCTTGTGTTGATTGTACCCTGTTTCGTTGGATTATACGTATGTTCTGTGTTAATCGTCGAATTATCTGTTACATTAGGAGAATAACTTAAATTTGAATTTGATATTATTGAATTGATATCCGTTGGCTGGTATGTAATATCCGTCGTTTTACCTAAAAAAAAAGAAATTATTCATATTATAATTGTCATAATTCTGAGCCTCTAACCCATAGACATAGACTATTTGTCGAAATAGAGACATACTAAGCGTGTTCTACGATTACTACAGAAACTGTCATAGTGAACAGGAGGAAACGATGACTCATCTCTTCTATAATTGCCGAGAAGATTAGCATATTCAGGTTCAAGAACTAGATTTCTTCAGATATCACAATAGGCCTAATGACCTCAGCGTGTTTCACGCGGACAGCGATTGCAATCTAAACTTTTGACTGATAGATCATTGTGTTACCCTATTTGAGGAATTTACTTCGATAAATTTATCCAAAGTTTTTGTGTTGTGATCATTGTGTTTCCTCTATACGATAGGAACCGTTGGAGATTCTCGAATTGTGGAGATTTAAGTTCGATAAAATAATTCAGTATCTTTCTTAGCTATATCCCCGGTAAGCAATTTACGAAATATTAGAAAAAAAAGTACAGAACACTATCACTTAAGTTTAGAATTTTGAAAAGCTACTTAAAATAATCATAAATTTAAATTGGACTTACCCTCGGAATTCTGTGACTGTGGTACATACTGTTGACATTTTCGCGCTTTTAACTTCGCACTAGGATCCGTCGGTATGTATTTCTCTTTCGTGCTCTCCGATGATGATCCATTTCGTGGTCCCGTTGATGTCGGTGTATACGAGTATGCTGTTGATGTGGGTAATTGAGATAGATTTTGTGTCGGAATATATTGAACACTCTTTGGATCCGTGTCCGTATCACCGGGTGACGAATCATATTGGAATTTTAAGAGGGACGATTTTGTGTTCGGTTTGGTGATAGGACGTACAGGGGGGCGATACGGTGTATTGTGAATGGGTAAATGCCGTCGTATATTCTCACCATTTTGATTCTTCAATTGTGTTATCGGCGTTGGACTGTACGTGGCTTGGTGACTTTCTTGACGGTTATTTGGTTGAGTATTTAAATGAATATCTTGAATTGTGTCGCTCACTAATTTATCAAAATTTTTTATTGGACCAATTTTGTTTTCTAATATTTTCGCGCCTGCTATGATGTATTCCTGTTCTTCATCTTGCAATGAACCTATTTATGAAAATAAAAGTATGCCATTATTAATACTGAATGTTTCAAAAATTTGTTTTACCAAAATATCACGGAAAAAAATCAAAGTGAAGGGGCACGGTTCACTTCATGATGCAATCAAACGATTTTTTAATGTATATCGGTATATATTTTATTAAAAAGGTTTCATTCCATGCCAAACCAACAAAGAACTTAATTCTCGTATTAAATTTTTCAAAAACATTTCTACTTAGATATGCTTCCAGTTAGTATGGCCAAAAATTAATTTTCTAACACAAATCGTTTTGCCATTCAATTTAGCTGATTTGACAATAAATGGCGGAAAACGGTTACTTAAATCACTTTTGCTAAAAATGGCCTTTTGTCCATTACGTTCACCCTGAGATCTACGAGTCGGCCATGCCTTTAATGGGGTTGAATTAACACAGGTCTGCGGGTTTTTTGGCCCTTGCGTTTACCCTTCGATGGGGTACACTCCATGTAATATATGTAATTGCACCAAAAGTGAATGTAAACATTAACCAAAATGGCTCTTGAAAACATGGCAAATTAAGGGTACCCCATTCCTTAGGTATCCTTAGATACATTTCAAAAGCCAAATTTGTTAAAAAAAGTTTTTGAATACCTTCCATGGCCAATCAATTGGTTCATTATTCAAGGCAATTTCGGGGCATTCCAAAAATTTAAACATTTTAAGACCTTACTACGATCAATGCAACTACGTTAAATACTCAAAAATTTGAAAAAAAAAACCGAAACTATAATATAAATAAAAAAAAAGACATGAAATACCTTTTTTCGAATGTCTAAAGTGGCAATACGGCCGATCACATGAACCAGCATCGTAAAATAAACACCGTATATTCGTAAAATATCCTTTACTCGGTAACATGTAATGTTTTTATTACAACTTAAAAAATATTTTCGATCATAAAGAAAATTTTGTGGTTGAGTTTTCGCGAAGTTGTGTTTTATTATTCGAATTGTTTGAAATTATTAAATAAATAACTTTGTATTTAGCTGTATGTAATGTGTTGTTTGCTTTTTTTGATAAATAATATTATATAGTATAATTTGTTTTTATATTTTCAAAAAATATATTATTTAGTTTCTTCTATTAATGTCATTTTAAAAAAAGCAATTTTTATTGCTCATTGAATTCATAGATAAATAATACTTGTAAAGAAATAATATACAAGTATTTGTGCGCACGCATTATAATTTTATGTTTAAATTTTTTTAACTTTATTTAAAAACTAAATTCAATTAAATATAAATTAAATAATCTATTTATTAGTTATATTTATTAAAAATATTACAAATTTGAATATTTATTTAAGTCAAGAAGTGAACAAAATTTTTGATTTTATATATGACTATTAAATGGGTTTATTCACCTAAAGGATAGTTTATATGCGTAATTGAAAACGGATTGTCTATGACGTCAATCGTACTTTGTTGATAGTAGCGCTACTGGTGAAGGGGTTGGCGTTAAAATAAAATATTATGAAGTAAATTATGGTTTCCATACCTCGAAGTTTAACTAAAACTTTTTTCAAGTATCCAATTGTCAAATGAACTGTATATATTATTTTTTTAAAGGGTACCTCTTAAAAAAAATTGAAAAAACCATGAAAAAATTGTGGATTGGTTAAAACTAAGTGTATGAGATAACTTCGACTCAAAAAATTCTAATATCGTGTTCATTTGACGATTGGACGGACAGTTTTGAGAAAAACAACGTCTTAGAATGATTTCTGATGTTATCTCGAAAACTAACCTACTGATCAGCAAATGAATTTACCTTTTAAAATGAGTTTCATTAAATTTCGAAACAAAAATTTAGTTTATAAGGTAAATTTAGCCCAAAAAATACAAAAAAAAAGTTTATTTAACAATTGGTTGATCAGTTTTTGAGATAATGTCTAACATCCAGAACAAAAAGCTGGTACCTCGGAGCGATTCTAGAGATATCTCGAAAAATACTCATATAATTAAGAAATGAGCTGGGTTTTATGTTTTTTGGATTTTAGTTAACCTAAATAATCCATAGACACAATAATTTGGTTATTTTTGCGATTAAACACCAAGTTCCTAAGACAACAATTGAAGAATTTGCTCCGGAATATCATTCTTCGCATACGATTTTAATGCTAATTGCTTTTTAGACCCATGTTTAGCATTAAAAATGCACGTTTTGCAATACTTTATCAAAATTTAGATAATCATTTTCGATGTAAACACTACTTTATAATCCACCCATTACATTGCGTAATATTTACAATAGCGGGAAACTTAAAATGATCATATAAAAATACACACACAAATTACATTTAAATTATAAATAAAATCATATTACATAACAAATAATTATCAATCGATTTAATAAAAAAATTCAGTAATAATAAAAAATAATTTAATTATTTATTCCGAAAATATACTTCTAAAGAAACAAATAAAATTCAAATTTGAAAAAAAAGTGACATTTGTGTAATAATAGGAAATCTATAAAACCGATATTGGCAGCCTACTAGAAAATATTCATATGTTCTAAACCATTATACCCGTTGAAGCGAACTTATATGAATCGAATATATAATTTTTTTCAATAGAAATGCCGACTATTTATCAATTTTAAGTGATTTACACTTAATTTTTATACATTTCTGTTTTTTTATTTATATAAATTCATCAATTTCATTTATAACACAATATTCAAATAATTCAAGTAAGTACTTAAAAAAAAAAATGAATTTTTTTTGTATTCATTATTAAATTGAAAATGAATTTTTTTTCGTAGATACCTGTCTGAAATGGAGGCTTTAATTCCTGTTATTAATAAATTACAAGATGTGTTTAATACGGTTGGAGCTGATTCTATACAATTACCACAAATCGTTGTCTTGGGTGCTCAGGTAAGTGAGCTCAAAATTGAGTCATAGCTGTATAATTTTTGTAACGTGTATGTAATTCTATTATGACTTCATTCATTTTATTGAAAATACAGTAAAACTTAGTTAAATGGGGCCTAGATAAGAGGTTAACCTTTGGTATTGAAATTAAATTTCAAGTACTGACGTTTTCCCTCTTTTAAGAATTATGACTCAATATATGACTCTTTTGATCGAAGGAAAAGAGTGTCTGCGATTAAATTTGATGAAGAGAGCTTATATTTGATCTATATTTGGAGGAACCGTGTCTGCGATTAAATACATTTTCTTTGACATAGGAGATTTCTCTTCGAACTTATAGACTTTTTTCTCAACACGAAGATTTATCTCTGAGACTATATAGTTATATTTCGACAATGTTATCAAATAGACACACTTTATCTCATAAATGAGCTAATATCATATCTGAAAGATTATAATTTTTTTTTTCTGGCCAAGGAAAAGTGTCAGAGATTATAAATAAGATAACATAAGATTATAAACAGAACCATTTCATGAATCGGACAATGCCTCCGGAAAATTTTTGATCCAGGAAATGTATCTCCGAAATTCAAGACATTTTCTAGTGAGACACATCTTCGTCTCTGAAATTATATTTTACTTGAGATAGTTGTATCTCCGAAAAAACATTTCTTCCAGACTATAGATTACTTTCTGATGAAGTGGCTTCCCTGAGGTCAAATACATTTTAGAGTCGATTAATCGAGGAATAGCATATTTAAGCGTTTGAAAACATTAATTATGAATTTTGATGTTTAAATTATTCTTTATAATATCGCATTACGAGGTTTTACTATATTAACAATTTCGCTTTTAATGATTTTTTTTAGAGTTCTGGTAAAAGTTCAGTAATTGAAAGTCTGGTTGGGAAATCATTTTTACCCCGTGGAATTGGTATTGTTACACGACGACCTCTAATTCTTCAACTGGTGTACTGTCCTAAGGACGATCGTGAATATCGTAGCGCTGAAGTTGGTACTCTTGATTTGGACGAATGGGGTGTATTTTTACATAAACCAAATGAAGTATTCAAAAATTTTGAACAAGTTCGTAAAGAAATCGAAGAAGAGACAAATCGTAAGGCTGGTACGAATAAAGGAATATGCCCGGAACCAATCAATTTAAAAATATTCTCATCGGCTGTTGTAAATTTAACATTAATCGATTTACCGGGTATCACAAAAGTACCGGTTGGAGATCAACCGGAAGATATTGAACAACAAATACGAGATTTAGTCGTTAAATATATAGCAAATCCAAATTCAATTATTTTAGCTGTTGTTACGGCAAATACTGATATGGCGACATCGGAGAGTTTGAAATTATCACGAGACGTTGATCCGGATGGTAGACGAACGCTTGCGGTTGTTACCAAATTAGATTTGATGGATGCTGGAACAGATGCAATTGATATATTATGCGGACGTGTTATTCCAGTAAAATTAGGTATAATCGGTGTTGTAAATCGTTCTCAACAGGATATTATGAACAACAAAACAATTAAGGATGCGTTACGCGACGAGGAAGCATTTTTACAACGTAAATATCCAACTTTAGCAAATCGTAATGGGACCATGTACTTAGGAAAAACATTAAATCGCTTACTAATGCATCACATTCGAGACTGTTTACCCGATTTAAAAACCCGTGTCAATGTGATGGTCTCACAATTTCAAACATTACTATCATCGTACGGTGAAGATGTTTCCGATAAAAGTCAAACTTTATTACAAATTATCACAAAATTTGCATCTGCGTATTGTTCGACAATCGAAGGTACTGCACGAAATATTGAGACCACGGAACTATGTGGAGGTGCTCGAATATGTTACATTTTTCATGAGACTTTTGGCAAGACATTAGATTCAATTCATCCGTTATCGGGACTAACCAAGATGGATATTTTAACGGCAATGAAAAATGCGACAGGTCCTCGACCTGCGTTGTTCGTACCAGAAGTATCGTTTGAGTTGTTGGTGAAGAAACAGATAGCACGTTTGGCTGAGCCTTCGTTAAGGTGTGTGGATTTAGTTCATGAAGAAATGCAACGTATTATTCAGCATTGTGGTACCGAGGTCCAACAAGAATTGTTACGTTTCCCCAAGTTACATGAACGTATTATGGACGTGGTGACACAGTTACTTCGAAGACGATTACCAACAACTAATGCTATGGTGGAAAACCTAGTCGCAATTGAATTAGCATACATTAATACAAAGCATCCCGATTTCCATAAAGATGCAGCCCTAGTACCGTCTCTATTGAATACCGAAAAAGATATTATTTCTATGAAATACAAACAACATTCACAACGACCACATTCGTCTCACGATTCTTCGGAACCACTTGGTACATCGAAACGAGGTCCAGTACTAGCAAACCAACCACTAGGTCCACCAACTAATACACCTAGTATGGATACTAATAATTGGTTAGCATCGATATTACCTGGTAAAACTCATGATGAAGGTACGCAGCAGAAGAATCAAACACCGACTTCACCACCGAATCAAGGTGATCAACAAGATCAACGAGACGAATACGGACAAGGGCAGCCAACACGGACACCACAAAAGCCGGTGAATTTGTTACCAGAAGTACCATTGAATACTAATCGTGTACTTAATGAAAAAGAATCGCATGATTGTGATATTATTGGTAAGTTTATTCTTCATTATTTCTTTACAAGATGTTTCAGAGTAATAATAATAATAATAAAATATAGGAGGGGTATTGCAAATGGATATATAGCACCTAGACCAAGGGGTCCTCTGTACCCCTCCTTACGAACAACTTGTCATACGAAGGATGATGGATTAAGTTGATTGTCACCCCCTCCTGAAGTAGCTCAGCGAAGCCTTTGAACGAATCCCCTCCTCCTCTTGACCGAGTCACGTGGGTTATGGATGTTCCCTTATACATTTTGATGATACTAATATTAATAATTTTTTTGTTTTTTGTCCACAGAGCGTCTTATTAAATCATACTTTTATATTGTGAGAAAATCTATTCAGGATTCAGTACCAAAGGCAGTAATGCATTTCTTAGTCAATTATGTTAAGGATAATCTACAATCAGAATTAGTGACGCATTTGTATAAATGTGATAATGCTGATCGATTGTTGAATGAATCCGAGCATGTAGCACACCGGCGTAAGGAAGCCGCCGATATGTTAAAGGTATGTTTTTAATATACAGTCAAAACTAGTCATAATGACATTGTAGGAAATAATAATGAATCAATTCTTGTCACTCACAAAGTGTAAGCAATTTCGTACACGGTACGCATAGGGTAGAGGGTTCGATTCCCGCCATCACATGTACTGCATGATATATGCATGAAGTAGGTGTACTCAACCTCTCAAAATAATTTAGGAGCTGAAATTATCTGCGGAAAATGAGTCATAACACAATGGTATCGCAATGGTCTATGGTCTAAGTGTGACCCTCGTGGACTTAACCTAAACCCAACTTAACCTAACCTAAATAACATATAATTATGATTGTTATATCTATTAATCGTTATTAGCGATATGTACTTTTTATCACTCTGGAAAAATTATCTTTTGAGGGAAATGTCACTAGGGGTTAATTTAGTTTCTCTTCTACTAAAGATAATGCTTTTCTGAAGAAAAAATAAAGCCCACTCGTCAAAAAGCAAACTGGAATTTCAAAGGATCAAATTGGTGCGAACGGTATATCATTTTTTCTCGGACAAGGAGAATAACGGGAAGTTGAAACCTCGTCATTTGGCGATAATAATTCGTACTAAGTAAAATAGGTCCGGTTTGAGTTGTTTAGACTACTAGGTTACTTATCGCATATAAATAGGGGGAAGAGTCTAGAATTTGTGACGTTATATTTGTTACGGATTTGTAAAAATTGTGCCGCAATTTATGTTTGAATTCAGTCAGGACTTTATCAATTTGTCGCAATAAATGATTCATTGTTTTATAATTGATGTCACAACAACTGATTTTGACCGTACATGGAGAAATTTATTTTACTGAAATATTATATTTTATTTTCAGGCTTTACAGGAGGCAAATCATATAATTAGTGAAATACGAGAGACACATATGTGGTAAAGCTCTCCTGTGTTATTGTTTTTTTTGTTGAAAAAAACACCTCTGTTCGTTCACTTGTAGTCATTATTTGTACATTTTTTTTTGTTTTATTATTATTACTTTTAATATCCAATTTAAATATTTATTATAAATAAATTTTCAAGAAAGACCTTTCATTTTTCTTTTGTTTTTTTTTTCTTTTCTTTTTATTATTATTATTATTTTTGGTGTATAGTTTTGTTTATTTTACAGTTTTTCTTTTTCGGTAACATATCGGTTACAAGTCGGTTAAGATCGGACATAGATCGAAATGTGTAGCCTGAAAGGAAAATTGTACTCATAAAGCTATGTTCACACTCTTATACAATGAAACACATTATTAATTGACGTTGCAAAACGTGGAAATGTTAGTAAATTCTGATATTCTAAAGTTAGAGAATAGTCAGGTAATATTAAAATCAATTGGGGAAAATATCTCAAGATCTGATTCTTCATCGATACCTCGGAGTGTATGTATTGGTATCAGTTTAACTTTAAAACGTAAAATATCTATTTCTTGAAGTGATTTACCTCCTTATTGAATATCCTTTATAAGAATAAAGTTTCTAAGTTCTAAAATATAAAATTTTTTATCGAAAAAACTTTGTAAATATTTAACTTGGAGAAAAAAATGACAAGACGGTAAATTGTAGTAAATTTTATTTTCTATAATTTATTAAAAAAAAATAAAGAGACGTTATTTTCTCTTGAGTGTCTATCCCTATTTTCCTGAAACTTTATTGTTGCAAGAAAATTTCAGAATGTGTGCAAGGTGTGAACATGGCTTAAAGTTTCATCTACAATAACATGAATACATATTGTAGGAATTAATTATTCCGTTAAAATTTAATTTGTGAATTTATGCTCCAGACTTTCAAAAGCGTAAAACTAAACCCTTCGTTAGAAACGTCCAAATGATCGTTTTGCTAAAGCATTGACTGTGCGTTTACATCGAGATGAGATAAGAGCATTAGCATGTGGACATCTATACTAAAAACTCATTGTAAGCGCGCGTATATCTGAAACGAAACTTTTTATGTAGTTTATTCGTGTTATTGTAAACGAGACTTTAAAATGAAACATTCTAATACAGGTCCGTACTGGTTTAATTGGTAAATTGAGCTTGCGTAAAAAGTGTGAAATCAACAATATTTTCCAGTTAGGTCCTGTTTTTTTTTTGGTATTTTCTTTTCCAGTCATACAGTAAAATTCAGATTAACTATGTATTCTAGACAGGGCTGTATTTAGGACGAGGTCGGAGATTCACGATCTCCACCAATTCGAAGAAAATCAGAATATTTTGATGATTCACTTTATAACCCCACAGAAACAAAATTTTTTAACCGAAAAGTTCCATAGAGTGTTCGTTGTCATGGGATTGTTATGTCACATTCAAATGTCCCGCACAATGCTAATCAGTTGTGGTATGTGTTCTGAAACATACTTGCGTGAAATTCATTTCTTATAAGTAACATTTAAATTCCCTCGTTGTTCTATGCGATGAATGCGATTCATATTATGTTATATGAATTGGTATTTGGATTAATTTGAATTTTACTGTATTTTTTAATCGATGGTTTAAAGCGCACGATTAAAAATTCACAGCAACAATGAATTAGTTTTATGTATTATTCTATGATGTTTTAGGAAATTTTCATCAATGTCTTAAATGCAAGATGTCTCACATATGCGCGTGCGCGTACGGTAGGTTGTACAAAACATATTTCAAGTAATTTTATTAAGTGAATTGTTAGATAAAAATAATTAAAAACACGAATTAATTATTATCAAAATCAAGGCAATGTAATTATGTGTATATAGATAAATGTACATAAAGGCTGATTCTCATGTGTTTAAATTTAACGGATAATAAAAATTTGATAAAATTCATTTGGGTCGGTGTATCACCAAAGATAAACTGGAAGTAAAGCGAACCCGGGAGTGAATTTAAACTTAATAAAAACCTTAAAAAGACATATTTAGGACATGGATAAGTTCAGGATCTTGCAAAAAATTTATATAACTTTGAATTTCCATCTATGTACTAACCAACTATTAGGCCATTTTAAAAATCTACCCAAGAAAATGTTTGTGATGTTGAAATTATCAACATCAGACAGTTCACTTAAAAGACTGGTCATATGCTTTTTATTGGTAATGCGTTCCTCAGTTAACCACCAGAATTACGTTCTGTCAAACCGACACAATCGTCGTTGGTAATGACATCACAAAAATAATATGAAATTTTAATTTTTTTAGGTTGTAAATCTAAGAAAGAGGTAAAATATCATAATAATTCTTTTAAAGGTTAATTCTAAAAAAAATTTGCTTATTTAATTTTTTTTCTTAGTCTGAAAAATAACGGAGAACTTAGTGGGTAAAGATATTACCGTTGAGAAGAATCAGAACTGTATCGTTAGTATCTTTATTAATGCATTCTTCAGATAATCGCTTCCATATCACGTTGAAAGTGAACGACTTGAAGAACGATATCGAACCCTACAATTAACGTATGTCAAATAGGATGAGAATCTGGCTTTATAATTATCTGGTAATAATTACATTTGTGTTTTAGACATAATGCTTAATTTGAATATAATTATCACCTCAATTAACTAATTTTAATTTAAGTTCAATTTTTTGTTGTTTTTGAAATTTGCTAATGGATAAACAGGTTTTTTCAAAACTCTGTGAATATTTTTTTGTTTGTATTCAGTAATTTTAATATGCTTGGGTGGCCAGAAAATGGAATCGTTTCAGGATAGTATTAATTATAGTAGGTATATAGTAAAAGTTTTTGGAAAATTCTGAATGCAATCGCAAACAAGAAAAATATATTATTAAAATGCAT
Organism: Chrysoperla carnea; assembly: GCF_905475395.1. Classification (NCBI taxonomy): domain Eukaryota; kingdom Metazoa; phylum Arthropoda; class Insecta; order Neuroptera; family Chrysopidae; genus Chrysoperla; species Chrysoperla carnea. The sequence continues at coordinate 23,129,798 of NC_058342.1, read as the reverse complement.
TTATTTGTTAATTTTCATTGTGATTTTATTGAAAAGCTGTTATTAAAGAAATTTAAATAAATGTTTTAACAAAAATTCATAATTTTTTAAAATTTTTAATACCATTTTCCTTGGGTCGTCTTTAAATGTTCGGTGTCCATGTTTACTAACTAAAATCACACTTTTTGGAAGAAAAATAAAACTCGGATCATGACAATATTTAAAGCAATCTCTTATAAAGCAACTCATTTTCCTGAGGACACTTTTTTGCAACTCTAGCTTACTAATATGTCCTTTCTGCTATCCCCATGAATTGAGTTGTTGAATAAAATTTTTGTTGTTGACAAAAATGGAAAGCTCGCATATAAGTTCATAATAATTTTAAAGTTATATATATAGTTTTAAAAAACTTTTCAAAAGAGAAACGAAAGCGCCCGAAGAAAATAATTTTCGCAAAACATCGTGTTACGTAATATTTTTTATTATGCATGTATATATTTATACATAGGCTTTTTTATTTTAACATTTCTACGTCACAAACATAGCACACTATGCATAAATAACATTTGTAATCTGTGAATTCCTTTTTATATCTTATATATTATTACTCTAGCAATTTTATTTCTGTCCATACCTTATCTTTCTTCCTCCTTTATCAAATTCCATGATTCACACCTCATTTTGAAGCTTATTATGTTTCGGTTTGACGAAAAATATACTCTCGGTCTAAAAATGTACCGCTTAGGCAAAAACAAGCTAGACAAATAATTTGAACGAAAAAATATCATAAATTTAAATAATTAGTTTATTTTTTTAGTTTGTTGTTTTTAGCCACGGATACAGGTAGCCCACGAGTTACGGTAACTACGGGAGCGGAATTCCATTCCATCTCATAGCGTTTAATTTTTCATGGCGATTAGGAAAAATTCCCCAAACTGATATTGTGACATGTCATATTACACCGATTACATCTTACTTATTATCCATCATTAATTATCATTAAAGAATTATTTCATTTATTTTTTAATAATTATATGTTTTGAATAATTTAAATTTATAATTATAAATAATTTTAATACAATACATAATTACATAAAAATCGTCACATGTTTTAATAACTGAGGATTTGTTTTCATATGAAAGACATAAATTTATAATATTTTTGACCTCACTGACAATTTTATTATAAAGTGTAGGTAAAGTTCACCTTTTTTGTAGGTCTTTAAATCGTGCAAAAAATTGATCACGATCTTTCATTGAAAATAATGTACGCTAAGAATAACCCGGCTAGGTAGATGAGTTGGACTGAAGAATCATATGAGATATATACCTTAGAGGTCCTTAAATCGAAACAACGCTCTGCTAACAGAATTTTTTTTAAACAAAATTGTATCTTATTTTCTTTGATATGAACCATAACAGTTGCATAACAGGTTGGCTGATAAGTCCCCGGTCTGACACATAGATGGCGTCGCTAGTATTAAATGCATATTATTTTTATATAGTACCAACCTTCAAATGATTCGTGTCAAAATTTGACGTCTGTAAGTCAATTAGTTTGTGAGATAGAGCGTCTTTTGTGAAGCAACTTTTGTTATTGTGAAAAAAATGGAAAAAATGGAATTTCGTGTTTTGATAAAATACTGTTTTCTGAAGGGAAAAAATACAGAGTCCGGAAACTCATTATCAAGCCAAGTTTTTGCTTCCACTGTATTTTTTCCCTTCAGAAAACAGTATTTTATCAAAACACGAAATTCCTTTTTTTCCATTTTTTTCACAATAACAAAAGTTGCTTCACAAAAGACGCTCTATCTCACAAACTAATTGACTTACAGACGTCAAATTTTGACACGAATCATTTGAAGGTTGGTACTATATAAAAATAATATGCATTTAATACTAGCGACGCCATCTATGTGTCAGACCGGGGACTTATCAGCCAACCTATTAGTTCCTTTTCTCCTATTGGCAGGGAGCATATAGTAGATGGAGGGCATAGTTAAATCGACCGTAGCGCTGTTATCTTAACCCAATCACTAGAGGCGTTGAAACCCGTATACTCTTTTTTAACATTGCCAGTAAAGGGAGCCTTTTCCTCTATCTTATACTCTTTGATATGAATCATAACAGTTGCATAGTTCCTTTTCTTCTATTGGCAGGGAGTATAGTAGGTAGAAGGGATAGTTAAATCGACCGTAGCGCTGTTATCTTATATAATTTGCAATAAATCATGCGTCTCTTTTAATTGCTCACACGTAAATGATATAGAAATGTCTAGTTGCATTAGAAATTGCGAAAATAAGAACCAAAATTGTATTAATAATATTATTTAAATGTAAATTTACATAATTACTTATTTACAAAATAATATTAAATTTTCAATGTAATTCATATATACAAACCACAAACTTATATGTCAACTCATACAATTATAATTATAAAGTAGTTTATGGTTACCATGGAAATAGCCTGAGATAAAACTCATGCACGATGCCAATAGTTGTCATATTTTAATGTTCCAGGAAAAATGTATTTATTTACTGAACTCTGGAAAATTTAAGTTGATATCGGGAGACGGAAAAAATTTAACGATTTTTTGCGTCTTGATCAAATTTTAAGAGGTGGAAATCTTATTTTCTGCTCATGTGCATACTGTACGGGATATAAGCTTCTCAATGAGTGTTTTAATTTTTTGTTTTTGTAGTGTAACTTATAATTAGGGTGTAATTCCTTGCTATTTTTACTTTAAGATTTTCTTTGTTATGAAGGGGGTATTCTGCGTCTAGAAGCCTCAATTGTAGGCACTTTTCAAAGTAAGATTATAAGAAAAGGAAAAACATTTATGTAGCCATTTTTCCATATGATATTTTTGACATTTAAAAAATACAAAAAGAAAATTGTAAAAAAAAAATAAAAATTCTTTGAACTACAGGCTGTTGAAGTGGGGACTATAAAAAAACACGGCATTCGCATTCTGGTCGATACGATTCGAGCCCTTGTAAGTGATCTGAATCAAAAAATTCCTATAATAAGTAAAGATTGTCAATTTCAAAGAAATCGATCGAGTAGAATTTGACTCTTAGTTTCAAGAAAGACGCGTTTTAAGTTTGAGAGACAATTCCGGCGAGTAACTCAGATAATAATATTACCCACAGATCCATACATTATCCTTCTACTTCATATGCAATGTTTGCAAAGTTATTTCTGCTAACCGAGCTGTTTTGCCTTCTAAGCTCGCAATACAGAGCGATCAATTCAAACTTCGTTACCAAAAAATCCACTGTATCTCCGAAAATAATTCAAAATTTGAAAAATCCGTTTAAGGACATATTCTTAAGGGTCTAGCCTTTGTAAATAAGCAAGAAAAAAATCGATTTCTTCAAATTTGTAGACCAGAATACTGCCACAAGTACCTACACTTGAATATATGTTAGCGATGGGTGTAATATTACATATTTTGACGTCAAATTTTCTTGGAATGGTAAATTTTTAACTAAACACAAAAATCATGCACGCGATTTAACAGATCGATATCGTGGTAATGGCGTTGGTAATTAGTTTACATTTAATAACATGAAAACACCTGAATTATTCATACTCGAATTAATGTTTAGATCATGAATCGAATGAATGGATGCTATATGTGCGTCCGAAGGTTACGTATGAAAACTTACCTAGTTAATAAGTGAAGAACAACAACTCATCTGATTAGAAACGGATTTTTTTTTGAAAAACAAAAATAATAAACAATGTCAATGAGTATGATTCTTGAGTGCTCGAATTTTTTAGTGATAAATGATAATACAGGGAAATGATTACACACAGTTAATTGCATTCATTTGATTAAAATTACTCATTTTCATATGAGTAGAAAAAAACCATAGGCATCTATTTTCATTATTTTAAGGATGTACGAACACCAGGTAATTTTAAATAAAAAGCTTGAATTTTTATACCATGCATATATGTAATATGTCGCCCTATTAGCTCAGTTGGTTAAGGCGTTACCAATTCCGTCCGCGGTATGCTGTAAAATTAATTTAATTAATAGTTGTGATGGGCTGGTGTAGTGCATGGTATATGCATGAAGGAGATGCACTACGCCTCTGAAATTGAGGAGCTGATAAATGAAATTATCAGCGGAAAGGTGGTAAAACACATATATGGAATCACAATGGGCTCTATAGCCTAAGTGGGTCCGTCGTGGACAGCCAATATAACCCAACCCAACCCAACTCATATATGTAATATGCAAGGTATAATAAGTTTAGTCCCAAGTTTGTAACGCTTAAAAATATTGATCCTAGACATAAACTTTTGGTATAGATGATCATAAAATCACCTAATTAGTCCATTTGCGGTTGTCCGTCCGTCTGTGGACACGATAACTCAAAAACGAAAAAAGATATCAAGCTGACATCTAAAAAGTGAGTATTTTTGTAATTTGTAAGATAAAGCAAAAGTTCAGCAAAAAATATTCCTTATAAAAATATAAACAACTTTTGTTTGAAACATTTTTTCGTACCTAAACATCACTGTTTACCAGAGAGGGCGCAAATTAGGCGTAAATTGTATGGTATGTACCTATTATATGGAAATATCAGTTATGTATGTGTGACATGTAATGCGATAAAGTAATCAACACTGTCTATACATGGTATTTCAACAATTAACTCAGTCAATTGTTCGTTTTCACTTATTTTAAATATGAAGTTAGACTAAGTCTAAATCAATTTGAATGCGTAATCAACACTGTCTATACATGTTATTTCAATAATTCACTCAGTCGATTGTTTGTTCTCACTTGTTTAGTAAAAAAATTTTCAATTGTGTGTCTTTTGAACAGACGCCAATGTGAATTGTTTCTTTAGACATGAGTATGATGAATGAAAAAAAAAAATTGTTTGAAACATTTTGAAAAAAAAACTAACAAGTGTTTGATTATTTATTTATCACCTGATTAAATAATAATCAAAATGATATAATAAATAGTAATAAACAAATCAAATTATATAAATTTGTTTACCTTGATGTGCATTCACATATTGTTTTAAACTCCTTTCAAGTGTTTAAACATTTTCTCAACAATGTTACTCAAATTTTCTATCTGTGTTATTTGTAAGTACAATATTCATACATTTATAATTTTATTTATTCCAGGCCCTTCTTTTTCATTGGACACTGTGGGCAACTACCCAGACCCCAGTGAGTACCATCCGCATTGGGTGGTACCGCAGTTTGAACATTAGGTGGTCCAATAAATGGCCCTGATAACTTTCACTCAGTGCCGGATTTACACAGTCAGCAAAAGAGCAATTGCGGTCTGACGGACCTGACTCATCTTTTTAGCTGAATCAGCTATTTTTAGCGCTATATGATTTGAAATATTTTTAATTTTATCTTTGTTTAAGTTTGTGGCTACAGATCATTATAGATTTTTGAATTTCCATAAAAAATTGAAAATAACTTAAGTAAAATCAATTTTCTAACAAAAATATAATCGAAATCGGTCCTGACTCTATTACCAGAATACAAATAACCTTTTTCATTAAAGTTTCCATATAGGCAATTGTTGATACAATTAATTTAACAATACCTGAATAAATTTTAATACCAAATAAAAGAAACTTGAATTTTTCAAAACTGGTAGAAATCGGTATTCAAACTTATCATACGATTCAAATTTACCGTTGAAAGCTTAGCAGACCTTAAAAACATAAATTATAATATTAAACTTTGGCCGAAATTTTGGATAACTGTCATAAGATCTGATGTAATAAATATTCAATAGCTACTCCAAATCTTTCGTCAACTTTGGATTGTGGATAACTGCAAAAGTTTCGTTTTCATATTTTGATGGCTCGGAGAAAAGTTACACATCGAAAATTTTACTCATCAAAATTTGTTACCAAGAAATACGTAGTCTCAAATATCCTCTTATTTCGTTGAGAGCTACCTTAAACCAAGAAATTACTACTAAACGACAATTTTGCTCATCAATTTTTTTTCCAGTAGTTTTAAGTGTATGTGAAGTGTTAGATTCACATCCAACGGGATCCACAACTTCTATTACCCATAATACTCAGCAAGTACGAACGCCAAGTGGAATAAGTTTAATTCATACAGTTTATCGCAGTAAGTACAATTTAATTTTTATACCATGTTCATAACCGTCCCAGTGGTCGAGCGGTCTAAGGCGTTAGTCTAGGACCGTTTCGCTACTCACTGGGAGGTTGTGGGTTCGAGTCCAGGCAGCGGCAGTGCGAACAGTCATAATTAATAGAGGTGCAGAATTGATCCCATTGTCGTCGCTTGGATAAGAACGAAGTAACCGAATCCACCCAGATCAAAATGTAATTGTAAATATGTATACGTAGTTAAATAAATAAAGATGAACAAATAATGATGTGGATATATTTCTTTACCAGGATTCCTCCCAAGGCAAGTAGGACCAAACTTGTAACACGATATTATTTTTTTTCTTTTTGCAGATGATACAGAAGTATTCAAGATTAATATTGCTGGGGGTGCTGACTTCCCCCAAGTAAGTTGGGGAACTTGTGGAAAAAATTGTTGGGACTTTGAAGCAGCATACGTCGATATCCAAGAAATTTCTGAAGGTCATACCCGTATGGTATGGACAGTTCGAGATCCAAATACAACATTATCGGATTGCGTTCACTTAAAAAATCAAAGTTGGTTTGGTGGTCCGGAACAAAAAGAACAATATTGGCCAATAGATGAATTAAAGCTTAACGATTTTGCTTATATTACGAAGGAAGATGGAAATTGTGCGGTTATTGAACCATATTGGTTATCCGAAGTGGGTGCTTATATTCACATCGATTCTGACACCCCGTTATTTGTAACACAAAATCGAACAGAAGATACCGAAAAAGATCGAGTTTGTTTCACTGCCAAAATCGATGGACCTTACATCCAACGCAAAAATTTCACATTCACTTACGACATTGTAGTGAAAGAAAACGTGAAAGAGGCTCACAAACATGCTGTGAAAACATTCTTCGGTAAACCAACTGGAATACCAAATGCAAAAATGTTTGAAGAACCAATTTGGTCCACTTGGGCGAAATTCAAACGTGACGTTAACACCACAGTCGTTGATACATTTGCCAAAGAGATTCTTGCAAACAATTTCACAGGACAATTCGAATTGGACGACGACTGGGAAATATGCTACGGTGCATTAGAATTCCGTAAATCTAAATTCGAAGATCCAAAAGCCGTTGTGCAAAAATTACACGATCAAGGTTTCCGTGTAACACTTTGGGTTCATCCTTTCATCAATACAAATTGTGATCCATATTTTAAAGATGCGAAAGAGAAAGGTTATTTGGTAACAAATGAAAATGGTGAAGTTGAAACACAATGGTGGAATAGTGGTAAAGGAGAAGCATCTCTTGTTGATTTTACAAATGAAGAGGCAAGAAAATGGTGGGCAGAACGTTTATGGAAATTGAAAAATGAAACCGGTTTGGACAGTTATAAATTTGACGCTGGTGAAACCAGTTGGGCACCTCAAGTAAGTAGAAACTTTGTCGATTATTTCGATAGGAGAAATAAAAACTGATCTCAATTTACAATTTCAGATTCCAGTTTTCTTTGGCGGAAAAAATGAAACTTTCAACAAAGTACCAAATTCTTTCACCACTGAATATGTGAAAACATGCGCTCAATTTGGGGATTTAATTGAAGTGCGTTCCGCGTACAAATCACAAGAGTTGCCAATATTTGTACGTATTGTGGATAAAGATACTCGTTGGGGCTTCGAAAACGGTTTACGCACTTTGATTACGACGTTGTTACAAATGAATTTAGCTGGATATCCATTAGTGTTACCTGACATGGTTGGTGGAAACTTGTATGGAAATGATACAATTACTGGCGAATTATTTATTCGATGGCTACAAGCTAATACATTTATGCCAAGTGTTCAATTTTCCTTGGTCCCGTGGGATTTCAAAGACGAAAAGATTGATGTAAGTTTTTTTATCCTTTCTAAAACCTTTAAAAAAAAATAAGAAAAGTTTTTGTTTTTTAAGAAAACAAACAATTGACTGAGTTTATTGTTGAAATACCCTGCATAGAAAGTGTTGAATGACAGTGCTTGCATTATTTTAAATAAATTAAGAGAGTTTAAAAAATCAACCCAATTATCGAAGCTTTTTGGCCGCCATTTGTTTTGGTTTGCGAAAATTTTAAACCGAACCATGACGCCTCGCTTTGCATAGAATAATATGGCAGACATTGTTAGTCGTTTCTTATGCAGGACGTTAAAACGTGCGCCCTGTCGACTGAATTTCGTATAACACTGTTAATGTGGGTGTACCAAATATACGTTAGACCATTTGTATGTCAATCTCACTCGCACTCATCACTAAAGATTAGTTTGCACCCTAACGGGTAAGCGGGTTATGTTTACGAAATAATGTTTGAAACAAAAGTTGTTTATTTTTTTATAAGGATCATTTTTTACAATTAAACTTTTGTTCTATCTCTAATGGTTTACAAAATGAGCCCTACTGACCCAAGACCCAATTGAAGTATGTTATTCATTTACGAACTCAAGCTCACTTTTTACGTTCTTAGCACGCTATAAAAATTTCTGCTTGATATCTCTTTTCGTTTTTGAGTTATCATGTCGACGGGCAGAGAACCGGAAATGAACTCTTTAGGTGATTTTTTGAACACCAATACCAAAAGTTTGTTCGTAGCTTCAATATTTTGAAGCGTTAAAAAACTTGGGACTAAACTTAGTATACCTTCATGTATATTTCATATATGGTAGGAGCTAGTTTAATCTATGCATCTCTAGCCAGAGGCCACTTATTAAAAAATGATCTCAACAAAAACTGTATACTTTAATGGAAAGACTAAATAAAGAATATACTTTATAGAAGAATAATCCTCATTCAAAAAACTAACATTTTTTATTTAAACCATTTTTTCGAAAATCGTCAACTGTACTTTATTACTTTGTATTTAAATTTCAATCGTATGCCTATTTTAAACTGGTCAGAATCTGGAAAATTTGATCATGTCTAAAAATTTCGTTCACTAATTTGTCGATTTTTTGTAGGTATTGGGAATTTCACAAAAATTCGTAAAATTACACGCTGAATACACACCAGTGATTATTGAAGAAGCAAAGACAGCTATTAAAGAAGGTATCCCACTAAACGCTCCTGTATGGTGGGTTGCTCCAGAAGATCCTCAAACATACCGAATTAATGATCGTAAGTTTTGCTGATAATTCAAATCTAAGAAATTATGGTATTTATTGGTTCAATTTTTTTTTTCTAGAATTCTTATTAGGAGATAAAATTTTAGCAGCGCCAGTTGTTGTTGAAGGTGCAGTGAAGCGAGATGTTTATTTACCAAGTGGAAAATGGAAGGATGGTAACAATGGATCTGTTTATGAAGGAGGACGTACTCTTAAGGATTATCCAGCTCCAATTGATGTTTTACCATTTTTCGTTCGCCAATAAATTTGTAAAATAGTTTAAATAATTTATAAATAAAAATTCAAAAACAGTTTTACTATTTTACTATAATTAAGTTTCCTGTCTCAACATCGAATCCTTTTTGAAGTTATACCTACACCTTTAGTTATAAAAAAATGATGAGAGTAAATTTTTATAATGCGCGCGCATAGAGTGACACGAAAACTACATGTTGGAGTTAGTTAAAATTTTTTAACACCATGAAGCTAGTCGATAAACGAAATATCACTCACAAGTGTTACCTATAATAGGCAGGTTAAATGGAGTATGTACTATTTGTATACATTATTTATAAATTATTATATTTGTTATTATCGAAGAAGTATGACTTCTTACGTGAGTACATAAGTACACATATCCATTTTTAATAAAGTTTGTAAAAAGAAATAAGTTGTACTCGCTCAATCAGTGTTCCATTCTATAAATAGACCTTTTCACTTCAATTACGATTCATTATTGTTTCGGACAGAAAGTAATAAGTTGGACAAAGATATAAAATATTTGTTATTCATTTTATCACATTAATTTTTTAACAAACTGTCCGAAACAAAAAGTAATCACTTTTTAAAATGAAAAGGTCTATTGTTTATGAACAATTATGTCATTATATCTGTGTTATATTTTTATATTTAAATGAACTTTATAAATAGGTATTCACCTATTTGGAATCTTGAAAAAAAAATCAAATTTCATTTTCTTTTATTGTGATTTCCAACGGTAGTTGGGGTGGTTTTCACAGCAAATTTGATTTTTCCAATAAAATACATCGCGATTAGAATTCGATCCTTTTTCACAATGTTTATAGGCACCTATACAAAAAAATTTTTCTATGAACAAGAACAATATTTCATTTCTATGCGATAAAAACTGGCTAAACTTATAAAAACCAAAATTATTCTTACTCAACTTGGTAAAGAATACTGATTTATTTAATAAGTAAGAGCCATCTGACAAAAAATTACCTAAGTATTGCGTTTAGATCTCGACTATATTTGTTATAATGTTAATTAATATTTGAGCATTTCGATAACAGGTGGCTTCGTTACTCAAAAAATTCAATATTAAACTTTTGCAATTTCTACCCCAATGATATCCCATTTTCACGAATTCAGCAAATATTATCTTAGTTACCTACGGAATAAATTATCAATTTCAATTATTTAAGAATAATGAATTAATTAATTTAAACAGAAACTCAAGTTTAGTTTGAATTTTAATTTGAAACAAATTTACTTTCAAGCAGTAAATTTTAGTCAAGCATTTCAAATCTTTCAAGCAGTAAATTTTAAATTCCAGATTTATATAAAATCTAAATTTGGATTCTTTTAATTCAAATTAAATGAAATTACCTTTTAATTTTAATAGGATACATTATACTTTTGCTTTAAAGATTGAAGTTTATCTTCCAAGGTTTTAATTTGCAATTATAAATCTGTGCACATTGCACTGTAGCTGTTTTCTATGGTTGCCAATTATTCTTATTTGGCAACAATTATCTGTCTAAATATTTGCATTATTTTTTTTCATTGATAAGTAAAAATTTGAATTTAAAAAAGAAAATATGCCTATAACGTTTCACATGGAGGAATGAGCAATTTCTGATGTCACAGGGAACATTTGTGAGAGAAGCTCAAATCCCGACCAAATGCCTTCTCGATTCTTAATTTTTTACAGTGTGGTATTAAAAAAAGGATAGAGACTGGGAACTAGGTACTACAAAAAGGTACGTTTTTGACTTTAACCAAACCTACATATCCATTTTCAATCCACTAGTTTGTGAAAGAAGCTCAAATCCCGGCCAAATGCCTTCTCGATTCTTAATTCTTTATGGTGTGGTATAAAAAAAGATAGAGACTGGGAACTAAGTACAACAAAAAGGTACGTTTTTTACTTTAACCAAACCTTCATACTAATTTTCAATCCACTAGTTCAATTTGGAGGGACTGTATAGATGTGCATGCCCAGAAAAATGTCGAAAAAAGCGGCTTATCCCCTGGAAATTCTCTCTAAATTACTGAAATGATGCCACAATTTAATAACATCAATCTGCCTTATCAAATTTCAGCTCATTTGAACTAACGAATGGTCGTTGGAGAAGCTTAAACGTTCGGAAATTTTGTGTTTGTTTAAAATTTCCATGCGCGTGTCCCTTTGTAACCTCGCACCCTAGGGTTACCATCGACTCGGACATCGCCCGACAGTGATGGGCTTAGAAGGTTTTGCTGGACGGCCAAAAAGATGGAAAAAGAAAAAAATAGCATTATAATTGCTGAATCTCCACCACGATGGATTTGACCTCAGCAACTAGAGTAGTGAGAATTGATTTTGTTCATGATTTTAGTGTTTATAGGACTTTGCAGCTTATTTTGTTGGTTTCACGATAAGAAGTCAGTTGTAAAACTTAAATATTCGTTCTATTTGAGTCACGTTCGTGCAGAATTTTCATGTTTGTTCGTTTTGTTCGAGTCATGCTTGCGTAAAATTTTTATGTCTATACCTTGTGATTAAGTGTTGATAGATACTTAAGGATTAATGCCAAAACAAACTGATTTATAGTTTTCGTGCAAAACGATAGACAAAATTTGCAAATTTCTAATATATTTATATTACTTCGTCCTTATATTTTTTATATAGTTGAAATAAATTAAATATGACGAAATTGGACTTTTTTGAATTTCTTTCTTCTCACCAACAATACTACTTTCATATTGTGCCAGATGTAAGACCTGATCAAGATTCAAGATTGCAACCCAATCTTGCCTGCAGACACGTTCTTGAACCCCCAGTTTCCCGTTCATCTTCGATATGGTACATATGTATATGAAACTGGCAATCCTAGTTTACAAATTGCACTGCATATACAGTAAACATTGTAAATAAATTGTTACAGTAAACACTGTACAACTTTTTTTTGATTGTCAAAGAAGAATCATACACATACATACATACTATACAAAAAAAACAGAACTAGGTTCAGTCTCTTCAAAGAGATACACAAATGACAAAATGAATTAGTAATTTCGATTGAGATAACTCAATATTGAGTGAAGTCAGTATACAGCAACATTTTATGAAGTACTTGAAATAGTAATTACTGGGTATTATAAAATTCATTGAACAACAATTATTGTAGTCAATAGCAAGTTTATCTGTGTGTATTTATTGTAAATAATTAGATGCATATTATATATGTTTGATATAAAACCGTGTGCGAACCGAGCAAATTATTTTTATTTTTTTGAAAAAACAGTGAACAGTGAATTACTTCAAGTGAACAGATTTTTAACATAAAAAATATACGGTTATGTTATGTCATTTTTTTTATGACAATTTACTCAGAATTTATAAATCGAAAAGCAGATGTGATTTCTATCATCTGAAAATATATAAATAACATACATGAAAATGTAATTTAAACAAAAACATTGTTTTAGTTTGTTAATGTGTACAAAAAAATTTATTTAAAAAGAAAAATGAGTGGAAAAACTTAGTTTAAAATGTGCAAGGTTAGAATTTTATTATTAATAATAATTTAGCATGCAAAAATGCAAGCGAAAAAACGTTATTTACTCGTTTTATTATCGTGTGCATTTCTTGCATACTGTTATTTTGGTGGATATCGATTGAAAAGTCATCATTTTATTAGCACAATTAACACAGAATACGATCAATTAAAGTGTTATACATCATCGTCGAATTCACCTAGTGTAAATGAAGTTCCTCCGATAGCGAATAAACGATGGATGATGCCGAATAATAATTATAAAGAATGTCGAATGGAAACATGTTTCGATTATAATCGATGTTCACCGGATCATTTAAAAGTGTATGTTTATCCACAAGAACAAACAGATCCAACAGGAACCTCTACGTTAATTAGTGCATCGTATCAAAAAATCCTTAGTGTTTTACTGGAATCACGATATATAACAACAGATCCTTCTGAAGCATGTCTCTTTATACTTTCATTAGATACCTTAGATCGAGATCCTCTTTCAGCGGATTATGTACGAAATATGCCAGCTCGAATCCAACGATTACCACTATGGAATAATGGATTAAATCATGTTATTTTTAATTTATATTCTGGTACATGGCCGGATTATGCGGAAGATAGTTTAGGCTTTGATTATGGTTTGGCGATTTTAGCGAAAGCCTCGATTTCAAATAGTCATTTACGTCCGGGTTTTGATATTAGTATACCGTTGTTTCATAAAAAGCATGCGGAGAAAGGTGGAGAACCGGGTTACGTACAAAATAATCGATTTCCATCGAATAAGAAATATTTGTTGGCGTTTAAAGGGAAACGATATGTTCATGGTATAGGATCGGAAACTAGAAATGCGTTGTTTCACTTACATAATGATCACGATTTAATTATGGTTACAACATGTCGACATGGTAAAAGTTGGAAAGAATTAAAAGATGATCGTTGCGATGAAGATAACCTCGAATACGATCGATATGATTACGATGTTCTTTTGCAAAATAGTACGTTTTGTTTGGTGCCTCGTGGAAGACGTCTTGGTTCATTTCGTTTCTTGGAAGCATTACAAGCTGGATGTATTCCAGTAATTTTATCCAATGATTGGGCTTTACCATTTCAACAGGTTATCGATTGGAGTAAAGCTGTTATTTGGGCGGATGAACGTCTTCTTCTACAAGTACCAGATATAGTTCGTTCAATTACACCAACAGATATTTTGGAAATGCGTCAACAAACCCAAATTTTATGGCAACATTATTTTAGTTCAATTGAGAAAATTATTTTTACTACGTTAGAAATAATTAAGGAACGTATTCCTTCATCGTCGTCCGCATCGACGTCAATTAACAAGTATCGAGATGGTTATTTATGGAATACCCATCCTGGTGGACTTCTTACGTTACCACAATTTAGTGATTCCTGGTGGAATTATCCATTCTATTTAAAAAATTTAAATCAATTAACTACGTTAACTTCAACGGATATTAATAAGTTTACATGTGTAATTTACTGCCATTTAGGGATGCCGTTAACTCCAACTTCATCCCTATATCGTCTTATTAAAAACGTTAGTAAAAGTAAATATATTGTTCGATTAATCATTGTTTGGGTGAACGATAAATCGCCACCATCCTCAAATCGTTGGCCTGTAATGCCTCCAAACATTCCAATGAATATATTACCAACAGTCGGAAATATTGGTACAAACAGTGGAGCCGCAAATAGTGCAACAACTACGGGTATTTCTCAACGATTTTATCCACATTCGTTGATACAAACCGCTGGTGTTCTTTCACTTGACGAGGATTCGTTGCTGACTACCGATGAAATTGATTTTGCGTTTCAAGTATGGCGTGAATTTCCTGAACGTATTGTTGGTTATCCGGCACGATCACATTATTGGGATGATTCGAAAAGTTCGTGGGGTTATACTTCGAAATGGACGAATGATTATTCGATTGTGTTAACGGGAGCTGCCTTCTATCATCGTTATTATAATGTTTTGTATACGCATTGGTTAAATCCATTGTTGCATAAGACTGTCGAACAAAGTCAAAATTGTGAGGATATTTTGATGAATTTTCTTGTTAGTCATGTGACTCGCCGTCCACCAATCAAAGTGACTCAACGTAAGCAGTATAAGGAACAACAATTATCTGGCGTTCGGTAAGAATTTTAATACCCCTTTAGTCGAAATATTTTGGTCAAATTTGGTTAAATGAGATGATACAATCGACCTGGATGATTAAAAATTTATAAAATCAATTTTGGAGAAATCACGAAATAAAAAGTTTATTTTTTTGGCCAGAGGAAAAGATAAACTTACTTTCAGAATCCAAATTTTTGTTATAAACTTATTTACTGACCAAATTTCCAGGCAATAATGGTTGTATTTTGTGTGTTCTTTTCTTAGTATTTTGACCCGCTGATTTTGAATGTCGACGGCGAAAGCCGAATTGTTTAACCAGTTCCGGTTTTGCTAGCAAAATTTCGAATCCAAATGTTGATCGATTTTTCAATTACGAAACAGACGTTTTATGAAACAGAGTTTTTCAAAAATCTCTATTAGGGCAAAAGTTATTGCAAAATAGAGGTTAAAGCGCGTTCCTCCGCTACGCCAACTTTTTCGCTCATATTGGCTCCTTTACTGGAGCTAGCAACGATTTTCCACGTTTTCCACAATTTTTTGCAATTTACTCGAAAACTGTGCATTTTAGAGAAAAAACAGTTCAGTCCAAAATTATCGGGCGAAAAATTTCCGATAGATTTGTATATATAAATCTTATACTATCTTTCATATTTTCTGAAAAAAGATTAAGATTTTGTGGATTTTTAAATTTATCTTCAAAACTGTATTTTAGAGAAAAATTACGTTGAATAAAAGTTGTTAAGCATAAAATTTCCAACCTATCTGTATATTTTGATTGAACCCAATCTTTAGCATTTTTGGAAAATTGATATATAAATAAAATTTTCCCCGTTTTTCCGCAGATTTTTATAATTTATTCAAAAACTATACATTTTAGGGAAAAAACACTTCAGTCTAAAGTTGTGGAATGTAAAATTTCCAATCGAGATATATATATAGTTTTTTTCGGATTATAATTTTCACCACTAGAGGGTGGAAAATAAGTATGCTTCGTATATATTTATTCAAATATCGATATTTCCGAAAATGTCAAAGGTTGAGAACAAACAACATATACAGATCGATTGAAAATTTTATGCTTAACAACTTTAAAAGTATTTTTTCCCTAAAATGCACAGTTTTTAAGAAAAATTTAAAAAACTACCAAAATATGAAAGATAAAAAAAGTTTCTTCATTTTTCGAAAAGCGGTTTTCTTGAGATTTTGAGCTGATTTTATTCTGTTCAGGGTTCAAAAGCAGGCAAGGTCGATGCAGAAATTTAAAATTTGTGTAAGATCTCAGACTAGCTTGATACCCGCCCGCTTCACTGGGCTTAAAAGTAAAAACCACCGCTTTATATAGCCTCCACCCTCTCTTGATATGCACAGTTTTCAATTTTATTAATTGTAAATTAGTCATAATTCATTGAGTATATCAGAAAAGTTGGCCATGATTTGTTTGACGTTTATTATTTTAAATTTTTACAGATTTCTTTAATTTATGGTTCAAAATGATGATCATAGATCCATCTATAATCATCATTTTTAACCATAAATTAAAGATTTATGTAAAAATTTAAAAAATGGTAAATTCCAGATTAAATTTAATTTTTTTAATATATCTTTATAAATTATAGTTCATGTGTTATTCTGATATTATCAGCTATATTGCTGTACAGTTTCATTAAAAACCATTCGCTAATTTTAGCGTAAAAGCGTAACAAACAAACATGCTTACTTTCACATTTATAATATTATAGGGATAGGGATAATAATAAAAATTTTACTGTAATCCAGTGCTCATTTAACCAGATTTGACTGTATTAGAAATTTTGAATAAATATTGATTGTGTTTTGTTTTGATTTACGAATAGTTCACCGTGGAATGATCCAGATCATTTCGTCCAACGTCAAACGTGTTTAAATACGTTTGCAGCCGTTTTTGGTTATATGCCTTTATTACGATCTAATTTACGTTTAGATCCAGTCCTATTTAAAGATCCTGTATCAAATTTAAGAAAGAAATATCGACAAATTGAACGTGTAGGTAGCTAAAATTCAATTTTTCATATTCATTTTTTTAATTTTAATAAATAAATCGAGTGTCTCCAGTCATCGTCAAATTTGATAAAACATTTTTGTGAGATTTTATAGAATTATGTAAAGCTTCCATGACTATCAAAAATGTTGTGTGTTTGACAGGAAATTAGTGACAACCGGAAAAGCAACTTTTTTTGGTTAACCACAATATGATAGATAATTTATAATAAATTGTAAATATACGGGAAAAAATTACGACAGCACTGGACACTTTGTTTAAACGTCAACACACATTTGATTTTTAAACGTACATCGTTTAAAAATACGGCTAGGAAACTCCAAATACAAAAACAAAGATCCTCTATTGAAGTCAATTTTAGTAAATAACGATGTACGATAAACAGCGCCACGATTGATGTACTAAAATTGACTTCAATAATTCACTTAAGAAGTTTTCGGACCCAATATGAATTCAGTACGTTTAAAAAGTATCGGATTTGTGTAATCGGTACTAAATCATTTGTATAAAGAATTAAATATAATCCCTAAAAAAATAAAAATCCCTTTTTGCGATCACTTGAAACGATCTTAGATTTAAATTTTTCTTCAATCAATATATTCAATTGATGGTTTTTATGAAGAGAAACACAGCTCATTGGTTCTTACAAAAACTAGCAAAACTCATTGAATTTATTCTCATAGTCCGTAGAAAGAGTAAAATTACTTCTCTGCGTTTTTTAAATTATTGATAAATCATAAGTAACCTAGTGGTATAAATTGGAACTACTCATAACGGATCAGGATCCTGTTTTTATTAGTACAACTTATTATCGCCAGTTGGCGGAGTTGCAATTCCCATTCTTCTAGTAAAGTACCAGTATTGCCATCTGTTAGTCTAAATGGGAACTATTCAAAGCGGGTAAGCTCCCAGTTATTAGTAGTTAATGTATTATTGGAACTTATGCAATAGGGAACTATGAAAAAGTACTTCAAAAAGTTAA